>NC_136003.1:12076456-12676456 GCF_048128805.1 Centroberyx gerrardi | reverse complement strand
GTACATTTCTAACATTATTACTTGTCACTGCCTTCTTACTCTTCATACTACTAGTACCTTCCAGCTTTTCACATAAGCCTTCCTAACAGATAGTTTGTTCACCTTCATAGTCTTCCTACCAACTACATATTTTTATACCTTTTTACTTCTTAGTATTATTACATTTTAGTACATTTCTAACATTATTACTTGTCACTTTCGTATTTTCTGTTTTTTCTACTGAATATATACCCACTCTTCATACTTCATACTTGTTGTACCTTTCATCTTTTATATATAAGCCTTCCTACTCTTCCTACTCTTCATACTACTAGTACCTTCCAGCTTTTCACATAAGCCTTCCTACTCTTCCTATCAACTGCATATTTTTATACCGTTTTACTTCTTAGTATTGTTACATTTTAGTACGTTTTAGTACATTTCCACTCTTTCACAGTAGTTTCTGCTGCACTGCTGCTCTCTTACACATGCAGCTCTTCTGCTTATTTCACTCTTCTTCATTTCAACATGTCTTTTACATATTTTCATACCCTTTTCTTCTCACTATTGTTACATTTTAGTACATTTCTAACATTATTACTTATCACTTGGACACTCATTACAGCTCCTTCACAGAAGTGTTTTAAACTGCCACATTTCCCACAGTTTTAACATTACATACACATATTATACTTTGGTTCAGCCGTTTCAGTTTGAACAGACGATCCACGGTCAGTCATGTTAAGAAACACGCACACGGACACACCCACGCCCACACACACACACACGTGCCTACACACACCACATATGCTAGGTATTCGTTACTATGGGCTGTCACGAGCAACAGCTTGCACTCTCAGCAATCACACGCATTTTCTCCAGAAAATGCACCTTTCTAGTTTTACATGTTTTTGTGTATTGATGTTGATTGATTGTTGATGTTTTGGTTGGTTATTGAGAATTGTAGCTGCTCATGATATAGCTGTTTGGTGATGTAACAGGCAAGACAAGCCTCACTGAGTAAGGATCCACTCCCTCTGCTTTAAGTGCAGCTTATGTGGTATTGAAATAATTACAGGGCAGGTGTACTGGAGGCTTTGTCATCCTCATTCAGACAGAGAGAGAGAGTGAATGAGTGAGTAAGAGACAAATGTGCAAATTGTCAGGGTTTAAAACAAGAGCACTGTGGTCTAGTATTATGGAAATAATCACACAGCAAAACAAAAAGGAGCTGCCAATTACATGACATCACTCATGCAAATGGTCCAATCAGTGCAAATACGCTCCTGTCAGGTTATCCATTTGCAGCGTGTGTCTTTGTAGGCACTGTTTCTATGTAGGGGTGTGTGACGCTGTCAAATTCTGGGTTATTTAACAGGTTTTTAGGAAGTCATCATAGCAGAGCACTGTGGCAAAACGTTCACTACTTAGGTCACCACTGATAGAAAGTGTACTGATAGAAACATCCCAGAATCGGACCTAAAGGTTGTACACTTTAAGACTTTATTTTATTTTTCTCGCATTGCATGGCTGCAGTTTCGTTGATCTTAACAGGCCAATAAGGAGTGAGTGACTTTCTTTCCCTTATTATGTACTAGTTTTCTGTGTACTAGTTTATGCACTAGTTTTGGGTATGTCCACTTTCTGCAATTAGTCCTGTTAATATCACTGTCATCAAACAATCCCAGTGGTATGTCAGTGTTGTTCCCTGATATTTACAATTACAATTTACAATGTAGGCATTTAGCAGACGCTCATATCCAGAGCAACTTACAATAAGTGCAACAGTAAAATAAGTGAACATTCCTCAAGCATCAACAGGGTAAGTAGCCAGATAAAAGAGTGCCATGAAAACAAAGGTATATGATATATGATATGATATATGATATGATATGATATGATATGATATATGATATGATATGATATGATATGATATGATATGATATGATATATGATATGATATGATATGATATGATATATGATATGATATGATATATATGATATGATATATGATATATGATATGATATGATATTATATATGATATGATATATGATATGATATGATATGATATATGATATATGATATGATATATGATATGATATGATATGATATATGATATATGATATGATATGATATATGATATGATATGATATGATATGATATATGATATGATATGATATATGATATATGATATATGATATGATATGATATGATATATTATATGATATATGATATGATATGATATGATATGATATATGATATGATATATGATATGATATATAATATGATATGATATATGATATGATATATGATATATGATATGATATATGATATATGATATGATATATGATATGATATATGATATGATATATGATATATGATATGATATGATATATGATATATGATATATGATATGATATATGATGTGATATGATATGATATGATATGATATATGATATATGATATGATATATGATATGATATGATATGATATGATATGATATATGACATGATATGATATGATATGATATGATATGATATGATATGATATGATATATGATATGATATGATATGATATGATATGATATAAAATGATTAGGCCAACAGTACATGCTGCCTGTTGGTTTTATCATTAAAGCATCATGTTAGCCAACTACTTTTACTCGGATGACTCAACCATCAGACGACATCCTTTACCCCCCCTCTAGACATACAAGGGGGCCTCTTCAGCCTCCAGACAGGCTCATGTGCAGTAATCCCACAAAGTCCTTTCAGTAACCGGGTAATCTGCCAGGCAGACATCCCAGCAGAGAGGCTGCATATTCCAATGGGGTCACATGGGGTCTCTCAGACACTCCCAACAACTAGTACCTTTAAACCTTTGCCAGGAAAAAAGGATTTTTAGAGCTTTGCTTACATCTAATGTAAGACATACTATTCATAGTTTGTGTACCCAAGGCAGGCAAAGCAGCTTCCACAGATTGAAATACCGCAAAAATCTATGGAAAACTAAAGAAGACCAGATAGTTCCTAGGCCCTCTCAGGTCACATATTTATCAGCTAAATTTAAACTGGTGTACCATTTGCTGATGTAATCAATTAGATAAATATGCCTGCTGAGAGGGTCGTGTGTTGTGGAACTACACAGAAGAGAAAATCTAGAGGGTCTCACTCCTAAACAGATTTCAGTCCTCTATGTCTGAATTTGCTTAGGTCCTATCTAGCACAGTCCTCAATCAGACAGGGCTTCTTGTCACATGTGCCCAGACCCATGTGTTTGTCCTTGTCACCCCCAACATACCGCATGTTTATGTGAGTCATATCTAATCTTTATCCTTAATCCATCATCTCCAAGCATATGACTCACCAGGGTTTACAGGCATTGTATTTTAGAGTTCAGCCATTTTGCCGTGAGATGCATTTTCCGGAAGGGTTAGAGAAAAATCTTTTGACTCAACGTGATTGTAACCGCAACATAATCCCAGCCAGGAGTACATGTGATTTTACTCATATCTATGAAAGATGATGGTGATGTTCGCACCTGCAAGATGTGTCCTTTGACACTGTGGAATGATGGTTTCGTGGATTTTCTTGCATGACATGAAGTTCAACAACCCCACCCTCAGCATCACAATGTATAGCCCAAGATGCATTCAGTATCCATTTTATTAGGTACACCTAGCTAGTACCATAGGACCCCCTTATACTTCCACAACAGCCTGGATTCTTCGAGGCATGGATTTAAATTCATTCTGCCAATTTATTTTTTCAATCTTTTATTTTTTCAGTCAATATTAGCATTGGATGTAGTTAAAGGCAATTGATTTACACCCCTATTACACCCCTATGTATTTTCACAACTGAAAGGGGGCAGGATCCAGAATCCCTTATTTGGGTCAGTAAATGATGCCACGCTTGAGAGAACAATTCACTTCAAGCTTTGATGAGTTGTGCATTTTGACATGGCCCTCTGCACATTACTGTTGTAGTGAGCTGTTGCTTACTAGTGGCACACCAGTTAGCTAAGCTTAATATTGTCATCTGACCTGTCAGAGGACAATGAACAATGCTGTGTTTATACCCCATATTAATACTAATGGAACACAGCAGAGGTCAGAATGAACTGAACTGGATATCAGATGCTCATACCCTTTTGTGTGGTACTGTCATTTATAAAGAATGCATTTGTCACTGAATTATTGACATCCAATGGTGTTCTATATAATGAAAACTGTTTTCCAAGGACTGATAAATATTGTGAATACCCCAAATCTCCTTTTGTTTATCTACACATTGATTCACTTTACAAGGTACTAGATACTATATTATCATGATTAAACATTCTAACATTTCTAATAATTGATGACAGACAAAAATGAATATAAGGCTTGTGTAGTTTAATGAGCACTTATCAAATGGTGTTTATGTTGGATTTAGCTCAAGAATGCTGGAAAACCAATAAACATTCAAAACCATTATCATACAAACATTATCATCCAACGTTTACAGCATTTCCTGAAATAGTATTAAAAAAGAACAGATGCACATGTACAGTTTCACCAAAAATGAGAACAATGATGTTCTAAGCATGCTGTAAGCATATGAAAGTATCCTTTTTTTTTTTTTTTTTTTAATCAAATAATTTTTATTTCTTGTCATGTATTCATTGCTTATTGTTACCATACACCTAGCACCAGGGTCTGTGGCAAATTAAAGGCTATTTTTTAAACTGCACAGGTTTAGACTTTGCTGTGAGTGCCACCAAACCGATAGCTTGAGTATGATGGGGCATTTGTGGCATCAGTGGAGGCTACAGGAAGCAGCAAGAGCCCTGTGCTGATGTCCCTCTTACAGCGATCCATTGCCTGCTTGTATGATATGTTTTCTTTAGTGATGGGGTCCACCAGCTCTTTTTTGTAGGAAGACTCATCTTGCAGGTCTTTAGCTGCTGTGCTGTCAATCACCTTGGTGGCGAGAGCTTCTTGGACACTGAGGCGGCCTACTTTGGTGGGATCCACCAACCCTCCAGTCAGGTACTGTGCTTCCATGTACCTCGTGGCACTGTCGTGGGGTATCCAGCCTTTCTCTGCAGCCTGTCCCGCTGAGAGACGCTCCTTGGTCACAGGATCCTCCACTCCAGTGAAGGCCTTCTGGGCATTCAGAAGCTTATACATGTGACTTGTGTCAATGAGACCATGCTCAGCTGCCTTGTGAACAGACAGTTTGTCCTTTCTGTTGAGATCAACAATTCCACCTGTGGCTGACTGTGCCTCCAGGAGCTTTAGAGCTGTGTCGGCATCGATGAGTTTGCGGGTCAGGGCACTTCTCACAGACATGCGGCTTTCAGTGGTGGTGTCAAAAATACCAGAGATGGGGTAAAACTCATCACCTGCTGAAAGACTCAGGTTGGTCAAACTGCTGCTTCTTTGAGTATTGAGGCTGGGGTAGGAGGACCTTAGTGAAGCTGGCATGGAGTTCAAGGGAGAGGTTGGGGTGGCTTTAATGGGTGATCTTGGGGTTGTGAGTGGAGGAATGTAGGGCTTTTTGGCTTCCCCAGCGACCAGGAGGGCGAATTCAGAGATGGGCATTTTCCCCTCCTTGTAGCGCACAAAGTCATACTGGGTCAAGCGACCATCCTTCAGAGCATCCTTGACAGAGAACTGCTTTCCACTCTTGCGATCCTGCAGAATTGAGGTCTCCCCATCTGGACCCATTGAAGTGATTTCCTCCCAGTCGCACTCCAACTCCTGCAGGTGAATGTACTGGTTGCGGTCAATTAGCCCTTGCAAGTAGGCATCATACGGAGACATGTCTTTACCGGTCTCTGGATCCAGGATGGTGATCTTAGTGGAGAGGTTTGTCTCCCTGGTGTGAGTTTCAGAGTGGTCCTCTTTCTTCATGTTGTTCTGTAGCTCAATGATGAAGGACTCCTTTTGGTGTATTTTGTCTTTTTCATCCAAGATGCTTTTCTCCAAGCGTTGTATCTCAGACTCCATCTTGAGACTCCTATGTCGGGTCAGCTGATTTCTCTCGCTCATCAACTTAGACTGTTGCTGGAAGGTTAGGCTAATGTTCTGTCTGTCAGACTCTAGCATTTTGAGATCTCTGAGGAAATCTTCCTTCTCTCTCTGCAGAGCATCTCGGTTGCCAGTGAGACTGGTCTCCTCCTGAGAAGTCACAGTCTTAGACGTCTGCAGACGGGTAATTTTAGTGTGGATGTTCTGAATGTTGTCTTCCTGGTCCCGCCTGAGATTTCTCTCTTGCATCACTAGTTCTCTGAAATGGTCCCTCTCAGCCTCCACCGCTGGGTCTTTCTCCACACGAACAACCTCTCTGTAAACAACCTTTTCAATGGACTTCTCCTTTTGCAAAATGTCCAACTTGATCCTCAGGTTGCGGATTTCTCTTTCTAGGCGACTGATATTGGTGCTCTCAGTCTCCATGTTAGAACGTAAATCATCAGTTAGTTTTTCCAACTTGGGGTCCCTCTCCACTTTGAGGACCTCCTCAATGATGATCTTCTCCTCAATGGGTGGCGGGGCACTTTCCAGCTCCAAGATGCGAGATTTGATCTGCCTAAGCTCTATCTCTACTTGAATCTTCTTCTGGCGGTCGTCCATCTGTACCAGAACGTTCTCTTTCTCTTGAACCAGGGTTCTGAGCGGTCTAACCTCTAATTCCAGCTTTCTACGGACTTTAACTTCGTCGTCCAGGGTCTTGTTCAACTTATCATGCTCCAGGATCTGCTTGGGGTCCTTCTCAAGACGTACCACTTCCTGCATTACAATCCTCTCTTCTGGCTTCTGCCTTTCGAGGACAATGTATTTGTTTTGAAGGTCAAAAACAGATTCCTCCACACTGCGCCGTTGCTGAATCTCCTCTCTTACATTTCTCCTAAGTCTGTCCGCCTCTTTCTCCAGCAGAGGATCATTCTCATATTTGATGATCTCTTTATTTACCAGTTTTGTCTCCACCTTGGATTTTTCAGCTTTCCACTCATCTCTCTCTTTACGTAGGCGGAGCAGCAGCTCTAGGGTGGTGTCGTAGTTGAGCTGCAGGCGGGAAACCTGATTGTTCAGCCTCTGTAATTCCCTGATGACCTCTGGGCTTTTCTCCTCTTTGATCACTTCCTGGGTCACCTCCTTGTACTCGACTTTGGGTTTCTGGGAGCGCAATGTATTCACATCTGTTGTCACTATGTTAATTTCTTTCTCCAGGTCCGTACGTTTTCGGCCGGAATCTTGCAGCTCTTTCCTCAGCCGTACCAGCTCTACCTCTGTCTCAGGGTCAACTCTGTAAATCTCATTGACGATCTCCTTTATCTCCACTTTAGGCTTGAGCTTATCAACCTCACTGTAACGTAGCTGAAGGGTGGTCAGGTCCTTCTTTAGGATAACGTTCTCATCTTTCTCCTCCTCCAAAGAAAACCGAAGCTTCTTTGACTCTTCAAGCATTTCTGGATCCTGTTGTACTTTCTTCAGCACCTTGGTGACAACCTTGGGCTGGATGGTGGGAATGGCCCTCTCTAATGTGTTTATTTGGCTCCTTGTGCTAAAAATGTCATCGTTGAGGGACTTACATCGGGATCCTTCCTCTGAAATTTCATTCTGGAATGTGAGGACAGCTTTCAGCATCTCCGGGTCCTTTTCGAGCCTCACCACTTCCTTCTTCACCACCTTCGCCTTGATTTTTGGTTTCTTCTGTGCCAGAACTGTGAGCTCAGTTTTCACATGGACTGCCTCTGAATCTCTTGTTTGGAGCTCCTGCCTTATCCTACGCATCTCATCTCTAATCCTGGTGGCTTCTTTGTCAAGCTGGGGGTCTCTCTCGTATTCAGTCAGTACCTTGGTCACCAGTTTGGGTTCGACTCTGGTCAGCTCCGTTTCCAGTTTGATAACCTTCTCATTGATAAGCTCTATCTCTGAACAGGTTCCCGACCTCTTCACAGCCTCATCTCGGATCCTATTCTTCAAGGAATCCAGTTCAACCTCCAGTTTGGGGTCACGGTAGTACTGCACCACTTCCTTCTCCTCTACCCTCTCCACACCTCTCCTACTCTTCAGAGACATGAACCTCTTCCTGTATGTGTCCAGGTCATTTTCAGCATATGAGCGCCTGGCAATCTCCTCACTTAGTTCTTTCTTCAGACTATCACTCTCCTTCAGGCTCTGCCTCTGGCTCTGTAGCTGCAGCTGCTGATTGACCACTACCTTGCTAACGTTCTCTTCATTCTGCTCAGACATAAAGGGATGGAAGGGAGAGAAGGTAACTTCAGAGGATAACTGGCACTGGTGAAGCATAACCATTTTGATGATTTTATGCGTTATCTAAATGCAAATCACTAGAAATTAATTCTTCAGTAATGAATAAAGTGTAATTCTTCAACTGATATTATTTCTATTGCATAATATCATACCCTGGCCATGATGTTCTTAGCCATCCCCATCTGGCTGAGTAGCTGGTCATTCTCTGCAGACACCTCAGAGAAAAGGTTCAGAAGATCTCTCTCCTGCAATAGAAGTAGAAGGCAGCACAAACTTAAAAATCAAATCAAGACAGTTGAGTTATAACATTAAACTAAGGGTGCGATCACACCCACAGTTTGTTTTCTTTGGTCCAAACCATAGTTGAAAAGTATACTTTGTAGCATTTTTGTATTTGTTTAGGTTCACACTGCCCAATTGCAAGCAAACTAGTCCTTGAAAAGATAAGTCACGTGGGCTCACAAGTAGCTTGTTTATGGGACAGTGTTTTGGTAACCTGTCATCCGTGACATTTTGGCAGCCGGAGAGCGAGTCAAAACAAATCCAAAACTTTAACAGTGGACTGTAACAATAACAGTAGTTGGTACAATTACATTCTGACCTCTAACAAACCTACAGTCCTACTACACTACAGTTCGCTTGGAAGAGGACCGAGACCCACACTTTCAGGTGGTCTCGGTGCGGTTATTTGATGCCACCCGAGTTCGAATGGCATTGTTCTCACCTGGCCAAACACACTGAACTAAAGGAGTAAATGCTCAATTAATTGTTATCATCGGTTCTTAGTTGCTTTAAGGCGGCTTTCACCATACCTTTTTCTGTACAGCATTAGCCATAGTTGAGGTGTGACGTTTCTTGAGCTCTGATTCATCATCATCATCATCATCATCATCATCATTCAGAGTACCACGATACTTGTTTGACTTAGTCTCATACTCCTGAAAAAATATATACACAAAAATTGAGAGATTCAGCACGGTTTTCTAACAAGGTAATTGGAAGTGAATACATCCATTTCAGTTGTAGATGAAATGGCAAATCAAGATAATCATGCTCTCTGAACTCACATTCAGGACATTCTGCAAATCACGGGAAAGATCCTTGACTCGGTCTAAATCATCTGATTTCTTCTTGATGTCCTCCATCACTCTCTAAACAAGGGACATAATTCAGCAAATACATCTAATAAGCCAAACCAGTATCATAGTGCAAAAACAAACTTAGGTTTGTTTGTTGATGCACACTTGTTGAGGTTAATAGGGCATGTAAAGAAATGCTTCCACTCACCTTCTGGGAGTTCTGCTTGGATGTTATCTGGGCCACACCATCAGTGGGTTTGATCTTATTATTTGGCTGATTGACCAAGAAGAAATTCAGTGACTGAATAGCATTCTGGAATCCTTGGTTTTTATTGGATGCCTCTTGGATGAGAGCAGACCTAAAGCAATAGATTAACACTCATCATTATATCGTTTATCATATTATCAAATGAATAAATATTTGAGGGCAGAAAAATTACAAACAAAAAACACATGGGCACATTTACAATACATTAAAATAATGACATTTACCAATATGTGGAGTTCTCACCTCTCATGGAGTTGATTGTTGACATTAGTGTAACGGTTCTTCAGGTGTTTCACTTCAGTCTCCTGGCGGCGGATGTCAGGACAGTATTCATGGAAGCTCTTCTGCAGGGAGCTGCATGCTTGCTCTGTCAGCTCCAAGTCCCTGCCCAATTTAGTCATCTCATCCTTCTTTGAGGCAACATTCTTACGCATAGCCTGTTTGATGGATTAAGGAGAAAGGAAAGATATAAAGAAAAGGAAAAACAACATGACACTGGTACTACAATGCTTGTGCTGGATCACATTGTAACAGAAATGTTTGACATCTATATTCTACCCCCTCATATGAGTTATTGTTACATCCTTAAATTGTCAAACTGGTCAGTCTATTGACTTAAATGTGAGTAGTTGCATGGTACAGTACGCCACCTGTAGCTGGTGGCTGCGTGTCTGGAGGGCGTTAGGTGTGTCAGGGATAGCACCATCCTTAGCTAGCTGCTCCTCAAACCCAGAGACAATACCTTCCACGCTCTGGATCTGCTTCTCTAGGAACATGGAGGCTGTAGCCCTAGTAAAGAGGAGAGTTTGTTACCCTCATATATCAAAAAATCCATTAAATATTTTTATGTTTTTCAAGAACCGTCATGAACAAATATGACGCCATGCTGATTCTCATCTTACTTTTTATTGTAAAGCTCAGCAAGGGAGTTGATGTTATCAAACTTATTGTTGGCACTGCTGAGTTTGACGGGCAGGGTAGAGGCGGTGGGCCCCAGAGGCTTCTTGGCCAAAATGGGCTCCATCTCTCTCTGGACCGCAGCCTTCTCAGCCTCCAGCTTCCTTACAGTCAGAGCAGTTTTCTGGAGGGCACATCACAGAGAGTTACTGATTACAACAGGTGAGCCACTGTTGAACAAGCTGAACACAACATTAAGCACACAAATAAGTTGAAGTCGCATTCCTAAAACCATGACCAAGTTATTATTCACCTCATGCTCTTTCAGTCTGTTGGCCAGGTCTTGTGTAGGGTTACGGTGGTCCAGGGGGGCCCTCAGTCGGCCCAGGGTTTCCCGTTCGCTCTGGTCCAGGTCTTTTATGATTTTGTCTAGTTGGCTGGCTAGCACCGAAGCGTTAGGGTCCTCTGGAGCACTTGCTACAGGAGCTGAGGAGGAGAGAAGGCAACAATTATACACAGAAAAAGCAGATAAGACCAAACATCTTAATGTGGGGGGAAAATAACAAAAATGTTGATTGATATTCTCCTCACCTGCTCTCTGCGGGCGAACCACTTCCACACCGGGGCTTTTCAGGGAGGTCATTAGGGCCGACCGACGCCTCTTCAGGTCCGTCAGCTCTCTGTCCAGACTAAACACACAGAGATACACCGTGTCATCAAAATGCATCACAGGTGAATTGTCTGTACGGGGTTAGGAGTTGTTTCTTTTGCAACACGGGCTTTATCATATGAATGAAAACATTTGGAAAGAAAACATAGGTGGTAAGTTTGTCTGTCACTCTGTACCTATCCACTTTCTCCAGGGCCTCAGCATCAGGTGGTTGGATCATGAAACAGACCCCAGGGAGGGTCTTGGTCCTCCCGCTGCTGGTCTGAACCTCCCAGTTCTTATTGTCAGAGTTGGACATAAGCCCCACCTTGTCGCCGCGGCTCACTGAGTCCTAAAATTGATACAAATCAAACAAACTACAAGCATCTATCTTTATCATCTTTCTATATTTATGGGAATGACTCTGTAAATGAGTGAGCAAGAGAGTGAGTGAGTGAGTGAGTCCTGACTGACGGTCTTATTGATTAACTTAACAACGGATCCTTTCCTACCTCTTCATCTGCCCATTCACACAGGGACACGACAGCGGTGGGTTTGGTGGGCGGGATTCGCCGGAGCTTCAGAGGAACAACGGAGCTGCTCAGCTCCTTGAGGTCAGCCAGCCGCTGCTCGTTTCTCTTTACCGCTGGTTCATCTCCCTGACAAAAGACAAAAGTAACACAAATTTTCAGTCTCAATTAAATCTCTCCACTAGTTGCCAGTTAGATGTAGAACATCCCTCTGGTTGGGTTGAAGGATCAGCCTTATTCAAAACAACTAATATCACAATATGTGACATGACAGTGGGTTGATAACTACATAAAATGTGTAGTCATGTATCGGGACTGAGCAAGAATATTTTCTCCAACTTTTCCATACTTTTTGTGCAAAACCTAGAAATTGTCGATTACATTTTCCATACTTTTCAAGACTTTTCAGACCTGCCTATAGGAACCCTGTGATTAGAAAACACTTCCTACCTCCAGCGCCATCAGGACCTCAGGGTTGCTCTTGTTGGCCAGAGACTTGGGGTCCAGAGTGGAGTTGAGTCTCCTGAGGGACTCAGACATGGTCTCTGCTTCAAGCTGGAACTGTATTGAACAAACACACGCATAGTTTTTAACAATGAGCCAAACTGAATCAGATATTGCAGCGTCAGAATCAGAAATATTACTAAAGTATAGTCAGGGAACCTCTACCTTCTTGTAGTCCTCAATGTTGTCCAGGTGCGTCTCCTGTGCGATACACAGGTTGAGGAAACTTTGCCACTCGCCCTGCAGAGCATCTCTGTGAGCCTGACAATGTACCAATCATATAGGAAAAGACAGCATGTGAATTCAGCTCAACTCAATTCACTTCATTTCACTTCACTTCACTTCACTTCAATTCAATTGAATTAATTTCAATTCATTTCAGTTCAATCCATTTCAGTTCATTTCAATTCAGTTAAGTTCAAGTCAGGATCAGTTTATTTGACCCCTAAGGAAACTTATTTCATTGGTTATGTTTACATATTTATCAAAGTATCACAGTTATCATAGCTATAAGAGATGTGTTTCTCATATCTGGTATTATTTACATAGCTGGATATTATATTTGTACCTGAATCGTTGGGCTGCCTGGGTGTTTCATTCCAATGAGACGATCTCCTTCCTCCTGGAGCTGATTGGTCTCACTCTCATGTGCTAGCAGTCCATTATTTTTGAATTTCTGTGCGGAACCAGCAATAACATGAAAAGGAAAGAAGTGGAAAGCATAACATAGTATTTAATCTGTATTTAACATCACATACTTCCAACAGCTAAGCAGTTGCTATGCAGTGTACTGGTTACATCAGTTGGGTGGCTAGCCGGTGTAACCGGCCCCAAGAGGATTACACTTTAAGGCAAGCTGACTAACAACCTTTTAATATTCTTCTTTCAAAAATCTCCCCACCCGGCACTTCCCTCTGATCAGAAGCCAATACAATAAGCTGTGAAATTAAATCGGCACCCACATCTGCCAATAATGACATCACCATCTAGGCACATGTATGTGTCTAGATGTCTAGTATGTGTCCCGAACAGCTCCTCACCTCATACTCCATGCGCACACCTGGGGGGTCAGCCATGCGGTCGCTCCAGTCTCTCTGGAGGATCCTCTCCTGTTGGTCTGACAGGTAGACCAGCTCCTTACTGCAGCTCTGCATGTACTCATACAGAGAGGCCAGGCAGCTGCGCCTCCTCTTGGAGCTCTCCTGCAAGACACACAGGTGTGCATGCAAGATATACACACATGTAAGCATACATACACAAGTATGCACCCCCCCCACACACACACACCCACACACAGATG
Organism: Centroberyx gerrardi; assembly: GCF_048128805.1. NCBI lineage: Eukaryota > Metazoa > Chordata > Actinopteri > Beryciformes > Berycidae > Centroberyx > Centroberyx gerrardi. The sequence continues at coordinate 12,662,986 of NC_136003.1, read as the reverse complement.
CATAGACATCAGGCCAGTCAACCATGAACTATAATTAACTTGGTTCAATTCTCATGCACTGAGAGTACAGACTGTGTGCTATGGTGCCTTACTTTCAACACATAAAAAAAAAATCTCACCAAAAGTTGTGCATATTTCTCCTTGATGGCAGCATACTGCTCCTAAGAACAAAGAGGACAAAGAAGCATGAAAATGTGTTCAGTCCATTGCCACTTGACAAACCAAAGTGATTGCTGCTGCATCTGTCTAAAGAAAGCAGTTTTGTGGTCCTGCACTACATACTACACACTGCATGTAGTGTGTACTGTTGTGCCGTTACCTGTGAAGTGGAGCTGCTGGGGTCTATTTGGGCATTATAGGCCTCTATCTCCTGGTGCAGGATGTTATGGGCTGCAATCTGCTTCTCCACATCAGACAGGTTAGGGCCATATTCCTCTGCCTTTATCTGTTTCTACAGACATAACACAACAAAAAACAAACGTTAAACCCCTGAAGCTTGGTAAATACAGAGAGTTCATGTTGCTTGGCTGCTAAAACCCAAGAATACCACTAAAGTTGTGAGAGCATCAGTGGAAAGCAAACCGCACCAAAGGTTTGGTTTAATCAAACCAAAGCACTAGTTATAGCTATTCCTAGAGGAAGTGTTGTTGCATCAGACGGACCTGTTTTTCATCCAGCAAAGAGGCCCAGCCAATCTTGGGAGTCGGCTCCACCTCCTGGACCTGCTCATACAGTTCTCGGTAGGTAGCGCAGTCCTTAGCCCAGCGGTCGTGGAGGTTACTCACACTGAGAACGAGAGAAACCAGAACGGGGAAACAGGATATGAATTATGGCAGGCAGTGGCAGATAGAAAGGGTGGAGAGAGGTTAAAAAAAAAAAGAGAAGTGGATATGATTGTTTGTGGTTGGCATGATGGTATTGATGGAATGTGGAGTGTCAGGTGTGTCTGTGTATCTGTGCATGCATGCGTACATTACCAATCAAAAGTTTGGACACACCTGATGTACTATGTTTTTCATTACCTTAAAGCCATTCTGATCTAAAGGCTTATGCTTAAATGCTTGAAATGTGTTTCTTAGACAAATATAAATAGTGAAGTTGATGCCTATGTATGAATTTCTATGAATGAACTCACTCTTTCTCTATCTCGCTGGTCTGTGGGTGCTGCAGCCTCTTGGCCCTGTCCACGTCCAGGAAGAGGTCCTTCAGCAGCCCCTCAGCCTCCGCCAGGTTGTCTGCATTCTGCTTCTGGTGGATCTTCGGCTGCCCCTTCTTCGCATTCTCTGCATCCTGGAATAGACAGGCAATGATCGCTGTTATGAGGAGCATCTATCAGTATGTTTGGTGTTTTTGAAATGACTTTATAGCTTCTATTTTCATATTATGAGTACAGTGTGTGTGTGTGTGTGTGTGTGTGTGTGGGTGTGCCTGTGTGTCGGTATGGACTTCTTACCAAAGCCAGCAGCTCCTCTGACTGCAGTATGTTCTTCTCTACCTGGTCTGCATTCTTTTGCATGCGAACAATCAGCATGGCCAGGTCAGTGGCTTGGGTCCTGGGCACAAAGAGACAGAGAGAAGATCATGGTCAAAAACCTCCTTGCCTAATCGAATTCATACAGAACATGGGGCAGAGAAACCTGATTCTTCCAGACTTAATCAGTACGACAAACCTTCGGTAACCAACACCTACCTGAGACCCCCGGAGTGCACAAAGGGAACAAAATTTAGTGTTGGAGATGAATGAAACCCATTGAAAGGATGAACAAAGGAGATTCCTTCACCTGCCCAACACAACTCTACGCTGGCATGTCAGTCATCTGCAGATGATAATCAGCACTTCTACAGTCCTGTTTGTCCTCTGGGTGTTTGCTCTGTCAGTCAAGCTCCACTATGATATGAAAGCCAACTATTTATCCAGACACACCCCAGATCAGAAGCCAGGAGACAGATTGTGGGGGAGTGCCCACACCCCCACCCTCGCAGGCAGGAATGCGGTCCGTGTGACACAGACAACTGAAGGTGTCATACCATTCATCTCTTATCGGATGAATGGTGTAATTATATTCTAGTGGAGCAATGACAGTCGTCAGTCAGGAGGATTAGTATTTGTAGTGCCTCTTCATCGCTCCATGACTCAAATCAGACAAGTTCTTATCTTCGCTGCTACATACATACATACATCCTGCAGTTTGACAAAGTCCAAAATGAGGAAGACATTGCTCACTACTGACAGGGAGAGAGACCATACCACAAAAGGAGCAGTGCTGCATATCATTCTTGGGAAATACCTGAACTAGCTGAACTGTTTCCTGCCACAACTAACTTGTTCAAATGTCATATTGAATCACAAATATCAGCAGCAATCTGAGGGCAAAGCACATCATGCATGACAGGCAAACTGTTAACCACACTGTACGCTCAGTTACATTCAAAGCCCGGAATTGACAGATAGGAAAGCTAAAGTGTCAGTGTGCACATTTACATAAACAGACGGAGCTGCAGGGGATCCGGCCCCGCCACTCCCTTAGCCACAATCTCAACCCTTTGGCTCCACGGCACACCTGTGTAGGAGCGGTTATGTATGTGTCCCCCTGGGTGACGAGTAATAATAATGAGAGGAACTGAGATAAAGACTTGCTTTGTCGACCTGAGCAGAAAAAGGGTCAATATTGCACAATTCCAGACCTCTTAAGAGGGCCGGCAGCATCGTAATGTATGGGACTTTATGACTCATGACAGCACAAGTCAACCCACTCTTCCACTCAAACATTGTTCTCCCAGCAAAGGTCCTGCACAACCACTGGTTCTACTACACAGCTCTCCACATACTCTCTCTTATATACTTTCTCTGTTGGATTAGAGTGTAAGGGATTAATGTCTATTAAAGCACACTGTTGCCCTATCGACTTAGTCAGAGCACTGGCCTAATGAATGGCGCCAGAAATGGCTTTACTGGATCAATAAACTAACATGTCACACCCCTTTGGCAAAGATACAAATAAAAGAGTGTTGTGGTTACAGAAAAGAGTTAGACGAGGTAGACAAGTCATCAGTGTATAGCAAAATGAAGTAAAATTGGATTGTGACAATCTGTAAAGACTACGAGACATTTCATATTAGGGCGTGTTCATTCATTTTGCAGAGCTTTTCTTGTTCTCCTGTGCAGTTTTGACAAAGAATAAATGGAAGACAAATATTTGTATTTAACACATAGAAAGTATTGTTAACAGTCAGATCACCATTCTTTCCATGAGGGTTTGCAGACTTTGCCTGCAAGGTTTTGTCCCACCTTGTCCAACCTCTGCTGTACGTTTGAATGACGCGGAAAATAAAAACAACCCCGTCCTGTACCAGACATAAATGAGATCACAGTACAAAAATGCCCACATGTGCAGTGAACCAGATTCAGGTCAGCCCTCCAGGGCAAAACAGCATGAGGCAGGACGCAGTGAAAGAGAGGAGAAGACAAGGGACAGTAATGTAAGACTTGGAAACATGACACACACACACACACACACACACTCAAGAAACTGGCCAAACTCACTTGCTGATCTTCACAGGACTATATTCCTTTTTCTTCAACATCCTGGGAGACTGTGCAGGCCTGCTTACGTAATCTAAGCCCCAGTATGAATCTTCCAAATCCTCACTCTCTCTCCTTTCCTTCCTCTCACTCCTCGTCTCTAGTAGTGTCTCTTCTCAGTTAAGGAGCGTCCACCTGTCTCGGCTCCTCCCAGGCCAGCAGGTGTGTCGTCGCTAAAAGCAGCGGAGGAGCAGACCGGGCGGACCTGTTCCACACTCCTGCCGCTCCACACTCACTGCTCACTGTCACTTTATATGCTCGGCTTATATTTTTATTTGCTTGTTTTCCTCGATGCCTTCATTCTAGCAATTGTACAGGTCTGCTTTAGTAGGAATGTAGTAGGGATGATCAATACCCTAAATGGTCCTTGATATTCCACTCTTAACTCCATAATCATTAGACATTATTGCCAGTATTTAATATAGTTTCTCCAAACCATGGAGCTCAACACTTGAAATAGAGTCATGTTTTTCAGTTTTCAATGTTTTCTCCCATCCCATGTATAAGTGCCTTCCTATAGAAAAGGTTTCTGAACCTGATACGGCTAATGCTCTGTTGTCATGGAGGGGCATTATAAAGCAGCCACTGTAAGTTTCCACATATATGGAGGTGGTGGAATGTAGCAGAACTAGTCACTTGATAGCTGGATTTCAGGGTGTTCATTGGTGCTCTCTCACATCGCTGTTCATTCAAACGTAACAAGCAGATATCTCATTTAGATTTTTTATAGGTCAGGTGTAATTATTTGTTGTCAGTGCAAGCTTCACTGTAATAAAAGCATCATCTGATAATGATTAGAAACAGGAGGAGGGAAAGTGTGAGATCTGAAATAACAACCCAGTGTCTGGGTTAAAGTAACAGTCGGTTATAGTTAGTGTTAGGTTTGCCTTTGCAAACACATCAGCATATGAAAATACAGTTGTTTTTCAGGTTGAGCGCACACTTCCTTCCACCCAACAAGTAAACACAGAGGAAAGATGACATGGAGTGAGTGCATGATGGTGTGAGACAAAGAACTGCAGGTAGACAATCATCTGTGCTACTGTGACTTACAGCTAAAACAAATGCTTCCCACAAAAAACATAAAAAAGGAAGAAATAATTGGGAAGAAAGAAAAAGTCTCAAATCAAAGCAACACTTTTTCAAAACGAATTCATTTTGCTTCAGAGGTTTGGGCAATGAAGCAAGTCCAAACTAGATGTGTAGCCTTCTATTCATTTGTGGCATTTTTTAATTACTCTCCAACCTGTTGAGTGGCTCGCCCAAGAGGCCCAGAAGGGCCCAGCAACGTTTTCCAAGCGAGTATCAGTGGTTATCGGACACACACCCTGTGAAATTACCTCTGTGGCATATGAGGAGTCAAGGTCTAGGGAGAGGAATGTAGACTTCACCTGCTGCCAAAAGAAGGGCTGGGTTTTACGCTGATAACAAAGATAGCATTATAAAAGTATAGTACACATGTTTCTCTAGTGGCTGTATGTGCGTTTGTGTAACCACAAAACAGAAGTATGCGCTCCAGATAGTAAACTGGGCGGTGAGAGTTTGAGGCACCTGGGTCATTCTGGTAGTACCGTCTCACAATGTTAGTCTATGCTTCAGTGGGGGAAAAAAAATAGTTCAGCATGCTGCTCCGTCTCATGCTTGCAGTAGGTGTGTCCGACACACACCCAGAGCAGTTACTCGTGAGACCAACACCCTCATACCTGCGGAGAGAGGGAGGGATCAGGGAGGAGGAGGAAAAAGGTGACAGGAAGCAAGATCACACAGAGGAGTGAGTGACAGAGCACTAGAAAGTGACAACGTGAAAGACACAAGAGGTCAATGGGGATGACAGAATGTCTCAACTATCTATCAACTACAACATAAACAAATTTAGTTTTTGTACTTGGGTAGTCTCACTTGACACAGCAGTACTTAGGTAAATACTATAAATATTTTCTAAGTTACATCTATGAATGCCAACCATTGGCACTGAGCAACTTCTACTCGCTGTAATTTCAAACCAAAAGCATCTTAGCTCTGGAGTGGGGACAGTGTTTGACCTGATGACAAATACTTTCAAAACCCTTGAAAGTACAGACCTTATGTATGTATAAGGTGTGGGCTAATAGAGGCGTCACATACTTTTGCGTTGTCAATGTCCCATTCACTGGCTACATTTGCTCAGTACTGCCCTATCAAACATAGCCCACCTGTTTAAATTCCACATTGTACAATTCATTTGAGATCGGCATGTTTTGCATTCCAATTATTTACAATTTGTTGCGCATGGCATAAAAGACAGCTAATCTGTTGTATGCTAAACAGAGTCAATTTGTCACTTAGATTCTTCTGTGTCACAGTGGAATGTGTTTTCTTGCCTATAGAAAAGGTCTATATGACCCTGACATTGTTCATGTTTTTTTTGCAAAGGAGGCTGTCAACAGAAGGGTGAGGCTGTAACAAATCAAGATGAAAAAAAGGCAATTCTCTGAGTCACTTAAGGAAGAACTCTACATGGTATTTACACAGCAAGCGTTCCACACATAGTTGCAGGTCCATGGTTCGGTAAATATGTAGAAAGCAATTTTAATCAGCCGCACCCACAGCACTTTTGAGGACCAGGGACTGTTTATTGACAGCAATAATCTAGAATGGCAGAGCAGGGTCAAAACATTTCAGGTTGTCAATAGGTGCTGATCTGTGACCAGGCTTTTCTCTTTGATGTTAGTGATGGGTAGGGAGACTTAGTGGTTGTAGATCAGCGCTTCTACTGTGAGAAGTTTGATACACATGGGCCCATGTCCCATTAAGCACCTCAACCAATATGATTAGAAAAGAATCTTCCAAATGAACACGCTTGTCTGAAATACTTGAACGCCACTGCAGGGCCCAGTCACACATCCATCTTTACCCATGGGCTAACATTGGATAACTGTAAGATGTAAGCCATGTGATATTCAACAGCTTTTTTATGCACTGCCACAGGGAACCTGGTTCTCCAAGGCTGAACAGGCACAACTCTCCCTCAAGGTCATTGTCTGCGTTCATCACAGACAACACTGCATACCAATGAGTCTCTACAAAATACAGCTAAAAATTATATTATTTTCATTTAATCAAGCTGTTTATAGTCAAATAATAGTCACTGGAAGCTTTTCAAAAGATGTTTCGAGAGCTATAACCTGTCATCATAGGATCAGTAATGTTGTCACTCCACCCATAAATATCATGATGCCAGCATGACAGGCAGGAGATTGACAGGGAAAACAAGTTACCAATCCCTTCCAGTGGCTGGAAGACTGCAGGGAAGGAAGACTGTAGGGGAGGAGGAGGGGGGGGTTATTTGGATGTCAATTCATTTCCATTTGCTACATGTGTTGTGAAAACAGTGAAATAGTAAGAACCAAAACACTGAAATCATCGGTGCTTCCTACTACACATTCATCCATTTTAATATTGTAATATGATCTGCTAGACACCTGTTCTGATAAACAGAAACAAGATTTGCAGGCCTCACCAGATTTAAACAGTAAGTATCAAATGTTAAAGAGACAAACATGCTTCAAAAAGATCAAACATGAGGGAAAGCTGGTGTACTACGGCCAAACGCATTCCCATCGATTTAATAGTTTTAAAGTCTGGGAACTCTTTGAAACCCAGGTATCCAGGTAAAACCTGACACCACCTGGCCATATATGGTAGTACAAATATTTTACATTACTTTCTTCTGAAGATGGAAGAAATGTATTAGCTTCTAAGACACGTTTCAGAATCAGTGATATGAAGAAAAGAATATGACAAACTTGTTCCATTTTTTTTAAGAGTTTTATTTGAAAGGTCATGCAGTGCACTTCCCAGTTAGGAGCTTAACATCACTTTCAATGATACACGTGAAAAACCAATACATTTGGAATTACCTAGTACAAAAACAACTAAACGTTACTGAGGAATGTAACAAATTAAATAGTAATAGGAAAACAAAAGTGCACCAACACTATTGCTGCACTGCAGACCTCCTTACTCAAGGACTTAGTAGAGGCTGGCCGTTTTTAACCCCGTTGTGTAAAAGAAAAAAAAAAAAAAAAAAAGCAGTACAATTCTGGATCGAGTATAGAACTTAAAACAAGACAAAAAAGCAATAAATTACTTCTTTACTTTAATGTGCACGTTTACTGGGAGAATTGAGGAGGCATGGGGTAGGGCACCAGGGGCGGAGGATGCTGCTGCGGAGCCTGCGCCTGGGGGAAGGGGAAAGGTGGGTGGCCCGCACCGTTCTGTGCACCACCCTTGCCAGGGCCAAACTGCTGGGCCTGGAAGTTGCTCTGGCCTCCGAAGGATCCTGTCTGGTTGTTAACAAAGTTGGACTGTCCGTTACCATTGTAGCTGCCTCCGTTGAAGCCGTTGCTGCCGCTGTTGCCCCCATAGCCTCCATTCTGGGTATTTGTGCCAAAGACTTTCTTTGGTCCATTGTCAAAACCTCTACTGTTATCCCTGTCCCTAAAATTGCCAAAATCACGCCTACCACCAGAATACCTATCCCGGTGGTCATCTCTATACCCGCCACCTCTGCCTCCCCTTGAACGACCTGGAAAGGAAACAAATAGTGTTTTTAAACAAACAATTTATGACAAAGTTAAAACATAGAAGAGAAAAAGAGAAAACGCCATAGCTACAATGTGATGTTACAAAACAAGTTTAACCCATAATTGGTTTGAGATACCTATAACTTCATTGTGGTGAGCCCATCCATTTCTCAAAAGAAAGAAAAGACAGCAGCAGAAAAAAAGCAACAAAAAAAAGCGGCTGCAGTTTACACCACAGTTCCTGTATCTCACCAATTAGATTTACCTCCTCTGTCTTCCGCCATTTGGAGGAGCTTGGGGTTGATGGCTTGGTTGGCCTCACGGAGCACGGAGACGAGGTCGCTGGCCTGCCTCATGTTGTTGGGGGTGAAGAAGGTATAGGCTGTGCCGGTCTTTTGGCTACGTGCCGTTCTGCCAATGCGGTGGATATAGTCCTCAGAGTTGTTGGGGTAGTCAAAGTTGATGACAAATTTCACGTCCTCAACATCTGTAAGATTGTGTTGCGGTGTGGCATAAAGGGAAAGGAGGAGAGTGCACAAAGATGCGCACCGGCGCCACCACAACAACCAGATCAAAAACAAAAAGTTAGTACTGCCATGGAATGGGTGCGGCTGGTTAATCCACAAGGCTGCAAAAAATTGCCATTAGACAAAACTCCAGATAAACATTTATCCCGCGGGGAGACTACGGTGGGAAAAGAGAAACGATGCACACTCCATTTGCTTCCAATCCAGTGGGATAAAATAAAAACCCTCCCCTCTTGAACCAGAGCTAAAGCACCCTCAAAAAAAATGGATCAGAAGTCTTACCATTTAGGAGTATGCATTCACTAGTCCATTCCCATTGCAGCACACACCCCACTTACTGTCAAGTGACTCTCAGGTGCTTCTACACAGTAGGGCCACTATGCAGAATACTGCCTCCTCGTGTGCCTAAACTAGGACTTTACAGAGTAGATCAAGGTCCCTTTGTCACGCACACTCATGAGAAGCTTACTGTCTCTTGCCAATAAATTGTAGACCTGAACCAATTGCAGGGGTGCCTACAAAAGGAGCCAGTCACTCCCTTGCCCCACAATGAAAGACAGTGTATCCCCACTCTCGCCATGGCAAGATATTTCCAGACCCAGTGTTCACTTGATCATAATCTCTCGCTGGCAGGTCTCGACATGACTTTGAAACGCAGGCGAGGGAGGAGTGTGAGCTTGGATTTTGTCCGTGGCCAACTAGCATGTCCCACTGTCACCAAAAGCGCCAGTAGCCATGTCATTACAGAGGTGAAGGCATGATCGATCTGACAAACTGCTCTTCCGACAGAAGTTTAGGAAACTGCGACATTTACGCCACCCATGCTTTGCATTGACTCTACACAAAAGAAAGCACCTTCCACAACTCAAATGACTTGCAGTGCAGTGCCCAAACAGACATGCAAGACAGTAGGAGACAGTGTAGCTGGGCTTTGAGCTGGGATAGATAAGAGCCTGGGTGTGAAGCAGTCCAAACCATTGCCAGAGAACTGACGAGCATATGGGGGAGGAACTGTGGCCAGCCCTCATCTCGACCCCCTTTTTAGGCAGGCCAGCGCGATATGCTGCACTCGGGCCTTGTCACCTCTGTATATCTGCATGACTGGGGGACCCGCGCCTCCCCAGTCCGGACACCTCCAAGAATCCTCCTTCCCCCTCTGGAGACCTGGGCTTGTCATGCCAAGGCCCTGCCATACAGACTGCTCCTTCAGGTACGGGGAGAAACTCAGAAAGAAGCAGAAGAGTTAAAGAAAGCAAATGCACTTTCTTTTTGAAATACAGAAGACTGTAAAAGAGATCAGAAAGGATACTAACCTAGACCCCTGGAGGCAACGTCAGTGGCGATGAGGATCGGAGCCTTTCCATACTTGAATTCTAAAAAAAAAAAAAAAAAAAAAAAAAAAAAAAAAAAAAAAAAAAAAAAAAAAAAACACAACACAAAACAGAAGTTACTTGGAACATGTCCTTCCAAGTTGTATGGCTCAAATTAAGTGATGCAAATCTAAAAAAACAAAACAACTTACCATTTAGAACCCAGTCTCTTTCTTGTTGGCTTTTATCCCCATGGATACCCATTGCTGGCCATCTGAGAGATGGAAGGTTTCATTGTTAATTCATTCAAGTAACCTCATAACTAAGCAGTTATTACAATAGAACAGTAGTCAAAACAGTAAGTCAGCTGTCAAGTTCCAATACACACCCATCCCTCCTCATCCTCCTGGTAAGGTCATCACACCGCCTCTTTGTCTCTACAAAGATGATGGTCTTGTTCTCCTTTTCACTCATGATTTCCTCAAGTAGGCGGATGAGTCTAAAAGAACAAACAAAACAAATGCCTCAATAACAAATCAACTAAAGTACAATTTATTTCAGGGTCAAGAAGCCATTGTCACATAAAACCTTGCCAGTCATTTCTCCAACAAAGCAGCTGCAACAACACTTCTGGTTAGACAGGCGCAATACTCACTTGTCTTCCTTCTCGCCATCGTTGCAGACATCTACTATCTGCAGGATGTTGTGGTTGGCGCTGAGCTGCAGAGCTCCAACATTGATCTGGACATACTCCTTCAGGAAGTCCTCGGCCAACTGACGGACCTCTTTAGGCCAAGTAGCGCTCCACATCAGAGTCTGGCGGTCAGGCTGCGGAAATAATAGGATGCAACAATCAGCAACACATTCCCTTTTTTCCACCCAACAATTAAGAATGCCATTTGTAACTTCTGCAAAGAATGCGATAGTACAACTGTCCAATTTTAACAATTTGGATAGAAAATTTGCTCAGTCATTCTAGGAAACACTAGCTACTTACTCTGATTTGGTCAACAATTTTCCGGATCTGTGGTTCGAAGCCCATGTCCAGCATTCTGTCGGCCTCATCAAGTACAAGGTAAGTGCACCGGCGAAGGTTAGTCTTTCCAGCTTCCAGGAAGTCAATGAGCCTGCCTGGAGTGGCGATGCAGATCTCAACACCTTAAACAGAGGAGACATTGTGAGGGCAAAGCACTTCCACAAAGGATGATATGGACATGGTAGTCTATGATTAGCGCTGCAGGGATCATTAGTTTCAGGATATGAGAAACAGTTCCCTATGGTCAACACAACTAGGATGTTATGGTCTGAATTTTTGAAGGAGAAAACAAGTTTGGGCCAACAAGAGTGACCATACCTCTTTCCAGGTCACGGATCTGGGGTCCCTTGGGTGCTCCTCCGTAGATACAGGTGGACTTAAGGCGAGAAGCTCTGCCATACTCTGCAGCCACCTGCTGCACCTGCTGTGCCAGCTCGCGGGTGGGGGCCAGCACCAAGCACTGCAGAGGAAAAAACACATGAGGGTAGTCAGTGTATGTCCTAACAACTTAGCACATTTAACTTCAAGCTTGGGATCAATATTTCTTACTGTGCACCACAAGTAAGCAAAATCCTGGTGCACTATATAACACTGGAGGCACTGACTACAGATCAAGATAGCTGTCCAAGATTTACAGTCAGTGTTGCTAAACAGAAAAACCGGCAAACCAGTAATCACCATATGGTAAACAACCAATTAGGTTCTTAGACAATTTCCATTTAACACTTAAGCGATACTTTGAAATGATGTTCAATAAATTGATCACTAAGATTGACATCAAGGTGGGTAAAATGGCATATCCCAAATGAGTGAATAACCCAATGTTAGGGGGGAAGCTATTCTTCACAACATCCCTGGTTGTGGCATTTCTGAATGACTTACAATGGGGCCATCTCCGCGTTCCAGGAATGGCTGGTGGTTGATGTGTACGATCGCAGGCAACAGATACTGCAGAGTAAAGAGATATTGAATTACTTTTGCGTGATAGACGAGCTTGATATTGATCATATAACTGTCAAATGCTGCATTGATCTATGCTTAGTAGGTCAGATTAGTGAAAGGGTGTGAACAATCAATGTGGACAGTGTCAGAGAGATCATGTGACTTACCGAGAGTGTTTTGCCAGAGCCAGTCTGTGCAATGCCGACCATATCCTTGCCACTCAGAGCTAGAGGCCACCCCTGAGCTTGGATGGGTGTTGGATCAGTCCAGTTCTGTTTGTTGATCACATCCATCACATAGGCTGAGGGGGAACAGGGGAAACACAGGTAACTAAAATGCAACTTGGACAAAACTACTATTAAAAATTATTCAAACAATCCTTTTGAACTTACAGGGGAAGCTGGCCTCATGGAACTTCATGATGGGATTCGGGCATTCTCTCCCCTTTACTGTAACAGTTTTGGTTCTCCTATACTGTTCAACTTCTTGCTGCAAGATAAGAAAACATGAACCGAATGAACTTCTGTCAATTTGCCAGTCCCATGTGCTAGTTGGCAGAGCAGTGGACATAACTGATTGTGCAACTCCTCAACACGTGCAGTAGGAACACATTCCAGCAGTTACATAACACTTCCACCAAAGCAACAGTGTCTGGGGTAGCCCATGTGAGTACATACCGGAGGTCTCCGAGTAACGTCGGGGTGCTGTTGGTAGAAGTTCTTCTCAAACTTTGGTAGTTCGTCAAGGTTCCAGTGCTTCTTGCGCAGCCGCTCACCGGGATTCCCATACTTTCCACCACCTCCTCCTCCTCCGCGACCACCACCACCAAAGCGGGGAGGACCGCCGCCATAACTGTAACATTTTAAAGTTTTGTTAAGATTTACACAAAAAGGGTCTGGCCCTAGTCATCTGAGGTATCGACATTGACCTGAGTTTTTTGGTCGAGAGAAGTCAATTCCTAGCATGATCAACAGATCAATTTATCGGAGGTCACATTTAGACCGTTAAAACATAACTAAATGGACAGAGTACAGCAAGAGGAAAAGCTCAACACAGCCCATTTTCCACTGCGTCATATTGAGAGATTATATAGCTGCCATATACTTTCCAACCAGCAGAGGAACAATGGAAACCGGCCGGCATTTTGTATCCGCATTCATACTGCCACATGGCGAAAAGCCGACTAGCCAACTAAGAGCACTAACGTTACTCCGTGCTGGTGCAATTAACATCACAGCTAAAACTTGACGTGACCAAAGTATATTATTTTATTTAGTAAGTGGAATAACTAAAGCATACCAACAGTACCTACAACCAGTATTGGGAATAAGCGTCTCTAATGGCGATGAAATGTAACGTTAACGCTATCCTGAAGCTAACCGCCGGGGCACGAGGCCAGAGAAGGCCTTGGGCCAAAGACAACGGTACCGTGCTCCGTTCACTGTCTTGGGTCTCCATGTGGATAAACCAGACAGATAACTTTATCTAAAAGACGGACCGTCTATTGTCGTGTGTTGAACAGTCGCTTACGACCATTTCCAAAAGGCTAAAGCCACAACATTCGACTGGTTAATTTATTTTCCCCAACCGTTAGGGTCTTGTCAGCCATTTCTATGAGACGACACGAGGGGAAACCTCGTCTAAAACAGATGAGAAAATGCACTTACCCTCTATCTCTATCCCTGTCTCTGCCACGATCTCTGTCGGAAAATCCGGGCATATTGTAAACAAGTTGTATAAATTAAAAAAGATAAATATACTACAACGCGGATCGAACGCCGAGTAAAAACAGACCGGCAGTGGTTTTGCTGAAATGCCGGTAATTTAAAAATGAGACCCGGCTTATATGGCAAAAGGAAGTGTAAGCCGCAGCACTTCTGATGTATCCATCCGCCGCTCTATTTTTTCAGCTTTTGCTTCTCGCAGATTGGATTTGTGAGACAATCGGGCGCACCTAGCAGAGTGTCTGTAGTCAAACTACACCTTTAACAGTAATTAAATGTTATGTCGGGGTCCCCCATGGCATATATTTTAATTTAGGGCAACTTTTACAGAGGAAAATTTCCGTCAAACAAAATCTATGTAAATAGATTGATAGTCAAAACAATGACGCGATGGCAACTTTGCCGAATAAATAGCTGATACTATATTTTCCATTTTATCTTACAGTTAAAAGGTGACGAATACAGTTAGGTATTATTTGGTGAGAAAAAAATGTTGGCGGATGTATATGTACGAGACAGAAACTGGTAATCCGGTTACTTCCGATGTTATTACGATAAATGACGTCAATAGAAGAATCAACCCCAAACTTTGGTGGCGATACTTGTAATCTTCCAATCTCCCATCACACTGTACAGACTAGGACGATACATTTTCATTCTGGGGAATAAATGGACTAGCTCTAGGCCTACTTTTGGTTGACAGTCATGACTTACAACTTTCACAAATCTTTTGAAAGCTCAACTCAGAATTTTTTTATTGCGTATAACGTTACGGAATATTACGATAAGAGATTTTATTCCCACTGGGAATATGCAAGGGCTTCCCAACCTTACTTGACAGGTAATCATGTATATAAAAATAATCATAATTTAACATTTAAAACGTATGTATTGAATATGTAATATTTATGTCACAGTACAAACACAGTTTCATTATTCGATGGGAGTGGACTGAGGTCATCTACTTTTGATCTTTGATTGTATGTAGGAAGCTGTTTCATGGTTTATTACAAATCCTACCAAATATTATTACAGACCCAATTTTCAAATGAACTTGTCAACGTTTGACCTGAAAACGTCGACCTTTGTGTTAGGCAGGCTGCCCATTCCGTCACAAAAATCTGATGATCTGACTCAAAACCCAAAATGACAATCGTTGTCATGATGAAATCTAGCCAGGCAACCATGGCAACTTGTAGGCTACTTTTGTTTCGGGTTTAGATACATAGAAGCGGGACCCAGTCTGGCTCTCCATCCAGGTTTTAAAAAGATGTGCCTTTTAATTTTTGTATAGGGAGATTACTTTTCGGGGTAAGGCAGAACTTTTAGGACCTGATAGACCTCTAAGTATTATGAGGCGGTTGCAAAACTCTCCTAAACGACGCATTTGTATACATGTGGTCTAGTAAGATACTTGACACCTTTCTTTCGAAACGCTCTGGTTTTACATTTCGTCTTTGTCTGAGGCGTCCACCCCCTTCCCTGCCCTGCTGAGCCATCTGCTGGACGGTTTAAGGTACAAAGAGTGAGAACAGTGTGGGTGGCCGGGCAGATAGCTCGGGAGGGACAGGCCAGACTTTCTCATTCAGATGCTAAACAACACGTGAATCTGTACCCCCCACCCCCCACCCCACCTGACAATAACACGGGTGTAACTGATACAGGGCGATACTGATCAGCCTTCATGAACTAAAAGCAACTCTATTACTTCCTTGACCATGTGTAGCAAAACTCTTCCCTTTAGATTGTATGTTGTTTTGCAATTGCATTTGATTTTATTGTATTTCTGCATTGTTGTATAGTGTTTGTCACCGAGGGTGCTTTCCTGGCTTCATCTCTCTTGATATACATTTTTTCTAATCTCAATGACACTACCTGGTTAAGTATAGCTCAAATGTAAGTAATAACAACAATAATAATTAGGATTGAAAAGCTAGTCTTTTTCTCCATCCCAAAAAATAAAAGACAAGACACATCTTTGTACAAGGCCTTACATCGTTAGACAAAGGCAAGTTTAATTAGAACTAATTACACACAAAAATAAAATACTCTTACAAAATGATAGTGTTAACATACATCAAATTGCATCAGTCAGCTATGAGAGATATAGTCCTGCTAGTGGATCATGCTAAAAAAAAAAAAAAAAAAAGAGGAAAATAAAGAAACCAAGAGCTGCATCTCAACTTTGACTTGTAAATAAAAAGTTCAATTCTTCAATGAGAGGCAGCTATGGGGCAATGCTGAGCGATGTAGTGTATGAAACAGAGCGATCTGCTTGTGCACTGGACTTGAGGGTAAATGAATATGTTTACATATAAATTTGATCAGTCCGTATCTGGTATGCAGGTCACCATCAAATACATATGGCAACCTAGTTCTGTATGTGTGCAATTCCTTTTTTTCATTTTAAGAAAATCTTTTTCTACTTAAGTTAAAGATAAATTACAGGTTGTGTGATCCACATATATGAACAATATCTTATTACTGTACAAAGCACCATCTGAGGACACTTTTCACTTTGCATACACTTCTCTACATAACAAAAGAACAAAATGAACAGTTCATTTTTTTAAATTTTTTTTTAAAGTGTATGCAAACGTTAAGAACAGTCCATGGTCATAGAGATTGCTAGACAGGCAGCATCTTTTGGAAACATTCAAGAATTTTGTTTGAAATCGTAGAAAACACCCCCCACCCCAACCCTTTCTCTAAATAAAAACATTACTGATAGGACTGTGTAGCAGGGTAAAAACAGGAGTTCATCTCATTCATTTCACTTTCAACCAGAAGCCCATATGGAGACATGCAGCAGTTTCATGTAAATTGTCTGCTGCGGGGAACACAATGCGACACTTGGTTTCTTGTCGGTTCCCAAATGACATTACAAACTACACGACATCTCCTGAGAATGTGGCTAGCTAGTGGTCTAGGTGATATTGTTTTGTGGCCACAAACAGGTATGAGGGTGGGAAGTGTGCTGTGCATTTTAAGCAGTAATAGTGTGTCAAGGAGTACGGTTGCCAATATCATATAAGACAAATGTGTACGTTATTTAGCACCACATGGCTATAACCATAAGGTAGTCGAGGTTGTTCTTTTCTATGACAATACACAGGCAGCACATACATGGGCTATGTTTGCTCTACATGATGGACTTTGGACTCTTGGATGTTGAACAGAAGGCTAGGAAGTAATGGTAGGTTTCATGCTAGTGGCAACAATATAGACCAAGTACAAATGACTGTAAAAAGGGCTAATAGACGGGAAACACATCGTACACACGCCACCATATGTAGCTCCAGGATGAAGTCACTAGAATTTAAAGGGTCAGCTTAATATTCATTCATTCAAAACTATTATGGCACTCCGAGGACTTTGTGTGTATAAGATTATTTGCCCTTAAGACGTACCTCTCCTCATACGGTGTGAGAAAGGCCATGTCAACAATTCAACCACAGCAATCTAAGTGAAATTCAGTCAAGCTTAATTCTGTTTTCACAAATTGTCTTTTTATAATTTAAACAGTAACATTTAACATTTAAAAGCTTTTACTTTATTTTTTTTTCTGAAATAATGGAAAAAGGTTTCTGGAATATAAGCAATAAATTATATATATTATATAGAATTTTATTGTTTCTTTTTCCATTTTCCCATTATATAAAAATAACACATTTCAAGCTATTCATTCATTTATTCATTTTCAAACAAAACTAGATGTCAAACTGGTGAAATAGGTTTGTGGGAATGCAGCGCTGGTTGTTGGGCAGCAGCTGAGGAGCCGAGGTCCTGCTGCTGTCTTTGGAGAGGGCTGTAAACAGTAGGGCACTATCTAATTCTGGATACAGTCTCTAGGCTTGCCTTCTGATTTGGATGCAATCCCCATTGTCCAGCCTTGGCGTTACTGATAGCCCCAATTTGATCACTGGGAGGCACCAACCAGCCCTCATGCACACTCTGCATCCACAATGAGTGTTTCTGAGCGGTTGTGTCAACCAGCGATAACCCTGTACTCTAGCAAACCAGACTTGTTAATGCGGCAATCGTTTCAGAGTGGACTGACTTGACGTTCTGCTCAGTAAGATGGTGCATTGCTACATGGAATACTGTCTATTTTTTAAATGCTAAAATGAACTTACAAAAAAGGGAAGAGCCAGCAATTTTTGCAGGTTCCACAAGTTAGTAAATAGTCTGAGTTATTAGCAGCTGAAAAGATCCTTTTTAATGCTAAAAAAAATA
Source organism: Centroberyx gerrardi (assembly GCF_048128805.1). Lineage (NCBI taxonomy): Eukaryota > Metazoa > Chordata > Actinopteri > Beryciformes > Berycidae > Centroberyx > Centroberyx gerrardi. The sequence goes on along the minus strand of NC_136003.1, from coordinate 12,645,063 downwards.
AAAAATAAAATAAGGTGGGGGGGGTCTAGGAAAACCCAGACAGTCGGACGACATTTTCTGGTCTTCTCTGCCCGCCCTCCCCTGGCCTGGCCACACGTCCCTGGTAAGTAAGGGAGTCACTGGGCGAGGCATCCGGTGATTACCCCCTTCTGAGTGGACTGATTTGTGGGGGGTCTGATCGTGGCCAAACTGTTGCTCCTGGTTGTTGCTGACCCCTGCCTGCATCAGTGACTCACTCCACAGCAAAGCCGCATGTCTCCTCGATGGCAGTGAGCAGCTTGTCGTACAGTTTATCGTAGTGCTCATAGGGAGGAATGTCAATCCGATTGAAGCTAGAAAAAGAGAAGGGGGTAACAGACATGAATATCAAGGTTTTCCAATGGAAATTCCCTATTGTAAAGCAAATCATAGACTGAAAATGGTGAAACCTACAATGACTACACTGATGCAAACTGCAGACCCAAGTAGACATGAACATAAAGATGACATGGTATGATGATATAGCAGGAAATTCAGAAACTCCTTCGGTGGTAAAGTGAAAAACGGATTAAATAAGGTGAAACCTAAAGCATAATACAAGTGCTTTGTCAAGATTCAACATCACTATTCCCCTCTGTCTCTCAAAGGCATGTATTGTGCCCCAGGATTGGAAAGTAGTCTAGTCTAGTATGGACAGACTGCTCACCAGGTGTGGGCTTTGGGCAGGTTGTTGGTGCTGGCATCAATCTGGTGGATGGTAAAGAGCCGTGGGCCTGCAGCACCTGTATAAAAAAACAACAGTTACAATAAAATACAACAGAAGTGCACACACCTGCTCTGTACTGTGAAGCATGGTCAGCATTCGACAGAAGGGGCCAGACATAAAAACTGGGTACACATAAAAATGATAGGTATACATGTTTCCATGCAGTTTGAGATTTACAGAAAGCAGATTTGATTTGAGAATGTGCTTACCTCTACCTCCACACAAACTATGCATCCTGTGTGTGCAGACTTTTTAAGTCAATGAGGTGGTACAAAAATGTGTGCAAAAATGTTGGCTGTCATAGTGAAGCCATCTAGACTATATTGCCATTGTAGACCAAGTTGTGTCATTTTTAATGTTTCATTTAAGTTCAGAGGTCATAATATTTATGTTGTTCATTCATCAAGCTTCTAATAGAACTAAACTATCATTTGAGACCCTGTTCTTACACCTGAAGGTGCTAAAAAATATATTTTTTATTGCTTTTACATGTATATAATTGATGGGTTGACCTACATCTTACAGTAGGTGTTTGTTGTCCAGCTATAATCAAGCAATAAATAAGGAACAAAACCAAATGTGAGAGCACTGAAATCACTATCATTATGGTGCATTGTGCTTGTGTGAAATGAAACACCATGACCTTTTTGGCACTTAGAAATGGCATCAGCGACATGTTTACAGATCACACCGAATTTTGTGGCCCTTGCTATGCTTCCCTCAAAACTGTAAGCACTGTTACTGGTGCCATGACTTCTTGCTGTATGACATATTTTCTATTATTGAAGACAACCCCCTTTTTTTTCATGAAATATTCAGATGGCTCTGAGTGCTCCAACAACCAGGCGAAACAGGAATGCATGGTATCCTTCTCTGGTAATAGCAATATATTTATTTACCACCAACAGTTAATTTTAAGGTGATTATGGTTTGTCACATTTGCCCCATGACTACAGGCATGTGCACAGCTATTGGAATCAAAGCAATATTTTACAGTGAGTGAGAGTAGTCATTGTGAGTGCATCGAGTTTGTATATGTTGTTTTTGGGTCCTTTGGCCTCTGGTGATGTTTTGACCAGGGAAGGATGGCCGTGTTATGCAAGGTGTGGAAGGGCGCTGCCTGACTGTCAGACAGGAAGAGCAGTGAATCACGGTGTACTCCACATGCCTAGGTGCTCCGTCTCTGGGCAGGACTGTCTGCCAGCGTGGACCCACTGAACCACTGCACTCAGCTCAGACTCAGGGTTCATCTGAGTCCAGAGAAACCCAGAGACACAGACACTCACAGAGGCAAAGCATCCCATACACACACTCTAGTGGAACAAGCAACACTATCCACACAACCTCCCGATTGTGCAGACAGAGCTGGTGAATGGGGAGGCGAGGAACTGGACAGACTACTCCGCCTTACCTTCGTGCAGTAGACACCCTGTTAGCCTTCTGTACTCCTTTCAACTGCATGACAATGGCAATATTTCAATATGCTGATCCCAGTCCATCCCATGTGAGGCAATTCACACCAAGCCTCATACACGGGAATGTCCCTACCATTCACACCAGACCCTGGACAGTGTTCTTCCTTAATGGGCACTTTTTTCTAATGGGCAGTCACCTTGTGATGTCATCAGAAGCACGTGTTAAACATGGCAGAAAAAATAATGCTCCGGACATTGTTCTGGAGCCACCCTTTTACACTGACAGTTGACCCGTGTATTTCCTGGGTAACAAATACAACGTGAAAAGGGTATTAGTTGACAAATCATACAGAGGGTATTATTACCTTGGAGGGCCTTGAAGCCTTGCAGAGGGACCCTGGAGGAGCCAGTGACAAACTGCAGCAGCCGGGCCCTGCGCTCCTCGTCGTACGACTCCACAGCCTTCCAGAACCATTTGACGATGTTGCTGTCCGGGGTGCAGTGCTTCAGCCGCGTGTTAGACTTCCAGTCATTGATGTCGATTTTACCCAGGCCACATACAATCAGCTAGAAGTAGAGAAAGGAAGGGGAGGATTTTTTTGGGGGGAGGGATCATGAACAATTTTAAAATGTTGAATTTAAATGCACTGGGATGTAATGCAGAATGAGGGAAAATAAAGCAGTCTGACATTTACACGAAATGCAGCAAGTACCTCTAGCTCCTTCTCATCGAAGGCCTTGAGCAGGTGTTGGGGTATGACCTCATTGAAGCCTTTCTGCAGAGCCAGGAACTGGGCCTCGATGCCCCGCAGGAAACGCCAGTTGACGTAGAGCCGGACGTACTCTTTCTTGGTGTCCTGGGTGACGGGGATGCTCTTACCGTTGGGCTTGAGCTCATGCTGGATGATCTCCCCATAGGCATTGTGCTCCACGCAGAAGGTGTGGTCCAGCACACCTGTGATGTCATTGTCCCTGAAAAGAAATTGACATTTGGATTTGAAAGGATTACTATTAAAGGGCAACAACAAGTCACTTTTGAGATATAATGCATTTTTCATTCTGGCCAAACACTACAGCAACTAGGTTCACTGATTAGTTCCTCCTCTCTGGTTGAAGGTGTGCTAATTGGTGAGATCAGCTGGTGTAGTGTTTGGTTGGAATGAAAACCTGCAAACACATGGCTGGATGGCACATGGTTGGAAACCACTGAGGTAAGAAGTATTCAAAGCCCCTGGGGGGCGCTGTCATCATAGTATACAAGTCAGAGGTTTTGATGAGGGCAAAACAATTGATCAGCTGGTAAACAGTGAGATGTATGCTTTATGTTGTGTCGAATTTGCACAATTTTCTTTACCAAGTAAAGAAGACTACTATTACTAACTTACTTGTAGCTTGTATCGGTGGTGCACAGAAATGGCGAGCATAATGCTGTGTGTGTTATGTTGTGTAGCAAGGACTTTGCACAGCACAGAACCATGAGCTTTGAGACCAGTCACGCCTGCACAGTTTGCATCAAGTCATAAAAAATGCATTGATAGGAACTCACATGGTATAACAGAAAATATTTATAGCCCTTGCTTTTCTTGGTGTGTAAATCCTCCACCTTCTGATTTCATTCACATGTAAAAGTCAATAAAAGCATTTCTACAAAATGTTTGATCTTCTACGTACAGGATCCAGACGAGGCTGTTGTGCAGGTCAGGGTCAACAGACTCCATGTCGTCCAGGGTGATGGGTTTACCCAGCAGCTGTTTGTAGAAGGGTAGGGTAAAGCCTCCGTCTATGTAGTGGCCGTGGAACACTGCCATGCCCATGATACGGCCCACAAAGTGGAAGTACGACAAGTGCTCCTAAAGAGGAGAGAGAAACATCTTTAGTTTCTGAATGAACTTTGCTTTTTTGCTGTATATATATCTGAACTAAATTACCCGCTGCAGGGGCCTCAGTGAGTGAGTGTTTAACTGTGACTTAAGACTCTGTCCTCCTCCAGACTATATTAAACGTCAAGGAATTTATTGCGCTATGCCTCAGATTATTACTCAGAGGTGGACATCAGAATCTAAAACCATTGCAATCGTAAAACCAAAATTCCCTTTTGATAGACTGAACCGATCCTACATGGTAAAAGCAGTAAATAACTTAACAGTGGAGTCTCAACAGAACAGTTAAACCGTTAAAGAGAGCATCTCTGCTGGCTTGAGAGCAGTGGTTAAGTGGATGCCGGGCCAAACAAACACAGGGAAGGGTGAAGTTGTGCAAAATAAGAGGAGATGACCTAAGCTGTCTATGTGACCCCTCTGACAGTGAATGCACTGGAGCTCATGGTTGGTTAGTTGGCTGGTTGGGTGACCGGCATGATTGTAACATATGCCATTTGGTGAATACATTTATCAAAAACCCCTTACAGTCACGAGTGCATACATTTTTTGCATGGCTAGCCCCAGGAGGGAATCAACACCCTAACAGCGGGAGTGTCAATGCCATAAGAGGCCGCTGTCTGTGTGTTGTCAGTAGTGTCTGAAGCCCTGTCTGTGACTCACAGGGTTGACAGCAGAGTCGGGGTTAATCTGCAGTGTGTAGATGTCATCACGGGAGTACTGGAACAGGCCGTAGTATGGGTTCAGCATCTCATGCGACAGCAGATAGAGCCACTCCCTGCACAAAGTACAGAAAGTTCAGCACACAGACGCACAGGGAAAAACAGCAAATAGTGAGCAAGAAATGTGCTATGGCAATTCACCACTAGGAGGCAGACCTCAATGTAAAAAGTGATGCAGTGTTTACAAAGTCTTATGTGTTCCATGTACTGTGTTCCGCTTTGCTATGGCTTCTTACCTGGCCACTCCTCCATAGTCAAGCCCCTCTTCTCCTCTAAACTTCACCATCAGTCTCTTCCACAAGTCCTTCGGCCTCATCTTCATCACCTGTCGATACGACTCCTGCAACAGAAAAACACACACACACCACGTCAAAGACAATAACGGCATCAGTAGACGGTTGATGACCTTATCTGTTTGCCTTATTTGTTTGCCCCATGGTCTATAAAAGTCCAAGCTAGAGAGAGAGAAATGTCCTGTAATGTCTATGCGAGCGGTCCTGGCTCAGAGGACGCCGCCAAAGAACATACATTCCTGTGCTCTCAAGTAGAACTGAGCGCCCCAGCTGCTGATGTGCGCCCCCTGCTTACCCATATTAAAGCAACCTGAGTGGGAAGCCCCTTTATCTCCATTATCAGGGCTTGGAGAGTGGCAAGAGGCTCCCCAAACATTACACAACGTGCTTGGAGGTGCTGTGAGAGAGCGACCAGTACCAGTGCTGCACTGTGGGAAACATTGACAGTAATGCACAAATCATCAGCTTGAGCATACAACACTTTTACCAAAGGTCGAGACTATCCTAAACAGACTGAAGTTAATTACTACGGGACAGGACAAAGTAGTGGAAACTGCTCTGAACCAAGATGTTCTTTACTATAGCGGTTTTCCGACAGATGAGGCAGTTGCAGCGTAGTGTTCCAGCAACAGCAGTCGTTTCCACTTGGTTCTCTGCTGCGAGGCTGAGATCTCTCCACCTCAATCAGTGTTCAGCCCACGTGCAGACGGCTCGCAGCATCAGGGGGAGGTTCATTTAAAGTGGATTAGGGGCAGTTATAATAAACACAGCCATAAGACTATAATAACACAGCCTCTTCAACAGCCAGGTTCCACTATGCCCTCCAGATACAGTAGACAACTCAGAGGTGCCAAGGGAGAAATGAGAATGTCTTATCTACACCAAAAAGTACACAAAAAGACAGCTCTGACAGTCCACCAGCTAACACTTGCCTATTCAGTCATAATTTAATGCTTCAGCTGGTCTGGAGAAGCTATGAAGTTATGTCTCGCTCAACCTCAAGACCTCCTCTCCCCGCCCCCCCCGCCCCACTCTCTCACATTGAGATCAGCCAACAAAAATGTCTTCGTTCAGATTAACAGACGTGGCTGTTCCAGCACATTCCACCGCATATTTTACGAGGGTCATGTAGTCTGTTGCAGGTGTTGTTGCTCTGATGAAGGCCCTGCACCTCCTAGATGCAGAAAACTCCCCCGCTGAGAAAATGTACTTGAGAAAATCCTTATTTCAAACAAGAGGTCTGCTTTAGATTTTGAACAGATTGCCTTCACACATCATAGAAAACTGTGTGTGTGTGTGTGTGTGTGTGTGTGTGTGTGTGCACGTGAAATAATTCTCACAGCCAAACTGCCATGGGCAATGACCTTTAAGGGAGTAGACAAGAAGATGGGAAAATAACTCTTGAACCTTTAGAGAATGTTCAAGAGAACTTGGGTTAGTCTATAAATAACTTGAAAAATTACAAGCAAGCAGCTCGCAGGTCTGAAAGAATGAGATATTGTGCTGTTTGCTTCACTTGCCGGGCAAGCACTGCACCGATGTCTGTTGTTTGTAACTGGGGGGAGAACATGGAACTTCTATTGTTTATTGCTCACTGTGCCAAATTGCCAAATGTTTTTTTTATTTTTTGGGGGGGTGGGGTGGGGGGGGGGGATTATTGTAGTTACTGTGTCATACGCTAATATGTTAATGGATCAGGTGAGAGTGCAATGGGGCAAATACAGTGTTGTCATTTTTCTTTAGTATATTTTATTAGCTTTATTATACCATTTTGTTATGGATTTTATTTTGTTTCAAGTGCGTTGCTGCTGAGACAATTGAATTTCCCTCTGGGATAAATTAAGTACCTATTTACCGCCTGCTACCTATCTTTAATAACTGGCTACCCTTGTGCACCTCTGTGCAAACACAGATCACATTAGGACAAGATTGAGCACGCCTGTCTCAGCCTGTATCTTTCCACCCTCACCTCGAAGATCTCCTCGCGGGACACCTCGATGCGGCAGTGGCCGGCCTGGGGCTGCTGTTGGGACAGTTCCTGGCGGAGGATCTTGAGCTTCTGAACAAGGTCCCTCTTGTACTTGGGCACCGTGAGGCACTCTGCCTCCTCTGGGAGCTGACTGGGGGACACCAGAGCCTGCTGGGCCTGATCCTTCAACTGGTTCTGACGGCTGAGGGGCAGACAACAAGAGGAGAAAAAAGGTGAGGGAGGGTGGACAGGGAAAAACAGGTGACAGAGAGAGAGAGAGACAGAGAGAGAGACGGGGACAAATTGGGATGAGAAATAAAAAAGGTGAGTCTTAATGGTGTACCAATAACAAACACAAACAAGCCTACTTGTAGGACAAAAGTAAGCAAGCGCCTGTGCAAAAATAACACAAAGAAAGCCAAGAAACTGAAAGTAAGGCTTTCTGAAAGCAAGAGTTCTTTCTCTGTTCTTTGCTGACTGCAGAGAAGCCGAGGTAAACACACTGAGGTCATCTGGGAAGCACATCAAGTCAAACAGCTGCCTTGGCCCCGCAGAGACAGACAGACAGACAGACATAGGTGGAGGTGGGATTACTGGAGGTAAGACTCACACAATACTCTCACTCACTTACACACACACACACACACACACACACTCCCTTCTCTCTCTCTCTCTCACACACACACAAAACTTTCTCTCTCCTCCTCCCCACCTGGCACAAGCCCCATGGTGGTCTCACACAGAGAGATGGCTCAACTAAAATAGGGCTTTCTACGGGGGAGCAGCAGAATGTGGCCAAGGCAAGAAAGTGTAAATAGATTCTCTGTTGCTTTTGACTCATCATGTACACTTGAGGCAATGTGGGGTCACTGAGGCCGTCCCTCAGAGGCACACTGGTGCATTTTGAAAAGACCAAAAGTTTGGCTTGAGAGAAAGAGAATATTGTAGGCCTTGTCATAGATAAAGTGGGTGTCCTGGTGACTCGGCAGGCTAAGGCGCATAACATGTACTTTGAGCATTGTGGGAAGAGCTGGCTTTCAATTCCTCTTTCTCCCAACTTTCCTGTCACTCTCTCTGGCATACTACCAAATAAAGCCAAAATGCCTGAAAATAGACTTTAAACAAAACAAAATATGATCACAAAAAACTACCTAACTGACTTTTTTTGTATTGGTAAAAACTAAAGAATTTTAAGCGCAGTGTTTTATATAGATTAGATATCAATATCTATAATACAGCAACAAATAAGCAATTAACCACAGTATCAAAAGTGGGGCTGTAAACATTATCTGTGGTTCATGTTGGCGAGGGTCTTGAGGGGGCTGTGTTGGGGAAGAAGCCCTCAGAGGCTGGCACAGTGGGGAGGGGGCACACAACACACACACACACACAAAATCAAAAGACCCTTTATGGGGCCAGCACTAAAGGATTATTTGCACATTGGCCTTTTGCACTTCAGTGGGGCGTAGCAGGCACGCTCGGCCCTGAGCAGGGTCATAAACACCAGACTCTATAGCCGACCACAGAGGGTGGCGGGAGCATAGACATATCTGTGTGTGTGTGTGTGTGTGTGTGTGTGTATGTATGTTGTACATATATGTAGGCTATGAGTGTATATTCATAGTATTTGGTTACATCACCACACGGCCATCTTGGTAGGAAAATAACAGGTGATTGTTATAAATTAAAGGGTAACTTCGGTATTTTTCAACCTGGACCCTATTTCCCCATCTTTTTGTGTCTAAGTAACTAAAGGGGACAACAATTTTTGAAATTGGTCCAGTATTGAGCGAGATCGCATCGCCGGCAGCCGCGAAACGAGCTGCAATGTAATCCGACGGGGCAAATCACACCGTCAATGTACGTCCACTAAAAGTGCTTGTTTTTGCCACTGACAGGCTCAGATTGTTATTATAAGTGTCTGACAACATTATGGAAAGGACCCTACAGAGAAATGAAACGTTTTTCTTTACCTTTCGCTTGATCCGGTCTTGATCAGTTGTTGCAGGAAGTTACACACAGACCAGATCAAGCGAAAGGTAAAGAAAAATGTTTAATTTCTCTGTAGGGTCCTTTCCATAATGTTGTCAGACACTTATAATAACAATCTGAGCCTGTCAGTGGCAAAAACAAGCACTTTTAGTGGACGTACATTGACGGTTCACATTTGCCCCGTCGGATTACATTGCAGCTCGTTTCACGGCTGCCGGCGATGCAATCTCGCTCAATACTGGACCAATTTCAAAAATTGTTGTCCCCATTAGTTACTTAGACACAAAAAGTTGGGAAAATAGGATCCAGGTTAAAAAATACCCAAGTTACCCTTTAACAGGTGATTATAATCAAATGACAGCCACAGCCAATGAGCTGCATATATGGTAAAGCACCATATTGGTAGGAAATGCATGTGACATCATGGGAATACTATGAATTACAGTCTCTAATACTGAGTGATTCTAAGGTTAAAAAATAAATAAATAAATGAATGTTCACACAGGCTGGTTTTATAACCCCGCCAAAAGCACATTAGGTATCCATTTGATCAAACCACTGAGTTTCAGGAAATTGATATTCAAGTTATATCTGGAACCAAAGCAGGCAGCCAATTCACTCCCACACCGACAGAATACAGTCGTCAAAAGTAAATTTAGCTCAAGTTTGGCACTCTCCAGTATCCACCCAATGGCTTGCATTCTTCTCTACCACAATGTGTAGTGACGGCTTGCTCTAACAAAGTGACTGATTTTGGTTGCTGATCTCTTTGCCTGGTCCCCAGCAGAATCTAGCCTGGCTCCGCAACCACTTCCTGCTATCCCAGAAAGCCACAGAGCCCCATAGGACACTCAAGCCGTCGTCTTGAATCCCTTTATTTCCTGCAGACTAGACTCAGAGGGAGGGGAGGAGAGAGGGGGGGGGGGGGCAGGAAGGGCAGCCTCCCGACAGCACCCAAACATCGAAGACAGCTCAGAGGGTGGGGGGTGAGGCACACAGCATCTCTTCCTGCACTTTTACCCATAAATCAAACATTCCTGCACTGTCTCTCTTGCTTTTTCTCTCATAGACATCGCAGGCAAACACGCCCCACGGTTCTTTCTTCCCTTTCCAACTTCTTCCTGGTGAGTAGACCTCTGGTGATTGTTACCTGAAGACACTCGATGCAGAGACGGGTCACTAATAAAATCAATCTTGCTCTTATGCTACAAAACCACCAGCTTCTGGGAAATGATACAGTGACTTTCTCATGCAAGAGCACAGAGGGCAGTTCTGCAGCCAGGTCTTAAAGCCAGACAAGGATTCAGTTACCTATTGTACAGTGACCTTGACCAGTCAGGGGGCTTGGATTCAGGAGAAGATTGCAACATCACAGGGGGAGTCTAACCAAAACCGTGCTCTGGCTGCTCAGGCAATGTCTTTAGCAAATAAAAAGCGCAATAAACTAAAACTTTGACGGACATATATATATCAAACATTTTTGTGGGATGACGGCGCGTGAGGGGTGAAAATTTCTAAAATCCCTGCCTTGATAAAAGGCAGATGTCTTGATGGAAAGCCACGACGACTGATATCTTTTCCAGAGTTTTGTCGCTAGCAAGAAAGTCACTCCAAACCCAGTCCTTTTTGTAAGGGTACAGCAGCTTCAGAGCTACTGACTGGTCAGTTAGGCTAGACACTGCAAGAGAAAAGGGAAAATGCCATCTAATACAGCGGTAATGGAATCAGAATGGATCAGGCCAGGCTGGACTTACTCCATAGTCTTCTACAATTTATAAAGCCGTTAGTTCACAAATCTGAGGCCAAGGTCCTTGAGCCATTGACAAACCAGGACTTAGCACGCTCTACAGCCCAGATCCAACACCCTGCAATGTGTGTTAGATTAACACACACACACACACACACACACTAAGGGATCCCACAGGTTCATCTATGTCAAAGATTTCTCACTTCAGAATAAAACACATAATAAAAGTATGTGATTGGACTTCATGCAAATAGTTTATTTTATTGTAAATTGTTTGTCAAACAGCTATAGAGAGAAACAAACCTGTGTAACACGACTATTCCTCTGAAATGACTTAAAAAAAACACCCACTTCCTGGCTTTGATGTGAACTAATTATCTTACCTAACATATTTATAGAACAGAAATTCGATGCACAAGATTTTCACACATCTGGGCATAATTGTGCTTAAGACAAAATTCCTACATTAAAAACGTATGTGGCGTGCCAGGCTAGGTTTTTATAAGACTTTTGAGAGGGCCGCAGATGAAAAAAAGCAAAACGAATACAAAATCCCAAACACGTTCTTTGATCTGTCAGAACAGGAAAAAAAGAAACCTGATCTCTCCATCGATGCATTCCGTCTCCCTCTGCACGGAGGAGGAATGAGGTCAGACGGAGGAGGCCCACCAAGGCACCCGTACTCTGCTCCACCTTCACAGAGCAAGGACCTATGGGTAATTCTGTGGCTATCGCAACATGGAATGTGTTTGAACAGCTGCGCGAGGGAAGAAATTCGAAAACACGTGCATCCACGCACGCAGGCACGCACCGAGCGCAGAGGCATGCACCGACACACATGCACTTGTGTGGGTGTACAGACACACACACACACACACACAGTTCATTCATTGACTTGGGCATCAAATTTATGCGCCGTTTCCTGGACGTAAGACGCTCCTCAGCCACAGACACAGCAGCCTTGGTTTCCACTCTGCTATCTGATGTCTGGCCAAAGCCAGCTTTGTGACGGATTGTGTGCTAAAACTTCTTCATGATCAAAACCTCTGCGGGGCTGAGGAATTCAAATTTGTGTGTGCGGAGCGGAGACTGTGGGGGAGTGCGCACGGCTGTGTGTGTGTGTGGGTGCTCAGCAGAAGGGCTGCTCTGAGTGCTGAACGTCTACAGGTGGTGAACACACCTTGGCACAGGACCCCACTGTAAAACATTCACTGAGGGGGAGGCGGAGTGAATAAGTCTGTGTATGTCTGCGAGTGTGTGTGGGGGTGTGTGTGTGCGTGTGTGTTCCTGTCTGTGTACAATGAGGACTACTGGCATGGAGCCCAAGCCTTACCTGACATTCTGACTTTCGATGCCTCCTCGAGAACCATTGGGGCTTGGACTACAGGCAAAAAACATGAGTCGGTTACAGACACACAGCAGTCTGACAATATGCCTTCATTTCTTTGCTTCACTGTCTAATTCATGTCACTGTTAGGTGAGTTTTTCTGGCTTGAGGGTAAGGAGGGACTCACTTGAGGACTAGATGCAGGTTGGCGGAGAGGCGCGGGTCTGTGAACTGCGTGGTTCGGTTGTTGTGGTCCACAAAGTAGACCCTGCCGGTGGCGGTGTTTCGGATCTCCCAACCAGGGGGCAGCGGACCCAGCTCCTCACAGTTCACATTACTCAGATCTCTGACAAGCGCAAGAGAAATGCACACAACATACATTAAACTATAGCAGATACTGTGGTGCACAAGAATGTGGGAAAAAATGGCAGATGCAAAGGAAGGAGAGAGAGGGAGAGAGAGAGAACACATCAAATTCTAGGTATAAAACATACCAAAGCACTGACTAACTGGGCTCAGGCGGACAGCAAAGATTCCGAGATGTCTGAGAAATCACTTTTATTCTATTTTTCTTCTTCCTCCCATCGAAATTATTTACTGCTGCCCTGCAACCCCGTTCAGCTGGACTCCATGGAGACGAGAAGGTTCAGAAATTACAGCAGCCTCACTATGCTGGCGCTGACTTATCTGTTTTGCAGGGTCAAAGCCAAAAGGGACCAGAGCCTCAAGACCGATGAGAGCTTGGCAGCTCAGCCATCTGCTAACGCTAGCACTGTCTGAAGAGCACTCAGTAAGGTGTGGCGTGAGCAATAGGCTAGTATCAAAAGCAATAAAAATACCATCCATCATGCATACTGATAGAAAGCAAGAGAGCAGTGGCCAGGTATTATGATATCAGTCATGTTTTATTGATTGTGTCTGGAGTGCACTGAAGCACGTGTGTGTCTATGTGCAAATGCGTGTGTATGCGTGTGTGCGTGCGTTCCTCTGGGAGTGTGGTAATCAATAGGACACACATGCCTGAGTGAGTAGGGCCCAAGAGCCTCTGGTTTGACTGATTGAGACCTGTGTGCTGATGGGGTGAGGTCTGTCAGTGCTCGTGCCAGAGGACTCTGGATACCGAATCGCTCTCAGAGCCCCGTGACATGGGTCTTCTCATAGCATGTCAGCCTAGTAATCAGCTGCAGGTTTACTGCAGACTACAAGGGGATCAGGCCTAAGAACCGGCCATGACACAAGCTATGGGTTATGTCAGTAAAGTGGTGCTCTTCCACCAAACTGGGCAGTTGGTAAAAGAAGGTCAGAAGGCTATCGGAGTACATTCATTTACTTTACCTGCTTATTCCTTTTCAGGGTCACAGGGAGCCTATCCCAGCATATACTGGGCAGACGGCAGGGAAACATCCTGGACAGGTTGCTAGTCCATCACAGGGCTAACACAGATAGACACTAACATCTATGTGCAATTTAGAGTCTCCAATCCACCTGACTTCTACGTATGTCTTTGGAATGTGGGAGGAAGCTGGAGCACCCAGAGGAAACCCACGCAAACTCCGCACAGAAAGGGAGTGACAGTGACAGTGACAGTGCAAACTGCAGAGCCACTGTGCCGAGTTTCTGGACCTTTATTTAGCATGTCACTGTTTTGGAGGTTTCAGAACCCACACTGGTTGCTCTGGTCAATTCCTGGGTGCAGTGATCTTTTTTATTTTTATTTTTTGGCATTTATTAGACAGTTAAAATTGGAGAGAGACAGGAAAGACTGGGAGACGGTTTGAACCCAGGACATCGCGGTTCCATGGTATGCGCCTTAGACCACGGAGCCACTAGGACGCCCCAGGAGTGTTCAAATGTTTGTGACGGTAATGGTAATTTCAAGCTAACTGGCTAACCTTGCAATCAAGCTTGCCATCATTTGACAACGGTGAAAATAAGGTTTTTCAGACCACCATTTGTCACAGCCCTTACATGTGTGCCGAAGAGATAATTAGCCTAAACTTGTAGTTGACAATAAGAAGACACTTATCTTCTCACTGTCACAACTGTCATCTGAACAGTTAAAAATTCCCTCTGATATTTTTGCGCTTCATTTTAATAGAACTGGAATGCTCAAACTCTGGAGCTCAAATTGCATTTACAAACACACCCATTGTTAAAAAATTACAGATAATATCAGAACAAATGACAAACCATAAGTAGGACTTCTGCTTTTAAGCAGTAGCTACATTTTAGTCTACATCATAGCTTATCACACTATCTGCAGCAGCCTTATCTTTTTGAGCGACACTTCATCCTCAGCTGCAGGATCTTCTCTCCTGTCCCTGATGTGACATGGTCTCAGTATGAGCACAGTGACACCCAGTGTGGACACCCTAATTCCTAATTTCAATTTTTTGATATGTGGTTCAGATATTTGATGTTTTATATTGTATTTGGACAGAAGTGTTCTTTTGGCGGAGAGGATAACGATGCAAGGTGAGAAGAGAGAAATACATGTTGTGTTGTACGCATGAGTTCTCAGATCCCTGGTGCAGTACCTGGGGACTCTGGGGTCGTGCCACGTGCTGACACCTGTCTGGGTGTGGAGAAAGTACACTTGGCCTTGCTGCGTGGTTCGCTGCTCTGTAAGACAGAAAAAGAGACATAAGGGGGTTAAGCATGGAAGGATTTGGAGACGCTTGGTTACACAATGGTGTGAACAATTTTAAAGGCGTGAAGTAGTGCATTTTACGTCAATCTAGACAATGGAGTATACGTCAAATACACATGGTGATGTGTTGAAAATATACGGAAAATGGAATTCGGTTTGATTCATGTGCCGTGTATAGACAGAGCGTGCTTCTAATCTGTCTGCGTAACAGAGATCACACAGATGGAGATAAAAGGATTGCTTGAGTTGGTGGAGATCCCAAAGGCAGCCAGGAAGAGGCAGAGGGAAGAAGGGGGAGGGGGCACCGGAGAGGAAGGGAGAGGAGAGGAGAGATGGGGTTGTCTGACTTTGGAGTCGGTGAGCTCATTCATCACAGCTTGACAGAGATATTTCCATGGAGCTGCCTGCCAGAGAGCTCTTCTCTGGCATCCCTTTGGACCTACCGCCCTGCTCTAACATGCGTGTACATAACTCTACCCCCCCCACCCCACCCCCACCACCAGATGAGCGCACGCCATACATTCGACACACGGGGGTGACATCTCATGGCTACTCTGTGCTCACACCAGAGGGATCAGAGCTGCTGACAGGGTTTATAGGAACTGCCCAAGAATTAAGGAAGTAAGGACAGAGAGACGGAGAGAGAGAGAGACGGAGGCAGGGAGGCAGAGAGAGACAGTCAGAGAAAGAGAGACACAGTCAGAGTGAGACAGAGAGAGAGAGAGAGACAGAGAGAGAGAGAGAGAGACAGAGAGAGAGAGAGAGAGAGTTGGAGACAGGCGCGGCGCAACTAGGAGCCTCCTAATCTGAAGGACCGAGGGCACGACTGTGATATGCTTCTGTGGCCCAGGCTCCGAAATCCTCCAGAAGATTTTACTGTGAGGATAAACAAAACTCCCTCAGGCTGTGTGGGGGATTGAAGCTTGTGCGTGTGTGTGTGTGTTCGCGTTTACATGAATGCGTCTGATTGTTTGACTGTGTGCAGAGAGGGAGAACAGGGGCTGAGTGAATGGCTGCCGCCAGCCTTTAACTGCTAGATCAATTCAATTAGACTGTCTAAAATGGAGCCAGTATTTCAGGCTCCTTATGTGGCGCTGCAGTGTCATCAGCGCTGCACTGGACTGAATGAGGACACAGATTAGCTGGGTTATTGAGCCCAGTGTTGAGCAGGGAGGAGGGCAGAGGAGAGGCAATTAACACAGCGGCATTACAATGATGACACGTCTCAAAGAGGAAGAGAGAGACAGCCATCATAGGGGAAAGACACAGCGTACTCTGGCGTGATCAGAATATCAAGTGCTTATCCATCAGCCATGACTATTGGTGATTGGGCCTGCTGGTTAGAAAGCTGGAGTGAATGTATTAGTTCAGCTTCTTTCTGTTTTTTGGGTTTTTTTTTTGTAGGTGTGGGGGAGTAAATTTGTTCTGAAACTGAGGTTCACTCCTGAGCGCATTCCATGATCAGTTCCATTAGGTGTGGCAGTTTAAGAATGGCTATTATTTGGCAATTTATATCATGATACATGGACAATTGTGTGTTATTGCAATTGTGATTATTTTGGTGTGCCACTGCTAAATTTATGTAAAAGGTATCACTGTACTAGTCTATTCAAAGAAGTTGCAATCATTCAAGCGTTCATGTGTGTCCCTATATACATTATGTGCCCACTCTCTGGGGACTGGCTTCCCACTAACCATATCCCTCAGGCAGGTCCGGGGGCGTGTGCAGGTGGGTTCTGCTCATGTAGTTGCGGTGCCTCTGGGAGCGGACCCGTCTCTCCTGGGCTCGCTGGTCGCTGGGCGGAATCGCTGTGGTGGGCGTGGCCCCGTTGGTGCTGATGGGCGTGTTCTCATCCACAATGCAGCTGAGAGGCCGGCCAGGGCTGGAGTACTCTGATGCAGGTCTGAGGGGGACAGAGGGAGGAGAGGAGGCAAGGATGAATAGAAGGAGGGTGATGGGGCATATGAGAGAAGAGCAGGGATCAGAGACAGAGGAAGGGAGGGAGGGAGAGAAGGGAATAGGTAAATGAGTAGACTGGAGAAAGCTAGTCATCTATACAATCACAAATAGCAGCCAATCAATAGGGATCGTTTAGAAAATCTTGATGTGTTAACTAGGAAATCCATACCAGCCAGTACGTGAACAGACAAGCACAAACTACTGAGTAGTTTGAGAGGTGGTCCGAGGTCAGACTTGGAAATAATAGGGCAATAGGAAAGCAACTGATAAAGACAGCAAGGAAAGAAGTACACGTGCAAGAGAGAGCGGGAGACAGACAGAGAGAGGGAGAGGGAGAGAGAGAGGAAGAGATGCCTCTGTCGCCTCCCTTATCAGCTCTGTGACTCCCCTGGCTCTTCCACATCGCTACAACAATACTGTCTGGACCAGCTGACACCAGCGACTCTTTTCAGGAGCCCACTCTGGTTTAACATTGGCCAGAGTCTCTAGTCTGGGGGCAATGAGGTCGCAAATGAGGTCTTCCATAGGCCTGCTGCTGTTTGATTTGAGAGGTCTGGGTTTAAGTTTCTGTGGGCTGCAGTGTGTACTCACCTGGTAGGCCTCTCCCACTGTGTGGTGCGTGTGATGTGGTTCAAGTACTGGATTCGGCCAGACGCGGTCCTCCTCTCCTCCCAGCTGGCAGCAGAAACACACACAGACACAGCAGTGAGCGGACATGGTTAGGCAGCCGCAGAACCATCTAGTAGTGTTCTGTCTCGCTGCTCTGTCTGACCACATGCAAATATCATATTCCGTGTATCTTTACCCCCGCGCTCGAGGGCAGCAGTCATTGTTTAGGATTTGTAATCTCCTCTAAAAAGCTCCTTTTGAGATGATAGGAGATTTCCCCCCGACTGACTCACCCATCTGGAAGATCATTGTCAAACAGCCGACTGCAGTCCACCACGGGGCCTCCCGTGCCTATCCGGTCCCTAGACTGCAGGCTCACTGGATCGACACATGGCAGACAGATGCACACACACGAGGATTACTAGACAGCAGATTACACTCCAGGCACAGATATTATATTGAAGCACAAAATGGAGCTATATATCTTTATGAGTAACAGGAATAGGGCTAAATATTATCAGTGGGATACTGGAAGGTCAGGTTACTTAAAGGGGCTGTGTGTTGCGTGTTATCCTCCCTCTGTAATTTCTCCTTCTGAGGGGCTTGTCTGGTATTATGAGGTCTGACCCTTAAGTCCTGTTTTTTTACATTAGGAGTGTGATACAATTTTTGGACAATGCTGATGGGCAACACTGCCCAGGGGCTGCCTTGACATTGTGAAAATAGCATGATACGAACATAGCAATAATACCTGAGAGGGAAGTGTCGAGCATCACTTTCATAGCCATAATGACATTAAATCACATCCTCAATAGTATTATGGCTTTTATATAGATTGTCTGCCTGAAACTAGTCATTGTATATTAAAATACTTTACCATGCCTCTCACTTTGTTTGCTTTTGCTGGGAGTGTTGCCCATCTACACTGCCACCAAATTGCCTAGTGTACCAGCCCTTGAATATTCAATATATAGTGAATGAATGACAACATACTGTACATCTGTCCTCATGGTGGAATACAGTCCAGTGTGTCTAGTTTCAGTAATGTGATTTTTAAGGATTTCAGGTTCTTGGAATCATAACTTCCATTTAATTCCAAATTAAAACGATTACCATTTTCCTGTGTTTTGGTGCTACTAATCACAACCCTGTAGTTTAGTTTTCTTTGGGGAAAAGGTTTGACACCCCTCTGTACTCACCCACTATCTGGCCTCTGACTGTGTCACTGTCATTGGGACTCAGCTTGTTCAAGTCAAGTCTCTGGTCTGTTGAGGAGAGAGCAGAAAGAGAGGGAAGTGAAGAGAGTATAAGCAAAAGACGAAAACAAGTGGGAGAGAGAGAACAGTGTGATACAAACAGGAAATGAGAAGGGAGATGAAAGCGACAGAGTGGAAGAGAGAGACAGAGAGAGAGAGAGAGAGGAGAGAGGATTTATCGCCGTCAGAGAGACACATGTAAACTAGCATGTGTTGAGATAAATTTTTTCCTTCCTTGGACAAGTCCCATTGCTCTGTATCATTTACATCACCCACAGTCAATTCCTCTCTCTCCCTCCCCGGCTCTGTCTCTCATTCTTTCTCTCTCTCTCTCCGTCTGTAGACCACGACTGGGCTATGCCCTGGAACAGATGGTCTGGTCTGTGGAACAGCCACGGGCCGTAAAAAACTCACTGAGCATCGGCATAGAGCAGGCTGCAGTTCAACTGCAGAGGTCAAACATTTGACAAATTTCAGTACAAAGCCTGCACTATTCCGCTCAGTCTTAACATGGACATGAACTTCTGCCAAAGTCTGGAAACTCTTTGTCTAAAGTTCTTAACCAAGTCTGGGGAGTTTGAGAGTGAGAGAGAGAGAGAGATCAGGCGGAAAGGAAAAAAAAAAAAAAAAGGAGGACAAAAAAATGTCAGGAATACCAAGTTGCCTGCAGACATGAGAAATGCCACTATCTGTTCTCTGTTGTCTGGGTGTCATGCAGATCAGCTCAGGATGTCTGTCTAGACTAAACAGGGACCAAAACAGGCAACGGTCAAACCGTTACAAGGCTGGCCGGAGGTTAGCAGCCACAGAGAAAACAGAAAACACACAAGACAGAAAAAACACACACACATGAACAGAGAAGCACACTCGCACTTGGAGATGTAGAGTACATACATTTAAATAAGCGTGCAGTCATACACAAACACAGACACAAACACTCCACAATTATACACAAATGTTAGTCAACCCAATGCCCTCTCTAAGGCCTGTGGAGGGGACAAAACTGCGACGGCTGCTAAATGCACAAAAAACAAAAGAATGACAAACACATACTAGGGGAGAGAAACCACAACAGAGGAACACAACAAATCTATGCTTACACTTAAATAGCTGTACAATTATGCATGTCTGCGTGAAATGACCGGTTGTCTAGATCGGCAGACGGAGATAGAGGGAGGTTAGTCACTGTGGCATTTTGTGTGAGAGAGAGTGTGTGTAAGTGAGTGTGTGTGTGTGTGCATGCTGCCAATCTATGAAGGAGACTGAGGGGAAAGGAAGGGGTGAGGAGGAGGCCGGGAGAGAAAGGAAATGCAGAGGCAAACCACTCACAGCTGTGGCACAGGGTTCAGGTTTCCTGTGTCGCTCCAGGAAAACAACAGTGTCAGGGGCTTCTAGGAAAAGCGGTGGGATTCTTTCCCTTTTCTGTCTACAAGACCGCAGGCCCAAAGAGCGGGTACCAACTCGCCATACGAGCAAGTCACTCCAGGACCCTTTGTTGGAGCTGCAACTGTCTGGCACTGGTTTTCACTAGGAGCCATTTACTAAAGCCTCCATCTCATTTATCCTGTTAGCTTCTGACATGAGACATTTTTACTGTAATTGCAAGGTGATGTTGATTGGCTCTTCCTGTTCTGGCAGGGGCACAATGTTGACCCCTCTCACACCCTGGTCTGGGCTCTGTCAGGCCGAGTGAGGGAGACAGGACGCTCAAGGGAGCGGCTCTATGTTGTGTCACTTAGTTTTGACAGCAGCGCGGTGTTATTAGCTTCTGGTTCTTATCACACCGCAGGTATAAGGAAGCCTTGGTGAATAAGGCCTCACCCTACCGCTAGTGACCAGACAGAAGAGCTCACCAAGTGCTTTGAGACCACAATAAGTACCCATTACATTGGCACATAAAAATGCCATTGCACACATACACATACACAGTGAGCGCATTAACATGCACACTAATAACCCAGTAACTGGGAATAATCAGGTTATGGCAATAATTCGACTGATGCATTTACATGCATTCTAGTAATGCGGTAATGGGGAAAACCCGGTTTACATGATTCAGTCACAGCTGGATTCCTCTCCTTAAGGAAGTGACGTATAACTCAAACTACCTGCTGGTTGTTTTGGAATTTGAACATGGCGGGGCACATAGCTTATTTTCATATAGTCAGGTTTCTGCGTCTCATTACTTTGCACTACTTACAGTTGCAAAACATTTAACAAACGCTCTCCTTCAGTCCAAAAGTAAATGCTGCTGGTTGCCACGCTGTTAGATGTTTACGACTTCCGGGGATGCTGTTCTGGTTAGGTTTAATTGAACTGATCTAGCAGTTAAAGCTGTGTCAATCAGGTTTCTCATAATGTGATAACAGCCCATGCTGTCTACATGACCACTTGAATAATTGGGGAACTGCCTTAGTCGGACTATGATGGGTTTATTAGAGTGCATGTAAACGTATTCATCGAGTCACACTGACACTTACAGCCTGTGTCTTTGAGGCGGTTGATGGCGTTGGACAAAAGGCGGACACAGCCCAGGAACCCGGCCCCTTGCTTCTTGTGGATCTTCTTGTGGTTCCACACACTGATGGTGATGGAATCTGATTTGCCGATGTATCTGTGAGGAGACGAGAGAGGAAAGAGGAAGGAGACATCAGTCATAACCAATAATGATAGCCTCCATCATAACACAATGAGAATCATTGTGTGATTGCTTTTAATGAAGTTTGCACGGAGTCTGCATTGCAGTTTCAGTTTTTGCTCTAACTCCCGCTGTGAAACATTATTGCTTTTTGGAAGGATTATAAAAGCTGAAATTAACTTACGAAACTAAACTAATCTTAGTTGTTGGAAACTTTGAGAGAACTGAGCCTATTGGTAATGACAACAACTCTTTCACTGTTACTGTGTTGGCAAGAGTTATTATGAGTCTCAGTCAGGATGTCCCCTGCTTTGCAGGGGAGCCACACATCCGTCAGAGAGGCTACCACCAAGTCCCCACAAGGACACAGCAGGGACAAGGGGGCGGAAGAGGAAGAGGAAGGTGGCTGAGAGGGATTTTCCAGCCAGCGTCTGTGAATGTGCGACTCTGACCCTGAGTGTCTGAGTATGAGACAGAGCACCACAGGCAGACTCTGATCCTGTGAATCATTTATAATCTTCATGGCAGCCCTCCCCACATATCACCACCAGAGAGATAGAGGTGGGGGGTGGGGGGATTTGGAAAGGAGAGATATGGGGGGTAGAAAGAGAAGACATGGAGTTTTAGTTAGTCATGAGGTATGTCGACATGACCACCAACACTACGACCTTAATGCAATTATGGAAAGTGTGACAACTAGTTAAAGAAATATTTGGGTTTTGAATTTTGGTTATATTTTCCTGGAATCTGTCACGATAAACATGATATACATTTGTCCTACAAAATGTCTCTAAAATGGCTTGATGGCAAGCTTACAGCTCCTTGGCTTTAATGTTTGCCAACATCACATTTTAGGGAAACCTAAGGACATTAATATCTGGTGAAAAATGACCAACTTTAATGCAAAATGCAAAAGGTATCCCTTTAAAAGGCACAATGAGAGTATTCATACTGTGAAATGTCGAGGGTTGTCATTAGTCACATCATTTGAGGGCTATTTGCACTAAAGTACACTGTAATCTGAGTAAGTCTGTCCATCTGAAATTTTGGAAAATGTCAACTTTCAATTGCCAAACATACTGTAAGCATATGTGTAACACTACATTGATTACAATCTTCACGGCTCTCTAATCTCTGTAATTGGAGAAGCTGGGGATAAGTTACATGAAGGGAGCAACAGAAGCACCATGGGATATGACTGCACTAATGACTGGCGTCATATAATGGGGGGTGGCAACTGACATATTCAAATTAATAATCACAGTATGAAAGTTTAGATAAAAACGGGCATATTAAAGGAACATTCTGTTTCCCGCTATGCAAGTAAACAACTTAAATTTCTCTCATAATTAGAGTAAGGACAATACTTAGATTACTGTGTGAATGCAGACAGCCAAAAAATGTGAGATGGGAATGAGAGATGGCTAGATAAAACAGACAGATAGGAGACATATAAATACAATAGATGAGCCGTTATATGATTCCCTGACTGCCTGTATCAGTCTCCTACAGTACATTCTCTCTCCTCTCTCCTTTCCTTCCTGCCTGTCTGTCAGGCGAGCCCAGGGTGTGTTAAACTCACACCATGTGAACCTGTTGTGGCACATCTGCTCGGGTGGGCTGCCTCCTTCAGTCTAAAACGAATCATCCATACAGTTCGCAGAACTGCATCCCACTGTAATTATCATGCTGCTTACCAAAAGGGATATGAAACAATGGGGCTGTGAGTAAGACGTCTGGACATTTTGAGTCAATGCCAAATGCCTGTCTGGGGTGCGATCTGAGAGAGCTGCTATGAGAGCTGCTATGTCAGACAGACGTGAGGGGAGGAAAGTATTGCAATCAAACCCCAGTCATCTGGATCCCTCTCCATGTAATAAAATTCATTAGTCTGGGTAAGATTTTTAATAGCAGTCAAAGGCAATAACACACACACGCAAAACAGACAATGGGAAAATTTCATGAAAAGGGGAAAGCAGCAGAATCATAGACTCAGATGTGCTTTTTAAATATACCCTAAAATCTGGCAGAAAGAAAAACCTTACATTACACCAACATTAAGCTTCAGCACAAGGAAGGATTGTGGTGATTTTGTTCTGGTGTGGGGTGCATTGGCATAGAATCAATCCAAACATCCCAGAGAGACTCAAAAAAAGTGTAATCATTACACATGTAAAAACTGTTACATAACATGTTGTTCTCATAATATGACATATTTCTTTTTTAAATGAAAGTGGTTTCAAAGAGCATTATAAGATTTAACAATACACAGCATCTGATGCAGCCATCAATAGTGCTGTTTAACTAGAGTCACACAGAAATTCAGCTTGGATGTTAGAGGAAAGCAGATGGATGAGTGCAAGTATATGATTGAGTTTATCAACTGGGCACCACCCATCGCCGATATATCGCCGATATCTGAAGGACTTCTCAATAACCAAATATGATCCCAAGTGTTCATTTTCCAAATGTCTGAAAACACTGCATCACCATCATCACAAAGATGAAAGGCCTCAATATTCTCTCAAATCAAAATCATTATGTTAAGTGACATTTAGCATGTCCCTGTCCTCTAGGAGATGAGTGGACCAATGATGGGATGTCTGATGTCTTTATGCTAACGTTTCCTTAATTGCAACCATACCCTGTAGTTCTTAGTGCCTGTCTGCTTCATAAACTGGGAGCAGGTTGCCAGCTAGACTGTGTCTGCTATCCTTGGCATGCCGGCCACATCCTGCAACAATGCTGAGAGGTCAGAGTTCATGGGACAGTCTGCTGGCTTGAACTGACCACTGAAACCAAGGCCCTGAGCAGACACATACACACACACACACACACAAACAGGATTTCAACACCCTCACATGAGCACATACAACAAATGGAAACAAAGAGTCACTGCCAGCAGGCTTTAACGCAGTTGGCTGTATTCTGAACACCAGGTGTTACAGGCCCGATTTAATAAGTGTGAGCCAGCCAGCCAGCTAGCTAGGCTGCTCTCAGTCAATTAAGACTTGTCTCCTCTCCAACACACCACCTGAGAGTCCTTCTGCTGGCCAGGGGAGTAAACACTGACACACAGTGAAGGGGGCACAGGGATGTTTAACTCATCACTGGCATAGAAACACTCCTGCAGTTTCCACATAAAGTCCAGTCAGCTAGGATTGCTGGCTCTTGGGACAGATTAGAGCAGGGAAGCTCCAGTGAGACACAGATCCATGTTCTCCTATCCATCAACCTGAGTCCACTCTACTCCTGCTCCGTCTCTGAGGTGTGCGTGAGTGCGCGTGTCTGTTTCCCTCTTGTCAAACGTGACATGAACAGCTAATTAAACAGCCATGTAGGGAGAGGGTCCCGTATCCTGAGCAACCAAACAAACGGAGACATGTGCTTCCTCTTGCTGTTGGCTACGCATGACGGTTGGATAAACACCGGGCAAATACTGGAAACTTTCACTCTCACTTTTTCACTTGTGCTTTCTTTCTCTCTCTCTATTTTTTTTTCCAGGTTACTTTCACAGGACAAGCCATCTGTGGGAAAGGCAATAAGGGTACAACAAGACATGCACGTGTTTCAGTCAATGGGGGAAAATACTATTGGAGATGCCCCTCCTTCTCTGTGCTTTAAATGCTGTTCCAAGGAACATTTTTAGACTGTGTTTGCTGGCTCTGTAATATTATGTAATTTTGGGTGTCTAGATAAGTGAGAGGCCAGATGTAAACAAGGGTTACTGTTCAGGCCGTTTTAATGGCAAACTCTGACACTTTTCAGTGTGCTCACTTAGCAAAGTTAAATAAAGAAAGAAGTAAAGATTGCAAAGACCTTATAATAGCCCAGGCAGGGCACAGAGCAGATAGATGTGGTGGTACAAGCTGCTGTTAGTACTGGGCTAAAGACTTTGAGTAGGTGGGAGGTATTCTCATGAACCAAGAATGAATTTAATATTTTGTCTGTCTAAACAGATGTCAGAAGTGATTGCATGAGAGGGGTCGTAAAAATGTTCTGGCAGATGAAGGGACTCACAGGTCGTAGTGTTGATTCCACTTGGGGTCGAGTGTGTTCCTCACAGTGTCTGTAGAGTGGCATTGTCCTGAACCGTCCACAACCACCTTGGCAAAGGGATCAGGGAGGCCTGCAGAGAGAGAAGAAGACAGAGCAATAAAACCACACTCAGTCTCAGCCAAACCAACCAAGGCAAAACAACACAGAACTGCACTTTGATTAATAACAGTTTGAAAGGCCACGAATGACAACATTTGATAACAGTGTTAGCTTGAGCTTTCCGTGTGACAGGTGGAGATGAGTACAACTGACCCTGATGCCTTGGTCTCTTTAACACTTAACTGGGTTTCCACTACAGGACCAAGCAAGTAGCCATAGCTTACTCATGTATTTCATTAAATTTTCCCCAAACTTTTAGCATCTTGTTTCCAACAGAGATGCTATGGCGCAGCTTTAGATAACCGAAGAGTGCATTTAATCCTTTGTTAGCAACGTGTTAAATTGGGCCTGGCTTTAGACA
Organism: Centroberyx gerrardi; assembly: GCF_048128805.1. NCBI lineage: Eukaryota > Metazoa > Chordata > Actinopteri > Beryciformes > Berycidae > Centroberyx > Centroberyx gerrardi. Next base: position 12,619,344 of record NC_136003.1, on the reverse strand, counting down.
GCCCTGATTGGCCCTGCTGTGGAAAAGCAGCACCTGATAGGTGGGACCCGTCGGGTAACATTTACCCGGCTGCATATGATGTAGATGTGGTAGAAGAAGGCACGCTAATTGGCACTAACAGAGCAGCATGTGCACTACACAGACACATGAGCACCATACGGATTGTGTGCACAAACAAGGACACACTCAGACGCCTTCTTCTATGGCTTTGGTGCCGCTCTACACCCACTCAATAACTGAATGTTTGCTCAGCTCCTGAGCGCTGGAATGGGAGGAATGGACACCACAGAAACCACCTGAGTGAGCGTAAGACCTTTACATGCTCACTCACCATGACAGCCTGACCCAAACACACCAAAACACTCACAAAACTATAGACACCTACCTACGAGTTCCTAGGTCTCTTGAGTTAAAAATGAACTGTCTGGCTTATGCTAAGTAATTATGGAAAAGTTGGTTATATTTTTTAATGTATAGCCACATACGTCTGGCTGAAGAAAGAAGAAAGAGGAACAGGGAAGCCAATGTTAAAATGAAACAAAGCCTCAAGCAAAGGCCTTTAGTGCTCAACTGTCATTACGTTTTCATAAACGAGCATAAAGAGCAAGTGTGACCAGTAATAACAATGTACCAACACTCATTCAATAACATTCATATGACTTCAGTGTGTCTTTTGTGTCATACCCAATGTGCTATTCTCCAAGGGACAGAATTAACGTTATTATACATTGGTCAGGAATTAAATTGGAATAATTTGTAGTGGACCACATGTATAACGTTTCATGGTGATGGTTATGGTTATGAAAACAATACTCTCCTACCTCCCCAAGGACACATGTGGTAACCCATCCACATCTGTTGCCATGGCTAAATAAGTAGGTTCTAGTGTGTTGTTGAAGGGTACCAGCAGCTCACAGCGGGCACTTTCTTATCAGCCCAAAACTGGCCCACATTTCTCATCTCTCACGGGGGTCTTCTTATCTCACAGTGCATACTTCAAAGACCCACAAACCAAAAACTGAAACTTATACCATTTAGCAAAGTAAACACGGTGCCAAAAGCAATATGGGTTTATCATAGACAGTTTTCATTGGGATTTACTTACGGAAGAAGTCCTTCTTCACCAGGTTTTTGGCGCAGAGGACTGAAAGAGAGAAAGAAGAGGGCAAGCGTTAGCTTAAAATCACACACAGAAAACTCGTAAACATCAGGCTTCAACAGTAACATTTTTGCTAAAGAGCAACACAATTTAGCAACATAGGAATACAATTTATCTGATCTGTGAAAATAACTTAAAATCTGTAACGCTAACCCATCTCAAATAGCTCATGTACTCCTTTTTCACTTTCCTCGGAAGCATTAATTTATTTTAGGAGCGTATGCTAGCTAAATGGTAGCAATGTAAGGATTACTGTTTGAAATGACTTGTCTGGTCCAGGATTCATGTGGGAAAATACTGTGCAGATAACATGATGAACCTCTACAATTCAGGCATGAGTCACAAACACAGACCAACTTTTGATACAGATTACACAATATGTCTCGTCCCACAGATTGGATTGCATTTATACAGCATGACATTGACACATGACCACATTGTTTGCCACAACATACCATCAATTACAGCAGTAGTAGCTATTCCTTGGCTGTAGGCTTACAAGCTAGATAGTGTACTGTTAGATCAGTATGTTCTTTTGGCAAGTGACTGGCATTCTTCAACAACTCGATGTCACTTGAAGCCTTACAGCATTGCACAATTGTTGTATCATTAGAATAGAAAAATGAAATTATAATTGCTGAAGGAGGGGATGAATTCTCTCCATCTGTCCACCCTCCACCCCCTCCCCTCACTCCCGTCCCACACCAGCCAGCCTGCAGCAGAGCAGTTGATCCTGCAGATCCCCTCTGAGAGCCATGGAGGCGGTTGCTGAGGTGATGAGGCAGAGCCACTTACACCCTCCTCCTCTACTGCTGCCTGTCTGTCTGTGTGGATGGATGAGGAAGCTCAGTCACCACCTGGGCGTCTGGAGTTACAGTTACAGCCAGTGAGTCAGGCACATGGAAATACAGTCTCGGCTTAGCTTCTTTCTGTGGTAAAGTCCTCTGTGAAACAGCCACTAATTGGGGTGAATTCTGAATGCCCTATTTCATTGGTTTGGTTTGAATTTATTAAAACGCTGCATTTTCAGCTCTCTTGGTGCTAACTGGTTATCACGGCAAAGGCCTATTTTCCTTTACTTGTACTAACCAAGTTATGTGCCTCCTTGGAAGTTTAATTCCACTCTTTTGGTCCTGCAGTAACTCAAATCATTCTCAAAGAAATCAGATTAGATAACTTCAGACTATGCAAATCCAAGAAAGGAGTATTTATTGGCAAAAGACAATTTGGTCCATCTTATAACTAGACCATTTTGGTCTAGCAGCTAGTCTGGGTTTATTCCCTATCTGTATAACTGGACCAGTAAATTTTGAGCCATAAAGGTAACCACTATCTCACTAGTTAGTCTTAATAAATTCTTCAACTATCCACAATTCTACCCCCTATTTGTACCAGCCCCAGTTTCAATCAAATAATAGCGATTTGGTCTACAGACGACAGCTGCAGTGTGACAGGCATCATGCCGCCATGTGAGCCCATTTCACACCTTTCATGGGCGAAATCTGCCTCATGTCTAGCAGGCCCCAGGGCGGGTTGTATGTGCCTTTTCTCCCTCACTCTATGGGGGCTAGCCTGCCTAATGCTCTCACGTGCAGGTGAGAGTGCTCAGACTTTACTTTGCTAACACAAATAGACAAAGGCACACCCATAGTGGCAGACTGCAGCTTAAGCCATTCAATCTGCAGCCGCTGCCTATTCATCTGCCCCTCCATCCCATGCCACACACACTCAGACACACACACCACATGAAATATTACCAGGCTCCTGAATCAATTTAGGTCTGAGCTGAAACAATGCTGCCCACTAGGAACGGGAGGGAAGCGGACGCACCATCTAAGTGCTGTGTCAACAAAATTAAACACACAAATCACCAGCCGCAGTGTGGAACGTACCAACATCTACATATGCATGGTGTTTACAGATACACAAGGCGCACACACACAGGGTCGAGGGTTTAATGAGAAGAACACCATTAAAAGACGGAGGGAGGGGTGAAAACAGACGACTAAACTGGATCTAAACCCTCTTGGGGGGCGGAGAACATGCTCGACAGACGAGGAAGAATTTCTTTCCGCAAACATCCCTGGGAATGTGTTACGTTCCAGTGAAACCCACCTCATTTCTCAAACATCTGGTATGCATCTCTTTCAGTCGCTCTCTTCCTCAACACACAGGCGTGCGTGCACACACACACACACACACACACACGCCCCTGAGAGACTGTTCAACACCTCGCTCCCCACTCCAACTCCAGTGATCTAATTAATTATTAACAGGCACAGAGAATAGAGTGCGTGTGTGTGTGCGCTGGGAGGCTTTAAAGCAGGCTAAGGAAGGTGGAGAGTGGTGGAGTAAGGGAACAGGTGACAGTGTTCTTTGTGTTCCCACAATGCTTTGTGCCCCCCTGCCAGTGACTTTATTTATATGGCAAGGAGGTGGTCTCTTTTATATCGAACAGTGCTGGCTGTGCGACGTAAAACGCGACAAAAAGCTTGATGTTGTTTCCAGAGAATGAAAGAATCCATCAAGGACTATGTTCCCCAATCTGGAAGTCACAATGCAATAAACCCACATGAGGTGAACAGCTAACTGTTCACTGTATAACTGGGCAGTGACATATGACTCTATAGTAAGGTAAGGCAGTGGCAAAATCTACAGCCGTATTCCAGACTGGGATGAAGACATGACAATAAAGACAAAACGAGACCCACGGCAGGATACGGCAAGCGTCTGTCTGTCTGACTGAGGTACAGAGAGGACATGGCGAGCACAATGGCAAAACCAAGCTAAGCCTATATAATAACCCTCTGGACTGAGTGAGCAGACCCTCCAGTGAGTACGTACACAGACCTCAACTAGCCACACAGCAGGAAGGCAACACTACAATTATACCTATATAGGCTGCATATGAAAACATACAAGGGGCCCGAATTACAGCCGAAAACAGAAAACGGAGACAAAACCGCTGGAATGGTAGAGGCGGGGAGACAATGGCAGCGCAGAAGCCAATTAGGAGTCTGAGACCACAGAGCATGGAGAAGGAGAGCGCAAGGGCAGCAATCAGAACGCAGTGGAATCCAACCATCAGACTGCAGTCCTCATTACACACTGACAGAACTATCAGACAGACAATAGCCTGCTGCTGATCTCTCAAGCAAAGCATAAACAGTGATTATAAAACGTGACGGTGACGTACACAGACTTCTAAAGTGGCCTTTATTTTGCAGATGTCTGACTCCACGTGGACGACCGTAAGCCAATTTATTTTGCTAATATTCTGGTTTTACGATTTACAGAAAAAAACAAAACAATCTGCGGTCCAGTCATTTCCACTCTAAAGAGTAAAAAAATCAGTTGCTGAGATGACCAGACTGGCCAGATAATGTGAGAGCCAACAAACAGCAGGAACGGGAACTTGGTGGTCTGAAAGGCTTACCCTTCTGATGGACAGACATGTAGATGCAAGCACACACACACACATACATACACCAGCCTGAAATGAACTTGCCAGACGACACAGTCTCACACCCACAGCTATGTGACCGCCCATGAGGCCGCGTGAGTGGAGCAGAGGTGAATTCATCCTTCAAAAAGAAATGATTTATTTGGGGAGTTAGATATGTCGTTTTGTGGTACGCTGCACACAAACTTTTAAAAATTGTTCACCTGCCTCCTGGTAAACACATGGTGCATTGCTGCCAGTGCCAATTCACACCACCTTTTCACATCAATAAGAACCTGTCCATTCAGCTACATGGAAGAAGGGTCCTTCTTTTCTTGAACTACGGCAGTTTCCCAGTGACTGGACAAAATGTGGAATTGCCCAAGTCACACATCAAAAAAGAAAAAAATAAGGATCAATAGTTGAACTGAGCAAGCCACTACTTTTAGTCAGACTAACGGCTTCAATGAGAATCTCAGCGAAGTCTCTCTCTCAGATAGAAATTCAGTGTTTGATACTGATGAGTTTTTGAGAACCCAAGGAGTTCTCAGATCTCTAACATGAAGGGTGGGCTGGGTTTATGGGACGCTTGGTTTGAGTTGTCATGTTGCCCTCTGTGACTGAGTTGGCCTCATTTAGGTTTGGCGGAGCTTCTCCGGGGTTTTTGCTTCCTGCATTCTGACTAACCTCTTGGCTCTCCCGTGTGTATAAATCTGAATTTCTAACACACCTCCAGCTTTCAGAAGTCGCCCTAATGATGTTGCTTTAATTTTAACCATGACGCTCCAAATTTACCAAGCAGCTTCTAAAAAAGAGAGGAGTAGAGAGAGGGGCTCTGAATGTAGGGCAGGCAGGGGGGGTGGAAGCTGTAGGGGAGGAAACAAAGAAATAAGAAGCTTAATGATTGCTGATCCAATGATGAGAAAACTACAGGCAGTGGCACAAAAATATTTCTATGCCACCATATTAAGTTCATGACTGGGTAATAGCCACAGTGCGTTTGGCTAGACCTACAAACTTCGTCACAGAACCACAGGAACTTTGAAGCTCTTGCAGAGATATATCATCAGCGGCTAAATGATCTAACATACAGAAAGTGCCATTAAATTTTCTTCCCAACGCGACAGCTTTGTATAATGACATTAAGTCAAGTGGCTGTGCCTATTCACCCGCCAGCACGCAGAATTCCCCAAAATTTATGCTGTTATGGGAACCGGGGTCCTGATGACAGGAGCCTTCCCCAAGAAAAGGAAGCGGGCGAGCTTGCACCTACAGGGCAGCATCGTAAATTTGGTTTTTATTGGTCACCCTGGACGTGCTTTCTCATGCTCGCACACTGACAAATATATGCGCTCTCTCTCCTGGTATATACAAATCGAAGAGGGAGGCACATACATAACCACACACACGCAAGCCCACAAAGTGATGGACACACATACACACGGCCCTAAAACAAGAAATCCTGGGAAAAGTAGGAACGTAAAACCCCTTATTTCAGACGCCAGCTAAAATCACATCATTTCTTTTCCATGTCTGCGTTAAACAAAATGCTGTTTTCGGGGAGTGGCAATTTTTAGCGCAACCAAATGATGTAGCTGGTTGCCAAAATGAATAAGGGGTGAGGGGGTTAGATAGGAGAACTGGAGAGCCCAGCGGCAGAACTGAGGACCTAGCCTCTATAAAAAGAACGTCTGAGTGACGAACCGAACGGAATCCACTTCTTCATTATTCCTGTACAGGGGGAAAATATCACCCTGTGCCCATGATAAACATGCCATTAAAACCACTGCGGCACAAACTCATTTTCCAAACATTTCTCACTTTGCCTCTCCCTCGGCCCGTCCACAGACCCCGCACCCCTCCTTTAGAGAGACGGTCGCATACTTTCTCTCTCATTCCCGCTCACAAAAACACATACACAGACACACACTCCGGAAAAAACATCACATAACCCCTCTGCATCTCAGCTCATCTAAAATCCTCTGTCGTCATAGCGACGGCAAGTATCGAGGCAAAGCTGAGAGAAGGGTCCCTCTGTGTCGCCTGTGTTTCTCATTCCGGTCGCACTGCCTTCCCTGACTGCCTCGCACAGCCAAGGACTGCAGCGCTGACTGATGGCGGTGGGGAGGGGGAGGGGAGAGAGAGACGGAGAGACCAAGACACAGAGACAGAGAGGATGAGCACTACTGAGTATGGACATTTAAAATGACAATAAACAAAAGGGACGGAACTGACTGACATACACAGTAAAAAGAGAGGCATCTTTTCATTTACAGCCAAAGTTTACACCAGTATGGACTTTTGACAGGGTTGACGGTTAGGCCGCAGCGGCATACAGTTTTTCAGTGGCTGCTGGCCTCGTACCAGGCGGCGCATACAACGCCCTAACATCAGTCACACACTCAGGTATCTGTGCGTGTCAGTGAGTAACGACATGTGCAACAGATGTACATTACAGCTCCGACCATCCGTCTTTTCATCACCAGCTTGTCCACACATTTTCAGAGGGACGGGGGGGGGCAGGGATCACATGCAACTCCCTCCCTCTGATAAATGACCAAAACCTTTTAGGCTGAAGGCCCACTTCACTTACTGAGCACTGTTATGTTAAATGGACCATAGGAGACGGGTGAGGAATCAGAGGATGTGATGGTAGGCAGACATGCTCGCCCACACACCTAAGGTTTAAGACACATCGAAGCATTTTCATTTTAATATCCTGTTAAAAAGATGCAGCATCGCCTAACATCCACCTACAGCCTCACTCATTATCACTGGCAGGAACAAGCACATGGCAAATCCTCAATGACTAAGCTGAAACATAACCCGATGGCTCACATAAGGAGCAGGGGAGTTGTGTGTATGCTCTCGGCGGCTGCTTGGCTGACTGCAGCTTATTAGTCACATAATGGCTTTCCACATTACAGCCCAAACAGGACCACTTCCCCGAGGACAAGCAGGGAGAGCTAAACAAACACCGCACACAACTGATTATCAGCTCGGATTAGCTTAGCTCCCTCTTCTGCCAGCCTCTTTCTTAATAAAAATCAATTCCTCTGAGTGGCAACGGCAGCTCCAGGCAGGCAGAGACAGAGACCTTGGGGTAAAGTTAAAGTTCCACCTGTGGGGAGAGGATGGGCTGACTTTCTCACAGGCCGGCACACAAAGAGCCCCACTGTGCAGGCGAATCAATGAACCCCACCAGACGCAAGCCAAACACCTGGGGAGGGAGCGGTCACGTGACACGCCTGGGGGGGAAGGGGAGGGGGGCGACATCACTACGGTAGCAATCACCGGCCAAGACAAAATGGAAGAACGGCACTTCAGCTGGATCCTGCTTTTTCCCTTGTGAACAGACACATACAGATACTTTTAACAGTCACACTCTCACACAATACCACAAAGAAGCATGGGAAAAGACAAGAACACTGTGGGGAAAAGAGGGTTCACACCGCCTCTAGTCTGCTGCTCTGCGGTTAACCATTACAGTGGAGCCCATGAGGAGGAGGAAGTGGGGGTGTGGGAACGGAGAAAACTGCCCGGTAAAACTCCACCGTTCCCATCCCGGCCAAAGTCAAAACTCCGTTTCAAAACGAAGCCTAACAAAAGGAAGAGGTGGGGGGTATTTCAAAATATCAGCCTTTCTTTTGGTTCCGTGGAATCGTAACTGTGTGTGAACCTAAACAATTCTCTTCAGGCCCACTGGCTCAGGTTGACCCCACTCTGAACCTCCCTTCCTGTCCACCTGGCTCTCCAGTCCGGCGCACTGACCCAATCCCACCAGACAGTCTGACACATCTTCAGGGAACGGCGTTCTCCCGCCTCCTCAACCCACCCACCCCCCACCCCCCACCCCCCACCCTTTCCCCTGCCTGCCTGTCTGACTGGCCCTGTTTTGACTCCAGGCCCAGGACCGCGCGCTCTCATTCGCAGCATTGTTCTTCTGTAAACAAAAGGCTTCCTTTTCCCCTTTCTACTCCTCCCTACTCTCTGTGGGACATAAAACCTAAAGGGAGGGAGACAAATACACACAGAGAGAGAGAGAGAGAGAGAGAGAGAGAGAGAGAGAGAGAGAGAGAGAGAGAGAGAGAGAGAGAGAGAGAGAGAGAGAGAGAGAGAGAGAGAGAGAGAGAGAGAGAGAGAGAGAGAGAGAGAGAGAGAGAGAGGGTGGGTTGACTGACAAGTGCTGATGGTGGACCAGTTCTTTATCTGTCCTCTTGCTAATCTCTAAGCCATCTTCCTTAAGGCTTGATCAATCTCCTAGGACAGGCAAACTCCCAGTCTGTTGGGTCTTGAACATTGCCTCTATAAGCCATCTCATCGGGGCAGCATCAGAGGGAGGCTAATCTTAGCTGGCTGGAGCTTCCACTTTCACTATGGCAGCCTCACATAGGAACAGTGACATGCAGGCTTTCAGTCAGGCACAGGAAGGAAATGACGACACAGTCCATTGGGAATTAGTCCAACATCATTTTGAATTGAACCAGTGGATGTTTAGGATATTTATTATCATTGCATCCCTTCCAGATTTTCCTCTAACATCTTACACTGTCCTAGATTGGAGGAACAAGCGTTGGCGCTATGAAACTGAAAATGGTTGAAATCCAAACTGAAAATGATCGATCAATGATTCCATATCGGTTTCCTTGTTCTGATTCATGTAAGCGACTGAATGTGCCATGAAAAAGCCTTATCATCACTCCAACGCTGATGCCAGTAAAAAAAAAAGCCCTGCTTTATGGGACAGCCCAGTGCATTTGCCGCAGGGGCAACCGGACTACCCTTTCCCTGAGTGCACTCAGCTCTGCCCTGTTCCTGACAAAAGTGGGTTACTTTTTAAAGACCTGGCCACACCACTTAACTGTAGCCCTTGACTGTAGTCAGGCAGAATAGCGTGGGGAAGCAGGGTAGAATTTCAGCAACTCATTCCAACTCTTCATAGGGTGCAGGCTAACTGTGGAAATGTGGTTAGGGCAAATTGACTTGTAGGCATTGGGAACTATCCCAGCTTTGGCAGGTTTTTATATCTTAGCAAATCCACTTATGTAAATATGCAAATCTGATAAGACTTCTTCTGGTCATATAACACAGATATTAGGAGTCACTGGTAGCCGAGCGATCTGGGAACGACAAACTGCCAGGAAAATCTTCTAATGCCTGTAAACAGACCTGCAATTTCCAAGATTTAGAAAATTAGAATGGAAAAAAGTAACAAAATCTCCCCTCGCATCATTTTATACTGAAAGGAAAACAGAAAGGAACACTTAAAAAAATGAGGGGAAAAAGACCTTGATCCTCTCTTTCCAAGTTTCAAAAAATTATAGAGGCACTCAAAGACATGCTCCATCTCCATCTCCCACATGTCCTGTGTGAGGAGGGGAAAGAAGAATCTTGTCAACAACTGGGGATTGGAGAGGAAACCAGCAGTGAAATGTATTAAGAAACTCATAGTCCCTGTGACGTGCATTAAATACCGCAAAGCAAATACAGACGAATCGGATTCCCAGGACTCCCGCTACACACTTGAGGAAAGGACGTTGGGGGACATCTGTTGCATACAATCACTGTGACCAGAACCGTAAAGACACTGCACAATCAGGGGATAGAGAAAGACGGAAGAGACATAATATATCCCCCACAGGTTCTCTTAATAAAAGGATACAAGGGCCAAATGTCAGCCATGACTAAGAGAAGCCATATATCATCATACATCACACTCAGCACCTGCACGGAGAAGTGATGAGAGATCTCCTGAACACACTCTGAGGAACCAGAAACCTGTTCAGCCAGGTGGTATTGTATGTGGATGAGGTACTTTGGTTAGAGAATGATACAGCATCAAATATGTGTGATTCCCATACAATGTTAATATTTGGCCGGCCTGCTCGGATAAATTAACAGCCAGTCAAGTAAATTCTTGTTTTGGATTCATTTTGGGTGCCATGATGCATGAAGCCAGCAGTTTTAACTGATAACTAGTTTTCAAACAGTCAAGATTTAATGCTGCCAAGTGCCAAAAGCATGTTAGTGAACTACAATGTCTACAATTCATTGTGCTTATGATGCAGCGCATCTTCTCTTGTGCCGGCAAATTGAATGGAGAGACAGGACTGGGTAGGATAGAGGACAGAGGATAATCAGATGGGAGCATAATAGTCAGCTGATGTTGCAATGCCATTGGCGTATACTAGATTGAGACTTTAATGCCTGAAAAATCTGAGTTACTGGGCTCACTAAATGAAACGTCAATAACAAGTCGTCAATAGCCACCCTCCTGATGCCGCCAAATAAACTGACAACCCGTGGGAAACACTGCAGTCAATAATGTTGCAATCCTGAAAGAGCAGGACCGATATTGTTCTCTAACCAAACCAGCCTTCTAATGAAGACAAAAGGGACAGACACAAAGATGCACAATTGTAACAGTTGAGCCAAATAAGGCAGCTGAAGAGCTTATCTTCCATTGCAAAAACCTGTCTGACTGCACAGGGGGAACACAACACACACAAACACATGTGAAAGGAAAGAGGCTGGCGACATTCTTAGTGTGAGAACATTTCATCCATCTCACGTCACCTTTTCCCTCCATGATACAGCCTACTGTAATTGCATAATAAAGGAGTCCACCCCGGCTATTTTCGGCACCAAATAGAGGGAACCCATGCCACAATGGCAATTTTTAGTGGCATTTCTGTTACCCCTGCATAGTACATCACTCTCTCTTTCCACTCTGTGTGATACAACGTGCCCAATGGAGAGTCATCCAGGCGAGTAAAGTCTTCCACAGCACCATCACCGCTGCCACTAAGTGAGAAGTCAAAACAGTGAGCAGAGCACAGTTCAGGCTTCTGCAAGCTTGCACCGCTGTTGGCTGGGACCTGAGCTGTTTTGAGTGGCTGCATGGCTCTCTAAGCTCCTTGGCTCCTCTGCACTCTCTGATGTAATGGAGGAGAGCAGAGGAGAGGCCTGGGCTGAGCTGCAGAGGAGAGGGTGGATAGTACCAACCTGTTTAACAGAAGTTGAGGACCGCCACTGCCCAGCCTGGAGCTGTGCTGCTGTGTTAATCGCCAGAAATACTGCTTCGCTTTTCCCCCTCGTTTTTTCCCCCTTCCTGGGGAGTTTTGGTTTCTTAGAATGATTTCACAACTTCATCTGAGAGCAGTGTTACATCATTACCACCCGGCCATATTTTTCCTTTTTATTGCCTGCCTTGCCAATCAATGTGTTGGGCTGACTGGACCCTCAGCTGCTTCTAAGGATTAGGACAGTAATCATATCATAATCATAAAAGTTGTCCAGCTATCTATTAATGTCCTGAGAATATAAGAGCAAAATGTGGAGGATTGAGGCACATTTAGTTCTAGGCTGGGCATATAATGACTAGAGGACCTATAGGTTATCCAGATTAACACCACCAAAGAGACTGATCTATCCACTGCATACACACTCACAGGTAGACATATCCACACATGTATCCGTTTTAAAGCTATGCATTCTTGTGGGTGGTGTTCATCACCAGTAATTGTCAACATGACCTAGTCCTGATGTCTCACTGAGATACAATGGTGGTCCCATGATTAAAAACCATGAGCAAATGCCGCTGTGTGCAGGTGCTTGCCATAAACAGCTTTTACTAGGTGCTGGAAGTCATGTTTAAAGTGGGTGACACGTGTCTACAGGCCATGTGTCATGTCTGTCCCAAATTTAGCCAAGCTTCAATGAAATCATCCCTTAAGATTTCTGTTGAAAGGGTTATTATTAAGAATGTAGTTGGCCAAATCCTATCAAACCTGTGGAGTGAGACGAGTGCTGTATTAACATGTATTTGGCAGCCTTTCAAAAGACAAAAGTATAACTTAAGACAAGCTCCCAGTTTCACTCCACAGTTTAGACACCTGTAGAAACCCTATGAGTCAGATTGTGGCAATCATCACCATTAGCCAAAACCTCAGTACAGTAAATAAGCAGATCAAAGTCTTTCCCCCATAATAAAAGGGTAAGCCTTTACTGCAAGAGTAAACATTAGGCTACATCCTTGAACATTCTCAACATGACTGGCTGGAGTTTCTGTAGCATCTGCTGGAGAGCCGAAACACATGAATCATCAGGCAATTGCAGCAATTCCTCATTTGGCACAGACTCCCAGTCCTGGATGCGGAGGGCAGTTTCATAATGATTTTCCTGCTCAGCAAACCGCCACTCTTATCAACCAGACACTTACACATCACCAGGGCCAATCTCGAGAGAGACCAACAAAAGACAATGGAGGGTGGCTACCTATGGGCCTACATATTTAGGATTCTTCTACATCGAGGGCCAGAGCATTGGGGAGAAAAGAGCCAGTGTTGAAATATCACCATTTGCTTCTCTGTTCATACGCAGTCAGAGTTTTTTTTTTTTTTTACTACACAGGAATCCTTTGGTGTATTTGTTCAACTTCAGCAGAGATGCCATTTGAAATGTGATCCGGTGTGAATATAAACATCTCTCTTCTGATCCTGTCTCCTCAGAGGACTGAAGGGGCTCAAACGTCAGGCTGAGGCACGGACAGACGCCTACAGTCAGCTGCTGGCGTCTTGCGGCTTTCACACCAAACCCCCAGCCCCCACCCAATAACACTGGAGACTTAAGAGACCCCCATCTGCTTGAGGTTAGCGAGAGCTACAGGGTTAATCGTATCAACCCGTGTCCATCCAGGTTTACAGCAGAGCCAGCACATCGAAGAATTAATCTCAGGTTACCCCCCTGCATCAGACAGCCTGGGCGGGAACGTTCTGGCTATCCCCCCTCCACCTCTGTTTCTAGGAAAACCGAAACAACTCTGCATGTGGATATCTACCAGAGCTAATAAGACTTTGTGCAAACACGCTGAGCTGTCTCACCTGGGCATACTGCTGGCTGCGTGAAAGAAAACAATAATCACAGACATCCCTACAAACAAAAGAAGGGGGAAATGTCCTTAATGCTGCGGCTGCGATCACATATCAAAAGTGGAATGTGACAGGAGATGCCTAGCCTCGCACCGCCGACTGTTCCCATTCCCTCAACCGCAGCACCTTGTAGGCCTCTAGCAGAGTGGAACAATGTCCAGGGTAATGACAGGACAGTGGGGTTCTGTTGTGTACAAGCTAGGGATGTAAACAATTATCCGGGGACTCTGCTAGCTTTTTGAAATGTAAAACTCAGATAATGCAAACGAATAGCGAATTTCCATAAAAGTATCATTCCTGTGAAAATTTTGTATGTTAAAACTGTGTAAAGTACCAAAAAGTGTTGTTACACCTCCTGAAGACACGAGGGTGATATTAAAACAAAAAGGAGTAATCGGATACTATTCGGTTAGAGAAAATGAGTACCTCAATTACTCGTTATTTACATCCCTAGTAGCAGCACTCCACTGTTGCCTGGGGGTGGGGTGTGATGGTTGCTCACCCCACTGATGTCTGTCTGAACAACACAGAGGCCAGAGGTGGTGTGAGACAGCACATGGACAAGCATTTGAACGTGAGGCGGTGAGGCTCTCTGGAACTGATCTAATGATTCCTAAACAGCCAGAGATAACTTTAGATATACATTGCAGAAAAGAATAATGAATAATGTGATACTTTATTGATCCCCATAGTGAAAGTCTCTTTTCGCTTTCTCCCCTCCGCAGGGGGAAGTCAGAGCACAGTGTCGGCTACAGGACAGCGCCTAAGCCGCCCATGGAGCTGGTGGAGATTCGGTGTCTTACTCAAGGACACTTCAGCAGTGCAGATGCTTGCCGGCATGCGGGCTTAAAACTGTGCCCTCTGGTTGAAGGGCAGTCTCCCTCTCTCACCATGCCACCCTACTGCAAAAAAACTGAAGATGCCAATGAGACAAGACACACTGAAACATTTCTGATGTCAAGTCTACTTTTCGCCAGTATAGACTGTCGGAAGACAACCAAGGGCATCTGAAGTCAAATGCAGTTCCAGACTGACATTGGATATGCATGCATAGCCGCCTCTGATAAAAAAAATACCCCCAAGTGGAGTTTCTAACTTCAAAGGGAGCACTAGCTAGGGAAATGGGCGAGAAATAGAGGGGATAGGGAGGTGGGAGGGACAGAATGGAGAACGGTCAGGCAGGGAATGATAGTAGAAGAGCCTGCGGACACGAGCCAGATTAGTTTTCACTGGAGCTCCCCCCTCACCGCTAATCCAATTCTGACCCATTAACCACCACAGCCAGGTTAACAGATCAGGCCTTTGAAGAAAGCCTTTCCCCAGCCACCCAGGAGGATTAGCACTTCTCCAAGGCAGAAGAGACACTCTCGCTCTCTACACTCATTGTCTTTGACAGTACTACCGAGGCACACGACCGGCACACGCTCGCACTGAGGCACAGCGTATACAGGTCCTGAATCCAGATGTACAAAGTCATATGACTCATTCTGACTGAACACTCCAAACTAATTGGAATTCTCTATGAATCGCAATAAATCAAGGCTTTGAGCGTATTGACTGCATCAATTACAAAAATGGAAATAAGTGAGGATACTTTCTTGGTGTGGGTGGAGGGACAATCTTCCTCGTCTGTCAGGAGGATGAAAAGGGGGAGCAATGATATGTCATAACAGAAACACGTGTGTGTGTGAGTGTATTAAAAAAATCAGCCTGAGGATGAGTTGCGGCTCAATACAGCTGATGTCTATAGAATACCACACAGGCTTGCGACTAGCGCTGCAGATGTTCTGGCGACTGCAGCTCACTCTCAGCATCCGTTTACCATCGGCGGCCCTCTCTGTGTACAGATAAAAATACCACGTCATGTGGGATCAGCGGGCAAAGGCACATGCCATGTGCTTGCAATGTCATTGGTTCGAATCAAATTCATCCCAGCTGTCTCTTCTTTCCTCCCTCTCTCTCCATTGAACGCCATGTAATAAGAAGAGAGGCAATTACACAAATATTATAAAACTGATGTAAAATAAAGCACCAAAGAGACAACAGAGTCTGAGGGACAGGTGTAAACAGAGAAGGGGGTGCGCAACTTTCTCTGTCCTTTCAGTTTCCAAATGAAACCGGGTGTGTTAGGACACAGGAAAATCTGTCCGTAGTGAATTTTAAGAAGCAGTCCTTCTGATGTGCCTGATGCTCTGCTCAGCAGGAAGAGCCAATCTCCCCAAACCACACACGCCGCCCACTAATCAAACACATGGCACGCTGTTATAATACAGTAACAGGATAGAGCTCGTAAGCCGCCCAGCAATATAAGCAACACACACAAGACGCCTACGGTCCTGCTGAGTAACATGACTACAATTCTTCACTTTATTATTACAGGGGAACCTCAAAAGGGGGATTTTGGACCGCTCTGCTCCCCACCTGTCAGGGGTGACGTTTGGACAAGTGTTCGGGTCTGGGGAGCGCTTCCTCTACAATGCTGCCCACTCTCTCCCCCTGCTACATCTGGTCTCCTCCGGGCCGTTGCTGGCGGCGGTTGAGGGCAGAGCAACCGCAGAAGGCTTTGTCCTTATTGAAGAGCAGCTGAACCAACAGGAAAGCCAGCCCCAGCCAGTCAATTAATTGATGGAACAATTTCAAATTATTGGAGGGCCCTCGGCAAGGGGAAGGAAAATGTTTACAAATGACGTGCAATAATTGCTCATTATGTTCCTTTTTAATTCTCCCCCACCCTCTCTCTTTTTTTCTGTTCCGTCTCTGCTGTTATTTTGTTTTCCTTCGCTTCTTGCTAACGCTAAAGCAGAATGTGGAAATCTTTGCTCAAAATGCATGTCTGTGATGGGGCAGTAGAATCAACAGTTCCCCACATGTAGCTAATCACCGTGTATTTACAATGTATCCTGTCTGAACACCCAGATGAACCCAAATCACTTCCATACAGCCACTCTGTAAAAATGGCTCTGACTGAGACCACATGAATGTACCATGCGCCTGCTCAGACCACATTAAAACCCTCTCTTGATCATCAGGTCCTGTGCCTCCACAGCCCCATCTGTGCCCAGCTGTGGGGGTTTCTTCCATTATCCAACATCCAAAGACCCCCATCTGTAGACTAAAGACAGAACCAGCAGCAATGAAAAAAGACGGCTCATGCTAAAAAGAAGAGACCTACACCAGTCAATCAAAGCTGTACAGTGGGCCAATGTGTAACCCTAGGGCCTTTGTTATGTCTTTAAAATGAGTCTGCTTCATTCTCCAACAGCATCTGTGTCCATTCAACAGTCCATCATCTTACAAGGGAGGAGAGGAGGGTAAATTAGCAACCATTTCATCAAAAGTAACAGTGCTGACACTTCAGTGTGTAGAACCTGCTGCAGCACTGTCAAATCCCTGTCCATTTGCAATGGCAGCTGATCCCGATTAAGAGGAAAGAAAGACACAAGACTGTGAATAGAGAGAGTGCATCAGACAGAAAGAGAAACAGAAAACCAAAAGGCAGCTCAGTTAGTAAGGGTGGGAGTGAAATATGCTTTGGACTTGGTCTGAGGGGGAAGAAGCTTACAGTCGGAAAGAACAGGAGTGACTCAGAGAGGAAGAGGTGGGAATGCGAATGGAGAATTCTAGGGAATCCCACTGAGATAGCTCTCTTCTCTAGTCTGCACAGGGCCAAAGAATGCAGATGAGCAAACCATATGCTTAAGTCACAAGTAAACTTCTAGCTAAGACAAAGTGGCAAAAGTGGAGACGATCAGGGAGTCGAACAAACATTGGTTCAAATATTACTAACATTTTTCTGTGCAGAAGATTTGTTTGAATGGCAAAGACGTCACACATCAATGACTCTCACAGATGTATACGAGTCTGATTCCACTTGTATGTTACAGACAGCTGAGGGCTTACAGCTTGTGTCAAAATGGAGGGATACATTCTCCTTTCTGCAGAGTCTTTGTTCCAATCATTTTAGAGGGCACACAGTGATTTGGCTTTCAGCTGTGTGTCAACACATTTACGGTTGCTTGGAAAGTGGTGCAAAACTATGCCATGAGCTATGTCTGCAACAAAATTTAAGACTGATCAGACAAAGCAACGAGCCATGGCTTAATGATGTAATTTATGACTCAGTGGATCATGCGTGTTATGCCATTAGCTGTGTTTGTGTGTCACATAATTTAGGAGTGATCAGCTGTAGAGTATAATGGAAACCTGTCCTGTGTAGTCAAGGGGCAATTCTCACCCCAAGTGTTAGTTTTAGCAGCTTGCTTGCCATATTTTTCCAGTTTAATAGCTGGCAAACATCTGCAACATCTGGTTCAAATGGACAGGGGGGTTGTCAGCAAGGAGAGACGCCTAAAGCACAAACAGCTACAGGACTGTTTGAATGTAGCAACCGTAGCAACTCATCATTCAGAGCCTACCTGAAAAACACATCGACAGCTATGTGTCAAAAATCAACGCGACTACAGATGACAACAAGCTGCTACAATGTCGCAATGACACTCTCTGGGCCCATTACTCTCTACGCAGCAATCTAATAGGTCTAGTATACACAGCTGCGCAGTGCTAAACAAAGAAACACATAATGACAGTGTGCGGTGAATGCTTTCCTAAAAGTGAGCACTTGGGCTTTACCACCAGACGACTACCTTCCTATAGAACTTCCTCTCCTGCCTTGAGCTCTGCTTTCCACTGCTCTCCAGGCTGGAGAACGGGAGAAAGGGAAAGGGGACACAGTAAGCTCAGTTATGGCCCAGGACAGAGCATATGGATGACATGGCACAATATTACATAACTCTGAAAGAAACCTTCCCCAGGGAGACGACGGCCAGAGGGATTTAAAAAAAACTTCAACTTGGCTGACAGACAGACAGACATACGGAAAACAGAGAGGCAAACATGAAATAGATCAAGTCGTTAACTGAGCAAATGCAAATTCTGTGGAAAGTCATAAATATCTCTAGCTTTCCAACAGGGATGATGTTTGGTCTGGAGGCCTGTACTGTGTCACTCTCCCTGCATCAAGAGCAGAGGAGGTCCGTGAGATCCTTCTCTCGCCATTTTTCACAGTGGACTCACATTCTTAGCATTCCTCCAGGAGACCACTGCAGTCCATCTCAACCTGGAATGACAGACTAATTCACAGTCTAATGGACTAATCTAGACTTCAACATGACCCCCCACCCCCAATCCCGAAAAAAAAAAAGAGAAAGCCGAAAAGAGATGAATTCAAGTATCTATCAGTACAGTACATCTGAATCTGAGCAGCAAGGTGTTGCTGGGGTACTTTATCAAATGATGAATGAAGTAACTAAGTAAGACTGACTGGTTGGAAATTTCATGTGGTGCTGGAAATTACCAATCTGCTGCAGTGCTACTGTTACAGGGTTTGAGGAATATCCCTGTTAACTATATAGCATGCTGGTGAATAGAAATCAAACTGTCACAACAACTGAAGCGTTTCATTCCAAATTTTGGTGGGTATCTCATTTTGGTATGAAACTCTTCAAATTTTCTTGTTACGTGGTGAGCCCAGGATGATTTACGGCAACTGTTAAAAATGACTGTGAGAGCTAGATATCCTTCAAATCAAGTCAGTCTCCAGTCAGTCCTGACAGGAGCCCTGCCCTGCTCCCATGTTCTCTCCACTTATTCCTATCAGAAACAGCACTAGCTTCAATATTTAATTTGGCTCTTCCTGATAGAATAGACAGGCCTGGAATTTGCTTCAGCCCTGATCCTGGAGGTACATCAAACAGGGCAGCTGTCATCCCCCTCTCCCAGTCAAAACAATGTGCTCTCATGTAAACCTTTTTGCTGTTTGTGTTGAAATAGTACAAACCAAACAAGGGCAGCTGAGAGGGAGAGGGAGGGAGAGAGAGAGAGAGAGAGAGAGAGATGTGACCATATACCATCACAGCTGCAGTACTGTTGAGAAATTGGTTTTACTTACTGGTTTTTTACTACTTTGCAACTAATTCTTCTGTCTAATAAGCCCTAACTTTAGTGATTGTAGTGTGGATCATACTGTACATGTATGAAACAGTCATTGGGAGAGGCAAACTCTGAACACAGAGCAGAAGTGCTCTTTACAGAATGCTGTGATACTGCAGCTGATGCATTTTAACAAGTATAACAAAGCAAGAGGCAGCTGCCTGTCAGTAGGCTGTTATGAGACACTTTACTGTTCAGTGGCAGTTGCAGCCTCTTGTGACCTGTGGAGCTGCCTGCCATCTCAACTGAGGCTTGCTCTGGCATAAAGAGTTGATTATAGGCAACAAGCAGGCTGTCTAGGCTAACGATAGCTAGCCAACTTTATCTGAGCCTGTCTCGCTGTCTGTCAACATAATAGTGTGATAGTTGAGTAGCATGCCTAGATTTAAATTATGTAAATCTCTACAGTTTTGCTGAATGGGTTAATTAAAAAGATCTATATCATTCCAAATATTGATTTCCTCGAGCGACAACTAACTCAATGGTTAATGCAGAGGAACACAATAAACAGCTATCCCGGGACCCGTGTTGTTGCTGCCAGCTAGCAGCAATAATGCTGGTGGTTACTGGCGACAATCGCGAGGCTCAGACTATTTCCAAGAACAATGATATTACAGATTTCGCGTTGTTTACAGGAGATGCCAGATTAGCGTTTCAATATCAACGGTATTAAAACAATAAACGCATTTCAAATATCTGAAATACATAGTAACCAGTAACGAAAACGTGAAAATCATGGGAGAAAGAGCCGGCGGTTAGCCAACTCCATGGCCCATGGGAACTATTCATTTCCAGCAAATATACCGAGCCTGCTTAGCTAGTGTGTGTGGAAATATATTTGGGGATTTAAAAGCATAGCTACCTGTTAAACGCAGCTTTACCGGACCATTCCGCCGAACTCCTTGGTTAGACATCTCCTCTTGGTTCCAGCCTTGACTACACGTAATAAAAATATCTCATTAACTGTAAAAAATAACAAGGTTTATCAACCTCTTCGCCAGTTTTAGACAATAATGGAGTCAAGGCATTGTGGCCCGGATGTGGACTGAACTGCCATAACGATCGCTCATAAATGCAAAGAAGCTCGAGTGTAGCGGTGTTGCAAAGTGCATTTAATAGAAACGGCTTCCCCCTAATAAATCGTATAGCTGCTCCCGAGTCAAGGCGCTGTAACACGGGGTTTGTCTTCACATCTTCGGAGAGAGCTTCTGCCTCAGACTGAGTCCTCCTCTCCGCTCGTCGAGAGTTGAACTGTTGAGCCCTCCAGTGCAGATCCCACTTCAGGGAGGCTGGTAGGGAGCTGACCAGTGACGACAACACACTTTGGGGGAGTGAAACATTTCTCTACCATGTGGCACCTAAATGTAAAGCCAGTGTGATTCACAAACTGGGCTCCAGGTCCCAGGGTGTCCTTGAGAGGGCTCTATGGAGTCCCCGGCAAAATAATGGTTAGTTTAGTTTCATTCTAGAAATAAGCACCATTATAGAAAATGTCTATGAGGCAGGGGCGTAGCTAGGATTTATGGGTGCACAGGGCCCCCCTCTACTTTCCTCTCATCCCCACATCACTATTCTTCCATCTAGGACCAAAATCTGTCTATGCATCCACAGCTCAAACACACCTCCACAGATTAGTTGACTGAACAATTATCAGACAAGTCCCTAATTGAAATGATGGCTTTTGTGCACAACCCTGATAGCACAAATCAGCTGTCATAACCTTACTTTGCCTTCCTTACAAAATCTGCCTAGAGAAGACAATTTTGTTTTGGTCTGCACAGCAAGACCCCAGCTAAATTTTATTCCTGCTTGATCCAGTTTGTCTCAGATAACCATATTGAAGTTGTGTAGATTCCAACCCAACCAGAATAGTGTGAGATGAAGTATGAAATATAAATATACACTTGAGGACCATAAAATGCATTTTAGTCCAGACACTTTAGGGGGGCTGGGGAATCAGTACCCCTACCCCCCCCCCCACACACACACCCCACCACCACAGTGCCTCCAGATCAGAGGTTTCACTCTCCCCACTGTTATATCCCTGCCCACATTTGACATATATAAACCTTCTGAAATGAGGGTCCCTGAGACAAAACCTTTATCAAATGGAGGGGGGGGGGGGCGGTCTGTGGTCTAAAAGCATATCCATCTGGAGGTCCTTGACATTGTTTGGAAACCCTTGTACTAGACTATATTCATCTGCAGGGCTTGCTATTCTGATTTCACCTTCCACATTTAAATAGAAAGGATGGGACAATTGTATTCATTCACAAATCTACAAATGGATTTCAATAGGTCTACACTGACAAATTATAAGGCTAGCTAACAATATAGCAACTTGATTGTTCTTATACTTTGTTTGCTTTTCTGCTTGATGGTGATCCAAATGGTTTAACAAATCAGTGATATTGAATGAATTAACAATCTGTTGGTACTAATGCTCAATTTAAGAAAGATCTTACAAATCAAAACACACCGAAGGTCTTAGGACTTTATTTACAATCCTGTTAAAAACAGTATGTACATTACATACAAAAGAGAAGAGGTCCACAATCACATGAACAAGGGACAAACAGTGGCAGTGAGTGTACAGTACAGGTCAAAGAGAGGAAGAGGTATCTAGAAATTGAAAGTGCTCTGGTTTTCGCTGATCTGGAATGCAAAGCCATCAGCGTTTGCTTCTGGGGCCACACACTGGACTTCCTCATCCTAAAAAGAAAAACAACCAAAACAATGATCAATCATTTGCTATAATTTGAAACGTCAATTTTATAAAATATTTCCCAACTTGTCAATAAATGTCTTGCTCGTAACAGAAATGTTAACACTTACCTCTCCAGAGAAATATTTCTCAATCAGGTTGAGGGAGGCTTTGTAGACCAGCTCATTCTCGTGGGACTGCAGAGCCTCGATCCTGTCCAGTCCACCGCATTCTTCAATCATTAGACACAGCTTGTCTGATTCCCCAATCTTATCTCCAGCCTGATGGGCAAACAAACACTTGTGAATATTTGCACACACACATCTTGCCAACTCCAGGAATAAATACGTCCGCTTGTCAGATCTCACAAAAATGTGATGAGGATATAAACTCCCCTCTCAGGGCAGGCGTGATAAATAACTGGACGGAACTGTCTGTTTGCCATGACGATGTACTCACCAGGAAGATATTGGTAATGGCATCCAAGATGACGAGGATAGTTTTGCTGTCCTTAGTGGAGAGCAGATTGAGAAGAGGCTCCAGCACATTAGCCTGAACAAGGTACACCACCTGCTCAACAGTGCCCCCACTGGTGAAGTTGGTAATGGCCCACACAGCCTCTTTCTGAGTTTTGTAGTCACCCTGCAGAGAAAATAGAGAGGAGAGGCCACGTTGAGTGAAATGATTTCTGCAGTTAAGGGTGCCTGCCATAGTAGAAGTGGTTCTACTGAATTTGGCCTAAAGTGGAATCTAGGGCTGCAACCAACAATTACTTTAATTATCGATTAATCTTATCCATTATATTTGTAATTAATCGAATAATCATTTAGTCTATGAAATGTCAAATATAATGACAAATGCCCCTCACAAGTTACCAGAGCCCAGTGGTCTTATAATTGCTCATGTAGTCTGACTAGCAGCCAAAACCCTAAGCATTTATTTTATAATTATATGTAGTAGAGAAAAGCAAGCAAATTTTGGCTGCAAATGTTTGGTATTATGTTTGGATTATCAAAATTATAAAAACTATAATCGATTAATTTTCTGTCAATCAACTAATCAATTAAATAGTCTACTTGTTTTAGCACTAGTGGAATCATGGAAATGTCTCAGGTATGTATAAGTACGTTTTAAAAATCATTCTGATCATAGTGAAGCACTTTGTTCCCAACTGATTCAATCCAATCAGTAAAAACCTACTCGTCTGAGCACTTCGACCAGGTGCTGGACCAGGCCTGCGTTGATGACCTCCTGGATTTGGCCGTCCCGGCCCGCGGTGATGTTGGACAGAGTCCAGGACGCCTCCTTCTGAATGTTGGCCTTGTGGTGGCGCAGCAGCAGCGGGAACATGGCCAGGACCCCGGCGTCCAGCACCGCCTGAGTCTGCTCATCTGTACCAGTCACAATGTTGCCGATGGCGCGCAGTGAGGGGGTCTGAGAGGGAGGGAAGGGGGGCACAGGGGTTAATTCACAACCTGCGAGTGAGATGCAGATGAATTGCCTCAAGGAGGCACATGGTGCTGGTGCCACACCTTATGAATCACTCAAGGAGACTAACAGAATTGAATACCATCCTACAATTCACATAGCACAAGAAAAACACAGGGCAAAACAAGACTTAATACGCACCACGACTGACAGCTCCCCGGAGCCGAGCAGCTGCACCAGGCGTGGCACCAAGCCGGTCTGGACCACCACCTCAATGCGCTCGTTGGAGCCGTCCGTCAGGTAGGACACGGCCCAACAGGTGTCAGCCAGCACCTCCTTGTCCTCGTGGTGCAGGAGGCGGATGAGGGAGGGCAGGATCTGCTGCACTGCCGTCATAGGAGGGGAGGGGTTCTTGTTGCGGCAGAGGTTTGACAGCGTCCAGGTGACATTTCGCAGGTAGCCAGACTGCAAAAAACAAAACAAAATCAAGCAAGAGAAGAGGCAGAGATCAGTTTGACTGAAGCAGCAATGGGTTGAGTTAGGGCGCTCCCTAGTGGCCAACAAGGGGAGTGCAGTTTAAATGAGAGCACATGGAGAGCAATTTGACCTCATTTCAATAAAAAAAAAAAAATTCAAACAATAGATGGATGAATACAGAACAATAAAAAAAAATAAGTAAAAAATAATCTCAAATTGTGACACATTACAGCAGTTATGTTGCCATGTTAACTTTGGAGCAGGGTTCATTATAATGATTTACACACACTACTTACAGTAAACACAGACAGGTCTGGGACTGCCAGCAGACTGAGCAGAGGGGCCACAGCTCCATGCTTGATGACGCGGTCTCGAAGGGCCGATCCATCACCTGGACACAGGAAAGAAGAAAAAAAAAAAAAGTTGAGTATGAACTTTGCTTGTGACCGAGCAGTCATGACCATAGCAAAAAGGCAAAAGCCATATTAAAAAAATTCCTCAACAATTACCAGCAATGTTTCCTAGGGCCCAGACAGCTTGCTCGCTGATGTGCGGGTGGGGGGATGTGACCAGGCTGATGAAAGCAGGAATGGCTCCGCCCTCCACCACAGCAGCCGTCTGATCAGACGTCCCAGAGGCAATATTGGTCAGAGCCCAGGCGGCCTCAAACTGAATGGGAGGGGAGTCGACCAGCCCCAGGAAGGCGACAAACTTAGGGATCAGGCCGGCGCTGATGATGTGGTCAATGGGAGGATGCCTCTCACGTGACAGCAGCTTCCTGCATTCATGGAAAAACAGAAAAGCAATGAGTCATCATAGCAGTATTTAGTTGCTACATTGTGCAGTAAGGCTCAATGTGCAGGAATGCCCAGCCACATTTGCAAGTATTCTTTATTATTACCGTGCAGCTTGAGTAGCCTGGAGCTGTGAGTCAAGGTTACTGCTGTTCACTCCAGTGAGAATCTCCTCAACTGTCCACTGCCTGGTGGCCTGCAAAATGTCATACACAACCAGCAATGCATTAGAATGGATATTTTATAAGTAGCATTTAATTCACATGGCAGGACATTAATCAAATAGGGTTAACCTTTCCTGAAGTTCAGTAATGGCTCAAGGGGCCTACCTGACTATTTTGGCACTTCTCTTGAAGAGGAGAAGTGGCCTCGTCGGGAAAAGCAGACACATTTCTCCTTTTGAAGATCTGGTCGTCTTTCTTTGCCTTGCGCAGCTCCACGTTCACTTCCACTCTCCTGCGTCGAAGCTCCTGCATTCATTTCAAGTGAAGCCAAGATGACAATTTAAACGACTCATTAGTTAAATTAGTCAACATTTGTCAATTCCTGTCGCTGAATGTAAGCTGTACGCGTTAACGTTACTCACATTGGCATCTTTGCCCTTGTTCTTGAACCTGTTCAGACGTGCGGCGTTTTCAGACATTTCCAAGTGATTGGGATGCTCGATCAACAGCGGAAAAAGAAAATTTGCTCCTGCAAACAAAGTAAAAAAAAGTCAGCCAAAAGCTTTGAGCTCCCTCGCTACCTAACGTTATAGCATGACAAACGACAAACTCCGCACATCAAGCAGACCGCTTGATATGTAATAAAAAACATCTTATTGCTAATCCTGATTAGAAATTATGCAAACCACCACACAGAAACAATCGGGAAATGGTAGATTACAGAAGAAAAGAACATAACATTTAATTAGAATAGCAGAAATCGTTGACACGCGCTTACCTCGCTCTCGCGCAGAGATTGTGGTGTCTGAAAATGTTGCACAGACCTTTAAATTTCTGCCACAAAGCCTCCTGATTGGGCTGTTCGAGTAGAGGCATCCAGCGGCTTCCACTCATTGGGCTGTTTTAAAAAATCACAGGACGCACGGGAAGTGTTGTCAAGCCATGAACTATCGCGAGATCTTAACACCGGAAAAAGGCGCTACGTGGGCACTGATTCTGGATCAGTGTGATGTTTTTCCACTGGTTGTGATTGGGCTTTTGGAAGGGGCGAACTGATCCTATTACAGCATTGCGGCAATACTGTGACGACAGCTCTTCTTTGTATCGGGTTCATAACTCATTCGAAGGTTACATCTGAGTTTCACATAAACAATGGCATTTTCATTTACTACCCTAAGACAAACCATACACGCTAAATAGATTACAAGAAACAATGTCAATAAGTTTAATAAAGATAGTCTTCTTCGTCTTTGTGCATGTCAGTGTCAAATTGAGGGTGCAATTCATTCCACTGCTACAAATAAAGTAAAGAGGAAGAAATCAGTCTTTTCCATTTATTATGTTTCATATACATCAATATTTCTTCAGCTGTAATACAAAAAAAGAAAAAGAAAACAAATCAAAATCTGACAAATTTTTACAAACAGGGCATGATAACCTTCAAATGCACATTGTGTTTCATCCTTCTCAGTCAGTCACTACTGCAGAGCAAACCATTTATAATAGCTTATTACTTTCAGTAGGCTATGAAAGCTTAACCAGACAGACTACTGATGTCCAGACATTTAGTATGACATAATGTCTTCCATGCCACTTCAGACAAAACAAGGACTGGAAAGGGGAGGAAAAAGGTGTTTCACTGTGAAATGTGATTTCATACACAAAAACTTTGATACATTATGCTCAGTAAAACTCAGCCAACGTATGTCGGTATTCAAATTCTTATTTCTCATTGGACATGATGACCATGATGATGGCCTAAGGGCTTTTCAACAGGCAAATAAAAAAAAAAAAAAAATGAAGATTCAGATCATAAACAAAGTAAATGGAAATGTGAGAGCTCCTTAAGAGTCTTTTCTCCGAGGTAAACTTTCTTCTGAAATGCCTTAGTTATTCACACTCCTCTTTACAGTCCCACTGACACAACAGGCCCCAGAGGTCCCTTAGGTTAGAGCTGGGCAGAGGGCCACTGGGCCTCACAGTTCTGCGGAAGCAGCGCTGCCGGCTGCACTGACAGTCAGAGGAGCGGTTCCAAAACGGGACGAGGCAGAGTCCGTCACAGACTTATTGTTCAGAAAAGCCATATTCCTGGCGAGTGCATTTTGTTTGAGCAATGTGCGACGCTTTCTAAGAGGCTGCAGAGGACTGTAGCTTGTTGTTATGAGACCTACGGAATGCGGAGAGAGGGGAAAGTTGAGAAGCCTTCACATTTATTTTATTGTTACAGGTCATAACAACAGTGATCGAACAGCACAGTGACACAACAAACGGATGCAAAAGGGGTCAGCAGAGGATCCTGCAGCCATGTTGGTGTAATTTACCGGGAATGCCTTTATTACTGAAGAGATCTTTCATAACTACAAACTGAGGTTATTTTGCAAAGTGAGGAATAGGGTGGGGTTTAGGTCCACTGAAAATTCCTCACTTCCACAGACACATTTCCTTGAACTGTAGACTCGTATCCATAAAATAATGCTTTATAAAAAGGACTTCAGTTTCACAATCATTTAAAACATCCAAATAATCAAACATTTACTGCGTTAGATATCTCTTACTATCACTGTACATTATTAAAATTATGTCCATTCATGAGAACCGCCTCAACAGCCGCCTAAAGAAAAGCCAGGGGGAAGTAACATACAAAACCTTTGATAAATATCTCATGATAAAATATGCAGCTTTATATATCTGGTAGAGGACAACATATCCAATCCAACTCAGAAGTACATCAGAAAAATAAATACAAATTAAGAACTAAAATGCATTTAACATCCCGCTGAAACAGCTTAGCTGCTGCAATAGATTGTTTGTCAAGGCTAACAGTTTGACTTGGTGAAATGATCAAAAGAAAAAAAAAAAAAAAAAGCATATCCCTTGATTACTTTATCAACGCATGTCAACATGGCTGCCACTTTGTGATCATTACTGAATTTCAAATTGGCTGCATTTACATGGTTTGTTTTTTGAAAGCACATTTGGTGTGTTGTGTGTGTGTGTGTGTGTGTGTGTGTGTTAGTTATTCTTAAATAATCAGACTTTTGGCTGTTTATGAAACAGCAGGTTTCCATTTTTACTACTAGAGACCCCGGCATCCAGCTCAGACTCCAGCTAGATTGGCCGACTTAAGAATCTGACAATCTGTAAGAAAGAGAGAATGGGATGGCATAAATCAAAAGGCATGCAGCAAAAGTGAACAGACACAAATGCAAGGTGATGCATGACACGGATGTAAGCAGGCACAAACTGCCAGAGACAAGTTATGACATTGGAAAAATGTCTTAACATTTTGTCAGCTCTGTGGGTTTTAGTAAGGCTACACAACCCTCAAAACCACAGGCAGGTCTGACAGATAAAAGCAGAGACTAGTCTACAACTACAGCACATTCTGCAGCAAAATACCATGACCACATACACACTACTGCTACTGACATGCTGCATAACGTAAAAAGTGAATGATAGACATGAATGCAAAACTGAGGAAAAAAAATAAACGGACATATGACATAATCTTTGAATCAGCCATGGTCAAAGCCTTACAGAGGATAAAGAGACAAGTGAGAAAGAGGAGAGAGAAACTTGGGGGGGGGATCCTGGAGGGTCTGCGGTCACAGGAGCCCCGCACCTTACCTGCTCGCTTTGAAACCTTTAAGCTTCTGCACAAAGAAGCCCTCCAGAACCTCGGCACACTGGAAGAAGGGCGAGTCGTTGGGGTTGTAATAGCGGCAGTTGTCGAAGATTTTGGTCACGTCGGCCACAAACTCTGTGAGCTTCTGGTAATGTCGCTTCTGCAATCGGCTGTCCATCGTGGAAAAGTCTACCAGGGATACAGAAATATGTATGAGACGCAGTTATTTTTCTAAAATATGCACATAACATTTTCTCTGTTACTAAGTCTAATGGATCAAGCAGTATGGAAAGAGAAATTGTTTTTCCACATTTTATAGATGACCATTAGCAGATGTACAAAATAATCCATCATACAGTTCACTTTGTCAAATGTTGCTTAAATCAAAAAAATCAAAAACTGTTTGAAAACATTCAGCGTTTTCAAAAAGAAGGAGAGAGAGAGAGAGAGAGAAAGATCACCCCAACCTGGTGACGAAGCATCAACAGCGCCCCATCTTTCATTTGATTCACACCACTGAAACCATATACTAATAGCTGGAATTATGCTATTTACTCCCCCCTTTCCCCTTTTACTCTCCATGGCTGATATAGAAGCGAGTGATCATCCACAGTCTGCTCTTACCCATTGGCTCCTTGATCACACGGTAATAATCAGGAGCATCGTTGGGATCCACCGGTTCAAGGAAAGGCCATGCCATTTTGTGAGACTGTTGAAATTACAAGAAATAGTTAGGCAAAGAATCCTAAAAATGAATAAGTGAGAGAGGGTGTAAATAATGTGCTTATGTGGAAATTCAGTATCATCTTAAAAAGAAAATCTTAGAAGACAAAATTTACTTCATAAAACACGTTTATAGACTAACTTAAGTGATGGTTTTGATTTCACCCATTTTTTTTTAATGTGTTGTTTCTTATGTTTTTATTTTTTACTGCTTTTCTTTTTAATGTTTGGTGAATTTTATACCTTTTATATATTTTACTGCTCCCTGTTTTTCTGCCTTTTTATAAAGCAGACGGCAACAGCAGACGATTCCATACCTGTAGCGAACGTAATATTCTTTTCAACCCCTCGTAGTCTTTGTCAGTGAGCGGCGTGAGGACTGTCATGGCGTCTTCTGTCGACTGGCACTGCGGGCACACGTACAGGTCTATGTGATTGGCCTCACTCTGCAGGATGCCCACGCAGCGCCCGTGGTACCAGTTCTGGCAGCGGTCGCAGCCAATGTAAAACCTGGGGGTGAGAATTGGGCACAGAGTGAATAAAACAGTCCGGTCAGCGCACTGAAAACCCAGATGACTTACTTAGGAAGCCTAGTGCATTCTAAGTTCACCGCTTAAAGGTTTTGGACAATTATGTAATGTGTGAGGAGCCGTACTGTGATTCGTCGTATGGCGTGCGGCAGATGCAGTACAGCTCCTCGTTGCTTCCTCCCTCCTGGCCACGTTTACAGTCATTACACACAAAGTCCTCCAACTTCTTGGCCTCTTTCTCGGTGATGCCGACACACGCGCCATGGAACCAGTTGGAGCACAGGTCGCAGCCTATGTAGAACCTGAGAGAAAATGAACATTTTAGTTTGTTGTCTCACTGAAATCGAGATGATGCGGTTATCACTCATTTGTGTGTGCTTCACAGTGTAGTCAAGTGTATTGAAATACACCTACTTTGACTCGTCGTAGGGTGTTTTGCAGATGCAGTACAGTTTGGTGTCCTTCTTGTGATCTTTTGAGGTAGTAGAGATAGTCTTCTTCTTCTTGTGTTTTGAAGAGGTGGGATCTCCATCTCTGTCCCTGTCCCCATCTCTGTCCTTCTCTTTGTCCCTGTCCCGATGTCTGTCCCGCTCTCGGTCTCTCTCTCGGTCTCGGTCTTTATCTCGGTCTCTATATCTGTCCCTATCCCTGTCCCTGTCCCTGTCCCGTTTCTTGTCCTTGTCGCGATGCCTGTCCCGATCTCTGTTTCTATCTTTGTCTCGCTCCTCTTCCCTCTTACGTTTGTGGGACGAGGAGGGTGAGGTCACTGTGTGGGCGGAGTGGGAGGAATGGGTAGAGTGAGAAGAATGGGAGGAATGGGAGGAGTGGGAGGACTGGGAGGAGTGGGAGGCTGCCTTGGCAGCGGCTGCAGCGGCGGCTGCCTGGGCAATAGCAGCTCGGGCCTTCTCCTTTTCTTTCTGTAGCCTGGCTATGTCTCGCCTCAGCTCCTCCTGAGAGGGATACAAACACACACACACACACACCGAATGAGTAACACTGAGAAACAACTCTCATATAATACAATAAAACAGTGAAGATGTGGAAGAGAGAATAGGGGAGAGAAAAATGCAATTATGTGGCATCAACTACAATGTATGGTATTCCCTTGGCATGTATATTAGACTGCATTCCAAAAGCGGTGTCTGATACAGAATAGTTCATATGGACATTTGCACCTACTCTATATCCAAATCCAGCCTGGTGAAGTTCAGAATGTGTGCTGACCTGTACTTGCAGCTGCAGCTCCTTGTCCAGCAGGGCCCTCTTCTTCAGGATCTCGGCCTTGAGCTGCTCCTTGTGCTTGTAGAGCAGTGCAGTCAGCTTGGTGGCATTCTGCTTGGAGCGCTTCTGCTCCACCACCTCCTCCTTCTTCCTCTTCTTAGCTGCCTGCTTCTCGTCCTTCTCAATCTTGTCCAGGATGTACTTCATCACCTGGTTGCACACGATCATCCTGGCCAGAGAACAGCAAAAGGTTAGATTAGTCATAGAACTACTATCAGCGTTTCCTGTAGAACTGTTTGTAGATGTGAGTGGCGGAGGTAATTTTGGTTCAATAGGTGTTCAAGTTTTGGAGGGGCTTATTTGGATATTTACATCATGATGGACAATTGTGCATTGAAGGTGTTGGGGGGGGATTCATTTTCATTCTTTTTAGATTTGTCTAGCTGTGAGGCAATTATACAACTATGGGGGGGCACTGCAGCAAAGATAATATAAAGGAAACAGGGTGCTGCCACCTGCGACAAGTATAAAAAAGCTCAATAGTTCTGTGATTACAAAGACCCAAACCTCTGGTTCTCCTCTCGCTCAGCTGCAGCCAAGGTCTTCCTTTGTTTCAACTGTTCTGCCGTAGCATTCTGTTTCACTGTAGTCTGATAACAAAAAAAAACATTTCAGTTGATGTGGATGTTCTCCAACTGCTTTTAAATGACACTAATCATCACAGATAGAGGTGTGGTAATATATCAATTATCATGAGTTGCTCTTTTTGAGTCCCACCTGTTTTTGGATGCCATCCCCAGGGCTAGTGGCCTGCAGGTTCTGCTCTTTCTGCTCCCTTTTGGCTTCCTGCTGCTGTTTCTTCTTCTTCGGTTGTTGTTGTTGTTGTTGTTGCTGCTGCTGCTGCTGTTGCTGTTGTTGTTGTTGTTGTTGTTGTTGCTGCTGTTGCTGTTGGTCCCGGAGCTGCTGCATCCTCTGGAGCTGCTCCTGGACGCTCGCTGGCGCCTGTATGGCCACCATGTTCTGGATCTGGTGGGTCTGTACCTGGCCCCCTGGCTGCTGGATCTGAATAGGCAGCTGCAGCTTGATCTGCTGGGGAACTGTACCACCCTGCTGTGTCTGTGCCTGGATCTGGGCTTGGATCTGGGCTGCAACATGGGGCGGGAGGGCTGAGAGCAGCTGGACTGGTTGTTGGAGGCCCGGAACGGTGATCAGCTGATGCCTGATTGGAGACTGGACCTGAATCTGAGGCTGGCCTTGAAGTTGAGATTGGTTCTGAGGCTGGAACTGGACTTGGAGTTTGGCTTGGACTTGGGGTTGGGCCTGGACCTGAAGCTGTTGTTGGACCTGCGTCTGTTGCTGGAATTGAACTTGAACCTGGGGCTGGGTTTGGACTTGAGTTTGAACCTTTGACTGAGCATGGACCTGGGGTTGCTGCTGGGCCTGAGGCTGTGGGTGAATCTGGCTCTGTTGCTGGAACTGAACTTGAACCTGGGGATGGAGTTGGGTTTGGATCTGTGGCTGGGGCTGGAGCTGAGTTTGGGCCTGAGACTGAACCTGAGGCTGTGCTTGAACCTGGGGTTGAGGTTGGACCTGCGGCTGTTGTTGAGCCTGAGGCTGGGTTTGCGCCTGTGGTTGAAACTGAACTTGTACCTGGGGGTGGTATTGAGGTTGTACTCTTGATTGGAGTTGGGCCTGGACCTGGGGCTGGGGCAGGGTTTGGTTTTGAGTTTGGGCTTGGGACTGAAACTGCACCTGAGGTTGAATTTGAGCGAGGGGTTGAACTTGGGCTTGGGGCGGTTGCTGAGTTTGTGGCTGAATTTGTGCCCGTGGCTGAAATTGGACTCGGACCTGGGGGTGGATTTGGGCTTGTGCTTGGCCCTGGAGATGGGCTTGGGGTTGAATGTGTGGCATTTGTTGGGCATGACCATGGGGCTGGACCTGTATCTGTGCACAGATTTGGGCTTGAGGCTGGGGTTGAAGTTGAGTGTGGGCCTGGGGCTGCAGTTGAGGCTGGGTGGGTCTCACTGTGGTAACAATAGAAGATACAGGTACAGCCTTCATATGAACCTGCATTGGTGAGACTGGCATTTGAGACACCTGCTGCATGGATACAGCAGCAGCGTGCTGGACTTGTGCTTGAGGTTGAGGGGGAAGAGTAAGGGGTGAATGTGTGGAGACTGTTACAGAGGCAAGGGCAGGGGCAGAGGCAGGTACAGTGGCAAGAGAGGACAGAGGGGCCAGGGCAGGGGGCTGAACAGGAGCTGCAGCCTGTTGGGCTGGCTGGACTGGAGCCTGGGCTTGAGACAAGGCAGGAGTCCAAACATGAGGCTGAGCTGCTCTCTGCGCCGTCAGAGCTACAAGAGGAGCGAGAAATGGAAAGAAGTGAGGAATTATTAAAATTACATTTGAAACAAGTCAAATTGCAATTACAGTACAAAAGTCACAGGACTACTGCACTTATAGAACAAATCAGTAAAACAGGGTCATAGTGGTGACGTGTGTGTGGTGTTTGGGGGCGTTCTTACCTGGCACTGAAGGTATTGTAGAGGTGACTGTGACTGGTGTGACAGCAGCATTGGCCATTGTGGCATGGACAGGGACAGGAGATGTGGCTTGGATCTGGACCAGAGCTTTGGCTGGGGATGGGACAGCAAATTGGGTGGAGGCAGCAGCTATAACAGGAGCAGAGACTGGAGCAAGAGCAGGGGCAGGTGTAGGAACAGATACAGGGCCAGAGACTGGCATTTGGGCCAGGTGTGTAGTGGCTGCTGTGGCAACAACATGGGCAGGAGCTGTGACTGGGGCTGGAGCTCCAACTTGCATTTGGACATGGGCTGAGGTTAGGGCTGCAGTAGGGGCAAAGGCATGTGTTTGGGCCTGGTTTGGGGGTGCAACTTGTCCTGGGAAAGGTACAGATGTCACAGCTTGGGTTTGTGCAGGGGCTGAGGCGAAGACTTGTGTTTGAGTCATAGTTGGGGCTGCAACTTGTGTTGGGGCAGGCACGTGGGCAGCTAATTGGGTTTGCACAGGGACGGAAGCTGGGGCAGAAACTTGCATTTGGGTCAAGGCCTGGGCTGCTGGGACAGGCAGAGGGGCTGCAACCTGGGTTTGGGCTAGGGCCGAGGCAGTCGTCTGGACTTGTGCAGGGGCTCTGACTTGGGCTGGTGTTGACACGGGGGTTTGAGTGGTCTGGGGTGAAATGGGTTTTGCGGTGGTAGTAGTGGTCGGTGCTGAGGTTGAGGCTGATGAGGCCGGGGGCATGGGAGTGAAGAGGAAACGCTGGACCTGGCCATTGGGCATGGCTGCCTGCATGAGCTGCTGACCGGGGCCAGGGATGACTGTTACCCCCTGCGGAATGATTTGCAGCTGGCCTTGGGTCTGGCCTTGGCCCTGGATCACCACTGTCAGACCTGGGTTCCCTCCCTGGAGGGTTGCAGACAGAAGAAATCACACCTTCAGCTACTATTACGCAGACACTTTGTTACACTGGAGGAGCAAATATATTTGTTTATACAGGAGGAAGGGGAAAGAGGAGAGACAAGGGGGGGGGGGGGGGGGGGGCATAAAGGATGTTCTCCTCACCTGAGCACCCTGCGTTAGCTGCGTGAGCTGGGCCATAGTGAGTTTGACTTGGCCCTGCTGAGGTCTGCTGGTCTGGGAGGCGGGCGGAGGGGCGGCGGGGGACTGTCCAGGTGCCGGGGTGGCTGCACGGGGCGACGGGGCAGCACCTACTACTCTCTGGCCTGCAGTGGTCTGCACAGGACTAGCACCAGACACAGCTGTGGATACAGGCTGGCCACGGCCCATCTGGGTCAAAGCCTGCTGAGGCTGGCCTGGAGGGGGTAGAGGAGGGAGCAAGAATGGCAGAAAGACATGAAAGAACTTAATAAGGCGGCACAGATCAAAACAAGACAGGCAAACAGCAATCAGATAGTTACTGCAGCACATTTCAAATCAAAACCAAATGAACAGTCAAGAATTATCAACTTAGGGTGAAAAAAAATCAAGTGCACATAACATGATCAGCTCATACACAAAAAAGGCTGGAGATTCAGTAGAGAATAGAGAGAAATCTATTGATGGACAGAATACCTTGTTGAGCTACCACTGGACTTCTGACCATCGTTGTGCCCACAGTAGCACCCTGGGTAGGTGACTGGATCATAGTCATGCCCGGCCGTATCTGGCCTCCTGCCGTGATGCCCTGGGACAGAGAACCAGCAATCAGATAAGTGAAAATACTACATAGAGATATACTCCCTCAGAATCAAAACTAACCAATTAGCCACTGGTTAAGCTTAATAGAGGGTGAAAGACAAGGAACACGAAGTAAAGAGGCTGACAGTGAAAGGGTTTGAATCTCTACCTGCTGCTGAGTGGTTGAGGCAGAGGTGGCTCTGAGGTTGATGTTGCCAGTGGTGGGATGTAATGTGCTGTATGTTCGTAGATTAGCAGGAGGGCCAGAGGGGAAAATGCCCAGGACTTTCTGCTGGACCACACCTGTTGAGGAGAGCAAATGAATGAGGAGAGCAGCGAACACACCTTGGGCACATGCAGTGATAGAGATCACTGCATTTTTTACAAAATCTGAAAAGTCTTTTGGCTCAGGGACAAAGGAATTTGAAAATCAATTCAAAAAGGCATTTTCACTTTTGAAAAGCTTTTGTACTCAGTACTTGGTAACAGTAGTTTAAAGACAACTCAGAGGATCAAAGTGGTCGAAACAGCTGCTGGAATAAAAATGAACAAAATGACTACGAATCTAATGTGGGCAAAGTAGTCTCTTCTTCCTACTAATTTCCCTTAAAAAAAAACAAACAAAAAAAAAAAAACATCAAGGGGCATCATCCATGCACAGTGTATCGCTACTTTATCACAAGGCAGATTTCTGCATCTCACATGACAGTCCTTGGTCTTCCTCACATTGCGCCAAGAACCAATTAAGCGCGAACCAACCGAAACGGACGACAACACTCTTGCTCCCTACCTCCTTGCGTGTTGGGCATGTTGAGCGTGACAATCTTGCTGTTAGCAGGCAGCGGAAGTTTGGCGGCGAGGACTTGGCCAGCCACGGTCACTGGGCCGCCAGCAATCTGGAAGGTTTGCCCTGAGGTGGTGACGCTGCTAGCCATGGTGGCCACCGAGCCCGTGGAGGCTGCAAGACACACCATGCCACCTGCAGTCACGCATACCCAAAGGGCCACCACAACAGCCAGTCTACAGCTGTGGTGTCCACTGGAAGGTTTGGGTCAACAAAGGGGCTGTTGTATTGAAAATCTGGGAGTGGTAATTTATCATGTGATTTAAACTCACAGTGTACACAAGCTCCCATGTATTCCTCTAGGATCCAAAGAACTAAAAAAATTGAAAACCTGGTTCACAGGAATGGAAGTGGACACCACGAGCCACAAAGTCGTTTTGGCAAACTGGTCACATTTACCAATAAAGGCAACTGACACGAAAAAATGAAAGGTTGTGGAAAAAAGTCATGCCGATGATTGACCTTTTACAATACGATGACCAAAAAAAGATGAAGAAAAAAAAAGAAAAATGGGAAACAAAAAAAAATGGTTCTAACCACAAACTCCTTCGTTTGTGTCTGTCTGTCTAACAGAATATGAAGGATGAGAAACCACATAACTCACTGAAAAAAAACACTCAATACATGATTTCAGATGGACTTGAGATGAATTTCAAATCCTACTTGTCATCCACCTGCTTACCTGAGCTGTTGTTGGTCTGACCCTGCTTGACCCAGGAAGCAAAAGACTGTTGGAAGTTCTTGTCCTGCTGGAAGGAAACTGGTGAGCCCAGTTTAGAGGCCAGGACCATCTTGGTTCCAGATGTGACCTGGCCTGTCTTCTGGCCCGTGAAGGCTGGGGTGGTGGGGGTGCTGGTGGCGCTGGTGGTGGTGGTGGAGGAAGTGGTGGTGGTCACACCTGTTTTCTGCTGCTCAAGGCGTTTCTAAAACAAAAGGTTACAGTCCCAAAGGGTTTAGACAGAGGTACGCTAGGGTAACAATCAGCTGTATTACACTATAGCTAGTGGAATCCATCAATGGGCTAAATTAAGTTGGAAGATGCAATTAAATTACACTGTGTAATATATGATCTAAAGAAATTAAATAATTTTGTCTTTGTTTTTGTGCTTATGGTCCCCAAGCACTGAGCACACAACTAGAAAATGTTTTGAAATAAGAAATGGAAAATGGGGCAACATACAACACAGCAAAAATAACAAATAACACGCACTTGAGCCATAATCACCAGATATACTAATGAGGCCATTAATTAAGCTAATTAATGCATTTCTATGTCAACACACTGGTCTTCACATAACACATGGGTGGTATTAATATAAACACCATATCTTAAAGAATTAATCAGTTATTGTAGTTTCAAGAAGAACTCGTGGAACTGTAAGGTGCGCTGGATAAAGGTGTCGGCCACATGCCATGTTATTTTTTGGCAGAAGATTGGCCTGCTGGTTAAAGAAGCCATTCTTTAATTGGAAAGCCACAGGTTTGATCTCCACAAGAGGCAATGTGTCTATGTATCAACTGTTGAAGTTTCCTTGAGCAAGACAATAAACCTCTACCTGCTCACCCATTGTAATCGCTCTGGATAAGAACATCAGCTAAATGCCTAAAATGCAAAATGTACAGTACTGTGCAAAAGTCTTAGGCACATGTAAAAAAAAATCCGTCCAGCGAAGATGCTTTCAAAAATAATGAAATGAAAAGTTTTTAAATATCAAAAAATGTACTATAAAGAGCAGTCTACTGATACACTAATGCAGAAAACAAATATCTAAGAAAAAAAAAAAAATCTAGGGTGCCTAAGATTTTTGCACAGTACTGTAAATGTAAAATGTGCAATGTTCCTACCTGCTGAGCAGCCTGTCTGGCCTGTTTTAGCTGAGCCTCCAGGTGGGCCTTGACATCCTCTGCCGTCTTCAGACTACTGCCAATTTTAGAGGGATCAGCACCCTGGGACTTTTCCCTCTCCACCCTGCAACACAAAGGGAAAAGGTGGTAAACTGTAGCATCCATGCACATACCATGACCCCCCACCCCCCAAAATGGAAAAGAGACAGAAAAGCCCTCATGACATTAAGTATAAGTAGATAAAGGGGAAAAAAGATCACCAGTAGGAATTCAGTGTTCCACAAAACAGTGTTGTTGCCCAGGCCAGAGGCTTGTTGTGTCTTTCTCACCTTTCTGCAAAGGCCCTGATCTCCCAAAGCTCCAGCTCCTCCTCAGCCACCCACGTCTCCATGGCAATAGGTCCAGTCAGCTTGGCTGGCTCCTGCTTCTTGGGCCTCAAGGCGCTGGAGCGCAGGCCTTTCCTCTGGGGAGTGGGGGTCTCTACTCAAGGAGAGGGAGGAAACAATATGAGAGATGAACAAAATGTTCATCATCGCTAAAAAAAAATGCTGCCAAATGCAGCCAAGGTCCTTGGTCATTCTTCAAATCGTTGTTTTTTTTCTTGCATCGTTACTCTATGAACTTTTATCTTTTACCTTTGGGAGTGTCTCTGTTGCCGAGGGGACAGATGATCTTCCTGATGCAGTATTCTGAGCGTATGCCATAAGGCCCCACGTCTCTTCGTTTGATGATCTCTGTTGTAGTGATGTCCGTGTCCGTGGTTTCTGTGGCGAGAGTCAAACATTATATCAGTAAAATGGTTTAAAATAGTAATTGTCTGACACTTTGTAGTCATATTACTATTAGCATCCATGGCTGACATTGCAAGCATATTTGATTAGTAATCCAATTTGCAACCATTTCTGTCTTCATCTTATGAACTGAACTTCGTATCGTATATCTGTCAGCAATATGTAATAATAACTAGATCTGTGTAGCACTTTTCTTAACATCTTACAAAGTGCTGTAAGATAAGAGGAACAATCACACAAAAGAATCAATAGCTTTTTAAGTGAAAGCAAAAGCAAAATTCAGTACTCCCAACAGACAGATTGATGAAGCTATGGTGGCATAATGAGAGCAATAACAAGCTGTTAAATGCAAGTTTACAAAAACGAGTTCTGAGTTTGTCGTGATAGGAGTTTACTTATCATATTTCCTCTGACAGGTTGCTCTAGTTTTGGGGACTTGAACGCAAATGCTCAATCACCTTTTCTCTTCAATATTTACATTGGACAGTCAAAAGCTTTATCTTGATCTGATCTAAGACTACGCTTCAATGTAGGGAGATAAAAGCTCTGAAATGTTAGCCTGGTGCTGAGACAATTATCGCTTTAAAAATAATCAGTATATTAAAATCAGTTTTGAATTGAACTGGAAAGCAATGTAAGAAAGCACCTTCAGACACTGGCATACAGAGAAGAAGAGTCAAAAGCAAGGGAACGGACAACAAAGGGGAAGAGGAAGAGTTCGGCATTATCTCACCTTTCCGAGTGGTCCCTACAGCAGCAGAGGGCTTGACAGCCATGTCGTCCCACCTCAGGCAGGCCCACAGCAGCCTCAGCATCAGGCTGACCCCTGCCAGTGACCTCACAGTCTGGAGACGGTACCTGAAGGGGACACAGAAGTCAGTGACCAGAACCAGTGCAACGAGTGTGTTTACATGCACATGGTATTCAAGGGAATTATTCATGTACAAATTAAAGGCTTCTTCAGGATATGCAGTTAATAAGCTGTTTCTATGTATTTTCAAAACACTGGTAACAGATACTGCTGTGTACATGAACCAAAACAAAATTGCCTTGTAAACAGAACAGTGGCAAAAGACATCAGACAGCAAATACCATCAACAATGGGATATGGTGTTTGCATGCCTCAGTATCCTGGCTAACATCGGCATATCCATCATATTTCATTGAAAGAAGAGCTTATCCTGGTTATTGTATATGCAATTTACAGGTACCAACTCTTAAACATAATATGTAAGCATCCCAAATAATGGATATAATAAAGGGATATTAATGCGTAAAAAGGCCTACTACGGTAAATTTGTTACGAACCTCCATGTGATCCCAAAGGTGGGCCTGGGTGAGGGGTAGGGCCATATGTCCAGGGCTGGCTTGGCGTTGTAGTTGAAGATGGGCACCTCTCTGATGGCCGCTCTTCTCGCCAGCCTCTTCAGGTCATCATTGGGAAGGACAAAGATGCTCTTCTTGCTGCTCTTGGTAACAAACTTGCGGTAGGACGGCAGGGCCGTGCCCGAGCGCGCCTTCTTGGATTTGGAGAACCTGAGCAGGCTGACCCGGTCCCTGGTGGAATACTCTTTACTAACCGTCATGGAGCTAGACATCGCTGAACCGGAGGGGCCCGTTCTGTCTGTAACCGCTGCTGTGACGCCGCTTTTGGTCTCCTGGGAGACGACTGCCCCGGGGGCCGGGAAGCTGAGCTGGGTGGCCGTGGTTTTGGTGGTGGTGTTGGTGGAGACTGCACTGCTTTCTACTGGAGATGTCACAGAAGGCTTAACACTGCTGCTGGATTCCTCAGATGTCTGTGCCACTGTGGTACTAGTAGTGGTGGTGATGGTCCCTTGGGTGACAGCCTTCTGACCTTCACTACTGCAATTGTCTGTACTGTTGTGGCTCTGGCTAGAAGGGGATGAGGATGGAAGCTTACTGGACACCATCTCTTCATTGTCCATGGGCACTTCCTGGTTCTTATTTGTTACCATAGCGACACTTAACGAAGAGTCTCCCTTCTCTGCCACATGGTTCTCTAATTTTGGGACCTTCAAGGGAGGTGGATGATCTATGCTGGACACATCATTCTGGGACAGGCTCCCATTCATCAGAGATTTGACAGGCTCTTTCTGAGGCACAGCTTTGATCTCACCTTGGACTCGATTGGCCAGGTCCAAGTTGACGTTTGAGTCTACAGGAGCAGTGACCACAGCTTTCCCATTCACCTGCACTGGACTGGTTTTGCTTTGGTCCACCTCCATGCTCTCTGTGCCTTTCTGTCCACTGCCTTGCTCAGTTTCCTCATATCCACGCTTCTTAGCATTCTCTCCCGCTCGAGCCACCTCTGGTTTGGGAGGTTTTTCTGTACTTACTATTGCCTCTGATATACAGTCGTTTTTACTGTTGAGCTCAGTGCCTGCTTGGGACGCTCCGTTCACCTCTTTATAGGCTAAGGTCTCCCCACCGTTCCCCTGCACAGCATTTGCCTCTGTCCGTGTGCTGTGGTTGGGCCCTGTGGATTCTGTGGAGTCTAATTTGACATCCAATTTGTCTGTCTCAGTCTTTGTCTCCGTCTGCTCTTGGTCAAAGTCAAGCTTTTTAACCACCAGGTCTTTCAGTTGTGGGCCTGCCTGCCTCTCTTCTACTTTAGCACATGGGGTCACTGCAGGCTCCTGTTTGGCTGCTGCGGAGCCCTCAGTCTTGACCCCGGCAGTAGGTTTTGCCATTTTGGACTGCAGAGCCGCCAGTTTCAGCCGCTCCAGCCTCTGCTTCTCCTCCAAGGTGAATTGTTTGACCCGGCGCTCCAACAGCCCATCCAGTTTGGAGGGCTTTACCTTCTTCTTATAAGCTGTGCGCAGCTGGAAGCCCTCGCTGACGTTCACAACATCATAGTTGAAGGGTTTCGATGCCAAGTTCTCCTTCTTGGGTTCTTCAACTCCCTGCATGGGTTCTTCCTTCACAGGCTGGCCAGCAGGCGAGGAAGGGCTTCTCTCGTCAACATTATCTAAGACAGAGAGAGTCAGAGGAGTCAGTGGATGACAGGAGCAAAAATGATGATGACACTTAAGAGCAGTTTCTTGGAAGCATAGATGCGTCTTTTAGTCTGTCTTTCTTTAGACAATTAGTTTGGGTTTAAGTGTGATTGGAAATGGATATGCATTCACAAACAAGCAAAGCAAGCAAAATCCAAAGATAAAGAGTGTAATTACAAGAGAAAGATCATTTCATTTCAATCATCTACCTTTCTCTTCACTGGAAGAAGTTGTTTCTGGGTGGGGATCAACCTCCATTTTTTCATCAGTCTTCTCTTCCACATTGTTTTCCTCCTCCGTCTTCATGATTCTTTCCTTCTCTTTTGCAGCCGGTCCCTCCTCTGAGGAAGTGCTCTGAGATGACACAGTGCCGGATGCTTGCTCCTCGTCCTTATCCACAGTGCTTTGAGTCGTCTGCTTCTCAGCTTCCATCAATTCTTTATGCTTATTTGTGCTAGCCCCTGCATTTTCC
Source organism: Centroberyx gerrardi (assembly GCF_048128805.1). NCBI lineage: Eukaryota > Metazoa > Chordata > Actinopteri > Beryciformes > Berycidae > Centroberyx > Centroberyx gerrardi. Next base: position 12,576,993 of record NC_136003.1, on the reverse strand, counting down.
TTATTCATTTTAGCTGCTGTGAAAACAGTGAATAAATCAGTAACCATAATATGAGCCCAAACTGCCAGCAGCAAGAGTATAAAGCGAGGAAAACAAAACCAATAACAGTGGAAAACTATGACAGCTCAGCCCTTACCCTCCAGTTCTTTGCGGTAGTTTACATTTGTGTTCCCCGGTAGCTTCGGAACAAAACGTGGCACATGGGTCTTACTGACCCAGCTCCAGCCTCCATACCCAGTCACTCTGTACTCCTCTCCCTTCTGCTTCCACACCTAAATAGATAGAAATAGGAAATAATGAAGCCTTCAGATGAAGAACCACAAAAGTCCACTGAACACCCCCCTCAAGTCAATACAGATATTACTATTACTACTACTATTACTTTCAAAGGACAGAATGCGCTGTTACGCGTTTCCGACAGAGCTTAGCAAGACTTTTGTCTTTACCAAATACTAAAAGTTAAAAAGATTTCAACTTTAAGTAAGAGCACCATGCTTCAAATGGGTTTTAAGTACTTACAACATGAACAGCACTTCCCTTAAGCAACTGTTTAGCGCTACTAGCTAAAAAACAAAACAAACAAAAATGCCACCCAGTGGACAAAGGAGCTTAATAATGATTTTTTTTTTCTGAAGCTGTGATGCTGTTCTCTGTATGGAATTCTTTACTGGATTTCGAAGCTTTGATCTATTTGTGCTATATCAGTATGCATGATGTCAAACCCGCTCTACGGTCACAGGAGGAGCTGGATGAAAGATGAAAGGTACTGTTGTCTTACCTGGTGTTTGATAGGGATGGTGTACTTCACCCAGGTGGCCTGCTGCAGTGTCTCCTCATCCTCCAGCTTTTTCTCTCGCTTTTTCACCTTCTCTTTCTCCTCCCGCTCCATGGAGGTCATGCGATGTAGCCTAAAGAAAAAAAAAGAAGAAAAAAACCCCAAAGGTATTAAAAAGGAAACTAATAATAATAATTTAGGATCAAATCAACAAAGAAGTGACTCTTGTTTGGTCAGCAACACTCCACTCCAGCCATTGTGAACTGTGTTGTGTGGGCTACTCTGTGCACACTGAAAGCCACAGCAATGTTATCTTTTTAAAGCAGAGGTGATCAACAGGCTGAGGTTATCACTGGTGCAATGAGGCAGATCATAATTAGCCGAGTCAAGCCTCCAAAGCACGATTTCTGTCAATGTTATGGAAAGCAAACTATGTGCTAATGTGTTAAATTGCATTGGTACCCAAAAGCTGCTCATAAAATATGTCTCATTGCCAAACACTCCCTGCAGCTGGTTTCGTTCCCCTATTACCTTGTGTGTCCAAGAGAATCCTTCCATACAGGCAGCATGACCACCGGTTTGATGGCACACTCCAGGATGGCCAGGGCCAAGGCAAATTCCCTGGCTTTGCTGCACATCTGGACTGCTTTGTTCCAGTTGGACCTGGGAAAACGCACAGACATACAAATCAATGTGCAACACAGAGGCTGTCTCTGTCTTCCATAGCGCTTCACCACATTTGAAAACGTTAACGCCGAGTCAAAACGCTTCCAAGAGGCAAATAGCACCTCAAGAATCCTCACATTGCGTATCGAACCTGGAGTATTTAAAGTCTGCATCACAATGACTTCAGTTTTCCTTGACTGCCCTACAACTAGAGGACCCACGTTCATCCCCAATTTCTGCAATCATCCGCCCTGCTGAAGCATTCTTGAGCAGTGAAAAGTGAATTTCCCTACTGGCACTACAGCAAGAATCGCATCACTGCCTTTTTATTGAAGAGTCTGCCCTGAGCCATACCTGTGCGAGGCCCAGTTAGGGTGCATAAATGGTGCGGGGACGTTGGTCTCCAGCTGGATGATGGTGAGACGCAGGGTGGAGACGGTCAGGACCCTCGAGCCGTGGATAGAGCCGTTCCATTTGAACTCGGAGGCAGTGGTCAGGCTGAACTTGTGGGAGAGGTGGCGTCTCTTGTCGTGGTCCTCGCGGTGCTGATGCTTGTTGAGGGCCAGGACGTTGGTGCTGTACTGGTTGTGGTAGACTCGGTATTTACCCTCCTGGCCCAGTTTGAACAGGTTGTTCGAATTGGTCTTCATTGTAGGGTCCTTTCTGACAAAGCTGGGACGGGAGGCGTCACCGTCAGAGCGTGTGGGAGACGACTGAAGCATGCAGGGAGAAGTAAAGTTATTCAACTGAACTGTCAGAAATAGGAATCAGAGCATTTCGCATTTTCAAGGGGATTCTCTTCTCTTTTAACCAGAATTCTGTCAATCAGAATTACAATTATAATTCCACTGGAAGGCCACCTTTTTGTTCTAGTCTGTAACCCCAACAAACACACAGGCACCCCTCACCTCCTTGCTGCCTCTGGGTGTTGGGTTATTAGACTCCTGTCCTGCTGCTGTCGGTCTGTCACTCTTGACCCTCTCGTTATACTCATCTGCCAGTCACAAAACAGATGACACTATCAACACAGCAAATTCAACGTGGATTCAAACAGAGATACAATCAAACATCTTATTTTTCTTCAACTCGTTCATTTGCTTTCTGAGCACTAAGCAGCCTGTCTGATGTTTACCTGTCCCATCCTGGCTGGTGAAAGAGGACTGGGAGGACCTGTCGACCAGGTCAGGCTCCTCCAGTTTCCTGAGGTTCCCAGATCCAGACACCTGGCTGCTGCCGCTGCTCACCTCTGGCCGAGGTAACTGCTGCTGCTGACCTTGGGTCTGGGTCTGGGTCTGGTCAGGGGGCTTCTCCTCACTGCTACACTCTGCTTTCACATCCTTATCTAAAAAAGGAAAGGGTAGGAAAGGCTGAGTACAGGGGTAAAACCAAGCATTGGGGGGTGCAGGAATGAAAAGATGTGTCATTAACACTGGCAGCAGGCTCTGGGTAAAGATATCAGCTGTTCGAATAACAAAACGTAGGAATCTCACATGATAGTGACACAGAGAAGATGAATGACAAAAATCCAACTACTGCAATTATGCAATTCTGAAAATACTCTGGCCAGATCCTATTGCCCGAATCACCTGCTCCTTGATGATAATGCTAAATTAGCATATTACACCAACAAACAGCTTAATCTGTAAATATGTTTAATGGACGAATAAGCAGTTCAGCGGTCCAGACAGCCTGATAAAACTACACCCCTCCAGCCAGGAAAGGCTATACAATTTGAACACAAGCTGTGCACTTGCTGCAATGCCAAATTAAGACACCAGCTCTGCCTTTGAGTTGTTACGGGAGAGAATCCTGCATATATATGCAGCTCTTTGTAGTCGAGGTAGCAGGTGGGGCTTCCAGGCAGAGAGCCCTTTGTCTGAGCAATAGGAACCCAGCCCAATTTCACATAAATTGGAATGAGAATAAGGAGCTGGTTGTGACAGACTTAGCGTGGTCGTTGCTGCCAGGGACGCTAGCCACCGTAGTGCCAAAAGCAAGCTTTTAAAGAGCATGAGCACAAGAGACAATGCATAACACAAGATAAGAAATGAATGCAACAAAAATGAATGGAGCATTTAACTACCAAAGCAGGTGCTGAGTGCAACAGTTTTAGCACTATGCTTACAGTAGGTCAAGACAAGACGAATGGCACAGAAATGGCTTGCAACAGCTTAAGGTGTCATTGGAACAATTCAATGAGAGAAGAAAATATCTTCTCATTATCTTCTCACTATCCAATTAGATGTATACTGAAGATAATGGAGAGATGCTGTAAAAGGTAATATGCAAAGAAACAGGCTAATTGTGGGCACTCTCGCATGAGGAGCAAGAGCTTAAGTGTTTTTGTAGAGCAAAAGAGGCAAAGAAAGGAGGCACTTTTATACAAACGAATTCAGTTTAATGGCCACTGCTAAGAGGAGTTTTGTCTTGTGTCTGGGAAGAGGCTCCAACGTTACACTTGTTATTTATGTCCAAGGGACAAGCAAAAAGACCCACAAAGAGCTCTTTCACAGCACTTGTCACCCATGTAGGCCTATAGAATTAGAAGTGGTTGGAGTAAGGTCAACTGAGGAAGCATTATTCTCAAGAGAAAGTGCAATTATAGGAAATGGATCATCAAAAGGACAGACACACACAGTGGCCTGCTTAAAGCCATGTTAAACAAAATGGAAAACAACAATGTTACACTGATCATCGGCCAGCCAACACAACAAACGCAAACTGGGCAAACAAATGCAAACAAATGCAAACAGAGACCAACGACAGCTGTGACTGGCATGGCAATGTATGCGCAAAACCACACTGATCCGTCAGAAAACAGACAGAATTTTTGATGAATAGATTTCTGTCCGTTGCGTTGTTTTGGAAAGCGAACGTGTTGGGCTTTGCTCATAGTGGTGCTACTTCATAGAAAAAAGAAGAAATGGACTATACAGTATAAATTCAATAAAAAAAACGACTTGGCAAACCTACAATCATCCCAACGTTATGCCAGGCTTTTCTTAATTTTATCTTTGTTCTTGTAATCCTTTGATGATGAGTCGTATAACAACAGGATGGTGTACACTGCATTAATTATAGCCTCCTTATAGGTCTCAGTGTTCATTGCTATTTTTCCCAAAACAAACCTAGGAACGCTTCCTCAATTCTAATTAGCTAAACAGATGGTGATGAATCCGTCTGGTTATAAAAAGTTCAACTCGATTGAATTTTCTTCTCCGTCAAAATGGATGGAAATCTGACGGAGACAGACGTATCATCAGCCCTGTCCAGACAATGGACCGCTTTCATTGAAAATTAGGTATATGAACAAACACAACGGATCAGTGTGGTCGTCCTCCTACACGTCAAAAGGTAAATGTGCTGTGCTGTGCTGCACTGCGGGGGTAGGGTACGGTTTGAGGCGACCAATGGTTACAAGCAGACAGATGAGGAGGGATGCACATGTGCAGGCCAACAGCGGGGTGTGATATGGAGGATGAGTAGAACGGCTAGAGATGCTGCTGATAGCTGGACACCAGAGTGGAGTTATCGGACTCTTCTGTGTACCTGTCCTGTCCTGCTTCGCCTCTACGGGGGACTCCCCGCTCTCCTGGCTCCCAGAGGGGGCAGGCTGGGTTCCCTCATTAGGTTCAAGGGATTCCGTTTTAGAGACGGCCGAGTCCTGGGTGGTTGAACCAGGCTTAGGATCGGACATGCCGCCCTCCTCTCCAGCAGGAGGAACTTTGGCTGCTGTGGTATGACATACAATCACACAGGGTGTACAGCACCGTCGGAGTCACAATCACTTTTATGGGCAAGTGCAATGAAGGTAAAGGAATTTGTCTTGAAGGATACTGCCGCAGAGACATATCGACATAGAGACATAGCTGACAGTTTCATAGTATGTACTAACATATGGTGTGAGGACAACAGGACTTCACATGACCTTCACTTTGCTCAAGTGGGAAAACTGCACCTACTATTACCAATACTGCTGGGACTTAACGTTTAAGAGTTAAGTTAGGGATAGTGGCATGTGAGAGAGAATGAGAGAGAGAGAGAAAGAGAGCTAGACAGATAAACAGAAGATGTTCAAGTGGCCGGTCCACTTTTACCTTGTGAACCAGTATCTTCCTTAGCCTCTGTCTCTTTGTGTTCTCCATTGTCTAGCTGTGAGGCGAGCTCAGCGGGGCCCTCCACTGTCTTGGCAGGGCCAGTTTCTGCTTCCTGCTTTGACTTCTCCACCTCCTCCCCTTGCCTCTTCGCTTCCTGTGCCTCCTGCCTAACCTTCACACGCTCCATGATCTCTTCTACAGATACAAGAAACACAAAAAAATGTTCCGTTAAAAAATAAAAAGCAACAATTACATAACCATGCAACACAGCGGGACTTGGGAGTAGATGACCAACATCTAGTCAAAAAACAAATCCGAATGCGCTGTTCAGAGATGAAGATACATCCGCACCTAGCAACTGCTTTTACCAAGTGTTTTTTACCAAACTTTTGAAAGCATTTTCTCTGTGGACAAGTGATTGAGTTCAAAAACAACATCACAAGGAATGTTTGAGTCACAATAGTAATATTGTGCCAATAGGGTTCATATTGCATCATTACAGATGGCAAAAAACATGAAATTGTTGTAAACCGACCACCATGTAACATTCCACATGTCCCATATGAAAATCACCCTCTCTCGCGCAACAAAATATTTGAAAAAAGAATTCTAAACAAGCAACTGGAGCATAGCATAGCCCCACATCTGATAAAATGCTGCCAAGAACTTTTCGGCGCCAGGTTAACCCTTGACTGGTTAATATGCCATGTTATTGACAAATTAAGAAATATAATAGAGAACTTTGTATTCAGCGCTAAAAGCAAATGAACTTGGTTTTAGACACTACACAAAATAGTTATGGTCATATATAAGCTACAATCTGAATCTATAACCTAGAAATGAAAAGCCAGAAATGAAGCAAAAAGGTATCCCAAACTACAGAGAGCCAGGAGAGGGCGGATTTTCTTTTCTCCAATGGCCAGGTTCTCCGGAGAGCACATGTTCCATAGCTACAGTTTTCACTGGGAGAGAAGCAGCCGTGTCCCCCAGCAGCTCAAATGAACAAAGCAAGGTGTAGGCAGCACTGCACCGCAGCAGCAGTGGGCTTTTAAGGGATGAAAAAATACCAGCATAACCCATAAATCACTTTAGACGGGTAAAGGCAACAGAAAAGATAAAAAGCACTGCAATGGCTTTAGAAAGAATCTACTCTTCCTTTTTGGACGGCAGGATACCTATCCAAACTGCCCCTTTTTGAGGGGATGCTATCAACATTCCCCTCCAGTAAAACACAGCAGTTCGCTGACAAGTACATACACAGGAAAACTGTTACAAATAGAGACAGATATGGGAGCCTGCCAACCAGAAACGGATATCGCTGGCATAATAACCACAAAGTCTTCTAACCACTCTGACTCCTTGGAGGAAAGTAGAAAAAACAAAACAAAAAACGGTTGCATGTTGTCTGAGAGAACATGAAGAGAGAAGAAGAGGCAGCATCTGACATTTCTGTGTCAACTGTCATGATAGCAGTGCATTACTGCCTGAGGGGAGTAACACTGCTATCTGGAGCTTGGATAGACTGTACTGGAATGTAACCCCCCAGGACATGCACACACACACACACACACACACACACACACACACAGCTCGAGTCCCGATCATTAACTGTCAGATCAATGGCGATAACCCATTCCCCGCGTCACCTTGAAAACATACAGCAGCTCACATGAACTACAGAGTGCATCCCACTAACAAGTACCTGCTCTGTTCACCAGACTAGGACTATTCCAAGTACCTGATTAAAATGAACAGCAGATCAGTAGATGCTGCTAACAATTATCATTCACCCTGAGTGAATGATAAGTGGGCTAACATGTGAGTAATCTCCCTTTTGGGGTGTGAAGAGTAGAAAACATCTGTACCGTTGACAGCAGTGAGGTAGGCCTTATTGTTTCCACAGGCTTTGTTGGTAAGGTCTTCTGTGACGTCCATGTGAGTCTGCACCTCCTCCCTCATCTCCTCCAGCGTGGCGTGGAGGTCCATCTCCCAGTACTCCTTATCCAGGGACTCCATGAGCTCCCCCAGCTGCACCTTGGTGCTGTAGTACCAGATCTTTTTCTTCTTGTGATCCCCATCCTCCTCACTGCCAAGTGAGAAAAGGAAAGGTAACAGATTAATTATCATAACAAACTGTTTCTGCATGCAGCATCACAATATTACCTCTTCCTCCTCGCTGGAAGTAGATCAAATAATTACTCTAGGGGTTACGGCATAAAACAATAATTAAAATAAAGATATCTCTGTCCAGAATTTAATCAAATTTTGACAATATAAACACATTACATCACACTAATTTTCTAATCATTGTTTAATTATTGCGTAAAGTAACATGTTGCTTTTCAAACCACTCAAAATTCTATTCTTTTGGCCCTGAATGAGAAAGTCCACCAGATACAAATACTGTGAAGGAGAAGGCAGCATGATTTGAAAAAAGAAAAACAGCAACCTTAAGTCTCAGGAGGCTAGAAGTACCATGTTAGCACAGGCTGGAAGCAGGAAAGGGTTTCAATCTCACTAAGGGTGCAGTTACCGTTTACAGCACCCTCACCGTGCTCACTGGAGCATCATAAACTGCTCCTTCTGGGACTCTGTTGAGATGCTTGTGCAGGGTGGGGGGGAATGAGCTTTGCTTAAGCAAAAATGTCAAGGCACAGAATTCAATTTCAAAAGCAAGCTAATGATTTATATAAAATGATACTAGCTACTTGAGTGGAACAATTAATCAGATTGACCATAAAAAAGAGCATCAAGGACAGGTTGAACTGCGAGTCTAGTAGACTACTAATCTACTTCAAGCCTTTCATTGATATTCTGTGGATTCTTTGGTAATAAGTGTGTTTGGCCAGTAAATAAGTTTCAAGGGAAAAAAATCATAAAAGTCTCCCACAAAACTAAAATGTATCCTTCAGATGAATTCAGCCTCTTATTTGTAAAGGGCGTCCTCAATATGACATTCAGAGTTGGATGGGGGGGGGGTAGCTACTATAATCTATAGACAAACACAAATGAATGAATGCATGGAAGCATATTGCATTCTATACACCAACCAATGTTAAAGGTTACTTATGGTTTCACTGTTTCACATTTTTATGAAACTCTGTTCTCCGCTGGCTGCATTTGTATGTGTTTTGGCATTTGTCCAAATTCAGGCTGTTGTGCAAGGCATATGTATTTCATATTTTGGATAAGTGTACTTTTGCTTTCAAAGTTACAAACCTTTATTGAGACTATGATGTTACATAAGGCTATTATTTAATAGCTGCATGGGTGAACTGGTAATAGATGTGGCTCAAACTCAAACAATTTGTCAACCCTACTCTAGTTCTATACTGCAAGTAGGGATACTTTCAGGTGGAAGCCTTGTTCTAGACTAAAGCCTATTGCCTTACGCTATTTTATTTCAATAGTACTGACTTAAACCCACTGTATCTGTTTCAGGATACAAAAGGGTTGGCACAGAACAGTGGGTAATTCTAAAGGAATGGGTAGAGGGGCAGTAAGGGTCATAACTTACACAATAATCCTTCTGTTGAGGAACCAGTATTTCCTCTGGTGGCGGTCATATCCGATGGGCTCCTGGCGGATGTAGGGCCTGTTCTTCTGCATCTCTGTCACACAGTCTGTGACGCCGGGCACCTTGTGTGCCACGCAGATCTCACACTGCCACTCGTCCTCCGGCACTTCCGCCAGCGGTGGTTTCACGCACTCCAGGTGGTACACGGCTGAGCAGGTCTCACAGCACAGCAGGTCGCCCAGGCGATGGCAGACGCGGCAGTGGTCGTCATACTGCACCACCCCCTCGGACATCAGCTCCTCGCGGGCGATGTTGGTGGTGAGAAACTGGTCCACCAAGAACTGGAGCACCTTGATCTTACCCCCCAGCGGGCCGTAGGGGTACTCATCCAGCTCCTGGTACGACAGGACGTGCTGGTACTCCCGGTCGCTCTCACAGTACGCCCGCACCACCTCGGGCCACGTCATGCCGTCAATGAAGTATAGAGTGGAGTTGACGCTGTCCTTGAGGTCTGCGGGGCCAAAGGTGGTGTTGGAGGAGTCCTCCTCGCGCAGGATGACCTTCAGCAGGGCGGTGTGGGTCTCCGCTATCAAAGTGCACTGCTCCTGGCCTACCAGTGCTGCGCAGAAGTCCTCAAAACGGAACGGGGAGAGCCGCAGCACCGTGCTGAAGTTGCGCAGCACCTCGTAGATGGAGCTGACATTGAGAAGCTCCTCGCTGGGCACCAGCAGATCCTCAGAGGCCTCGGGAAGCTCAAGACGAGGAATCTCCTTCTCCTCCAAAATAGGAGAGCGAGGTCGAGGAACCCGTAGTTTTCTCTTCCCTGTTGGACAGAGAATGAGATCAGTGAATCATGACTAGATAAGTGTCATCCATAACTGAAATGCTTATTAATGTCCCTATCAATCCAGATGAATATACCCTGCATAATTGCCAAATATTACACTTTTAACAGACTTATTTAACATTGCATGTGGACAGTGTGTCAGGACCAATGACATTCAAAGAGCCAAAATATTTCATTTTTTCGCCACAAAATGTTAAAGTCATGCCTTGTAAAGTCGGGTTTCAAACTAGTAGCAAACTTCTAAGTTTGCCACCTCATGTGGGCGGCTCAACACATGGCCAGTCTATTATTGGCTAAATGTGACTGCATCCTCCTCCTGCAGCTAGGAAAGCATCAGTGGTCCAGCTGCATAACCACGTAAACATTAGTCAGTCCCAATTAACTAACCTCTCTTGCTGAGTATTGCACCTTATAGAATATAACTGTCTTTACTGTTGAAAAATTTGGGCATGATGGATTAGACGGTTGGGTTAAAAGACAACGTTAAAGTGCCAAAATGACAGGTATGCTAGCTAGTTAGCCATATGCTCTCTTCTCTTTCACGGAAGTGTAGTTTGATACATTAATAGTCAGCTTCACTTAATAATTACAATGTATGATAGTCACCTACCAAAACACTATAAATAGGTGACGTTAATCTGTTACCTAACATTTTCTATCTTCGCCTTCGGGATGACAGGAGACAGCATGAGCTAACGTTACTTGCTAACGTTGGCTAGCTAGCTAGCAGTTAGCTTTTTGACTTTTATGCCATTGAGTAATATTACACGCCAGGTGCATTACGAGGTGCGAGTAATTATGTAAATCAAATCCCCGTAAGAAATGTAACCATTCTTCATTAGATCCCCACTGACAGACGCTGATGCCAACATGGCAATGCTACATGAGTTCAATCCACCTGCAACAGCATATAATGAGTGGACTGCGGCCTGTGTTCATACAGTGTGCATTCTCCATTTTGAACAATACAGCCTCCTGCACTGTTCAAAAATAATAATCAACAGCAGCAGCATTTCGGGATGGATCTCAGAACCACTGCAGTGTGTGATAAGATGCTCTAACCACCACCTGGTCGTGGTGTTTATTTACCCGGAGTGCTGGCGTGTGTGCTCTGACTCCGAAAGCTGCTCTCTGTACAGTAGCTGGCATCATCCTCCTCCTCGTCCAGCACATCATCCAGGCAGTCCGAGTCCTCTTTGAGGCCCTCATCCTCTTCGGACACGGGTTCCTCCTCTACAAACTCGTCCTCCTCCGATCTCAAACTGACAGCATCGTCTTCCTCGTCGCTCTCATGGTCGTCGTACACCACCGCTTTGGAGACAGGCGTCCGCCTTCCTCCTCGACCTCCTCTGCCTCCACCGCCACCTCTGCCTCTTCCCCTGCCCCGAGTTGACGTGCCAGGTCCCCCCTTTCTCTTCCCCCTGACCGACTTGGTGGTTTCCCTTTTGGGGCTCTCGATATCCTCGTCCCCGCTGTCCCTCGCCCTGGGCTTCACATTCCTCCTGGGTCTTAAACCACGGGCCGGTGCTGGGGACGGTTCTTCAGATGGTAGCGGTTTGGGCGGCCTGCCCCTTCTCCCTCTCATGATAGGCAAAATCTATTATTTTCAATCTCAATTTTTGCGTTTATTTAGCCTTCACGGATGCGAGCGAAAGCGGTACCCCGAGAAAGGTGGACCGGCGGGGATTCAGAAGATGCAGCGCCCCGCGAAGCCCCGGTGTCGGTTTGGGTGTGAAAGCTCAAAACGTTAGCCCGGCGTCCCGTTTGGGTTCGCACAGAGCCGCCATTTTTCTTCTTCTCTGCCTCTGACTGAACAAACAGGAGGCCCTTACTGGAGGAGTCACGTGGTCACAATTCTTCCAGCTCAGTGGCAACAATGACTGAGATGACAATTAGTTTCGTGGAAGTCACATTGTTGCCATATTTTTCATATACGAGTTAGTGTTGGATTACATAATATTAGGTGAAAATCTAATGATCCCTGTGGAGAAATTGGGTCTTTGCAGCAGCAGCAACAGCAGAGAGGAGGATATAGAGAAGAATAGAACAACAACAAAAATTATACAATGATTACAAAAAATATCAAAAATATTGAAAATAATACAGCGTCTTCGCTGGCAGGTGTACAGGTTAGAAGCTGATGTGCAAGTGTGCATCGTTAGCTGCTCACATTACCAGGTTTACAGATGGAGGATCGTCAGTACAGTAGTGTGCGCGCGTCTGTGTGTATGTGTGTGTACGCGCGTGCGTTAATATTAAATTAGCCAGGATGATTACAATTACAAGGGGGTTTCTCTTAAGTAATTGTGAAATTGATTGCTAGCAGAATAATCAACAAATTAATTTGTAGCTACAAATTAATAGTTAAGTCAGTTGTGATTTTATATAGCTTACTGCGGTAAATGTATCGGTATATAAAAGTATTTTTTTCAGAAAATCATTCATTTCCGCATTTTCCCCTTAAAACATCATATCCTCATATAATGTCAGCTTGATACTATTTACCATAATTTATGCTATTAATTTACATCATAAATATTTAAATCAGGCTAAATGTGGGTAAACTCCTCTGCAAATAAAAAGATCTGAACGGAGTTTAGGTGGGTTTCCCTCCACTACATCCCTGGCTGGGTAATTGCAGCTGCCATGACAGTCTTTACCACATGCAGTACGGAGCCGCACATATGCTTGTTATAATAGGTTTATTAATTTAAATATATAATGTCGATGCATTGACAGTGGATATTATCTTAGTAATGTTAGGTTATGAGTTGTGAAAGTGGGTAGTTGTCGTGGCCGAGTGGTTAAGGCGATGGACTAGAAATCCATTGGGGTCTCCCCGCGCAGGTTCGAATCCTGCCGACAACGGTTGCTCCTTTTAGCCCGGCAGCAGCTAGCAGGTTTGGCGGTGTAAAACAGGAAATAAGTCGAGGAGCTGCAGATGTCGACATTTGAGCGCACAACACCATGTGGCGTCTGAAAAGGTAACTCCAGAGATAATTCAGATGGTAAGGACTACGACTGTGCTGGTTTAAAAACGATGGAACAGCGCCTCCCTCTGCTGATGTCATATAACAATAGCAATAACAGCTTTTTTATTCCAACAAACAAATCAAGGTTATAGTTCAGTTAAATTCAAGAGTAAAGCTACAACTGGTCCATTTACACCCGATTGGAGACTGACTTTGTAGGATGTGTGATCTTATCCAAAGGTGTTTCTTTTCTTCGCAGTGGTGAACAGGATGAACCTGAAAATGTGACCACAGATTAGGTCTCCCGTTCAGTGTCAACGATAGAATAAATAACATGTAAATTTAGTCTTAGAGTGGGCTTTATATCAGGGCTACACGTATTATCATACACGAGTTGAAATTCTCAGGAAGTTGAAACACTATATTTGTTTTATTGTACCGTAGATACAAGAGTCTGAAACATTATCAGCCGTGCTACTATCTATTTGGCATGTAGCCATTTGCCTCCAGTGGGTGGCGGTAATATACCATAGATGACCAGACAGAGACAGAGCGCCTGGGCCACAGGACGCCAAGCCAGCTCGTGTAGACTTGGATGTAACTGAACATGTTGGGGATGGAGGAGCCCCACTTCACACTGGAGCCCTGCTCCTCCTGAGCCCTTCCCCAGTTCACACTAAAGGTCAGAGGTCACTGACTGCCAAAAAGTATGATTTCTAACATGTTTGTATGAATTGATAATTGTGATCATTTTGGCTCTATTTCTTTACAGCGACTTGAGTGAACTGACTCAACACCTATATGTTAAGTAAATGAAGGTATAGGCTCTTCTCCCATATGCCACATCGGTGCTGTACCTGTGTGAACATAAAGAGTTTTGTTATGCTTGCTAGGTATTTATGAGACATTTGGCAGTGGCACAGTAATAGAACACCATTCAGAGATCTCTCCGCCTGATAAGTAACAGGATGGCAGCGGTACAAAGAAGCCAATGTTTGCACTTCACAGGATATTTGCATTTAGTGTAGCCGAAGTTCAATGGTGACTTCATTCCTACTAGGATATCATGACAGAATATGCTAAATAATTCCAATGGTTAAGCTCTGGAAAGCTTTGGCCTTGACGATGAACTTTGATAGCAGATTGCCACCTAACGTGACCCTAAATCAGGCCCTCGGCAGCGACCCAAGGTAAACTTGGGTCACTGTGTTTCCCAGTGGGGAGTGGAGAGGGAAATCAACCTTTGCATGTTAGATAATTGCATGAACTCACATGGCTAAAATAATCTGGATGATATGAAAACTGTGTATCATATATCACACGCCTGTACAGGGCCTATAGATTGTTTCCATGAAGTCATGCTTTATACTACTACAGGAGGGAGTGAACTCCTCCACAGGTTCAACTCCTCCCCAGTGAACTGCTGCCCATCCATATCTTATCATTAGCAGCAATAAACAGGCAGAAATAGATCCAGACTTCAAACTAAGGAAAGGAGTCAATGGTGTTTGTTGTTTTAATCTCCAGCTGGAGTCACAGATTATCTCCCATGATATACAGCAGAGGGCAAGGCCTTCACTTCACATTTTAATATCTACATTCTACTGGGGCTTTGAGCAGTGTTCAATAAATCTCAGTGTCCAATAAATCTCAGTATGTGAACCGCAAATCTCTTTTTCTCTTTTCCAAGCACACAATTATTGTTTCGTGTACAGCATGTACTGCCCCAAAAGAGATTGCATGTCTTAAACCTTCCAAAGCCCGTCTTCTTTTTGATTGACCACAAATGCCATTCACGAACAAACACGTGAATGCATATGTGTGCGTGCGAGACTGCACTATAGACATCAATGGCTGTAATTATGATAGAGGGACTCGCACAAACAGGTCACCAGTTCACACGCTGATAATAATCTTCTCTGCACGAGCTGTCCTCACTTGCAAACCTTAAAAGCTTCTTAAAACGTGTAGGTCACTGGGTTTTCAGAGCCGTCCTGACTTTGTTGTCAACCCCTCTGGTGGCACCATATGGCGAATGGCCCAGTCAAACCTGAAAGGGAAAACACTGTGGCATAGTCTGTGCTTAGGCTTTGGACTTTGTAAAGGCTTCCAAGAATTATGGCAGACCGATTATGAGTATTAATCATTTTTTAAAATGACTGCCAGTGCAACCAGTGCTCAAAGGTGGCCATTGTGCAAATGTCTCACCGGGTTACATTGCTGTTAAATGTCAGAAAGAGGATGAAAAGAGGCACTGGGGCAGGCTGATATCTCCTACAACTACAATAGATTACTTATGATAGGACTAGGGAGAGGACAGAGGCATTGATTGAACAGCCTCTGCTTAAGGCAGCCTGTGACAAAGACAAAGGCAGAGGGGAGCCAGATTGCAGAGAAGCGCTTAAGTGCTGCACAGGAAACGAACTCAGTATCTGGAGCAGACGGTGCACCAGACCGTGGATAATGCAATGTTAAGTTTCTCACTGGGCTGCAGCAGCGGCAGCAAACCGCTGCATGCACACGACCCCGGGGCGCCGCTCCGAGACGTGAAGTGATCAGCTTCCTCTTCACCGCTCCTTCAGATCAGCTGAAGCCCGCACACGGCCGGCACCTCGAGTCAGGGGCTTTGGACGTGCTTCGTCTTCAAGCGAGGCCTGATGTGTTGTGTCGGGGTTTACGTCAAACCAGAGTCTGACTCACTGCCACGCGCTTCAGTGCTGCAGTCCCTATAAATCACACTCTTGTCAAAGGTTGAAGATGTATAGCCTGCAGCATGTAGCCCCCCTGGACATCTTTAGATCAGAGATGAGATGATTTAATGTCAGTGTTGGAAACCATGAAGCAAGACACAGGAAATTGGCAAGATCACTTAAGATGTCCAACAGGATGAACCCCTTAACTCCCATTCTTGTTAGAAACACCAATGACAGACCGCGCAGAATGATTTTCTCATTTTTTAATAATTGCATTTTATTAATTGAAAACAAAACAAAAAACAAATGCAAATAAAAAAAAGAGCAAAAACAAAAAAACAGTATCATTAGGTAAGAGAAGGCGAGAGACACTTAAATAAGAAGAGTTCCATGTTGGTAAGGGCAAAGGTGAAAGAGGGTTGATGTAGAAGGAGGAGGGGGGGCGGGGGGCGTTGTTTGATGGGACAGGTTGGATTATGTACACTGTTTCTCACTGCAGGACTGGCGCGCCCCGTGAAGGGAGGGGGCTCAAAGCAGCAGGTCGGAGACACTGAAACACCAGAGAGAAAGGCACTATCCAGAGAGAACAAGAAAACAAAACCAGAAACACAAACACGGTAAACAAACACACACACCGGACCAGACCAGAAATCAAAATGTTCAACAAAAAAAAAAAAAGTGCTTGACCACACGCCACATTGGACAAAAAAAAACAACAAAACAAAAAAAACTTTTACATCATATAAGCTGATCTCTCAACTTTTAGCATAAAAGACAATCTCTCATTTTTTTTCTGAACTGTTAATCTGTGCCAGCTGCAGGACCGCACTGGTGATTACACAATGTGATTATCGAAACTCCGCCTCTTTGCTACGTGCAGGTATAGCAAGGAGGAGAGCGTTTGCGTTATGCGTGCATGTACTGAATGTTCTGAATATGCATGTTAATTACCTGTACGCATTCTCATATATCTCTCTCTTCACAAATGAATATTTGACACCATTACTAACTCAGCATGTCTTGGAAATCCCTTGCGTGGTTGTGTAGTTCAGTTCTCCGACCTTGCTTCCCTCATGGTAATGTCTGTGGACTCAGTCAGCTACATTCACTGCCCAAGAGTAAAATGGCTGCAATAAATACATTGGCGTGGAAAAGGTGGCTGGCCTTTTACGGGGCTTCGTAACACAACAGCTCTTGCAGCATACATGGCTCTACTTGCTGGTCGACATTTAGCTTCCTGACAGGATTGGTTTCTTTTCAGAGAGCAAACTGACTTTCCTTGCGTTACAGACAAGAGAAATCTTTTCAAATGGAATTTATGACGCCTTAAATATCATGCTATATTATCTGAGGGCCCTCAGATAAATTCAGAAAAAAAAAAAAAATCATACTGACAATTCAGCACATTCTAGAGCTACTAGGTCTTATCCAGACTAACAAAAAATTGAACATAATTTACAAATGAAAAAAAAAAAAAAATACAATTTGTGATGAGAGGTAAAACAGACAAACACATACAAATATATAATATATATTCTTAAAAAATGGATTCTCTCTATAGTTGATTTATTTATACAGCCCGGGGCTGATGTACAATGCTCACGTGCCAATGATCTTGGACATGGAAACTTATTGTAGATGGCATCAGTTTTTTTTCTCTCTTTTTTTTTTTTTTAAACCATTTCTTCTTTTTATATTTTTACTTCTATTTTTTCTTTTCTTTAAAACAGAGTTAGGATTTATCGGTAGGCATTTCATTTAGGTGATTAAAACAACATGCGGCAAAGAAAAAAAGAAACAAAAGAAAAGGCAGAATGTTAAGAAGTAAAGGAGAGGACAGAAGCAGCTGTGGGAGTTTCTAGCGGTAGAATCATTCGGTTATCTTCACGGTTGGTGCACTACGCTTAGTTTCTCTGCATTTATATTTCCCTCAATGACAGTTCAATCCTGACCGAGGTATTCACTGGGGAGGTGAACGTTCTCAGTACAAGTAAAAGTTGATTTTGCTCAGCTGCCACCCACACAGCGACGCCTCCGACAGCACTACTCCTTTTTTTTTTCCTCTCTCTTTTAGCGGTTTGCGTTCTTCCTGTCTGCTCCTCTTATCGTGGGATGGCGGGAGAGGGGTGAGTGGGTGGTTGGGGGTTGGATGGGGCTTGATGAGATCAGGGACGATGGTGATGATGGTGGTGGTGGTGATGGTGGTTGTTGTGGTTGTTGTTGTTGTTGTTTACATGGTCTGACTGTTTACATGTTCCGGTTGACGGGTGTGACGTAATTGCGGGGGAACATGCCCGTTTGGCCGTGGCAGCCTCCTTTCCACCAGTTGGGGTCAGAGTTGTCAAGGACTTGGATGAAGTCGCCGCGTCGGAAACCCAGCTCTCCTTCCTCCTGGGGGTCAAAGTCAAAGAGCGCCTGCACATATGTGGGATGCTGTGCAAACAGAGAGAGGGAGAGAAAGAGAATCCAAGAGAGGTGAGGGGGGTTGTAATATCAAAAGAACAAATAATGTATAAGTCTGAAACACAATGATATTGATTTCTGAATCAACTGTGACCTTGCTGAACTCAGCCCATGTAATGTCCCGAGGTTAAGCAGGCAGAAAAATGATTCACTAATTTAGTGGCTAACTGTCAAATGTCAACAGAGATTCTCCACTGAAAATTCTCCATAGTCTGACTCTCAGAGACTCAATCAGCATAATAGATGTGTCTAGAGATATTTCTGCTGACTATATTACTATGTTTATGTGTGTTAAAGCTGATATCCAGCATGCCTTTTTCACTTCTACAGCATTTTGGAGTTGACTGTCAGTGGGTTTTCCCAGTTTCCATCTAGACTCAAGGCAAGCGTCTATGTGACCATTCCTGGTTTCACTGTGTTGTAGTAAGGACTGCTAGTTATATAGCCAAATTAAGAGACTGTAAAATGCTGGTGCACCTCCAAACAGTTTGCATGCACAGCAATACAACTAGGTTTTTTGAATACATTAACCAGTTACATGCAAATCATTCCTTGTTGGATAATAAACAAGATCAGCATAAATGTTAGAAAATGGCATGTTGCTTTCATCCGTTCTGTGATATGGGTCCGCAGGGTGATCTGATGAAGTGAGTCAGTTCTTTCAGGGGAGGGAGGCCAGTCTGACGGTTCAGAGGGACCAAGAATGTCTCTGCCGTCATCTACTGCAATGTCCTTAGTGGCTAAAGCATCATTAACCTCTCTTCAGGATGCCATTGCTTACCTGGGTGACCTGCTCGATGTCGCGGAGGAAGATTTGCTGATTACGGGATACAGAGGTGGAGCGGTGGTAGTCCACTAGCTCGTTCAGAGAGTTAAACTTTACCACCCACAGGAAATACTTTCCAGCCCCGTCACGAAGGACCTTGAAATGCTGGACATCATTTCCAAACCTGCAGACAGTCATAAAGAGGAGAACTATGAGGAGCTGACCTCCAGAGAGAGATATGGAGAGATAGTGAAATTAGAATGACAATGGACAAGTTTTCCTTTTGATAGCTAAAGATAGTTGCTATGAAAGCGTCAACTCGGCTCACAGATTTAAATAAAAAGGTACAGTGAGACATTAACCACACTTATCAAACGAATTAGTCATGGCTGTGACAGACTGGCAAGCGTATAATCAAATGAATTAGTCACGCCTGTAACAGACAGACAGACTTATTCATTACTAGCTCGCCAAGTGGAATAAGGACAATCCAGACAATTGTTAAGATCAATATCTGGGCAGCAACTTTCCATATGACCTACAGTGACCTGCTGTGTCTTTTGGGAAGGTTGGAATAGAGAAAGACACAGATAAGGTGAAATGAACTCTATATGTGTCAGCTAAAAATTGCATGAGAGGGAAACAGTTGAAATACGGGAATACAGCCCCAGTACTGGAGGAGGAGCTGGTGGCCAACATACAGTCCATCAACAGATCATGGATAAATCCTCATCACCAGAGGGCAGCACTGAGACTTCACAAGAATAAGGAAGTGGCAGTGCTGATGACGCAGGGAAGTACCAAAATATGGAAAATAAGGTACTTCATCCATTTGTCCGATGTAAGGATGATGTTAAGTTGCATTTCTAAAAAACAATGTGTGTCTGAATCATATTTTCCTGTGACTGATGCGCTACTTACTTCACAGAGAGGGAGAAGTCACCCGGCGCACTCTCGCTCTCTCGAATGAGGAAGGCTCCGTCATGCCTCTGTTTGTTCAGCATCTCCTCTGCTTTGGCCCGTGGAATTTTCCCAAAGAACCACCTGGTGGAGATGACAAGACACATACAGGTTGGAGAGAGATGAGTAAGCCAAGCACAGTTGAGTCAACCCAAAGCCAACCCCATAGCCTTTTGACACGTGTAAATCTGACCCGATACATTTACCCAATACTGCGAACAGTTGCTGAGAGAAGGCGGGGGAAATCACAATATTGCAAAAAAACAAAACATCAGATCTACGTATGTGGACAGGCCCAGGCATGGCGGGGCTAGTTTGCTGATTCAGACATGAGGGCCAAACAAACCTCTGCTTTCTCCCTCATCACAAAGCAGGGCCTGCCTTGTTTACACTGCTCTGAGATTACATTTCAGATTAAGCCATCTGCACTGATCAAACCTTTAATGCTGCAAGTAGGGAGGGAACATAAACCATGTTGAGTGTGTGTGCACCTGTACTCTGCATCCTGTGTGTGTGTGTGTGTCAGGACAGACACTGTGGGTGATAAACCGCAAAGTTCACCAGCCTCTTTCAGTATTTTACCAGTCAATAACATATCATGAATAGTAGGAGTAGGACTATCAAATGATGCTCTGTTACCTGCCAAAGAGGCTGCTAGAACAGAGCAGCATTTGTCTGGTGTTCACTCCCCATTTGTGTTGTGTGTGTGTGTGTTTACTGTGCTGAAAGGATGTAGATTTATGTGACTCTCCCTAGAAGCTTAGCCTGTGACAACAGCTGCAGGAGCCAGGGGATAAGAGACAAGGCTCTGTGGTGACATTATGAGGTGCTTGGGGGGAGCACCTCGATAAGAGCTGGGCTCTGCGTGTTTGTTGGTTGGTTGGTTGGTTCGTGTGTAATGCTTTTTGCAATATGCAGTGCTTAGGAGAATTACTCCATGTGTTCTTTAGGCTGCGCTGAGCCCTAAGAGCCCCATATATGGGAAATACAGTGTGTGCTCGTACATCGCACACAGGTAGTACAGCAGAAGTCAGTGTTTCTTATCCCTGCTTCATCAGGTCTGCCCATTAAAGAATTAAATATTCTGTTCTGTGATTCTCTTACACAGTGAGCTACCACAGCGCACTTGTTTCTAAGGAGCATCTGTGTTCCAAAAATCTAAAAATTAAGGAGCATTATCTGTGAAAACATTTACCTGTCCCTGCTTTGAATCACAAGTTTTCATCTGTTATTCTTTTTCACTTTTTTTTAGCTGGCATACATTTATTTTTAGGAGCATATATGCTACTAAAATGATCGCACTGTGAGAGAACCCTGACAGAGAGTGAAAGAGATGGAGAGAGAGAGAGAGAGAAAGACAAATGGAGGGCAGGGAGACAGAGCGAGTGAAAGCTCTTTACTTCCTTTAATAATTAAAAAGTACAGCCAGCCCAAAGATGACATCTTGGCTCCTTTGCACGTAAGTGAAAATCAATAATAAAATGACCAAGTCGTAATCCGCTTTGCATCTGTGCTTGGCGGCGCAGCAAGCCCGGCAGCTCCGAGCACAGTTCCCTGTCTGATAAAAGTGATAGCAGAGCAATTAATGGAGCCAAGGAAACAACAGGCCCACATGGAGACAGACTGGCAGTACTGAGTCACTATCTACTATCACTACAAAAATAGACTTCACACACACACCCGTCTGATGGGGAGTGCTCTTCTCATACTCATAATATGCTCAAATTTGTAAAATTATCACACAGTGCAACTCTAACTACTATGCTAAGCATTAGCCACAAAGCATTAGACAATCCTGACCAAATTCATGTTAAAGGGAAAAGATCCATTTAGGAACAAACAGCAGTGAGACTTGGAGCTGAGCCATACTCTATTGTACCCTACTGTATGGCAGACTTGTGTGTATGTCTGTTGGGCAGTGTGTGTGACTGGCGCTGCCTGGTGGCACTTCATTGTCGCCATTAGCAGACGGGCCTATGCAGGCCAGGACAAAGGGCAAACTCCAGCCATACCACTGCCTCGTGATCACTGTCGCTGGTCCATTACTGTGCTGGGTGGTTTTCTTCTAGTCTTTACAGTAACCCTATATTCCCCCTCAGAACAACCAGTGGCAAAACTATAGTAGAAATCAAATGGAACTGTTTGCACGATACTGAATCGCAGGTCTGAATCGAATTGTGTTTAATTGTTGGCTTCTAAATAGGGATGGGACAATACATCGAAATTCAATATATCACAATACAAAAATGTGATAATACGTATCGTGGGGCAGAAAAATGAATCGTGATATTAGCTCCATTTTATTCTGCTGTAGTAATCACAAATGAGACGGCTTGCCCATCTCAATTTCACAAGCTCTCCGTTGAAATTATATTATTTGCACTTTGTAATGAAATTTTTAAATCACTGTTTACATTCTAGCAAGCCAATGCCATGACAATAAACATAATTGTGCAGTCTTATTTTGTTGTCATTGAATTTTATTTATTACATCGTATCGTGGTTGTATTGAACCGCGAATCGTATTGTATCGTGAGATAAGCATATCGTCCCATCCCGACTAGAGATACACCCCTAGTGTTAATTGTAAGAAATACAGCCTGTTGTTAACCACAACCTTTCACCTAGTAATCAGTATCAACAGTCAACGCTTCTATTCTGTGAAGACTAATCCTGGCTCAGTATTGATGTTAGCACCCTCAACTCCTGTTGCAAGAGTCTTTAGGCATAAATCAGTTCAGTTATATGTGAGAGAGAAAGATTTTTGCTGACCATGATAACATCCTATTTGGAATCTCATTTGTTGATAATAAAAAATGAAAATCCGTCAACTCAAATTAGTCCTTTCAAACAGCCCACTGTTTATTTACAGTGCCTTGCTGCTATATTTCCATATGTAATCGATGTTGCCCGTGGAGAGCTGTTGGCGAGTGGAGCTTGGAACATTTTGATACCTTTTTCGTCAATAGCGCTACCGTTGGCTGCAGGTGAAGAGGGGCAAACAGGGACTCTCTCTCCCACAGCAAGTCCATGGTGTCTCTTGTAATTGGTTGCCAGATTAGTTCTGCTGACTGTATATTTCACTGCTACTCAGCAAGTTTTGCATATTGCCACACTTTTATCAAGTTTCCCAACTTCATTATAAAACCCAAAGTAGGTCTACACTTGATTTATGGGTGTTTGGTTATTCTCTCTCAGTTGACATTCTGGACAAAACAACAAGCACATTAGGCAGAGAAGCGTAAGGAGGGGGGAAAGTTCTTTTTTTGTTGTTTTTTGAGCAAAGGGCAGATGGGACACATGATGTGAACCTTCACTGGGCTGACAACACTGGCAGAGACAAACATATGGACTTGAAGGGAGAGAGACACACGGAGTAAATGACATTAGGCGGTAACAAAAAGAAAAGTGAAAACTAGCTTAGTGCTAGTTTCAAGCTCGCTACGTGTTTTATCTGTGAAGCTGACCAATGTAACAACTTAAAGTAACAAACCCACATCACACAAACGATACAGTATCTGCACTATCACCCTATCCAAATGCTTTTCTCTATTAAGAATGGTAGTAAGTGCCAAGATACAAGGCACCATAAGTTCTTGCGTAGAACAGAAAAGTCCTGTGGATGCACAGCTCCAGCCTGCTAAATGGCACAGCCTTTCCTGCCCTCTTTGATGTGGTTGGGATGAATGGCAGGCAGGAAAATTAATCCTAAACCCCTGATGAGGAAGTAACAGAGTTGAATTTGAATTTACCTCAAAACAACGAGACAGTGGCAGTGATAACGGCTCAGCACACCTCTATCTTCACATGGACTCTGTGGTAATTAGGGATATGCCAAAACAATCAGAGTCTTAAAACTGTTGAAGTCTCATGGTCTCCTTATCAAATCTGTCACTTCAAATTGGAATAGTTTAAAATTTTAAAAGCACCGTTTACAATTGGTAGGCTAAAAAGGCAGACTAATGTTGCTGTAAATGTAGCGCTCCAAGTTTGGACAGCTAATTAAATTGGATTAACAACAACAAAGAGGAATGTTTAGATTGATCGTATAAAAATAAATACAACTCCCAAGTGATTTCAGTTGCTGAGCATGCCATAAATGTGCTACCTTAATGTTTACATAGATCCAATTGAAAGCCTCATGTCTTTTACCGGCAAATCAATGAATGTATTCATTTTGTTTCAATGTGCAGTTTAAACCAAGCAATCTGACTGATCAAAGATGCATTACAACCGTGCTGATAATTCCCATAAACGACAGCTACCCATGCATTGTTAGGTGCTATGCCAACTCTTGTGGTAACCAGGGTTACCAGCTAGTTAGCAATTTGGTTTAGTCCCCATTTATGTTTGTATATTAATATGAAGAAAACTTTGCACTCAATACAAATGCGTTGGCAACCATTATATAAAAGCTATAATACCTTTGAGGACATTCATTACAATGATTATGAGAGGTTCGGCGCTACAGATGGTATGAGTCATAGACGAATATTGAAATCGTCATCATGCCCACAACCATGGTAAAGAACGCCCACCTGGGTAGTATTGCTACACTGGCACCCCCCCACCCCCCACCCCCATCCCCACAAAAAAACCCACATTAACAGTCCAGTCCAGTACAATGTCTTACATTGCCCATTTCTTATACACAATTTCACATTTGAAAGTGAAGGTATGCCCTCCAGTTTTAAATGGTTTGCTGCCAACAGTTTGTATCTGATGCAACAAAGTTGTTGATCATATCTATCCAGGCTACTTGTGTGTACCTGCATACTTCCTGCTTTTAAAGAATGGGGAGGATCAAACTCTCGTATTATGCTAAGAGAAAAAGACCACAGACAGTCATTGGGACAGGCAGAGCCAGCCCCCATCCACCTCCAAAATCACATCTGATAGTGACCCAGCGATGTTGCAATAAGGTCAATATTCAATTAAGCCTAAGAGGCCCCGAGCACATTAATAAAGAGAGAGCTAATCTGGCACTGAGTACTGTTCCAGAGGTGGTGCCCTCGAAGGATCCTGTTGTTCTCTAGTGCTTTCTCACACACACACACACACACACACACACACACACACACACACACACACAAAATGCTTGCTCAAAAAGTACAGTAAAGTTTGGATAGGACAGTTGTACTGGGCCTGCTCTCTTTCAGGTCCTCTCAAGACAGTGAGATGACCACAGCACCAACACTGCTCAGGCTTTACGCCATAAACAAAATGTGAGTGAAAAAAAAAATCTTGTTTTAAACCTTATCAAGTATAATCACATTAGTTCTACACAACCTCTCACTTCACTAGTGACTACATGGATTTTTGAGATGTAGCTGTCCCCTAAAACTATTTGAACCTGGTTGCCATTTTCTTAAAGGAGGGGTATCATTTGCTTTTTCAGCAATTTTATATAATTACCTGGTCTCTATAAAATACATCTGTTAAGTTTTTTTCAGTAAAAATCGTTTAGTTATAGCCTTAGCTATTCACTTCCCAGTGTTTGTTTCCCACCTACAAGAAAATAGGTAGTTTTACATAAGCACCTTCATATGCTAATGAGCTACTGCTCTGATTGGCTGGCCATTCTGGAAGGCCTGCCCTCCTCTTAGCGCTGATTGGTCGATTTCAGACAGTCCAGTGTCTACATAGAAACTGGAGCAAAATCTGACAGGCTTGTACAAGGGGGCGTGTTTTATAGTTGGTGACCGTGGGGAAACAGCATAGTAACATGATTCTATTTTTTTTTACTGTGATTACTTCACACCTCCAAGTACCAAAATCACCAGAAATACTAAGAATTGCCACATCCTAGGATACCCCCCCTTTAAAATGCCCATGTCATTTTTCATAAGAAATGGGCTGTACTCACTGGAAATACTCTTGAAAAGCTCAGATGCATTAGAGTAGCAAGATGTGACATATTGTCTGGTAAGCTTTCACCAATGTATGAAGACTTCTACTTCCCCAAAAGCTTGACATTAGAGAGCCTGGTATGCATAATACTTACGGATGGGCCTTCATCTCTATGTAGTTCTTGGGGATGAAGCCATCTTTCCCGTTTAGCTCTGCCTTGTACCAGTTCTGATCGCACTCCTCGTTTAATACCTGGTGAAGACAACACAGACAGGAAGGTCATTCATGTGTCAGTGCCACGCAAAAAACAAATGCTCTACTAACAACGTATCGAAGATATCATGTGGTTTAGACACACAAACAAATTTCTATATTTATATTTGACATTTTAGGCGTTTAGCTGATGCAGTGCATGGGTCAGAGCCGTAGTACCCTGACAGTAGATAGGACAAGCTATTCCTATGACCTTAGAAGAAACATGTATGATAGAGAACTGCAAGGTAAGTACTAAGAAATTAGGAAACTAAGCAGAGGGGAAAGGCAATCCAATAAACTATAAAGAATACAATTCAAAAAAGCCAAAGATTGGCTGCAATTAGTAAAGAGAAAAATAATGTCTGAACGCGACCACCCTTCAGCTACAAAGAGGGGCGAATTCTTGGCAGTCAAGACTTCACTCATTTACTACCAGTATGCATCAGTGACAAAGAGCCAGCTGTGAGGGCGTTCATGTCTGACATGGCATGGGTCCTCTGCAGGTGTGGTGGGGCAGCAGTGCGGCAATGTGTGTCTAAGCGTGGGTGTATGAATGTGAGTTTAAATGTGTGTACATGTGGGTGTGTGTATGAGAGAGATAGATCCTGCTAAAGACATTAACCTCTACTCTGCAGCGGTTGATTTAGTCATAAAGCTGCCCCCGTGTATTCCCCCACTCATGAAAGTGACTTTAATTTTTTCCACTTGAGGGGAAAAATTGCCCTTCTCAAATGAATGCCTCTTCACTCAATATGCCTTTTGATTCATTGGAGTTAACAGACTTATGATTTTTATGGTTCAGATCGACCAATTTAGAGCTCATTGTAATATTCATTTCAACAAGACTAACCTAGGTAAAATAAAAACTTAAAAGAACAGATTATTTTATGCCTATGGGACTCTGGCTAACTGTCATATTTCTTGCCTTTCTATGTGAACAATCACCTTCACATATATGTCATGGATGGGGCATAACTTCGGTACACACTTGTGATGACTACAGAATACTTCATAGCCCAAGAGCTGTCAAAGTGCTTGCAATTCTGTTGACAGTTTCTAAATGTGTAAAAACAAAAGGCAAAGCTATTAAAAAAAAAAAAAAAAGAAGAAAAAAGGGACACAAAAGTATTGTGGAGGAAAAGGAGTGCGCAACATCCTTCCTGAGCGCTGTGCGTTGGCACTGGGTAGAGAGGGAGAGAGAAAAAGGAAGGGGGTGGGTTAATGTCACACCAGGGAGTGAGTGGGGAAGAGAGAGAGAAAGATGAAAAGACAGAGTGGGTGTGCGTGTCGCTGCTGATACACCAGAGGGGTTTCAAATGTAACCTGAAGCAAATAAACATGGGACTCTACTATTGCGTACAACTTCTAAAACCTAAGCTCATCCCTTGTCACTCACACAGCAGGCCTCCAGGTGAGAGGCTAAAGATAGGCTGCCACAAACAGAGTCAAGCACCTCATGTCGAGCGCCACAGCACTTCATAGTTCATAGTGTGTGTTCAATTTTCATGCATATTGTGTTCAATTTTCACATACTGTTGGTGCCTTCAAGAGGTGTGTTTACGAGAAGAGTTTCAAGGACCTGCCGATGTATTCACCAGTGGGAAAGTCAAAATTTTCTCAGACTTCACGACTTATGACATTAAAGTGGGCGTGTAAGTAGTTTCAACAATGGCGGAACCCATGGACACATTTTACGATCTATGGAACACACACACAGCCCACACACCTGGGCTTCTCCCTCTCATACATGATAGCCTACGCACGCATTGCCACACACACACACCTACAGGGCAGCAGTGGCGTGCCTCATTCAGTAAGCTAATGTTATGACTCAAACTTCAGAAAGCATCAATTTCACACCTAATGTGCATCCTTTCCTGCATTATGCTGTTGGAGCGCAAAATAGTTCTGCATTTCCCTTGATGTGACCAAAGAATAAAAGAGGCACAATCACAAGTGTCTTCGAGGCGTCCATATTTGTGGTATTCATGACCAAAACCACTTGAACGCATAGCAAGTTGTACTTTCGACTTCCGAACATGAAGGCAGCATGTGTTTAACACAGAGAGAGAGACAGAGAGACCACATCAGTAGGTGTCACATGACCTACACTACGTTCACACTGTAGGCACCTCTGGTCCCCACAGCTGTGGGTTCATCTTCCCAGTTCTAATGGGTGACTGCTGGGTTTATCACCCAAAATACGGCCATGTCCCCTCTAGTTTTCTTTAAATGGAGGCATCTCCCCAAATATTAAAAAAAAAAATGTGAAAACCAGTTGTCTCTTTTTTTCTATTCACCCTGCACTAAAAACATCAGATGTGTGTCACATACAGGGATGCAAACTCATGGAGAATGAAAAAGGTGACAGATACCAGGGCAGACACAAAACCACTCAGAAATCATTCACTTAAGTGCCCTATTTTGGGATCAGAAAGGTGACTGTCACCTAAAGGTGACTAGTTTGCATCCCTGCACATAGGAGGGAAAAACATAGCTGCAGTGTGAACATAGACCTAGTCTAGCTTTGAAAACAAAGAGCTCAGTGATTACCGCAAGGAGGCCTCAGTTTCAGCAAACACTAGCAACACCTGAACCACATGTTTTCATGTTTTCCTTAACTGACAAACTTAATTGGCCAAAACTGAAAAATATCCTACTAAAACAAACACAGACACACTTTAAGTATTATTGTAATTTGATAAAAATACAAATGACGCACAGGCACACAAACACAATAACAACCACATTCACTTCTTGAGTAGTACATTGCTTGTGGGTGGGTAACTGAATGCTAAATTTCTACAAACAGAGTTATGGATCCTGATGTCAGGAATGATGTCCTACTGGAAACACTTAATGTATTTGTGGTTCATTCTCTTCAAAATATGAATGGATGGCTGGAGGAAAAAAAAACCCTCATGTAATTATTGCATTCTAAACAATTTCAAGTGTCGTTTACTGCAAATGAATGGAAGGTCTCAACAAAACCTTAGTGATGGTGGCTACTAGTGATGGGCGATATAGCCTAAATTTTATATCACCATATTTTTTGAATTTTTTATGGTAACAGTATACATCAAGGTATCTTTTTCTGGTAATTCAATTTGAAAAATTGTTTATGAATGAAAGAACCTTCTGGGAATGC
This sequence comes from Centroberyx gerrardi, assembly GCF_048128805.1. Lineage (NCBI taxonomy): Eukaryota > Metazoa > Chordata > Actinopteri > Beryciformes > Berycidae > Centroberyx > Centroberyx gerrardi. Next base: position 12,547,984 of record NC_136003.1, on the reverse strand, counting down.
CTATGTTTGGCTGAAAATATAAACAGTCCAGTTAATTGAGTATTTGGCAAATAAAGGTATTCTATCATACTAAAAGTATCTTTTTTTTATATGGAACATTCACACAAACTTTATGATAAAAATAGAAACAAAATAAATGATTACTAAAAAATTGCAAAACAAATAACTTTAAACAAGTTCTTCCTCATCTTGATGAGGTTGTGTGTCAGGGGTTTACAGGACATGCTTCACTCTTCTCCATGTCTCCTTGTGCTTTATGTGCACAAGGTGAAATATACATCACTTTAACCCTTCCTCATGACAAGACAAGCTTTTGGCCACAGGGGTTATAAAACCAGCCTTAGAGCTGTCAGACTAGTGGTTAAGGAGTTTGATTTAATAAGATTGACTGCTCTTGGTGTAAACCCGCCCCCCCCCCCCCCCCCCCCACACTAATAAACATATTCACTTCTTGAGTAAGCATGTACCCTAGCAGGGGACGCTTGGCTGGCTGTGCTCTACAGTACAGAACAGGCCCTGACCAGTCCTGATCCACAACACAGCAGCTGAAAGGCTTACACTAACATATTATGGCTTATGTGACAATATATTTAATTTCTTTATGCTCTTCACACATCTAGACATTTACACATTTCAGAGGAAGACTGAGCAACACCATTGACTCATGCAGTCCCCATTTGAATCACACATTAAAAAAAAAAAACCTAGGCCAATCCCATGATCTCAGCCCAACTCATAAGCACCACACAGCAGTGTATTAAGCCTAAAAATCAAATAGCAGGAAAAGAAAAGGAAAAGGACTTGATCCATGTGTCACAAAACCAAGCTGTCATGTAGCTGAATCTTTGAACAGCTTGAAGTGAAGCAGGTCTAGAATTAATCTCACCTTTCCCATCCAGTGAGACAGAATCCTGCAATAGGGGATGAGTCAATTTTACTCAGAAGTTACGTGAGTCAAGCTTGTTGAGAAACGTCTCATTTCACCGTCTTTGATCACATTTCATCTGCATAATGCAAAAAGAAAAAAACACTTCTGGCTAAGACAGGCAGGCTGGCAGGAAATCCTTTATGCAGCAACATCACTGGATTTTTTGCCAAAAGACAGCAGCACACAGATAAACAGAAAACATCAGAGACAAGAAAAGCAAGACTGTTGACAATCCCTGTTGCATGTCTGGCTCAAGAAACATTATTTTTTTCCTCTGTCCCTCTTTTTTCTAGCTCACCATCTTTCTCCTCCTCCTACATCCTTTTCCACCAAATTTATAATTTCCCCCTAGCCCAGCCCAGCCCAGCTGTCCAATTGGCCCCTGTGCAGTGTGAGTGGCCTGGGTTGATCTGCTCCAGTGAGCCTGCAGCATGCCAGCTGTCACTGGCCTTACCCAGCTGCTCACCCTGCACAAGACCAGCATTACTGGAGGAGGGAGTGGCCTGCGATCAAAAATGTAGGTAGATGGAAATCAGAGATGTAGGGGTAGGGGCGTATGTGTGCGCGCCTGTGTATGCTTGTGTGTACCGCAGTGGAGTTAGAGATATTTAGGTAACTTGTAGATAGATGGGAGGGGCCACAGAGGGGTGTGTGTGTTTACGCTTGTCCATGTGGAGCTGCCTGAGCCAAGACTGAAACAAAGGGCATCAGGCAGCCTTGGCCTCTGGGCTGTATGTGCTCAACATGTCTGGCTGACACTCTGAACTCCAAATGACCCCCTGTTCCTTTCCACTGATGCCACACACACACACACACACACACACACAAGCACACTCACTCTCCATACTGTACATCTCTGTCGGAGTTCAGCACGGTGAGTAGTTGGCTCAGTTGGTAGTAACTGCTGACTCACAGGAGGGCTCGGTTTTGAGGCTCCAGAACAGTGCCCAGGGCTTACAGGCATGAGCTGCATGTGACGGTGCGACTTATTTGCATGATCTACGTATGCTGGCATAAGAGAGATCCAAGGAGTGGGCCACACCGGAGCGTGCCTGCCCTGGGGGCGTCTTGGCAGTGGTGGGTGGAAGGGAGGTGGTGTGTAAGGTGAGTCAAAGGGAACGCAGAAACAGCCACTCAATGAGATGTAACCAACTTAAGACTTCACACACAGGACAGTCAGAACACTGGCGTTTGAGTTCAGCCAGAGTGCAGCTCAGATGCATTGAGCCATGACAAAAACAAACAGTACAAATGTACTCATGTGGCTGGATTTCCATGAGGTCAGAGACACTGTGCTTCGTTCTGAGGACCGGGTTCAAGCCCCCCGTGTTGGTAGGTATCCACCCTGCTGAAGTGTCCTTGAATCCCCACCAGCTCTAGGGGCGCTGTTTAAAAGCTCACCCTGCAGTTTGACCTCCCTCAAGGGAGGCAAACAAAAAGAGAATTTCCTTGGGTGGATGAATAAAATATCACATTATAATTCCAAGTAGTAATTACTGCAACTGTGGAAATTCCTGCCCATCGTGGTCAAACAAAGTGAAATAATCAGCTTCCTGGTTAATATAATAATATACTCACCAAACAGACTAGCGTTACATCTTGCACTGTTCACTGTTAATAAATTACACTATCCCCCTACAATACAGTCTGCCTGACAGACTCTCTGAAGTCCTTTCCAAACATGGTAGACCGCTCAAGGTGCTGGCAGTCCAAATCAATGCAAGTAACCTTAAATAAATATATACCGATCCAAGTTATTAAATATCTACCAGCAGAGTACTGATCCACTATTTTTGTAGGTTATTTTTTTCCCACTATTTTTAAAAAAAAATATATTTTTACACTGCACTCTGTAAAAAGCTTGAATCAATCCAGTACACAGTGAAATGCAGCAGTGACATGAGGCTGGACTCCAAATGTCTGTAGTGAAAGTAGCTGCGGTCATATCTTGCAATCATGCAATTCAATCCAAGAGGTGTTCACATACTTTGCTGTACAGTTGTAGCAGGGCAGTTTCTGAAAGACAGTGGTAAGAGGGGAAAATACAGTGCAGCTCCTAATGCCCCATTAAACAACGAGAGCCCACATTTTCCACTGCTGAGAGGGGCTGGTCATCCAATGCAAGAAACTCAACAGTCCTCTGTTATTTTTTTTTTAGTAGTATTACAATTGGCTCTGCTGCTGCAACCCCTCGAAACACTTGCATTGCAAACAGTACAATTAACTGCTTTCGGTCTCCAATTTAAAGTAACTCCAGACATGGCTGCTACCCAGCTGTATTCAAACCATGTGCCGCACAGCTATAAGTGGTGGACAACGCTTGTTTAGGAAAAAAATGTTTTATGTCAATTTATATAAATGGATAAATGGATATGAAGTTGATCAGACAACCTGTAGCAGATACCATACATCAAAATTCACCGGGAACTGACCCGACCGTGATACTGGATAATGGATCAGTGCATCCCTAGTTTGTACCAACCAACGTTTACTACTCAGTCTGTGATGATAAAAGTCCTGTGATGTCTGTTACTGTGCGTTTAGGTAACATACCTAAACGCCCCGAGAGGTTGAAGGGGAAGTGTGAGGGGAAGAAATGCCATTTTGTTGTGGCAACCAATTTGTTGACGTTTGCTCAGCCTGTGTACAAAGATTAGACCTCCATCATGGAGCTTCAATTGACAACCGTTTATCAAGATTAGAAAGTGAGAGAACTTTGCTTGCTCAATAAAGCTGTAAATCTTTATATCAGGTAATATGAAGCCACATAGGAGTTCATTTTATACAGCCAAGTCTTCCGAACAGGGTACTGTCTGTGCAACCACATTATACAAGACCTAGCCTTGAAAATGGCTGGCTAAGACAGGCCTTTGGAGTGAGATTTCAATTTTAATGCTTAGAGGTCTATCTGGGGCCTCTCAAACACAACCGAAAGAGCTGCGGTCCATGAGGAAAAAGAGAAATAAAACATTTGCTTGGTTGGCAGTTTTTTTTTCTAACATACAGAGAGAACAAAACCGCAGCATTGTGTCCCTGAGTTAGCTCTGCCTCTCTGTGCTCCAAGCCAAGCCTGCATTGTGCTACTGCACTTCTGTGGACGGACTGCATTCCCTCCCTCCCTCCCTCTCTCTCTGTAGAGATTTTTTTGTCTTTTTAATCTGACTGAGGCACAATAGTTGTAGGAGTTTCTATTTGAGAGGCTAAGGTTCAGGCCAGGGATAATCTCCTCCACAGCTGCCACTGCTGACTGCCCCCCCACCCCACCCCCTCCGTGTCTCACACACACACACACACACACACACACACACACACACACACACACACACACAAAACTCTTAGTGATGACTATGCAGAGATAAGAGTGAACTCATTCCTCTCCCTTTCCTGACCACCTAAAACTAAGACCCTGGCACATGGAAAACCCTGTATACAGCAATCAGTACCTGGATTATAGAAATTAACATGCTGAGGAAGTCACTACTGCATAGGGCCCGCACAGGGCCCCAATTACCAAGTATTGCCTAACAAGGGATGGAGAGAGGGATGGAGGGATATCGGGAGGGGGATGGTGGGGTGGGGGCTGAGAAGATGAGATGCTAAATAAACCACGTGTCCGCACTGCATGCACAATCCACAGGGGATTGGCATGAATCAGGAGCGTGGATTACGCTGGAGTGTGAATTAATCTGAGCCCCAGGCAGGCCAGCCAGATAGAAAGATAGACAGTCTAAATCTTCAGCAGAACCTCTGAGGCCAAAGCCTGTTGTGTCTGCCACCACCGTTAATGGACCCGCTAGAGCCCCTTCCGCTGTCCATTTGGACAACAAACAACAACAAAGACAAAAAACACACATTTGTTTATTTATCCAATTAGACCACAGTGGCTGGTCAATTAAAATTGTGTCCCATGTCACCTGCAAAGTATCAGTCAGCTACTGGCAGGAAGAGCCAGTGGGCCAAAGCTTACAGGAAATACAAGTGTAAGAAACCCAAACAGCACACCACAGATCAGGGAGGGGATAAAAACATTCTGTTAAATTTAGTTCAATTCAAATCCTTAACCCACAAGGAGAAATTTGGTTTGCATGCATGGTTAAGATACACAACTTCTACAACGAAGGACAGACACATGATGGCATCAATCATAATACCAGAGTAAAGAGATCAGAAGAGGTTCATGATTCAGTGAGGCAACAAATTCACAGCGCACATACAAAATCTGGTCTGCAAAAGGCAAACTTGGCCTATCCAATTCTTAGTGATGTGCCAACATTAAGTGAGAAAGATGAGAGGCTATACAAGTCATCTCAAATTGTGCAAATCCAGTTATTTCATGACCAATCCAAAACTATTTATGGCCAAAGGAATGAAGAAGTCCTTAGATCTCAGTTTGCAGTTTAGACACCCTTGAAAAAGCAGCCTCGGGGCAACAGTTCAAAGTCTTTCTGGAGGGGGATGGCTAGGTCAGTCCTTAACAGCACAGTCATTGCTAGCAGCTTGCTTGCTGCAAATATCCATGAGGTGGGACTGGCTAACATCCCAAAAAGATACAGAAGACAGAAAGAACAAGAGAAGGCCTGTGATTGTACAAACTACTAAGTGTAGCCTGAGCACATCTAAGTGTCTGTGCGTGTGTGTGTATGTGAGTCAGTGCCAACTGTGTGGAATGTCCCTGTTGGAATGGAATGTCAGGCCTGGTATGTTGACACGTTGGCGGCTGTGGTGACCCCTGCAGCAGCACCAGATCTCACACTGCAGACAAACCGATTCAGATCAGGACTCAGTCTAGGGGCTCTTGTGACCCTGAAATCTTTGAATGAAACTGTAGTGTAGAAATCGGGGATCACTAAACTTTCATCTTCTATCTTCATCAAACTCTTCTTTTTTGTCTTTTTTGAATGCACCATACTGTACTTTCGGCTGGGTATTGTCAAGGATCAGTATCAATATTATACAGCATATGACTGAAATCTGCAGTGAATTGATAGAAACTATACAGTGTCTCTGTACTACTTCCATAAATGATTATATGCATTACTTATGGATTAGGAGACACAATGAGCCAAAAACTGATTTTAACATTCACATTTTTCTTTAATAGGCAAATTAAATGTAAATAATGCACTCTTTAATGTGCTGTAGTGCATTGAAATAACTTATAATAACATATACACAGTGAAAATCAACATCTCATAGAGAGGGGGGTGAACTGGAGCTAAAATGTAAACATATACGGACACTAGTAAGCAGGCTCAAATCCATCAGAGGGAGTCTGTGTGTGAAATGCTCTTTATTCCTCTATTCAATCGATTCAAATAATGATGGACTTGATGTTTTTCCAGCTGTGTGTGCATATATGTAAGTACATTATATTCTGGCTGCATTTTTATGGACATTTAGTGAGCGCAGCGTTGTTGTTTGGGTTTCTGCTTCCTAGCCTCATATCGGGGAGGGAGGCCTGACGTGTCTTGCAATGCGATCAACTCGCGAGACTCATCTGGCTTGCGAGACTAGGAATTACCATTTGCCTCTCAGTTTGTGTGGACACAGACATAGTACAACTTGAAGGAACACTGACTGTTTGACGAGCAAAAGCGACCAATACCAGGCGCTGCATCAAAAGCGCAATGAATTATGGTTGGTGTAGTTCACTAGAAAACAGAACAAAAAAACTAACAAACATAACTCCGATGCAGAGAACAGCTTGCCTATCGAAACGTTGGTGAATAAATAAGCCTATTCTCTGTATCTGAGTTATGAGTGTGCAGAATTATTACATGTATTGGTGTACTGATTTTGTATACCCTGCGTACTGTACTTTGTGGTATAGTACAAAGATGCAAGGCCTAGGCTGACAGAAATGGACACTGATCTCCATAAATTCACAGCGAGGGCAGGGGTGGGGGTGGAGGCGGAGACCCGGGCACTTGTGCTTTTAGCCCTGTTTCTGGGTTGCATGACAAAATGCAAAAAACATAAATAAACACAAAAGCCATTAAATGACTTTGACCTCCTTTGCTCCCAGCAGGGAAGCAGCAGACTTGGATAAGCACAGACCGGAGCCAGGGAGGCTCTGACGATGCGTGCCACCCAGACTCGGAGAGACACGGAGGGAGAGATTACACTGGCTACCAGTAAATGAAAGCTTGTAGCACTCTTGTAATTAACACAATGCTTAAGGCCATTACCACATGGGGAGCCTCCCCGACACCCCACAGCTGCCAGTCTTGAACACACATTACACCTCCGCCCCAAGGGACTGAGTGAATGTTGGTCACTCAGCAGACGACTCATGTTCGTCACAAAGCCTGACAAAGGCTTCCGCTGTGCCTGTAATGCCATCGACTCTTAAATAGCACAAATAGCAAAATAGAATAAATTGAAGCGCCCCCATTTTTTCAAGCGTAAATACACAGAATGGTACATTTCCCATATTGAGGCCATTTTACTTAATTATAGCAAAAAGCCTGAGGCTGAAAATACAACACAACGAATTTGTGTATTAGAAATATTTTTTCAGATTCCATACATAATCTCTGACCCTGCAAAAATATCCCAACCTCATCAGTGGTCCAGACCCCAAGTTGGGAACCACTGGTATACAGGAGAATAAAGTTAGAAGAGACCATGTTAACATGCACGGAGAATTCCATTCTCAAAGTGTTTACTCAAGTAACCTGGTTTTGGGTTGACAGATGTAAATGTCATAATGTGGTTAGAATAACTCAGTTAAACTCATATTCTGATTATGAAAAATCTGGTTAAAATGCCTGGCTTACTCTGATACTAAACGGGCTATTATGGCATGTAAACATCTTACTCCTGTTCTGTCCTGTATGTGCAAGCTCAGACTCTCGCTCAAAAAAACATGGCAGTGAGCAGTTCTTCCCATTACTATTGGGATCATCAATTCTTTCCCTGTATGAGAAGTAACCTACTATTGCTCAGTCAAACAGGGAGGGGAAACTGGCAGCTGCATCTTTTCATACTTACTTTTTGCTGGCGAACTGCTCTATCTGTGGGTGGGACATCCCAGGTGAACAGGAACATTCTGTTTATTAGTTTATTCATGCTAACAAGGATACTTTATCGCAGGGTATCAATGTTGCTTGTAAACCTTAACCCTCCATGCATGTTAATGTATTCACTGATTCAAGATGTAGTCATCATGGTAATAATGTTGTAATTACGCTGTTAACATACAAATTATTGAGCTATTGTAAAAGGATTAATTTGTACAAATTATGATACCATTTCTATAATGAGCTACATAAGACAAATAATGAGATTGAGCAAATTATGTAGGAGAAATAAAGAAAAAATGGAAAACAAAGGAATCCAGTTATATTAAATATGATCAAAGAGCAAAAAATGAGAGGAAGCATTGTATCAAGTCTCTACCCGTGTTGGGACTGATGTACCAAGGCTAAATTCCTGTCTCTGAGGAAAAACAGTTCCAAATAAAGCTTGCTGATGGCAGAGATAGGAGGCAACAGGCAATCCAACAGTTATATTTGACTCTTTATTATGGGAAGACAACCTGACAAACCCGAACACTGAGTCATAATAACTTCCCCACTGAAACACTGACATACTGAAGATGATGGACCCAACGGCCAAACTAGATGGGTGGTAAACTCTAATTAACAGCGCAACTGTGATAAGTGATACGGAAGGATATTTTTGGCCTTGCCCCAATCCCTCCCTCCTCCTTCATTCCCTCTACATCAATTTGACAGAGGCGGGTGGCGATCCTCTCCTACGTGATGTTGTTCATCGCAGCTGGAATTCTCATTCCAGTGCTCATCTTGTTTTAATTTGACTCAAGCTCCGGCGAAAAGAGACCAAATCTGTTGTGCGGTAAACAGATGTGACAGCTTAGGCCACGTGCGTATTTAGGGACAACTGTTATAGTTGTATGGCATTAGGCATGGGCTTGGAGCTGACCGATGCCTATCGCAGCTGCTCCGTGGGGGAACGGGCCAACCAACCGCCACCGTGGAGAATGCATCTGCTTCTCTGCAGACAAGAGACTGCTCACACTGACGCACAGCGCTTCCCACAAGAAACACAAGCTGACGACTATGTGAGGCAAAGGGTGATGATCCATCACCTACTCAGTTATGTCACAGAAAGTAGGTCACCATGATCATCATCAGTCATGTGTTTTGCATGTACTAAATACTGGCAAATCAGTGTTGGGAAGAGTGAATTTTTGGGGTACGTTTCCCTCATATACTGGGGGAGAATGGGGAAGAAGAAAAAATCCACCAGAGAGAGAATGATAACTGGTTTAAATACAGCTGTCACTCTCTTTATGGTACATAAGGAGGGGGTGAGATGTGAAGATGAGAAAGAGAGTCCTAATTACAGCTCTCTGACTCAACACTCTGGTACAGAAAGGAAGGTAAAAGAGAGAGAGAGGGAGAAAAGTGAAAAAAGAAAACGAGAGAAAAAGTGACAAAGAGAAAAGAACAGCAAAAGAGAGACAGAAAGCACAAGAGACAGAAAAAGAGGGAGAGAGAAAAAGAATGAGACAGGGAACCAGTTCTGAAGAATCACTCTCCTTGTGATCAGCTTAGGAAAACTCCTCAAGGGTAAATAACACAAAATGAGGGCATCTCTTTTTCAGAGCAGCCAAGCTAGCTGCGTTTTATTCTGTGGAGTATACAGTCCTTCATCAGTGGTAGCCAGCGAGCTAAATTCATTTTTGTGATACTCCATTGATTCCCTGCAAGAGAGATTTGTCTTTCTGCTTGCCCCCCTCCACAGGGAGGTCACCCAGACTTTCTCGCTGAAGCAGGGTCTCCCTAAAGGCCCTGACACACCAGGCCGACGGTCGGCCGTCGGCCAACGTCGGGCCGTCGGTAAGCGTCGGTGTCCCTAGTTTTTGCGGTGTGTCCCGCACCGTCGGCACTAGTCAGACCCTGTCGGCGTCTTTTCGGCCGATTGAGCATGTTGAATCGGCGTCGGAGCCGTCGGTGAGAGAGATCACTCTGATTAGTAGTTCGTGTTTTGCCTCTGGATGATTGGACTGATAAATTCCTTCAACATGTGGAACTGAACAGGAAAGAGCCGAGCGAAATTTTTAAAATCGGAGGTTTCATTTATCTCCAGCTCTCGAGACAGGTTCGGGAAAGCCCCTTGAGCCTGTCCCTGGAGTAACGTTATTCATGATTTCACCCATTTAGTGCGGTTTCTCCTTATTTTTCGCCTCCGCCTCTTCCTTTCTTCTTCCACAACCAAAAGACCAAGGGCTGACAACGCCAGTGCCATTTGCAACTTCTTATCAGACATAAGGTATGGAGAGTTATTTCCCCTCACGCAGGCGCAGAACGTACGTGCTAGTTGGCCGTCGGGTGTAGTCTTTGCGGTGTGTTCAAGTGCAACTTTTTGGACCAGACACAGGCGACGTGAGGCGACGCAACAGTCGGCCTTCGTCGCCACTGGTTCTTTGAAGTCGGTTTGGTGTGTCAGGGCCTTAACAGTACTCCACCCTGCTGCCAAAATTTTCTTTTTGTGCCCATTATATGCAACATCCGCGTTGAGTGGCATCAAAATATTCTTTCCTTAACACCCCCCTTTATTCCTCCCAAGATATCAGGAAGAATGAAGAGGAGGTGTGTACAGCAAATACAAGTGACAAAACAAAACAACAAAAAGACTCGATGAATAAACATGTGACTGAAATGAGTTGCAGATCAAGACAAACAGATTAGTCAGGAAGAGAATAAGAGTGATAGAGAGACAGAGTCTAGTGTGCAGGCCTGCTAGTTTGTGACAATGTGATTGAGACAATGTGTGTGAGAGAGAGGAAGAAGTCATGGACTGAGTGCAACAGTGACAACATCTACTAGAGATGTTTATGTCCAGAGGCGGTGATCAAAAAGACTCGGGCCGTCCTAATCCCTGCTTTAGAGGGCTGATTTAATGAGCCACACAGCCTGCCCACGTCAGATTACTGAATTAGAGAGCGTGTCTGTGGTGCCACGGCCTACCTCCTTACTCGCACTCACACACTCGCTGTCGCCTCTCTGTGTGTTTGGGTGTCTACTTATCCTATGCACAGCAGTACCATTCTAGTCTCTGGCTAGTGATGAGAGAGAGTGGTAGCTGTAATGAAGGTCATGATGGTGATATGATGGTAGTGATGATGATAAGCCACAAGCTGAAAGGCCTTCAGTTACTGAGGCAGGACAGTGTGATGTCTTAAGCTCTCTGGTAGAGAGAGAAAGAAAGGGAACAAAACAGAGTAAGCAAGCAAGCAAGCAAGAAAGCAAGAAAGAAAGCAAGCAAGCAAGACACCGGAAACGGACACAAGATGTATGTAGTATAACTGCAACTACTGAAGTATAATACATTTGAAGCCAGCTGATGTCGGCTACCTAAAATGGGTGTCAGCCACCAATGTACTTTGATTATTGGTAGAAATGAAGATGGCATACTTCGGCCTTGTGAGAGAGGGTGAAACAGACACACACATCATGTGGCCCCTACAGCTCCAAGCCATCCTACAGCCAGGTGACTGCCTCAGTGCTTTCCTACAAACCCAATCGTCATCTCAGAACCAAAATCACAATATCAAGAATGCTATCAAAACAAGGCAAGAAAACCATTATCTTCCATTAGAAATGACCTGGAGTTGTAGATTAAAAAAAAACCGAAGGTGATTATTCAATTAATCAAAAATCAATCAATCAAAAAAAAAATCATGTCCCTGCTATCTTTCCTTTACCAGGGACACACAGAACCACCATACAATCTTATGCACTCTGTCAAGCGCAGTAATGTTCAACTATGGGAACCACCCACGCTGCTCCTACGCCTTGCATAAGGTCTACGCTGACCCTGAGCAGAGAGCATTACAAGCTGTAAGCAAGCAAGGCCAGAAACAGAGCGAGGCAGAGAGAGAGTGTGAGAAAGGGAGAGAGGGGGAGGGGGAGGGGGAGAGGGAGAGAGTGTCAGTCTAAGAGGGTCGTTTCGGCTACAGCATCAGCAGCAGGCCTGTGTGTTGACACATGAAGCCTTGCCCTGTTGAGCGGCTCTTTGGCCAGAGTAGGTGGTTGCCGGGACAAATCAGTGTCAGGCCGCCCGGCCTGCCGCCGCCTGTTGACAGTCTGACTTGGAGCAGATGCCTCAAAGATACACAGACACACACAACAGCACAAATACTAAAAAAGAGAAAGGCAGAAAGGGCTCACATGCAAACACACTTTGCTCCATTACCAAGCTAAGGCAATATTTGCAGTTTCCACATGTCCTTCCTTGGGCACTGGTGACAGCGGCACATTGGTGGTGGTGTCACTCCTCCTGCTAAGGGACATCATGAGACCACACGCTTCCACCTCTTAACTCTTGTCTTATTGGCAATTGCTTGACTCATGACAAGCCATTTAAACGTACATGGTACACAACAACACTCTACAAGGGCTGTAAAGGGAAAGCCAAAGTGTTAAAGTCCTCACAACAGAATGGAGGAAATATAACACACGTAGTGGTCCCTCGGGATGCAACGATGTGAGAATTTGATGGTACAATTATAGGAAAAATCATGGTTTTATGATCATTAAGCGGGTATCTATTTTTACAACAGTAAGAATGGGGAAAATCAAATGTGCATTTTATAATAAAAGGCTGTTTTTTCCCCCACAACATTTGTTTTGGTTCTACAAAGAAATGATAGAAGAAAAAGTAATAATACAGTACCTGCCCTTTGTAAACAAAAATAATGAATTAGATCTAGTGTAATAGGTTAGTCTTTTACACTTAGCCTATATTTCCTAATACAGATGAGCAAAGAGGAAGTAAATGATCGCACTGAATGACTTTTCATGACTCACACAGACAGCCCTGCTATGACTGGTAGGCGGCTTGATGAGGAGACACGGAATACTTTAACTTTGTTTTGAGGTTACATGCTGTTTTAGTGAGTTTTTTAAAATGCAAAGTAACGGATGGACGCTGCAGTACTCTCATTCTTGCTTTGTCAGCGTTGGATTACATTACATTGAAAGCCCAACTCTTATCTCAGAGCTACTTCATTCTACGTGACACTTCTAGATTTAAGCCCCTACCAGCTTAACGTTTCATGACGCAACTTGTCACCAAGCTAATCATGCTTTGACTTTGTTTTTTTTCCTTTTCTTGACATGAGTATGCAAGAATGGATGGTGATGTTGAAGATGCTGTACCAAGTTGGATATATTTGACCCAGCAACCATTTTTCATCAGCATGTTTTGCAAATTGTATATTAGTCTTCTTCAACAACCCTCTGGTCATTTTTGAGGTATACAATATGCTCCCACATTACTGATTTAAGGTGCTTTTTTGGTTAATACAAGGCTGGGATGCTATCCCTTACACAAACAATCCACCAGTTAATTGCTGCATCCCAAGCCCTAGATATTCCACAGCAAATTTCTGGAAAAGTCCTTTGTTACTTAACAGGGTCACATTGGTTTTAATCAGACACAGGAAAGAAGAGAGAAAAACAGTCAGAGAAATTGACTTATCTAAGCTTCCCCTCTGGAGATTCAGCATTTAATTAGAAAATAGTCTACTAGTCATCTCCTGTGCAAATGTGAACTGAACACACACACACACACACACACACACACACACACACACAGTCTCTTAGACTCACAGTGAGATCCTACCAGGCTGCCTCTGGCTGCGTAACTGGGGGAGAGTCTCAGCCATATCAAAAACTGCACAATGAGCAACATAGTGGGACTTTAATGATCCTTCTTAGCTCCACATACTCATTACACTGCTGTTTTACACAGACGGCCCAGAAATCAACAGAAAATTGCTGCTGACGTCAACTCAAAAAGTATATGGAACTCTGCAGAAGGACAGGAAAAATTAAACAGTGGGATCTGGATCTGGAGTTGGGAGAGAAGACCTCGGCAGCAGTAAAGATGCCTGAGGCATTCACCAGTCTTCCTAAGAAGATTTGGGAGAACAAGAGCCAATCGGGCATGAGAGGGCGGCAGAGGCAGTGCTGATACCACTCTGCTTCCCCTCGGTGGTAAATCGGACAGGGAGGTACAATCGATACCTGCGCAAGGGGATGGAGCACTAATAGGCGATAAGGGAGCGATTAATCGGGGAGGTGGAGGGGGGCTTAAGAGAAAGTGTTGGAGTAACTGGCTAAAAGCTTCATCCTCCTCTGGGGATAAAAGGCCTAGATCAAGTTACAGACAGAAAAGACAGTTGAAAAGACAATAAAACAATAAAGCAATAAAACAGCACCTAAATAGGAACAAAAATAGAGTGAGAGAGAAAGAGAGAAACAGACTGAGGCAGGGTGACTGGAGAGATCTTGAGCTCTTGCTGACGGCTGATAATTCTCTCAATTAAGTGTGACCATTCAATTCTGTTCTATTCTAACTTAACCATGGGTCTCTATGTCGGAGGGAAAGGTTTGCCAAATGTCATGCTCCCCTATGTAAATTCAGTGCTGCAGTGTTGTAGGTGGCGAGTGCAGAATGGAGGGACTTTACTATGTAGAGACAGGAAGCTGCTGGGGGTGGAAGACACACCAAACAGGATGTGAAAGCAGCTAGGCTGTGGCATGCACATAAGCACACATACACACACACAGACACAAGGACACACTGGTGTCTGTGTGAACATTTAGTCTCCTCCAGCACTCTGAGGCTGAACCAGGAGGAAGAGACTTAACACAACAGTTTAGCAAAGGTTCTGTGAAATGGGAGGCAGTACTACTAGAACTACGAGATTAGCCCAAGTACACAAGGACAACGTAAATAGGCCTAGCCATTATTTAGGGCATACTGTTCTACCCATAAATGCATTATAATATTGATTCTGCCCCACAGAATGCACAATGACTGCAATGGAGTTTGCGCAACAAATACTTCCCAGTTTGGAGCCAGTGGTTTGCAGAAGGAGTGAAGTGGAGAGGCGGATCTTAGATCATGCTAGACAGGCCGGGTTCAAAGATCTGTTGACGGGAGCTAAAACTGCCAGCCAGCAGGGCTGTTAATCTTTATTTATTTAAGGAGGAAATGAGAGCAAGCGCATAGTGCTCAGGGCAATGGCCAGACTCTGTTGTGGCCTCGGCATGCCTGCTCCTTTGCCTCTAGAGCTGCTTTATGACACAGAAACTGGAGCAAAATGAGACTTGGCTTAGCTAGCATAGCATGGCTGGTTCACTAAACCATGACGATGGACTGATAACTTGCAGCAATCAGAAAGAAAACAGTTGATTTCCCTGCAGCATTGATCCAACGACAACATGGTTCAGAAGAGGGCCTGTCACTGCTTAGAAATAGCGCTAGGTAATATGGACAAAATTCCACAATAATCGCAAGAAATTATTTTGATATTGATATATCGATAGAGATATATCTGCTGACAAAAATCACGTTACGCCATCAAATTTATTTTTGTCACACTGAAATGCACAGCAATATAAAGTATGATAGGACTCAAATGATAATATTCCCTAATTTGTTGTAATTTTAATTAGTACTTGCTTTTCCATCCAGACTAGTGTATCACAATAATTTTATCATTATGTCATCACAATATGATTCTGTTGAAAGAGACGATAAACAATAAAATTCAATTATTGCCCAGCCCTACTTAGAAATACTTATTTATGACAGAAAAGAGACACATTGATATATGTGAGCCCAGTGGAACACATGACACATGAATAAAGACATATCTCCCTAATCATCCAAGAAATTAAGTGTTTTAGGTGATGGATAAGTGAATGTACAGTAGCCATTAACAAAACATAATTATGTAAACAAATTACTGTGAACTGACAGCATTTCAATTTCACAAAAACAATGTGTGCCTGTAAAATGGATGTATGGATGCAACTGGTTTTGTGGCTCATATGACATGGGCTTCTGCTTGAGCTTGAGGCCGCTGTAATGATGAAACAGCTACCACATATGGCCTGCCCTTTGACACTGGGTACCTGATTATAAACATCTAGGGCAAATAAAGCAGAGATTTTACCATTCATTGATTTTTTGTGTTGCGCTGCTCTGTCCAAATGCATTGATGATGGGCCATGTAACCAAGGTTCTCACACATTTTAAACTTGTTATAGTAATGGCATTTTCACCATGCTAATTTTAAAAAGAAAATGCTGCAGTCATGATCGTCAAAACGGATGTAAATATAACCCAATTCAAGAATGGGACGTCAAACAGATTTTTTCCCCCTCACTGGTGCATCTCAGGAGCACACTTAAAACTCAATAAAATGCATCAAGTGGCAATGTAAGCAAGCCTCACTGCTTAACAGTATCAACTTCTGATGTTACTCAAAATTGAGACTTGGCCCTTTATTAAAGCAGGCATTAAAAACAACAACAAACAATATCATACATGGGTTCGTAAGACTAGCATAATGGATCCAACAAACAATTTTTAGAAACACTATCTAACCAATAATGGCACCTTCCCCTTTTTTTGTCTACACATGATGGGAAATCACATGACACATTGTGAAACTAAGCTAGTCTGCATTATGCACATTTTTTTTTTCATTACAGGCCCACACACTGTACATTTGCACTATAAGATATCTACATATAAACCAATGCCTAAACACTGTCCAGCTTTTTATTCTAAATCCCAAAATGAAGACTGAGGAGTAACGAAGGCTGCTGCGTGTTATCAGATTAACAGAGAAGTTAGAACTGTTAAACAACTTGAACTGTCTGTTAAGATAAAAACAGGAAGGTAGTCGCAACAGCTCTGTGTGCCATTTACTGATAAGCAGCAAAGGCAATGTCGTACAGAAGCACATGCACCCAAATATAACAGCAATCATTTTGTTTGTAAGGACATCAAAGGACATTGCCATGCCTTGGGGGAAAATGCACTGTTGCTTAAAACAAGTTAAGTCTTTCACAGGGAAAAAGACTTGGTGAAGGGTTTGAGCCTCTGTCAAAATGTGACCGTCTGCTTCACTACACATGAACTGGCAAATGAGAGGGCTAAATGTTGGTGTATGAGTCAGGGCTGCAAATTAGAGAGGAGCCTGGTCTGGTCAATCAGCTGTGTGAGTCACAGAGAAGAGGTAGAGCGCTAGCTTGCTGGCCGGGAGTTATGGAACACACTGACTGTGTCCCAAATGATCAAAATAATGTGAAAGCATTTGTAGGACTATACTCTAGTTACACAGGTGAGATCAGACAATGGGGTAAGGTCAAAGTATAACGGTCTGTAATAGTCAGTGGTTAGCCATGGTTGACAGATATAGGTTAACAGATTTCTTGTACACATATTGCAAGATATTTCACATACACACACACAACCACTAACACTGCTAGCTTAATGATGTACGATGCAGAGTATCTGTAAATCAATTTTAGGAAGAGACAATAACAACCACAAATGCCCTCTAGCAGGGCAATAATTGCCTTCACAAAAAAAAGTCATGTGTGAATCAGGGACAGCTACTCACACCAGGTCCAGTAGAACGAAAGAACTCCTTAATTATTCAAGACTGGCAATCTAGTGAGAGATCAGTAAGCCAAATATAATCCAAATGACTGCTGTCAGATTTACACACATCACCTGCTCTCACCGTTCCAGCAGAGGGAATAGAGTGGGGATGCACCATAGTGCTTTTTCACTGCTGATAATGACTCAAAGTAGTAAACTTTGAGTATTGGCAATTGTAGGTACCGATTCAATCTATTACTTTTACAGAATAATATAAGAAACGGAGCATTACTTTGGGGTCACTGGACAAAATTCAAGAACTTGACGTTTATATCTGTTTGATGTTAAACCTAGCTTCTGATAAGAGAAATCAGTATTGGAGAAAGAGAACAGAGCTTGAACAGAGATTACATCATCTCAAAAGATAAAATACTAATTTCTGGATTAACAGAACATTTCCTATTCACTGTCAATCATCATGGGTATAGTGACACTCAACAAAAGCTGACATATACACATTTCACAATGATTAAATGGGTCTACATGCCAGGCTATCATGTCCCAAACCAACCCTTTCATCCCTTCAATGGCAGAGCTTCAGATAAGTGCTTATGCAAAAGGTCTTTTCTGGCATGAGCTTTGGCCATGTGCCTAATATTTTAAGGTGAACTTGGCCTAAGTGTGTATAAAACCTAAAAAGCCTGATTTTGCTGCTCTGAAACCTTAAATCCCCTTTTTAATGAACAGATATCTGGACATATGGAGATTAGTGATCATCACCACCATCATCTTCCGGATCATCATGAAACTGAACCAGCTAAATTGCCAACATGTGCCTTCACAGTACACACCCTTGACTATCAGCGTTGTGAGAAAAGACTGCCAGCAGTTCTTGTTCAGATGGAGCACAGACATTTCACAGTGGCTGCAGCCCTCACCCACAAACCTGCATTGTGCCTTCATACAGTCCATCGCACATAGGCAGCACATTGTTTGAAAAACACAAGGGAACCTAACAACAGATGCTCCTGTATGACAGACTGCGTGGTTAGGGGTAGCAAAGGAGCCACCATCTCTCAGTGTTGCTGCTTCTGTTGAGACGCTTACGGTTGCTTTGAATGAACAAAGCCTTAACACAGGCCTGGCCTCTCGTGAGAGGAACCTCTTGTCTGAAGAGCAGAGCTGTTTAGTATTGGTATCAGCAGACAGACAACACTGGTGATGGAAGCAAGGGCAGACAACACTACTCCATCTCAGGAAGGCTTTTTACTACTCCAGCTGCTGGGGTATAGCATGCAAACTAAAACTAGGATAAAGGCCCACTCACATCTAGATAACTAGGCCTACATCTACATAAAGACCCGCAGTAACCTCAACTACAGCAACACTTGATGCTGCACAGCTAGCTAGGTGCTGTGGGACTGGACAGCATCTGTACTTGTTTGTGTATTTGTTTCCATACGAACAAGTAAAGCAATTAAAAATGAGCCCTCTTTCTGTTTTGGTTGAGGCTCCATCTTCGTGCACATTTTGCACCAAATCTTACCCGGGGACAAATACAACAAACACAGAGAGAGCAACACATAGAATTAACCAATTTACACTGTGATGGTCTCATTTTTCTACAGCCATTGTGCTATGCTATCAAAATTAATTTGAGAATGCTATATTGAGATAAATACTCTACACGTAGGGGCTTTTGAATTAAGGTAAAACACTCAAATACATAAAGCTAAGGAAAAGGACTTAAGTGAAAGTAGTACATTTTCTTTCGAGTAACAAACCAAGGTATATGAATAACTTTCTCCTCCTTTAGCAGCATCCTCCAGCTGCTCCTCAAAGACATGACAACTCAATAAAGCTTTGAATTGTGAACTGCTAGATTCATTTTTCTTTTTGTTATGACAAATCGAACTAAGAAAATAATTGTTAGATTAATTTAAAAAACTGTCGCTCGATTAATCAATTACCAAAATGATCGTTAGTTGCTGCCCTAGTTTTAAGTGTGGGGTGACATGGGTCCACCTATGTGTGAGTATGTCTGAGCGAATGAGCGAGTCAGGGAGAATGAGAGGAGCCTGTTCCATCCTGTCTCTCATAGGTTACCTGGGGGGCAACGTTCAGACATGAGACTGCTCTATGAGCACTGAGTGGAGAAACAGAAAAGAGGAAAACAGAGAATAAAGAAGGCTAAAGAAAAGGAGCGGGGGATGGTATTTGCGACTGTGGCGAACGTCATGCCAATTCATTCTGACTCAAAAAGTTAACTGCTCCTGTGGACAAAGCAGCCAACAAATGATTCATCTGAAATGTGGACAGCGCCAGAGGAGGCAACCATCACACAAGCTTTCCTTCCCCATTTAGGTTTCTGTCTCTGCCCAGAAATAACCCTTAATGCTTTGACATTTTTGGTAGCTCTTGAGGAAGTGCACTTGTGTTCCCCACTGGCATAAGTGTTGCCAAAATGACCGATGATGGTGATTTGTGTCCATTCTAAAACTAGGCCTGTAAGAGAAAGAGGGGCCCCTAACCCACACCCCTCAACAAGAAAAAACAACCCCACCATAATCGGCCAATAATTCCGGCACCACTTTGATTAGTCAACCCTGGACAGAGGTGCTGTGACGCTGTACGTACTGTTTTGAATTTCAGGTAGCGTGCAACTCCAATGCATCCAGTCATTTTCCATGTGAAGCATCAACCAGTTCTTAACATATTATGTGATGTAAAATGAGTTTGTAGGCATATGACGAAGTGCCTGGTGCTGGCGATAGTCCGAATTCAAACAAATGAAAGTGGACCATCATGTTTATATCATGAATATAGCTTGTGTGACATAAATTATTATTAAAACATTGTTATTGTATTCAGATTAACCATTTCGTTGTTAAAAATGCATTTAAGGCTTTAGGGGCTGCTAGCTTGTTAGGCTGCTTGTAGTAACTTACCACTGATATTAGCAACTAGCTAACTTGCTTTGATAATGGCAACCCACACTAGCTGCTAGCATTGATGCTGTAAATGAATATGGCAGAATAAATACACTGTAGATGTATGTTTTGCTGTGTAACATTAATGCCTTTCAACAGCAACACTGTACATTTTTGTTCCTTTCATCCAAAAACCGATGAGGAGTTTTCTGACCGTCCCGGCTGTGGGTCGGCTTGGAAGGCTGTGGCCCTATTCCGGATCTCACTGCCGGGTCGATGGCAGAGTACCAAGTGTACCTCTCCCCACAAAAAAGGGAGACAATTTATCATTTCTCAGAGCACTAATTAACTGTGTATATGTATTACTGATCAAATCTATCAGTAAGTGTTTGTTGGATTGAGGTTCTGCATATTTAATCTGATATTTAATGAGTTATTTCTTAGAAAGGATATATTTTCTTAATATGTTGTTTTGATGTTTGAGACATGAACCGATTAAATAGTTCATAAAATTTAGGTCTCCTTTTATGAGTGACAAGAGAGAAGTGAGTTTATTTTGTGGAGAGTTTCACTGCAAGAAATAATTGCTGATTACACATCTATAACAGCTGATGATGTCCAATAACATGCTGAGAGTCAACTAGCCACTTGACTGGCAAGTTAGTTAGGCACCAATTATTAATATTTACTTGAGACAAATTTAAAATTCAGGCATATGTGGAGCAGTGACATTCGCCAAAGAACACATTCATCATCTTTTTGCTGTACACTTGTGGTGACCACAGCATGGTAAGTGATCAGCAGCATGGTTAAACAGAAAGATGGGATGTATCTGTAACAGTGATGAGTGGGTAGCAGTAAAGGGGTTACCGAGATGGCTTGTTTTGACAGAAAGAAGGTGGAAAGTGTCTTAACAGAATTTTGCAAAAAAAAGGAAAAAAATTTAAGAATTGAGAGCAATGACATGCCAAATGTATGGGGTAATGACAAGTTCAATTTAGGCTAATAAGCCAAAATAACTAAGGTTTTAGGTAACAAATATTTTATAGAATTATCACAGAAAAAAATTCAGCCCTTTTTTCTTTAAATTAATAACATCTTTTTTCATAATTCTGATAAAAGATCTCAGTACAAGCACAGCTCTGTAGGAGTGTTTTGACGTATTCTGTGCAGTAGCAATGGAAGGTGCCCTGTGTAATGTTTAATCTGTGTTGACTATGTAGTCCGAAAATGGCAATTCTCTATTTCTCTATTTCTCTCTTTCAACAAAATGATTAGAACAATTATAATCATAGAAAAACATTGTGCCTATGTATAGATGCATTGTTTGTGCAAATAAAGTTTTTAGTCACTATTTGAGTGCTGTGGATTTGTTGAAATTGTGCTTTTATTCTGGAAAAAAAATCGGACCGGAAATCTTCTAGTTCTGACTGGTGGAACACAGGCATTAACATTCCATTATTTCTCAAGGATCATTTGAGGCAATATGGCATGATTCACGGATATAAGGCTGTGCATCTGAAATGCATTCAAGCTGGCTACATGGTGACTCAAGACACAGTCAGACAACTGTCAAAACTACAATCATTCATGTTCTTAAAATGCCCTTAAGACACTCATAATCCAGCAGTGTGCACGTATCTCCGCCTGGATTTATCAAGATCATTATCTCAGAATTATGAGATCTTTTCTCAGAATTATGGGAAAAGATGTCATTAATAAAAAAAACAAAATAAAAAAAACAGTAGGCACGACGCCTTGTTGACTGAAGGACACAGTTGAGAATATACACTAATAAAAGCAGAACTGTCACTGGACAATGAAACCAATTTTAAAAAAACTAAAATTATGTGGTATTTCCCCATTAACGTCTTTCTGAGGTTGAAACTCTGCCATCTGGTAAAAAGTGAAAGCTAGAGATTTCCCAACCAGACAGCTGGCCGTGAAAATTAGGGGAAAACTAGTTTCTCTCCTCTGATATGCAAATTTAATAAGAACTCATATTTAGCTCCCTGTTTCGTGAGCTGACACTCTCTCTCCCGCAAAGCCCCCCTAGTGAGATAAGGACTCTTCTCAAAACTCCATGCCAAACCACTTATTCAGAGAGAAAAAAACGTGCAAATTGCGCTCATCCCCTGCCAGATAATCCAACAAGCACAGTCAACTCATCCATGGCTGCTGACAGCTCATTTTAATAATTTTGAATACAATATATATATATACAGTATATTCTGAATTGCTCATCCAGATTTGGCTACCACACAATTAGGGTAGAGGGTAAACAAATGAGTGGGCCTCCTAATTCTACCACACAAAATATTTGCACATTTCTTCAACAGATAAAACAAGTAGCACTGTCTGTAGGCAATGACCTACTTAAAAAGTTAGCACTTAAATGAGGGGGATGAATTGATGCTTCTCATAAGGGGGAGGCTTTCTCATGTACATAATTTCTAGACACCCATGCAATCAGAATTCATTTTGACTATTGGCTCAGGCTTACATTCCACTGATTTCACCCTCACTCCCCCTCTCCAATCCCCATCCTGCTGATGGTGGGGAGGCCTTGGCGGGCAGCATGTGGTGGTCCAGCCTAAGGCTTATGCAACTCCTGCAGGAATTTTTGATTTTCAAGTGTATCACTTGGCTGCAGGCCTAAAACACTGCCATGAAGCTACTTGCCTTGCTCTTGCGCCCTGATTAATATTTATGCAAAGCTCTGCCGCTTGTTAGGGTGTTGGACGAGGGCAGTGTCGTCTCACACGGGCTGAGAACCACATGGCCCTTGAGGTTGAGAATCTACAATGGGAGGAGGATACTGAAACTATGGAGAGGATGGTCCCTTACTACTAGCTACAGATCCCTTTCTAGCAGCTACAGTTGTGCTACAGAGTTTGCCCTTCCTCTTGTATACTTTCACCAAAATTAGTGGTAGGCATAATAGCAGTGGTGCCATAATTCATTTTCTAAATTGGACCATGGATGAGGAGACAACGAAAATGCAATGAGGTTGACACACAAACTGGGGCTGCTTGCACCATAACACTGCTCCATCTGCCTGCGTGTCAAGGCAATGTAGCTGTTGCCCATGAAAACAATTTACTGTTATGATCAAAACAGGCCGACAGGTTACACTGGAAATACGCAATGTTCAAAATTGAGTGGTCCTTCACATATGTGTCCTTTACAAAAGGGCTATTCACATTGTAGTCAGCCCATAGCTAAGAGCATTCTTTCTGGGAACCATCTTAGCTGCAGGCAGACCTTTTCAGTAAAATGAGGACTGGCTCAAAAGCCAAGGAAAAAAGCATCAATCCATAACGTCAACCATTATCAAAGGATGCTTTTTTAGGTTCAGAGTATCCAGCTACAAACATTTCCGAGAAATGGTGAGAAAATATAATGGTTTATTCTCCATTTTTCTGCATCACCGCCCCTGCGCCCTCCCCTCCCAGACTCACTCTGACGTTAAACAGAGGGATTATGATGATTGCATTTAAATCCCAAAGAGAACACTTGTGTAGGAAAATTGCTTTATGTCCTTTCTAATATCTTGCCATCACATCAAGGTCTGAGAATGACATGAACTCTTTTCAGGCAAAAAGAAAGATTGAGGTTTTGAATAAGCTGCTCATGCTTGAGGACCCGCAGAAGCCTGAGGTTTCAACACAGGAGAGCACTTAACAGTTCATAATGGAGAAAAAATCTTCCATCTTTTGCCTTTCATCATTCCATCTTTTGCATTATAGCATGAGCATTGCTCATGTAGAACAGCATATTGTCATACAACTCTACATGCACCACAGCAGCTAAGCAGGCCTACATCAAATTTTGTTGTACTGCTGCCAATGTAATTACTATGTTCTTTCAGTGAGCATTTGTAGTGAGTATATACACATCAACTGGAACAATTCTTTCAATAGAAACTAATAGTCATCTCTGCTTGTGTAGATTAAGAATAATTTGTATGTATGTAACACCTACTATGAACTAACATCTGTTGTGCTTACCATTTAATTGCCATTATCTATGAAAATAAACCTGTTCAAATTACCATGCAATGCATCAAAAGAGTCACTTGAGAGATGGAGATCAGAAAGAAACATTGCATAAGGACTTGACAAAAATCGTTTTTTGGCAAGGTTCTGTTTTTTGCTAAATGTGTGGGGTGACAAAATCTTTGAACTTTATTTGAAGATATTATCAATGGGTTTTTGTATCAGACGACAGCCTCCAGTATCCTAAGGCAACAGCTGACACTACCTGCAATTTTATTTCAATTAATATTGTTTTCATTCTATCATTACAACAAATCATCTCTAAATAAAATAAGAAAACATTCTGGTCACTTGTTTGTTGAGTCAGAAAATAGTACTTGACCATGAGGGAACATTGTAGTAGTTTTCACAGAGGGCGGGTTTTGGGAACCAAAAAACAAAAAGAAAAAAACAGAGTAAGACTGCGCTTTGACCCTGCCTGCACCGAGTCCTACACTGGTTCCAATGGGACACGCACAATTAAAATATTCTTGATGTGAGATTTGAGCTTTTAACTCCAACTTTATTTGGGGTTGCATTCTCTTTAATCATATAGATCATAAGAGCATTACTGCCTGAAACTCATTATTTACTGTGGCTGCCGTTTTCATATAACACACTGATCCAAGAGACATGTGAGTAATTGGAGGGACAGTAAACCCACAGCAAGGAAAACTTCTCAAGCATTTGACGATTACGAGTAATGAACACATGCCATAACATCAAATAATCAGATATAAATGTCATTTACCTTGAGGACTTCCCCGCGTTTGAAACTAAGCTCATCATCAGCAGTGGCTTTGAAATCGTATTTGGCAATGGCCTCCATAGTTCTCGTAGCTTGCTGAGAACCTGTTTGGCTTTAATTGTGTGTTTCAGGGACTGACTCAAAAAATAAAAACACAGATCCAGGATTCTGTGGTCAGCTGCTTTTCTCCGAGTCTCTCCTCCCGTCTATGACCCGTTCCTTTAGGGCTTAGACCTCACATAAAGGTCACAGTAAGGTACCTGCAAACAAGAGCAAAGATACTCAATCAGGACAATCAAAAACAGTACAAATTACCCAGATAAGCATCTGTCTAATGATCTAGGCTAAGTGTAGAGTAATTGCACAAGGGAGGATCACTGGTTTTCAGTGTGGTCCTTGTTCAGTGCAGACTCTACCCCGAGATGTCCATAAGAACAACACACACACTAAATCACAAAGAAAACCTAGTCAGGGTGTGTGCTTGTATCTGCTGCACTCCAGTTTGTTTGGCAGTAAGTGACAGTTGGCAAGTAGTAAATGCAAACAAGTTAGAGGATAAACTGGAACGAAATGTGGGAAGACAACTGAAGTGTGCTACTCAAGTAGAAATGCTGATACTTAGTCAAAATTGTACTCAACGATGTGAAAATACTTCTCTATGAAGTGATTACAGTATAGAGTAGATAAGAAATTTCTAAAAAGTTACTTAAAACATTAAGATTAAGATGGCCCAAATAATCACCACCCACAATATACATTAACTTCGCTGTTTTGGCCTGAAAATATATAGCCTAATATATTGAAAATATATGGAAAAATCTGAATCTGATCAGTCACTATTAACACCAACCAAATTACAATGAATAAGCCTGGCTAACACCTTGTCAAAATACTGCCACTGGCCAAGGAAATGAATTATGTTGGATTAATGACTGGTATACAGTTTAATGTTTACTCAGATAGCGAGAGTATATTATGCCCGAGTAGGTAAAAGCACAGACTTAAAAAAATACTCAGTAGTGACATAAAACAGAAAATCTCAAGTAATTATGGCAACTTTCTTTGAAAAAGAAAAAAAAACAACGAGACGACGGGATGATCCTAAAAGGTCATAGCACTATTACTATTGGTTATCTCCACTGTTAAACCGATTTGAAAAGGGGTCACAGTCTGCATGGTCTAGCTGCTGCTACTCCTGTCATCATTAATCACAGGACAAGAGTGGGGATTGAGACAAATTTGCACCAAGGTTCACTACAATCTGTGACAATTCCCACAGATAGTGGAACATATTTGACAGCCAGCCCGTCTAGCAAGCTAGTAGCCTACTTAAACAAGCATAGCTCACAGCGAAAAATTGGTTAAACCTACCTTACTGATTTAAATGGATAAAGCTGTCTCATTACGTTAGCTAATTAAATGCTGCCGTTCAGTTCTAACAGTTTCAAACTAATCCAACAACAGTGCGTCTAGCAAAGCGTTAGATTTGAATTCGCAGGCCAGTGAACAACAAAATGTTGTACGAAATGAACAAATTGATGCCAGTTTATGATTGCAAATGTTTAGCTTCCATGCAATTTCTTCCCATAACAGTCCAGAGGACGACTATTTCGTAATGGATCAATTTAGAGAACAGAATGAAACCAAATATGCAGGGCATTTCTTCTAGCTATATTCTTGTTTGTGAAGTGGTTGACAGTATAAACCATAACACCTGAATACATTTCGTTCAATCACATATCTTTAATGTCCCACCAGGGAGGATTTCGGTTTCATCCAGGGTTTAAAACAACACAATATACACAAAACCACATCAAGCCATGACCACAGTAACGTTACTCAAGACAAACGGACAACAAAACATGTCAGTGATAGAAGCAGTAAAAGCAAAACTTAATGCAAAGGGGAGCTGATGTGCAAAAGGGGCAGGCAGAGTGCAATGTATTTTTCCTTTAGGATCTATAAACTTCTCGTGAAATGGAAAAACATCCCCACGACTATCAAAATGCCATTTGGGCAATAAACCGCGCCTGTTTCGGTGAGTTTACACCGTTTTTACGCCAGTTCGATTGGATCGATTCCGTTCCAGCAAACAGACTGCGCCCAGTGTTCTAGAACGCTGGAGCTAGCTTTCTGGCTAACGGTCAGTTAGCGGTAACTGCCAGGCAGTATCGCAATCAAACTTAACCTCATCAAATAAGACAACAGGCAAAAGAAAGATGTCAACACTCAACATGAGGGTATCATTTCAACTGAGCTGTTTATTGACATGAAAGGCCTACTAGCTAGCTTCACGCTAGCAAATGTGAAAAAGACGAAAACACCTTTTTTCATACCGCAGGCTGTTGCTAGCTTGGCTGCACAGTTAGCCTAGCTACCGAACTTAGCTAGCCTGCGTCGTCAAAGGAAACAGTACGCAACTTTTGTGTAAGCGGAACGTGTAAAGCAAACTCACCACTCCAGAAATTCCGTTTAGATGCCACCTCTGTGTTAAGTAAAACGCTTTAGTGTTATTATCCACTTCTTGTTTTCTCTTGAGAGGTAAAAAACGATGTACGTCTGTTTTCGCTTACACCCCGAACTGGGAGCCTAAATCTAGCTACTAGCATAAGGTTAGCGACGTTTATTTCCGCTTCCTTCCACAACGCTGGGAGGGGGGCTGCCTGCTGTTGTGACTGGAACTCCTCCCTGTCAGTCTGTGCAGTGTCTGGCAAACCCACTAACGTTACATTCAGAGGTGTCGACTGTCACCAACTGGCTTGCATAATATTTCTTGTCTCACCAAATAATGTAGGTAAACTTTATCTCTTTGACAGGTGCCCAAGACATTTCTACCAGCCATGCCATAAGACACATACATACATACATACATACATACATACATACATACATACATAGCCTACATAGCCTACATACATACATACATACATACATACATACATACATACATACATACATATATGCATGTGGATTAACTTGTTTGATTCAGTTAGATTAAAATTAGAGAGGGATAAAAACACGTAAACTAAGCAAAGGTCATCTTTTCTACAGGTTCTAGTTTTATGGACATAAAAGTGTATTATAAGTGTAGTCAACGGTGATTGTGCTAGCTGGTAATTGTACAGCAGGGCCCGGGATAGACTTGTTTTTGCCAATAAGTGGGCTATTTGCTCGTCTATTTTTGTTTGCTGTTTTAGACATCTGTTCTTAGTTCTGACCATTTATCTCTGGCAACTGAGACATGCGAATACCTTGAAAAGGGCGACACCTGGTGGAAAAGCTTAACCTTACGAGAAACAGTGATACTAATCTTAAAATACATTTTAGAAGGATACTATACAATTATCACAGCAAATCACAGCAAAAATCCATATCGGAATATTATTTTAGGAATGTATAGGGATAGCCTATTATAGAGAGATCTATAGTGATACCAAGCCTATATGAGATAAAAACAAATACCATAAAATACCATTAGGTCACTCAATATTGAGTGTCACCAACACACTTTAGACTAAGTGAGAGATTTTTTTTTTAGCGGCTGTTACAACGGTGTGAAGTGAAATATAAAAGTGCAATAAGTGGCCATATATTACTTATTTCAGACGGAACAGAGAAGCACAGAAGTTTGTAGGGCATTTTATTCTTAGCATCAAAACTACCAGCTACACACAAGTATCAGCAATATTTCTAACTTTCTGGCCGTGTCTATGTTTATCATGGTATTGCTGGATTTAATCTTACTGCAAATGAAATCAGTAGCCTAAGAGTAGTACATTTTAGAAGGATAGAGACAAATGTCACAACATTTTAAAAAAAATATTATGCACCTACAATAGGTCAACTATTTTACCACATAAATCCTATAGTAGGCTCATATTATAGAAGATAGGCTACAATTACCGTAAGATAAGGTCACTATAAACTCGAAGAGACACACTATTTAGCTATATGAAAGTTAGAGAAAGGCTTGGGCTGAGTCTACCAGGTAGGCGATTCCATGAAATCGGTGCCTCCTCCAGAATATGTCATTTTAAACCAAAGCTGCAAGAAAAGTATAATTAAAAAAAGCTTTCTATAAACAGTGGATAAAAAAAGACCTGCATTTTGATGAAAATAAATTGCTTCTGACCATTTTGAAGAATCACAGCAGCATCACCCAAATATCCTCTCTCTCTCTCTCTCTCACTCTCTCTCTCTCTCTCTCTCTCTCTCTCTCTCTCTCTCTCTCTCTCTCTCTCTCTCCTCTCTGCATGAGAGAGAAAGATTAAAAAAAAAAATTTTCAAAATGGTAGAAGCTTAGGTTCAATCCTAACTGGCAACAGTAACTTTGTTCTCTGGAGAGTAAATCAAAAAGAAATTATGAAAAAAAAAAAAAAAAAAAATTTGACTGTTACACATTGATCTACGAAAAGAAAATGCTCACTTGTAGTATATCAAGAGGCTTTTACGCACGGTGCGTATTGGGTCTGGTGCGCGCATGCTTTAGTAAGGTGGTGCGATATCTGGTGTCGCCTCAGACTGCTGCGCTACATGTGTCTGAGTGTGTCAGGGGGACGCAGCAATACGAGGTCTATGGTCTCTGTACGTTGTAGTCTTTATGTACATTGATGATATCTTTTTGGATATCTGTCAAATCCATACATTTTAGGGTACTTAAAATGTATAATAGTCTGCAAACACTGCAGACTATTTCAGAGCAACGCTGCCAGAGCCCTAAGATTTATGTCAAACTTTGAGATGGACTTTGACTCGAATTCATCTTTCTCATCCCTCAGTTCGTCCGAGAGTCCAGTACAAGGTAAGTTATTTGTTTCTTCTCTTTTTTGAATTGTGTATAGCTTGACTTTTAATGAACGCAATGAGCCCTATGTCACAATAATAAAAACATTGTTATAAAAAAGTCACTACGAATAGCCTGGCGTTATCCAGTCCAAATAATATGTACTGCATAGGATTAGGTCACATATGATAGTCACTATCCACAGTTGAAAACTGATGCATTGTTGTGTTATTAAAGTCTTTCAAATTAGAGATGGGGTTGCGCTATTTTTGAGCAAATGTTGACGAATATTTATCATTCCCAATAGATATTAGTGTGCAGCGCTTGTCCGATATTAAAATGCCTTTATCTTGGACGAGCAGTCAGAAGGGCCCATTGGTCAGTGCAAGCTTGTTTCATTTTGATTTCATCAAATGCAGCACCTTAGGCTACAAAGGAAACTAAAAGGCTGGGATATCTATGGAAATAAGTACAGGCAATAGAAAATGTGTTACAAGAGTGTGTTATAGCCTATAACTGACAGCAAACATTGTGTCTGTATCTTTTCACCAGAAAATGAGCAGTCCTACAACAATGTGCTCATGCCGAGCATCTTTGGTGTCATCTGCTTCTTTGGGATCTTTGGAAACTGCATTGTCATCTACACCATTGTGAAGAAGACCAAGTTCCGTGCCCAGCAAACAGTACCAGACATCTTTATTTTCAGTCTGTCCATCGTGGACCTCCTCTTCCTCCTCGGCATGCCCTTTCTCATCCACCAGCTTGTGGGCAACGGCTCCTGGTGCTTTGGTGGCACCATGTGCACTGTCATCACTGCGCTCGATTCCAACAGTCAGATTGTCAGCACTTACATCCTTACTGTAATGACCTTGGATCGCTACCTGGCCACCGTCCATCCCATCCGCTTCAACCATATTCGGACCCCCTTCATGGCTGGGGCAGCAGTTGCGCTGGTGTGGGTGTTCTCTCTGGTCTCCATTACCCCGGTCTGGATGTACGCAGGCCTCATGCCTCTCAAGGACGGCTCAGTCGGCTGTGCGCTCCTGCTGCCCAACCCCGCCACAGATACATACTGGTTCACCCTATACCAGTTCTTCTTGGCCTTCGCTCTGCCTCTGGTGGTCATCTGTGTGGTCTTTTTCAAGATTCTCCAAAACATGTCAGCCACAGTGGCTCCCCTGCCCCAGCGCAGCCTGAGGGTGCGTACGCGCAAGGTGATCCGCATGGCAGTGGCCATATGCCTGGCATTCTTCATTTGCTGGGCCCCCTACTACATCCTGCAACTGGCCCACCTGGGGGTACAGCGGCCTACCTTTGCTTTCCTGTACGCCTACAACATCGCTATTAGCATGGGCTATGCCAATAGCTGCATTAACCCATTCCTCTACATCGTGTTGAGCGACACCTTTAAGAGGCAGTTCATCGTGGCCATTCGGCCAACCCACAGGGCGTTCAGAGTTGCCCCAGCTGTGGCTGATGCCAGTATGACTCTGAGGATGGCACCGGACAGCTCTCATCCATCTCACTCCCAGTCATCCAGGGAACTACGTCAAAACATGCTGCCTGTCACTGTGGCTGTGCACTGAGGTGGGCAGCTAACTGTAGAGCAGCCATACATTTAGTTTTGACAGCCACCATTGCCAAGAAAGAGCCATCAGCTACCGCTGCACTTAGGGATTGGCTTAAGCAACATGTTAACATGAAGACAGTATGAAGGAGGAATTTCCACATGATTGTACTGGACTGTATGTGCTGATATAAAACATAATGTGGCATTGAATGACATCAATCATTTTGTATGTATTTTACAGGGTACTTGATTTTTTTGGGTCAGCAAGGCATAGAAAATGAGAAAACCAAGTCAAACCATATTCAGCAATGGCCAACAAATAGCACTGGCCAATTCAGAAGAGGACATCATTATTCAAACCAGTGAAAGCACTTTTACTGTGGGTGACTAATTCGTTTAATTCATTGGAATCTTCTGAATACATTTGCTTTAATTTATTTTCCCATTAACATTTTAAATTGCCAATAAGATGATAGTAATTTTCACAATGAGCTAAAATGGCTTGTCATTTCTCATATTCATAGTAATATAATAATAATTTCCCCCTATTTTAACACTGCACAGCCAGTAGAAAATCCAAACTGCCACCTTGCAAAGGAAAATGAGAGGAGATAACTCTGTGTTAATAGAGAAATTCCTCTGTGTTAATTTACACAGCAGTTTAATTAACCTAGCTCACTTTATGCACCTCACTTGGATGTGCAGAATGTAACCTTGGTTCCGGACCTTGAAATAATAATTTTCACAATCAATTGGTTATAACATTAGTTAAATGTGTTGTTATGATATAATCAATGCTGTTAGATTGCAGAATTTATTGTACATGTCATGACACTTTGACCACTTATGTGATATTAGTCCTGACAGCCATGGCACTACCTGTGAAGTGGATAGCACATCCACAGCCAAAATCTTCAGAGGTAGCTTCGAAGAAGCCTTCGCTTGATCCATCTGTCTGGAATCTATCCAACATGTATACTGCAGCAGCCACTGCAGCATATCATTTCTCAAATGTTGTAAAAAGAGTCTAATTTTGACATATTGTAGCTCAAACCTTGTGTCTTTCAAAGAACTGTTTGCCAGATCATTCCTTGCAAATTCGGACAGCTGACAAAACAAATTTGAAGTGTGTTCAGGGGTGGAACACCAGTGCAGCAACAGTACACAGCTGCAGGCTTTGCATGTAGTAAGCAATGGGATTTCTATGATGACTACATCTTTTTTTAATATTGTTTTTATAGTTTTCACTGCAGAAAATGATGATCCATTCTTATATTACACTGAATAACTGGTCATCTTCTTTCTAGACATGCAAGGCAGTCTCATCTACCTGTATTACCCATACTGACATTGTATCTACAGTATGGGGCCATTTGACTTG
Organism: Centroberyx gerrardi; assembly: GCF_048128805.1. Lineage (NCBI taxonomy): Eukaryota > Metazoa > Chordata > Actinopteri > Beryciformes > Berycidae > Centroberyx > Centroberyx gerrardi. Next base: position 12,515,167 of record NC_136003.1, on the reverse strand, counting down.
TGATGCTGTGATGTAATTATTTGTTGTTGCGTGTTAACCTTGGAGTGTTTAATTGGGCATCTTTAATACTATTAATGTCTATGATGAGGTGCTGCCTGTACTGCTGTGACCTCTGTGGAAAGTTCTTCCTTGACATGTACATTGTCTAATGTATGCTTTAAGTGGCTAGTCCTACTCCAGGACTGTGGGCTTTGCTATGTTCAAAACTACAAGATTTGGTTTTATTACTGAGAGGTCAAATTCAGTTTACGCTTAATAAGAAGCTGTGTTGTATGTAAATGTAATGTATTAGGGAGATTGGTTGGCAATCCCTCTGTCTTCAGAATGACATGTTTGTGTTGTAAGATCAATTGAGGATCATCTTGCTTCTGTAAGCTTTCATGTAAACAATACATATGATTATATAATGAGTAAGTGTCAATAAAGTGTTGAATTAAATGCAAAGTTCTCCAGTAAATTGCACACAAGGCTATATATTAAGTAAACAGGGAAACAATTCAACCAGAAGCAACGGCGTTTGTGAAGTGAACAGGATGAAGTGTGGTGTTATGTGTTTCTTCAGCTTTTCACAATAGGAACACTGAGCGGTTAGTGTCAGATGGCAGGAGTAGAAGTAGCACTCATTATCTTTAAGACAGAGTGGAGTGGAATGAAGTCGTGATTAAATGGCATTCTCAGGATGATAAATGCTTGTTTTATGGTTTAAAAGAGCAGTTCTCTCTTCTTTCCCCCCTGCATACATAACGTACGCGTACAACTTATTGGCAGCATATCAACAAATAAAGGTAGATTGGAATTGCATTTATAATAGGGCAGTTCATTGTAAGTTATCATCAGCTCAAATAAACTGAATACCAAATGATATTCCCATGTCAGTAGATAGGCTACATACATGTTTTTCTGTGCTTGTATTTCACATTCACAGCTTTGTGTTCAATTTGTGTGACTCTGAGGATTCAAGATTTAAAGTCAGGATTTATGTTCTTAGACAGTTTCACAAGTGGACATGTATGAATAGGAGATGTTACAACATTGAGTACCCAGCTGGCCTGCATCAGGATATGAACTCATTCAAGCAATATTCCCTTTATGTCCACACACACACACACACACACACACATGCACACACACGCACACAGGTTAATAAGACAACACAGAGTGTGCTTGCACAGATCTGACATCCCGTCGGTTCAGAGGGATGAGGCTTACATTATGTACTTGCAAAATCATGAGTTTAAAACCAGTGACGATTGTGTTTTCCCACATTATTAGACAGACATGTATGGATTATATTTTTGGGTGGATTTATGTTTTAAGTCCAACACGTCAGTTAAGTGTGGAGTCTGCAAAACATGTTGACACTTGGAGGAGGTCTTGCCGCTCTGTATAATGACACCTTGAAATGCTCCCCCGTATCTCTTGGCAGTTTTACCACCTTTGAAATCCTTAGCTTTATAATTCATGATAAGACTTGCATACTGTGTATCTATTTATAGATCTCCTAAGTTTAACCCTGATTTTATTCAGAGCTTTTATAACTTATTGTGCCACAATATGATAGAGCTCTTATCCTTGGTGATTTTAATATACATGTTTGCTGTCCCACTTTCTGATTTTATTAAGCTGTATGAATCTTTTAATTTTGCTCAGGTTGTTAACGGGTCTAGACGCACCAAGGGTCATACTCTCAATCTGGTGCTTTCATTTGGTATAGCAGTGAATAATCTAAAATTGACAGACTTCCCTCCGTCTGACCGTAAAGCAGTGGGTTTCCAGCCCTCCCTTTCACCTCCTGCGCCCATGACCCCTTTTTTTGCATCCGCTCTCGCCCCCTCAACAGTACGTCAGCTCCTTGATTCTGCCAAGCTTTTCTGGCTGGTTGTTCTAGTGTCTCCTCATCTCTCCGTCGAGGACCTAGTCATGGATTTTAACAGTACATGTCTTCATATTTTAGATTCCATTGCACCTCTTAAAGAGAAAAGAGTGAAACACATGAATTTCCCCAAGGGGATCAATAAAGTACCATCTGATCTTTATAATTCCTCCCCTTGTCTTGATGGTCACACGAGATATATTAAAAGACACTCCACTGTAATGCAGATGATACCCAGTTATATGTCCCATGTAAACCTGCATCTGTCAATTTAACTCATATCATGTCCTGTGTTGCAGAAATTGAATGCTGGATGTCACAGAACTTCCTCCAGCTCAATGCTTCCAAATCCGAGATCCTTTTATCCGTCCCTTCCACTCAGAACTTGGCTGTCCGTCCTCTAATATAAGTCATTTTTAACCACTGCTGATCTTGAAAAAGTAATTCATGCTTTTATTTCATCTGGACTATTGCAACTCTCTGTATTCAGGGCTGAGCCAGAAGACAATCTCCGCTGCTGCTAGGCTCTTGACTTGTTCCAGGAGACAGGAACATATTTCACCCATCCTCGCTTCTCTTCACTGGCTGCCTGTAAGTTTTAGAATCGATTTTAAGATTTTATTGATAAGGTTTAAGGCTTTAGGGTCAGGCTCCTAGCTACATTTTAGATATGCTGGTCCCCGAAGGCCTTTAGATTTATCCCAATTATCCATTACAATGTGAATATTTGCAAACATGACCAACTCTCTCGCAGAGATAGAAACCAGGGGATCCATGCTGAGCTATGGCATCATCAAGACAAACTGCCTGCAGTTACCAGACACTCAGGTATTGATGTTATTTAGTCCTTTGTGTGTTGTTCTTATCTGTCTGTGCAAAAGTTGATGTTGAAAAGTGGAGACTTCGGCACAGTGGGATTAGGTGAAAAAAGTGATAACATCAACCAACATCTTTATGTAGTCGGTACAATTATCAGTGGAGCTGTAGAGTGGAATGATGTCATTGGTTAGGGGGTGAGGAAAACTCTCAGAAATATATTTCTAGTGTCTGTGTTATAGGACAAGGGTGTAGGAAAAACATGCTGAAATTCAGTGGTGTTTCCCTTTAATTAAGACCATTTCTGTGTCCTTGAGGCTCAGATAATTGGATATTTATGATAAAAGCAAAAAGCTGCACTGGGAATGTAATCTTTTTCAGGCTACTGAAAGAAAGAAAGAAAGAAAGAAAGAAAGAAAGAAAGAAAGAAAGAAAGAAAAAAGAAAATATGAGGATTTAGTTCACACAGCACATGTTGTGTGCAAGAAAAAGTCAGATACCGTGCTGTGTGAATTAGTTGAGAGAGAAGCTTCACTGCAACTCAAGGGATTAGGCTATTCCAGTAGGCTTAACCATAACCTTTAAATCCTCGGGACGCAGGTAAACAGATATGAGTTTTCATGGGCCTGCATGATGAAATGTTTAGAAATAAGCATGAGCAGTCCCCTGGAACAAACCTGCCTGATTCCGAAAAGAGCTTTCAGGTGAGGGAGACGATGTAATCAATGTATTTGCTCAACAGGAGCGGCAATATCAAACTCAGAGGGGCTACTCCCAAATGTGATAAATTCCACCCAATCATTCACATATGCCACTTTCAGTCTAGCGGTAAAGATGAGAAAAAGTTACCCAACTCATTGTGTCAGTCAGTTCACACCAGCCTCTGTGTGTGTGTTATAATATTATATTCTCCCTTTTCACCTCCTTACTCTTTTCTACTGACCATGAGGCATAAAACCTTCAAGGCCATTGCTGTATCTTTCTGGACATGCAGTTCACTCACATTTCTCCAAAATGATGAATTACTTGGTAAGAAATGCAATTCAAACACAGGCTGTTGCTGTCCAGTCAGGCCGTCCAGGAGACAGGGAACTGTAATTACAACACCATAATTAATTTTTCAAAAAGGGAGTGTTGTAGTCAGAAGAAAATGTTCCTCTTCACTAACCCGTCAATCTCAAACACTTCACTGACTCAGCAACTGGCATCAGACAAACTCTCCAGACTTTGCTCAGGGCCCAAAGTAGCATACAAGTGCATAGTATTCAAATTGTTTGCCTTGTTTTGGGATGTGCTTTCTTTTTCCAATTTGAATATTCCTATGGACTAATCTGAAGATTGCATTATTGCCAATCAATTTTTGTGATGGATTTATGCACTGTATGACGAATAACTCTCAAACTGTACTTATTCACCCATGAATGAAATCAGTGGACACAGTAGGGTGTGGATTATCTGTAGTGGAATAAGTAGGCACACATGGGATGGGATGGCGTTTAAGCTATATATATAAACTCTGCTTCAGTTGTGGTGTTTTCATGCTCTGATGAAGGTCCATATAGGATCGAAACGCTAGTGCTCAATAAATAATTGTCTGTGTTGCAAGAGCAGTATGGGAACTTTATTCTATGATTACACAAGCCGGGGCCTTTATTCCTACGCACCTGCACTAAGAGGATTGGATGTGCAGGTTCCTCTACTTATGTCAATGACAGGCCACCATGAATGTTAATGTTGATGTCATTGTCATGTCAACCTTGGTCTCCAACTGCAGCCGATAAAAGTAAAAGATCTCTTAATGCCCCTTTAAACATCTTATATTGCAACCTTGGTGGTGCATGAAAAGCCATAACAAAAGTGTGTTAAATATTACATAAGGGCTCAAAGCACTGCTCTGGTGCTCAGCCTGCCTTTCTCCCTGTAGGCGCGGAGGAGAGCCTCACAAACACTCTCACATATACAGTGTATTGAGGAATTCTATCTTTACACTCACATGAACACAGTGTGAGTAAGGTGATGTTTTGCAGAAGCCAGCGTACACTGGATGTACAAAATATTACGGACATCTTGCTCAATCCACATCTCGTCTGCTTCTTTTTGTCTAGATCTCTCATATTTCTCTGTTTGTGATCGGTATAGATTTAATAAGGGAAATCAATAAGGGATAATGGCTTTTATCTGGATTCACCTCATCAGCGTGTTTCATGAAAAGAGTACACTACCAGTCCAAAAGTTTGGATACACACATTTTTCTTTATTTTTCACCATTTTCACATTTTAGACAGAAAACAACATTTAAGACATCAAAACTATGAAATAACACAAATGGAATTATTAGGTAACCAAAAAAGTGTTAAACAAATCAAAACTATCTTATATATCTCATATTTTAGATTCTTTAAAGTAGCCGCCCTTTGCCTTGATGGGAAGGCAAAGGCTTTGGAAAGAAATTCATACACAGGCATCAACTTCACTATTTATATTTGTCTAAGAAACACATTTCAAGCATTTAAGCAGAAGCCTTTAGATCAGAATGGCTTTAAGATAATGAAAAACATAGTACATTCAATCAGGTGTGTCCAAACGTTTAACTGGTAGGTAAGTGTCCCTAATATTTTGGTAGACTCAGTGTATATCCACACACAGGTATGATGAATGGTTTGTTTCCCTCAAAATTGTCTGGACAATCAATTAGTTTTACTTTCCACGGTGAAGGATTCAGGACATTGTTTTCCAGGCCACAGTATATTATAGAAAATATATATAAGTGTGTGTATGTGTGTGTGTGTGTGTGTGAGAGAGAGAGAGTGTGTATATATATATATATACAGTATGTGTATTGTATATACAGTATGTATATATATATATATATAGTATGTTTTTTAATGTCATTGGCTGTGTTGTCTAGTATCGATTTAGATGCTTGTTTCTCTCAGAGAACCTGGATAAACAACGCTCCGCATGCTAAACAAGATTATGTAATGCAGTTGCTCCCTAGGATCTGCAACAATGCTAAATAGACCAGTCAGGCCATGGATTGAATATGAATTTGACTGGGAATTGCTTCACTGCGGATTTTAAGAAATGAACTTGTAAACTTTATATAAAGAACTTTAATCTTCTAAGCGATTGTTTCTGAAGGAAACATTGCCCAATACCAAGATTCCCTGTCCTTTAATAATAAAGATATTCTTTTTCTGCTGATTTCTCTGCTGGAAAACAATTTTAATGTCAAATTTAATTCAGTAACAGTCCATCTGATCCCACCGCAGACCATCCATGAGCAGACACCATTACCGCTGCACTCTCACTCATCGCCCACCTTCAGTGCTGTCACGTGTTAAAATGACAACATATCAAAGCCTCCACCGCAACAAGAAGAATTTTATTAAAATGTCACAAAACTGTTAAAAAACATCTTTCCTGATATAATTGTATTAAAATTTATGCAACAATGTGTGGAACTGATAAGCCTCTTAATACAAACGCAAAAAATAACAATTTAGATAGACATGTAGGACATTACTTCAAGGGCTCTAGTAACAAAATACAAGTGGGGGTCCTCTTCCCTTCTGCTTCTGAATGATTGCTTCCTTTGGGGGTTGTGAAAAACAACAGCAACAGCATGGAGGGCCTCCAGATTTAATAAAAACACACAGCAGCCCTCTGACCAAACCCTCTGCATGGGCAAAGCCAACAAACACATTTATTAGAATGAAGGCACTGAGCAGTCTCCAGTCCTCACAAACAGCCCTGTTGGCAGATGATTGGTGAGAAAAACATCATTTATACGGCTGTATCATGCTGGAATATTCATAGCTTACACAGTCACAATGAATGCTTCTGTATGTCACCATTATGAAATGGACGCAATTACTTAGTATTGCGTCTAACCCACAAGGTGGACCATCAATATAAACAACAACAAAACATCAGAATAGTATTAATTTTCTTTCATATAACCTGCATCAGATAAAAAGTGTATTTTGTCCCAGCATGCATTAGACAAAAGGCACTGTGGACAGGTTGCCAGTCCATCACAGGGACACACAGATAGGCAGACAATCACCGTTGGATTTAGAGTCTCCAATAAACCTGACTATCTACCATCAATCACTTGCTGGTGAGACTCGTCGATCCATATGGCTCCAGGTGGGACAAGAGGATGAATTTACACAATTTATATAAGTAAATCACCAGGAAAGTAATAACTTCTGACCGACCAAGCCTGCTGTATTGTGTGTAGTGCATATCATTAGTTATGCAGTTAAATGTCAAACTATCCTCTGCTGCTGATCCCTGTGATATTATATGGTTTCCAGTCAAAGCCCTCCGAGGATCTCTTCTGATATCTCATATTCTCATGATTACTCATAGAAATTTATGGAATCCTATTTTGCTGTATCTTGTCATTTTTACATGATCTATCTAGCAGTTTGAGAAATCAGAGCCACAGCTTCCAGTCTCGCATAAGCTGCCGGGTGTCTGATCCCACTGGCATGATGTGACATAAAACTGTTTTTCTTATTGCCATCTAGAGTGCAATCCTACACAAAGTACATTTTGTACATTATATGTCATAGATATTTAAAACTCAGGCAAGATGATGAGATATCTTATGCAGCAGCACATGGTAGCATCAAATCATCAATTTTCTTAACTTAACATATCTAAAAACTGCATATGCAGGATGTGCCTGTGTGGCTCAGTCGGCAAGAGCACAGCAAGATCATGATTAAGGTTCAGAGATCAATGGCTGCTAGGGGTCAATTCAATTTTCCATGTAAGTGAATTCTGTATGAAAGCACTTTATATTCTCCATTAAGTGGTAGAAATTCACTACAAGGAAGTACTACAATATATAAATGTCCCTCAGTAATTGGCATTGTTCTCAGATTAATTGAATAATGGCTTGTGTTTTTGTTTTAAACTCAAAATAAAGTCAAGCAATAAATAGAAAATTATCAAAATTGAATTTTTTTCAGTCTATCAAGCCTTTTGTCACCCTCCAAAGGTAGCATGAAGTACAATTTCCTCCAAAGACTTTCAGATGAAAAGGATTCTTGACAAGACAATTTATTATACATGCAGCCCTGAAAAACCTTTTCAACAAAAAGGGTTCTTCAGATGGAAATGGTTCCAGGTAAATCCCTTGTTGGAACCCTGGAACCCTTTTGAAACCCTAATTTCTAAGAGTCTCGTCTATCATCTACACTGATGTGATTGTCCATGATGCAGTTTGCTTAAATAACTGAGGAGTGTGAATGTGGAGGTAAAGCCTGTGCAGCAAATGGAAAGCTACCTGAATGGCAAGCACACTTATTATTCACCACCATCAAAGCACTTTTAGAGAATTCCATGTCTGCCCATTACAGTAAAAAGAGCGTGACATTGACATCAGACAGCCTATTAAGCACAAATATGTGATTTTTTCTCTCCATTCTATCCACGATGGTTAGGCTCAAGAAAGGAAAGGACATTTTACAAAAGTACAATATGGAGACAAAAGGGAACAGCGCTAGCAGGGAAGAAGGCCGCGCTTTCAGGAATTATGTCGACAAAAATGAAATGAAATACGCGCTGAAATGATTATAAATGTGATTATATATCACATTTTCACACTGTTGAGTGACTGTATGACATCTTTCAAGTTTCTTAGTCAGAAAGTGAATATCGCAGATTCAACAGCATCAAATCTGTTTGCCGGTTTGCTTTTTTGCAAACCTGTGACAGAGAGATTTCAAATTTCAACCACACAGCCAAGATATATCAACGGCTTCCCCCTCTGAGATGAAAGAAAGTACATGAGACTGAACTGGTGATGACTAAGCTGCTCTTTGCTGCATTATCAGCTTCCTTTTTTCTTAAAGGTCTTCTGAAAATGTCAGATGGTGAAAGCAGTGTTTATTCTACATTCAATCAGCAGCAGCGCCCGCTCTCCTGCTGGGAATCCGGCCCTCCTGCTGGAAAAATGTGAAAATAATAAAAAGCATCATCTGTCCTTACCGACCTCTGCAAAACAAAAATGTATTGCGCCAATGGCCAATTTTGATCATGCCATGCAACCATGGTGCATGGTGTTCAGGACAGTATGATGTCATCCCACTGGCATGGTGAACACAATAACTCAAAAGCATGACAGAAACTTCATACTTACACCACAGGTTGAGTATGAAGTAGATGACCTGATTAGATGTTGGAGCACCTTGCTGCATAGATTTGCATATTAATGAGGAAAAACTGATTTAATTGAAGCTTTTATTGAACTCCTTAATGCTGTAAAATACAGAGTTCATATTAATACTGCTGTGTTATGTGAAGACACCTTAATTAATGACCTACTTTGCAGTAGTGCCTCTTGTTTGATTTAATCTTGTAAGAGTCTTCCAGCTGTACAAGTTGTTACATTATGTGACAATTTAAAGCTTTCAGTGATTGTTGTTGTAAAAATATTTTTTTTGTGTCCTTCATTTGTAAATTGTTTCTGTTCATCTGTTTTTCTCCCTGTATGTTTGTTATATTTTATTTTCTTTGTTCTTTTTACTTTTCCTGATCTCTTTTATTATCATTATCATTATTACTGTTGTTGTTGCATTGTCTTGATTGCTGTTAATGTTCTGTCAAGAAAATTAAAAAAGGAAAGAAAGAAGAAAAAAAACAATCAATCATAGAACAGAATGATGAAACTCAAGGAAGCAAAACAAAGCACAAGACACACAATAGCAAAAGTGACTCGGTCCTCAGGTCCTGGACCAACATTTTGTTGCCATGCAATACCAGCAAAGTTTCTGCAATGTCGCTTCAATTTTATTCCTCAACAGCAACACATGCACATTAATAATTCAATCTTTCAATAATTCAATTATTTTCCGCTGTAGCGTGAAATTGAAGCGCAGACACACTGCCAGGGTAACACACATTTTATGGGATGCAGATTTTGGCACGACACCTGTTGCTAGCAGCCCTGTGCAACTGTGAACAGCAGCTGCCCGCCAAGAGGGAGCGCTGTGGCTGCGGATCGCCCCGCAGCTTCCGCCAAGCACCACTTCCCACAACCCACACGGGACGCTGCGCTCGGACCTGAAGCGTTTCCCCACAGGCCCTGGCAGCACCCCCGGCCAGACCCAGGTGTTTGGTCCACATCCCCCACATCCCATTCTGATGGGGTGGAGGCAGTGCTGAGGGAGTGAGGAAGTGCTGATCAACATCTCTGTTGGAAATTGTATGCGGCACTTTTCTTTGTGTCTTAACTTACTCAATTATTTATTTGTATGGTTCAAAAGGACTTTTAAATCTCTATCTATTTTAAAATCAATGATGGACTGATTGCACTGCGCATATCCAACCAATTACATTAGTAGTGCAATCACACCGAATCCCACTGAAAGCTGAATCACTGATGTAATTGTTCATTGTTCATCGACTCAGCCTCATGTAACCTCAGTGGTTTGAGTGGGGTACACTGGATTTAAATGCATGTCATGCTGCATGCTGTACAAGAAGAGCTGGTCATGTGCAGCTTATCATTTAGATAAATTGCGAGCAACAAGCTACAGATCTTTACTGTAAACAGTAAGTAACCTGAGCTCAGTGTTTTGGGAAGAAGACTGAAACAATTAAAACAATCTAACAGACGTATTCTCAGCTGAATAGGCATAGCAGTGCACAAAGACTCAGGCTTGTTAATTATTGTCTCTGCAAAACCTTCATTCACCTTCCTTTTATGTAGAAAGATAACACAACTGCTTAGATGTGAGTCAGAGTTAGATAAAAAACCATGAAACACCTAGACTGAAGCTCCTCTTATATAAATCTTATATAAAATTAACTGCACTGAGATAAATTGTGAGAAAAAGCTGTGTTTAATTTGCAATTCATAAAACTTCCAGCACATTAGGCAGACATTACAGACAGTCCAATGCAGGGACCTCTATGTGTTATGTCCACAGTTCAAGCCCACTTGAAGCCCACTTGTGCATTATCCACACCTTACTCAGTGACCTGAAACAGTTTCTGATGTTATAATCTGATACTTAAATTACATAATTACATATCAGGTACAAAATGTAGACTTTTAAAAAAGTTATAAAATATAATCAAGCCATATTTTCCCCAATAATGTCTTAGAAATATCCTTCATTTATGGTCATTTCTGTTACAAGTGCTCATTTTGGTGAAGTAAACAATGTGGTGAAGTAAACATGTTAAACAATAATGTTAAATAATGACTCGACAACATTGAAATTGACCACAATTACAGTGTAGGCAACCAATTTGTATTCTCCACTCACAGAAAGCGTTGACTATGTCTCTTTTGCATTCCCTAGTGATCAAATGTGCAACGCATAAAGTAACAATACAGCATCTAGCACAAAATGGTTTATTATAAATTGAAAATTCAAACGACCAAGTGTAAGTGAAGGAAAGTATATTCCTTCACAACAGTCCCTTGTAGTTTTTCTCCTGCTCCTCTAGCAGTAAGAGCCGACATACGGTGCAGATACATATTGTCACATGACTGACTACGATTTAGATATACAGCCGAAAGTTCAGCGGCTCATTCTGCCTGTGTGGCAAGTTTATTGTGCTGTGAGTACAATATCTGACTTTGTGTTTGAACTTCCACATAAAAGAGCTCTTTTAATGCAAGCAAGCCATTACCAATAGATCTGGTCACACCCCTGTGGCTGCAGAGACAGGATAATTGTGTTTGTGAGGACCGTGCGAATGTTCTGCTCACTCGCACGTCAGAGAAAACTGCTTCAAACTGAGCTTTTCCTCCACATTTAGTCCGGGCAATTTTGGTGTCTTATTACTAAGGATGTTGGCAAGGGAATGGAAGCCTGACTTCAGTGACACGTAAACTCCACCCACATACACACGCACACGCACACGCACACACACACACACACACACACACACACACACACACACACAGCTTGGAGCTCAGCAGAAGTGGAAATGCTGTGGGTATGTGACCTACAGCAGGTTCTAATAAGTCATTTTTTTAAGTGAGTACAATCCCACTGTGCTGTTGACATGTACACTGCCCATCATACCTCCATATAAAATTGATCAAATTTGAAAAAAAAAGAAGACAAGAATTTGAAGGGGAAAGGTTTTTGAGATCTGATCTTGTCCCACTTTCTGGCATTTTGAATCATTTCACAGATAACCAAGCAAACTGCCCGCATTAATTGCAGTTAAGAAACCCCCCTTACAGATTTCACCAAGATCCACAAACCTCTCCTGCTGTATCATACTCGGTCGTTTACAAATTGTATATTAACTGTTATTAATCAGATACCTGAAACATAAAACAAACTCCTGCTATTTTGCCAATTTTAGTTTAGATGCAATTTAAGTGTTTCTAAATTAGCAAGGTCCAGGACATTTGTGAGCTCTGGCCCTGTAGCAAAACAGAAACTTATTTTTTTTTTTAAACAAAGTGCATTAATGATATAACATGAAAAGGATGATAAATGACAAATAATGCATGTTGTTATAGCAGCCATTTTACAGTGCAGGTACAGATGTTGGTAGTTTTTTGCAATGGTTAAATCAACCTCCTCTTTTGTAATATCAATTAGAAACTCAAAAATAAAACCATATATGACAGTAGATTGCTTTATATAACAAAATGAGAAAGAAATCATGACAGCAGTATCTCTCCTCAGTAATTCAACTCTGCATAGATGTAGCGTGGTAGAACACACAAAGGTAAGAACTTATATAACAGTACTTCTATGAATGGGAGAGAGAGAATATACTTTCTGCTAAGATTTCCAGCGACGTTCTTTAAAAAGCAGTCCTGGTGCAGGTCTCTCTGGAAGTTAGACAGCTGCTTGGTGCTTCTCTGGGTGCGATGCGTAGAAATCAGTAGAGAGGTCCTATTGTTCAACAATCATTCTGGGCTGTCACAGAGGCACTTATAATGAAACAAAAAATACAAAGCCATCAGCCACAACGTTACCAGTCAGCGAGGAAATCACTATGATTACTGGGTAGAAAATTAACAATAATGATATTGATAATAAAAAACAGGCTTAGGGTTAGACTTTCTGAGAATGAGAACTCCTGCAGCTACTATCTTTAAAGCCTTCCATTCATGTAAGATTTGGATCTCTGACAGTTTAATCTCACCCCACAGTGTCATGTCAATCATTGCTTTACTTATCACAGTGGTAGGGAATGTCTTCCCTATCAAGTTTACATCATGATTATCCCTCTTCAGCGGGGGAGGTTTCTATTCTTGCACCATGCTGATGAGCTATACTGGCTGACACTACGGGCAAAAACTCAACCACAACTTTGTAAAATGTGCTCTAATTTGTTCCAATTCGTGCTTGCTCATAACTCATATAGCCAATGTGACACCAGCCAAATAGATAAAGCCTCAACAGCTCTTACAACTCTACGGCTGTGACAGCAGCCTAGTTTAGGCTCAAAAACAGGACTCGGGGACCGGTCTCTGCCTACCCAGGGAGGTGGTACTGTATCGTGTCCGCTGCAGGGTGGCGTAGCTGGGCTTGTCAGACAGCAGGCTGCGGTGGGCTGCAGGGGGCGCTATTTCACCGTTCCTCTGCAGGGAGGCGCACCTGCGCAGCGTCAGATCCAGCTTGGTCTGGATGTTGCTGGAGCTGTGCGCGCGCTTGATGTCTACCGGGTTGTGATGCACGGCCTTTCCATTGACTAGCTGCGCTTTGCAATTATGGGTGTCACATCGCGGGATGCCGTTGGCCTTCTTGTCTTCTAGTGCTACTGCGGTCAGGGTTCCATTGGAGAGGGACAATTTGGCCAAATTGCTGCTAGCCAGCTTTCCCAGTTGCCCGTGGCCGTTCATACGCCTATCTTGCCCTTTGCTCGGTGTCCTCTGAATGTCTTTCTTCATGAAACCAGGTTTGAAAAAGGACAAGAGGCTGTCGTGGCTCCTGCCCTCCTCTCCCTTTTGCCCCTTCCTCTCCTCGGGGTGCATGATCATCTGTAACAAATCCCTTTGTGCCCTGGAGGTCGTCCCCGTTTGGACCTTGGTTCTTCTCAGTGTGGAGTCCCTGCTCGGAGGCGCACTGTGGCTGATGTGCCCCCCCAGAATGGCCCCTCTCTGCAGCTGGAGGTCCAAGGTCCTGCCCTGGTCCTGCCTGGCCCTCTTGGATGACCTCTGCCCCAGTGAACCATCATCCCTGGCCTTGACACTGCTGCTGTTACTGGCTCCCTGGCTGATGCTTCTCTCCACACCCGGTCTGCTCTGGCCCTCTGGTATTTTGGGGGAGTAACAGGTGTCTGAGCTGAGTCTGTCCGTGCAGCTGAGGCTGCTGCCACTAGGGGAGCTGCCCAAGTCCCTCTGTCCCACGTCGAAGGCCCTGCCCTGGGCGCTTCTCTGTGGTGGGGTGGCCACCAGTGTGATAATAGGGTCTTTGGTACAGCGCGGCCGGCGCCCCGACTCCAGGTACTCCACCAGCTCTCCGGGCTGGTTCTGGGCTGAATGTTTGGTGCGGTCCTTGGAGCCAAAGGACCAGCGCAGTGGCAGGACTTTGCTCAGAGCCTCCTTGGGCTTAGTGGGCGACCTCATGCTCACACTCCTGCCTTGGGTCCCACGGACAAACGGCTTGGCTTCAAACCCGTCTACAGGGAAAGAGAGCATACATCAGCTGAACCTGCTAAGATGCACTTATGGTACGCTATAAAACTGTGATTATAGTACTATATTGGTCCAGTACTATGCTAATACAAAGGCATGAAACACTCTTGCTTTGAAGGTTAAAGGACCATACCAGTGTTTTTGCATGTTTTAGCCCATTTACCACAATTCACATATACTTGACATTACTAAGCGTACCGTACTTGTTTAGATGTTTGAATGTGTTTTTCCTACCTTCCAGGCAGCCATTCATTTCCATTCATGTCAGTACAGTGTAAAAATCCCTCACAGTGAAGATCTGGTTTATAATTGCCTAAGTTACTGTTGAGGAAAAAGTTCCGGAGTCAGAGATTCGTCTTACTTGAGTATATATTTATTGAAAGGAGTCTCGAGAGGAAGAGATGCACACAGCATGGAGGCTACATACACTTCTTCGAAGAAGAATAGGTTTGAGCTGGTCTTTATGTATCTTTCAAGGGTGCACAGAGTGTGCTGACATGGGAACAGGTCACAGGAAAAGGGTTACAGCATCATATGTTATGTCTTAGTTTAGAGAGAATCTACAGATTAGTCTAGGACAGGAGCCACTTGTGTCAAGAAGCCTCTGACCTAGTAAGTTATGGGCTAAGGGTTATCAGTGAGGTGAACCTTCACCATGCAACCGTACATTCTCTGAGGGGCCCCAGTTCAGCTGTACATACATGCATGTTAATTTTTCTTCCACAGTTACTTTATCTTTGCGTGGTAATTTAGTTTAATGCCCCCATTGATTTGAAAAGTCTAGACATCTTCTGGTGCAACAGTCGTCTGCCAAACAGCACTGCATTCATGCTCTATTTACTCAGAAAATCAAACCCAGAAAATAAATGATAAACAAACATGAAAGGGATGATGTGGATTTGGCTTCTTCTTGCTTTAAAAACATTATGATAGGTTGCCTGGCTAACTACCAAGTAGGAACTTTGTTTTTCTGATTTATCAATAGCACATGAATGCACCATTCCTTTCTATCGCACTCGCAACACAATGTATGTCTCCACCAGAAAATAGTCCATGAAGAAAAGATTGTTTTCCAAACTAAGTTCAAACGTCCATGACTCCTAAACTTGGGCACGAATGTTAGCTGGAGGAGCAGAGAATTTTAAAGTAAATTTATCACCTGAATGTTTGAATTAAAAAACAAATAGGGAAATTGAGTAAATATTCAAAAATCAAATAAAGTAGGCCTATGGTTTACTTTGGAAAATGGTCAGTAGTAATGTAACGTATGTGTGCAATGTAGTAAATAGGCTAAAACATGCAAAAACACCGGTATGGTCCTTTAAATTCCCAGGAAGAAACAAAACTTCAAAACACATTAAACAAGAATGTTGTTTGCAATTCACTTTGATGCATAAATAAAGAAATTAAGATGACTGCAGTTGTTGAACTCAACATATTGAGATTCAGTGTTTAAAGTGCACATCTGTATGTATGTGGTGTGGTGGTCCTATTTGTTCTCAAAGAAAACAAGTACTTTGCAAGTATATTATCTGTATATCAGTGTAGAGTCAAAGAATGGCTAAACAGGCTATTCCAGTGGGATGCTCACTTGTGTCTACTTGTTTGGGGGGTTCGTCCCCAAACACGGGCAGCTCAGGAGACTCCGGGGCCAGCGTGGGCCCTGGGGGTCCAGAGATGGATCCTCCGGAGCCCAGGCTTCCCCTCTCACTGCCCCCCGTCAGCCGGACCAGCCAGTGGTCAGAGGTGGAAGAGCTGGTGGAGCCTGCAGAGAAAGGAATAGAATCAAACCTATTATGGAGATGGAGGAGGAGATGGAATCTGTCTTTTCGTATATCCCTTCTAGTTAAACACATGCAGTCACACACACACACACATGTACAGAAAGAGCCTCCATATAAGCCTGTCCACAGCAACATCTATAGTGTTCTCGACACTGATGGTGTGAGGAGGGAAAGAATTCTGCAGCCACACTGCACAATGAAACCCATGTGAAAATGTCAAAAGGTATCATAGGTATTTCCTTCAAATATCAACCTCCTCATCAGGCTGAAACCACGGAGATAAAGGCTTCTCTGACTCCAGGAAACAGAGACCTTTGCTTGCAACAGGTCAGGTATTTTTTTTTTTTTTTTTTTACCTCAATGCAATAGGGAGCCTTCATTTGTTGAGACCCCTCTGAAAAATGCCCACTGATGAAAGTGAAAAGCCGGCCACACTACCGGCACACAGAAATTCATTACAGACAGACAAATAACTTTTTCGACCATTATAGATTTTTTTTGCCAGGTGTAAGTCATGATACTCCCACACGAGAATTCAAAAAGCCTCATTTCCGTCTTCTTCGCAGGAATCTACAGCAGAACGCACCCGTGTAACCTCAACGCTAACGAGGTTTGAAGAGGGCTGACCTGTGACTGAGGAGCTGGCAGACCAGGGGGGGATGGTGTTTCGTCTCTGGTAGAAGAGGATGTAGGCTCCGCGCGTGCACACCTCCCCCTCTGGCACTGGCTCGGCACTGCTGTCATCATAGCTGTACCACTGGCCGTCCACCGAGTTCCTGCAGAAGGCTGCAATCACGCGATAACAATGAAAAGAGATGCAAGCAGGGTAAGAGAAAATATTTAAACACCAATGACCTGCGGCAATGAGGCAAAAATAATGTAAAATCTCTCACTAATTAAAATTTTGTATTTCCGGATAGATTTCCCGATAAGAGTCCTGTCTCAAAGTGTGTTCATTATTCAGACTAGAGCTGAATAAAAGGGTTAACCCTAAAAAAAAAAAATAAAAAAAAAATTAATTGCAGAGAAAGTCCGTCCAAAATGGATTTCTAAATGTGTGTTTTAGAGCTGCGGGGCCATGAATCAAGTACAATATTGGTGAAAACTTTTCATCATGTTCAAACCTGAAAACTACAACATTTCCCTCTTTTAAGGCAACAAAGCAGTCCTGGGTCTGTCGTCACTATGCATTTCTATTCTTGGTTTACACTAAAATAAAAGTAGATCCGTTCTCCCAAACAGGAACTATCTCTCCTAAATGATATCCCTCCGCTATGTTCTATCAATAAAAATGCTATTCGGAGAAATTATGTTCTGAAACGTTGGACCCACAGTCAATTGAAAATCACAGCAGCAGGATCTGTTGTTGAATCTGTTCACCAACGTGTTAAATGTCACTTTTCAGGCTATTTTCGTGGCTTCATTCAAATGAATGGGAAGTAAAAATCCTAATGCTACAAACTCGTCCAGCTGCATCCGATCTTGGTGATTAGTTTATATTCTGGTTTTTCATGGCGGTCAAGTGCCAAATGACCCCCATGTTAAAACTAAGTGGGATACTGCTTTAAACAATTTTAAAGTTCTAAAAAATGCATGACGAGAAAAATGAGAGATTTTTGGTGGATATGTTTCAGCCCTAACTCAGACCTGTGTAGTGTCCGCCGTGCATGCCCCCGTGGTGGTTGCACACAGCGTACAGATCGTACAGGAAGTCGGGCGGGGCCACGTCAGGCGGGCGGGACTGTTTCCAGCCGGGCTGCGGGTGGGCTTGGGGGGGCGGGGGCTGCCGGCCGCCGTGGCTCCGCTTCACCACGTGGGGCGCCATGTCCAGGCCGGCCAGGGGGAAGTGCACCAGCGTGGTCAGCTTGTTCCTCCGCTCGCCCACCTGCCTGAAGCGCTTCAGGTGCAGGATGAGGATGTCCGGCAGCGTCCACAGGCTCATCTTCACCATGCCCTGCTGCAGCTGCTTGCAGTGCGGGCACTTCCAGGCGTCGTCCGGGGCGAGCTGGTGGGGAGGGAGAGACGGAGGAAAAGAGTGAGAAACAGAAAGAAAGGCAGTAGACACACGTATGCAGTGGGATCGTTCGCTATCAGTGGAATTGTTTGTCGCTTGTGAACATCATGGGGCATCAATTATAAAAGGGTCTTATAATGAAATTCAAGGTGATTTTAAAAAATATGGTGCTGAAAATCAATGGTTTATATTTTCTGTGATAAATCAGAGCCTAATTCGTTTAATCATTTTTTGTATAAATGTATTGTATGAATGAACCTTGGGAAATCACAGTCTTGCCCCTAACATCGCCCTCATCTGCCTCATCTGGAAGAAAAAGCACATTTTGAGGCTGTTGCTGTGGCTACCGCTTTTGTTTATTTTCTCCTTCCCTGTCTGATTACCATGTTGATGAGGAGACAACAATAACATAAAGAAGCCAGAAGAAATGAGCGTTGATGGTCAGACAAGGTCGCTCCTTTAAACTTTAAAGTGTGAACTGCTGAATGATGTCTTGTTCCTGCGAGGAGCCGTAGCGATTCATCAGTGGGACGGGACTGGGATGTAGCGTGTGTGTATGAACGCGTGAATTCTTATATTGTGTGTGTATGTTTGTGTGTAGGGGACCTGCGGACCCTAATTGAATCAGTCATAACTGAATGGTGAAACTTTGTGGATAAAGGGAAAATGTTTACCCTTATGGCATTAAGCCTTCATCTTATTTCCATTGCTTATAATTACTTTATAATTCATGTTATGTATTTGCAAAGCCTCGGACACATAAACGGCCTTTAAGGGGAAACTTCAGAGGCATTGTTCTAAGCTTTTGACTTTTCAAAAAATACAGCGCAATTATTTTGAGCATATAGCCTAATACACACACACACACACACACATACACTGGAATGCTCAATTCTAATCAACTGTGAAGTGGTTATTTATTTCATATAATGTATAATGCCCTACTTAAATGCCTGTTTCTCTTCCATAAGTTCATTTTAAATGAGCAAACTAATCACCAGCTTCCAGCATCGCCTGCCTCATCCTTACAACTCCACAGGGTGGTGACAAAGGGCTACACCAGCAGCAATACCTACACAGTTATTATTAACATTATTAATATACTCCCGACGATTAGGCTCTCTGTACTTCCTACACTGTTGCTGTCTATACCATATTAGCAATTATGAAAACTCAGTTTGCACTGTGCATTTAGAACGAGAAACTCATTGTCCCTCATTCATTTTCCCTCATTCCGGAGGCGTTTAGGATTTGAAATCCATGGTGGCTCAGCCCACCTTAGGGTGATGGTAAATGATTGTGTATAATGGCCTTAGAGAGGAGGACACAAAGAAGATTTACAACAACAGGAGTGTCTGCTCTGGCACAGTCTTATTTATATTAGAGCTACTTCACATTCTGAATATTGGTGCAAGAAGAAGTCAGGTTTTAATTAATTCCACAGAGTGAAATCATAGGACAAATGCCCTTGTAGATCCTCTTGACACTGTGTTGAATATTGAATATTGTAGGAGATGAAAGAAGCTGTAAAGAACTGACTTGGCATTGTGAGTGGAGAGAGTCAAGAAAATGCTTCATCATTGCGCTGTTACAAAAACTACACACAGGCCGACACTATGAATGCACAATACACAATGAGCTCAGAAGCACTTACACCTTTGTGGAGGAAAAAGCTTTGATGAAACACCACTGATGAATTCTGTAGTGTTCTTAATGACAGGCTTCGCTTGAAAGCACCAACTTAACTTTCATTGAATTTCCTCATTAGCATTTTTTAAAGAGACTGGTACAATAAATGAAAGTCCTCTTTTCAAAGCTATTAAGAGAGATAAAACATAAACTATGGACACTGAATTCTTGGCTCATCCTTGTTATTGATTTAGCCAGCGGTCTGTCTGGCTGTCTATTAGCCTTGGAGGTGGGTGGCTGATCAATGTCTTATCAATACTCATGTCTATTACAGAATGGCAAAACTCTAGTTACCGACATTTCTGTCACTGTGACAAGTTACAAGGTGTCATCATGTGTAATGTTAGTCACCATCACCTCCACTATAACTGACTTAACTATTCTGACCAACATCAACAACAATATTATTATTATTATATTATCATTATATAACATTTTAGGCATTTATCTGTTCCTCTAAGCTAGGATATACCAGGCTCAGTGTCTTGGTCAAGGACATTTTGATAAGATCCATGGCTGTTAATGGACCCACTGGCTGTCGCAGGTGATCAAACCTTAGTGCCATGACAACAGACTGACTACTGCACCTGTTCCTCTTTGGTGTAGAGCTGGAAGCACTCGTCCAAGGTGCAGCTGTACTGCTGGACGTGCTGCTGCTGCTGGTTCCTCACGCTCTCCGCATCCTTCACCACCTCCTCCTGAATATTACCAAACAGACTGCAGCCCAGGACGACAGATATTTGTTATATAATGCGTGTAGAAAGTTCATTTTGTTTTTCTCAAGTTAACACAACAAAATGATAAGAGGACTGTCTGGACTGACCAGTCTTTGATTCTGTGCTCCCACTCGATGATGAGCTTCACGTGCGGCGGGCCTCCTGAGCCACACAGCTTCAGAGCTCTGCAACACATCGAGGTGAAAGGTCATCCAGCGTACAGGGAGGACACACATCTGGTTTAACATCAGATCCTTTGTGTGTGATACTGGCTGTTTATGCGTAAAATGTTACTTTCAAGAGGGTTTAATTCTGTTATGTGCTAGAGATGTTCTTATAAGCTGAGACATTTTACTGTGGATATACAGAGTGCACTTTTACTGAGTGTTTTCAACCACTAGATGTCAGCATGACCAAATAAAAAAAACAGTAATGCAAGCAAGACAGTGGAGAATAGATAGATAGGGAGCTAGATAAACAAAGAGAGAGAGAGGTGAAAACAATTTTTTGAATTCTATAGCTACAGTTTTGCCTCTTTGAATTGGATTTGCTTGTTGAGAGAGAGAGAGAGAGAGAGAGAAAGAGAGAGAGAGAGAGAGTATATGGCATTGGCATTGGGGATCCTTTAGGTGAACTAATGTATTCTAAGCTTAGAGTGAAAGCTCAACTTAAATCTTACAGGGAGCACTTCAAACAGACTTTCATTACATGGTACTGTGTACGGCTCCAAGCTGCCTCCGAGGAAAAACCTGCTGATCTCAGCTCTGTTGACTGAGAGAGAGCAGGAATCTCCCCAGAGGCTTCATGCCTCCGTAAGGAACTGGTGTGACCGAACAGTGATGTACGTGACACGGTTCAGTGAAAAATAAGCAAACGGTGAAAAGTCAATCAATGAGACTATTGGAAATGATCTGGACACAGCAAGTCCTCTGGTATAAGAAACACATTGATGCTGCCTGACATTACACACAGAGAGCGTAGCGAGGCCATTAAAAGTTTACAAACTAGACTAAAAAACACCGGCACGACCAAGTTCTTCTACGACAAAGTTCCTGTTCAGTTCGATGCGGGTTGACTTGGGGACAGAGCATATTTCGGAAACATTAGAGCTTAAACACTATCATTACATTAGCTTCTCGGATACAGTGCTACACATTTGCATTTCAAAAGATTTCAAAGGCATTTGCCCCCATCAGCACCATTCAACGAATGAATGAACTTTTCTTAGCAACTACGCGAATGGAAGTTCCTTTTAAGTTCTTGCCAAAATGCCCCTTTGAAATGGCAATTCACTTTCGCAAGTGCAAGCCATTAGACACCCACTTGTGAAAAGGAATAATATAGCTGCACAGTTCCATCGTAGGGGCAAAATGAGTCTAACCTGTACAGTTAGTATGATATAGATTAAAAAACATAAAATCAAGCATTGGTGTCACATCTGTATAGACAGTGCCAATCCTTAAAAGATGGTGGCATTAACAACTTGAACATCCACACTGCTATATAGCATGTGTGTTGTAATGTAATTTCAAATGTACCAGTAACTGACTGCAGTATGTATCTTTTCTAAATAAACACTGTATTAGATTAGATTAGATTAGATGAAACGTTAATGAACCTGTGGGGAAATTGGGTCATTGCAGCAAGAATAATATAATTAAGAACAAAAAAGTAGAGTATATTGAATATAATACAAGTAATTATAACAAAAGAACACATGGGGAATAATACAACAAATGAATAAAGATGCAGCTCGGTGCTGGCCCTGTAGCTCCCTGGACCTCCCCAAATTTGCATACCAGGCCCACATAGGTGTGGATGATGCCAACATACTGTATATCTGCTTCATGGGAGGTATTCCCATCTGGAGAGGCTGGGAAGCATGCTGAGAGTTAGGTTCTTTGTTTTCTCAGGTGACTCCTCTGTTGCAGGATGCATCAGAGGCCAAGGAGGAGGATTACAAGAATCTAGTGGAGAGCTTTGTAGAGCGGTGGAGAAGGAGAACCATCTGCAGTTCAGCGTCAGCAAGACAAAGGAGCAAGAAGCCACTGACAACTGTGTGAGGAGATGGAGATTCTTCAGTCCTACAAATACCTGTGGGTTCATATCGACAACAAACTGTCTCCGCTTTCCTAAAAGAACTTTCTGAGTTGCTGCCTGGACACTATGGAGGAAGTGAACTGAACTTCATCTTGAACAACATCTCCCACCCCCCTCAGCCTCCGGCTCACCTCCTCAAGATGTGGAGTTTTTGATGGGGTGAATAGCTAGTGCCAAAATCTGCATGTTTGTCACGTTATCTACATCGGTGGATAACGTGATACATTTGACATGCTGAATAGTTTAACAATGCATTTCTGCACACCTAGGCACTTTCTGTAGATATGAATGGCCTTCTGCAGACCTGTTACTGTGAATATGACACACATTTTGCACATCATGAATATAAGCTGTAAATTCACAAATTTGCTTGCTTTTTATTCTCATTTGTTATATATTCCATTTAAACTGATATTTTTACTTTTTATAATCATTTCATATTGATTGCATATTCCATTTTGGTATATTCTCACATAATACATATTTTTATTCTTTTTTTTTTTTTTTTTTGCAAGCCCTCATAGTGCTGTACATCTTTTTTTCCATACATTTCTGTCATACATTTTTACATTTTACATGTTCTTGACACATTAGAATTTTTGGTTTGCATTATGTTTAATACCCTCATTTGCCATATTTAATTATTCTTTGCTGTATCCCATTACTATTGCTGCTGCAACAACCCATATTCCCCATGGGAATCATCATG
Organism: Centroberyx gerrardi; assembly: GCF_048128805.1. Classification (NCBI taxonomy): domain Eukaryota; kingdom Metazoa; phylum Chordata; class Actinopteri; order Beryciformes; family Berycidae; genus Centroberyx; species Centroberyx gerrardi. The sequence continues at coordinate 12,491,828 of NC_136003.1, read as the reverse complement.
GGAATCATTAAAGTTTCCTCTTGTGTTATCTGGACAGTCTTACATCTTAGAAGGGGATGCAAGTGTGCATCGCTAGCTATTCACATGACCAGGTATACAGATGGAAAAACATATGTAGAAAGATGTGTCCAGATGTGTCCAGATGTGCAAACATGGATTGGTAACTGTTCTCATTATCAGATCATATTTACAGATGGAAGTGGTATGCATAGAGAGATGTGTCCAAAAATATGACCATATTTCCAATGCCGGCCTCACCTGTCCACAGCAGGGTGGTAGAGTGGCCGCCCGTCCTGAGGTGACAGGTAGCTGTAGGACGCTGATCCTCCCACCACACGGATGTTGAACAGCACTCTGGTGTTCTGAAAGGAGGCCACAACAAAAACATTGTAAAGCCAAGGACAAGATTGCAATAAATTGAATAAAACCAAACATCTGAGTATTTCTGTGCTTTTCATTCACAACTTTGCCGCAATGCTATCTGCTTCCAATACTAGGATATTTTCCCTCCTTTACAGTCTAGTCCTTGCTCTGCCCCTGACTTTGTTCCCATAAATATTGGCTTCCGTAATTTCAGATCCTTCTCTGAAAAGTCTTTCATCTGCCTTGATTTTATTATTGCTAACAGTTTGGACTTTTTTATGGCCACAGAAACTTGGCTGGGGAACGGAGACTCTGCACCCTTGATTGAGGCAATACCTCCTGACTTCTCATTTCCACCTCCCCCAGCTCTTTTGCTAGAGACCAGAGATTAGCTGCTATACATAATGCACTTCAAAAGCACCTCAAATGCTCTCGCCTCTGAGTGTTGAACCTTACAGAATCATTTAATCGGTCTCTTCTGGGGGCCGTTCATATAAAAGGGCAGACTCTTGATTTGGTGCTTTGTCATGGGTTTGCCCTGTACAATGCTGAACCTTTATATTTCTGACCATAAGGCCATTAGTTTTCATGTCAACTGCCTCCTCCTACCTCTAACCAGTGTATCGCAACTCGCTCCCACATTCTGAACTCGTTTTCTGAGGCTTTTTAGATCTCAGTGCAGCGTTTGATACAGTCGATCACGCAATTCCACGGTAAATCAACACTAAATCACATAGGCCAGAAAGCTGCTGCTGCACTGCTCTCTATCAGTGCTGTAAAAGCAGGTATTCTGTCTTTGGCAGCTGATGGAAAACACCTGATTGGGGTGCGGCAGAAGTGCAACATGCTTGAAAGTTTCAACCCATAGAGAGCAGTGCAGCAGCAATGTGCTGCCCTATGTGATTTAGTGTTGTTTTACTCTTTAAACACTGGCCTGACATTTCAGACACAGCACTCTTACAGAACATTCTCCGTCTCAAAAGGTAATAATACATCCTCCTCCTTCCAATTTACAACCTGCATGGTCCCATAGGACTCCATTTTAGGCCTCATCCTATTCTCCTTATACACGCTCCACCTCGGTCATATATCCACAAACAAAAGTTGTCCTTCCATTGTTATGCGGACGACACCCAGCTATACCTTTAAAGTGCAACGACCACAACTGCCTTGGCGGTCTGCATGAATGCCTTTTAGATGACACTTTCGGATATCCAAGAACTTCCTTCATCTCGATCTCAAATTCAGAATTGTTCTTTTTGGTTTCCCTGATTTTTTGAATATGATGTGAAAACTGTAGCTAAGAACCTAGGGAGGCTCTTTGACTATAAAACAGGGTTGTGCAGTCGTGCTTTCTGCAGCTGAGAATTATTTGGAAAATGAAACCACCACTATCCTCGGCTCACACGGAGAAGGTCGTTCCTTTCATTTAGACTTTTGCAACTCCCTTTGCTCCTGCCTCTCTCCAAAGTCCCTTTCACGCCCGCAGGTTATCCAGAATGCTGACTCGACGGTTCTGTCTGGTGCAAAACATAGAGATCACACCACCAAGTTTAGCCTCTTTCCACTGAGTTCCTCTTATGCCTGCCATGCATTAGAAGACATTTAGTCTGACACACTCTCACATTTAACAACAATCTGTCTCAAGTCATGAGTTTTGAGTCCTAGAGGTCAAATTTTAAGATTCTGTTAAGACTGAGAATCATGCAGCATCACACATTAAAGACTCCAGCAGGATTTTTCAGAGATTTGGTAGTTCCTTGCATCACGCAGGTTTTCAGTGCATGTGAAGGATTATACAGGCTCAAAACTCTGATGATGGACTATGATGTTTGAGTGTGAATGAAGTTACAACATCCCCCTCCTCCATCATCTACACACACACACACACACACACACACACACACACACACACACACACACACAACACACCTTTTGAGCCAAGGCTAAAGACTTAAGATAATATTAAACATCAAGATGAGAAAAAGGCTGCATTAAGACGGGTCTGACTGAGACTTACAACTAACAATTGTGGTGACCGGAGCGCACAGCAACTGCCGTGATTTTTTTCTGACTTTGAAAATTTGTCTAAAACTGTGAAATCGCTTCAAATATCGTCTAGTGTAAGGTCAGCATTAGTTTTAGAATTGATTTGGAGATTGATTTGGAGATTGATTTGAAGATTTCACTGATTACTGATTTTAAAGGATGGCATGGTGTAGCCCCCAGCTACATTGCCAACCTCCTCACTCCCCATGAGCCTCCTGCCTGTTCCACAGTCTAGACTCAAGACCAAAGGGGATTGAGCATTCGTTCTCCATCAGGACCCTTTCAATCTGGAACAACCTGCCTGAGGAGCTTAGCTAGATCAGCTAATTAGCTTGACTAGTGAGACTAAATCAGTTTTAAATCACTTCTTAAAACTCAGTTTTACAAACTTACTTTCTGTAACCATTCGCAATTCTTTGTTTTTATTTTTCGTTTTTGGCATTTTCGCCTTCATTACATAGTTCAAAGTAGAGATAGATTGGGTAGATTGGGAGAGAGAGGGGGGTGACATGCGACAAAGGTCCTGGGCCGGATCCGAACCCAGGACGGTATGCGCTTTAGATCACCGAGCCACCAGGACGCCTGACTGATTTATTATTGACTCGTTTTTACGTGTTCACTTGTTCACTAATGTCTTTTTATGCTCTGTAAAGCACTTTATAAACTTTTCAAAAGCTGCTTACCCGGCGCATAAATTAATAATAATAGTTCTTTAGCTTGGCACTGTTTTGCTCATTTTAGACTGACATTGTGATTTTAATAGCCTAAAGGAAACACAAAAAGAGATAAATAAAACTTTTGTAGTGACGTGCACAGAAACTACTAAAAAATAGATGCCTAATTGGATTTGAAAAAAGGCCACCAGAGGATTTGCAGCCAAGCATTAAAAGAAATAAATTGGATCCATGAGCAGGATGTAATAACTCCAAACCACATTCTGCACAGGCAAAAGCTTCTGAATTCCTCTTGTGCCTCAGCACCAAATTCACAATACAAAGCAAGTAGAGAGTGTCTGTTCAGGTTCAACCGTCATTAAGACGTCTCACTGCAAGATCAGTGTTGGTGGCTCTTTTAAATGACTGTCTCTTGTTTACTGGATGGTACACAGCAAATTTCCCAGTATTAAAAAATGTTGATTTTTCAGTGACAATAACAAATATTGATTGGATTGTTGTTTGTTCACTCATAGAGCTGATATGGCTCTGGGGGTGTTCAAAACTATCAAAGTGTTGAATTAACTCTGATGGGCATAGTGTTAATTTTTACAGAGTTGAGTCAGAGTTGTGTACAGTATAGAGCAACAGAAGGGCCGAGGAGAGAAGTGGACCAGCATGCAACAGAGGGCAAGACCAGCCAACAGTCTGAGCTCACAGCATGCAGTTCAACTGGAAGCGGCATGCGGCACCTCGCCGTGCAGCGCCCCGCTACCTCGGGAAGCAATATGAGAAGTTTTGTTCGGCTTCAAAGTTTCATTTTACAGAGAAAAACATAATAAACCCGAAGATAATCAGGCCGCTCACTCATATCACTCTCAATTGGAGTGGAAAGCCCGAGATGAGAAGAAAGAAAGAACAAATAATAGACTAATATCTTCTGCTCCTCCTTTGAAACATGCTTATATTACCCTGAGATCTGCTTAGATTGGAGGTGCTTTAGGAATGAGGGAGCGCTTTGCGAAAATGAAATTGATTTCCTCTCGGTCAAATGAAATCTAGTGTGTTGCTGCTGGCGGAGCTCCAGCATCAACAACAGCGCTGACTCCTGTGAGGAAAGCCTGGAGCGGCCTTTCTATAGGCCTGATGGCAGGGTGCGCACCGCAGGAGACTACACACTCCTGGAAAATACTGATATTCACATGGATCCACTGGAATGCTTCAGCCTTGTGGGCATCACGATACTTCTAAATTACTGGTTCGCATGTTCAATATACAGAACTAAGCATCAAGGATCAAAAGTACATCAATCTATTTGTCAATCAGTTGAGAATTAGCATGCTGAATTCAGCAGTTTCTGTTTTTGCTTGCATTCACTACATTCATGATGCTATTTACATTCACGTTACGCAAAACACAGTCATTTTTATCCATACTGAAGCTCAAATAACAAGTAACATTTTATCATATTAATGCCTGGATTGTATTGTTCCAACGCCCACTCATTCAAAAGCAGAAATAAGTTGAACATCCTTGAATTTGAAGCTTACTGAAGAGGAATATTTGCCAATTAAACTATTTTCCGAATCAATACCAGTCATACTAATATTCCAGACCTTTAGTACATTGTACAGTGTACACACCTACAAAATGCCTATTTTAACAAGTCATGCATCCAATTTTCAGTGTTAAAACTGTATTTTTCACTTGATTGAAGAAAATTCTTGCAATATGTTTGCACAGAAAACATGAAATTATTTCCCCCTATTGGCATATTTGTCACTTCTTTAAAGAGATATAATATTTGAAAATTCAATAGTAGAGCAAATGCCAGTATGGACAGAGACAGGAGAGAGGGAGTGGAGTCATTTCACAGGACCATTTGTCCTCATTCTGAGCATGCATGCAGAGCAGTGTAACTGAGACCATATTATCTTCTCTTCAGCGTTTTGCACGAACCTCAACATCATGTTTATGGACACTGCAGGCGGCTAACTGCTTTGTGCTGTCTTGGTGTTGTGTGTCGAGAATACTTTTCCAGAGAACTTTTCTGCGTGCTCAGTGGCAATTTGCTGTAAAAGGACTGAAACGCAAGATGACAAGTGCGAACCTGAAATTAGCATGCTAGACTTGGTTAAAATCTGTCTTTCGGATTAAGTTACCACAGAAGACTTGTGGGTGCATGCAAAGGCCACCCATAGAGTCCTGTGAAAGACAGAGGAACCTTGCCAGTTCCAACCGCTTGGGAGTGGAGGCTGTTCAAAACACTGGTGTTTAGACACTGGGGAACAAGAGCACTGAAAATATGACGCATGCTTGTGCACACATCCCAAAAAGTCTTGCATTTGCAGACTTTGTATGTGTGTGTGTGTGTGTGTGTGTGTGTGTGTGTGTGTTTTTGTTTCCCTCCCAATAGGGGCAGATGAAGAAGAATGTGTGAGACTAACACCAGAAACAGGGGTGTTTAAACATGTTAGTATATGTGTGAGAGAGAGGGAAGAGAGCGAGAATAAGAGTGAGTGAGAAGAAAAATGAACAAATGAGCATCCAAGATCTGGTCTGGCTCAGAGCGATGTCACACCTGTCAGCGTGACTGCCGGGGAGAGAGGGAGAGAAAGTGTGAAAACTCAACGCAGCACCGTGCAGCGGTCCATCCAACCTCTGAGCTGAACTTCAGAGCGAGCGCCAGGCCTCCGCAGGCGCTGATGGAGACCCAAAGGTCGGTAATGTTCCCCGTGAGAAAATCCTTGCTCTTGTTTTCCACCAATTGGCTTTCAAATGCACCAAGGTTAATTACTATTTGTGTTCAGCGAGGGCAGCGAGAGACGAGGAATGTTTGCAGCATTGTTTGTGCGTGACAAGGCAAAAGATCTCCAATTACAATCCGTGCAAGGAGCACAGTAGTTGTTTTTTTATATATTGTAAGTTTGGGCACTGTGTGTGATCTACATTTGTGAATGTGAGTGCCAATCCTTATATGTTATGTATCACCCTTGATTCTCCATCCTACATTTTAAAATGCTGCATCCCTCTCCTATTAAATCTCGTATCCAATCCCATTAGTTCTGTGTCCCCTCGATACAAGTGTGTCCCTCTTCTGCGTCTGCACTGGAATGAGCAACAACTCGCAGCCCGGCTAGAAGAGGTGCGCATTTGTGTGTGTGTGTATGCCTGTGTGTGTGTGTTAATATAATTACATCAGTGTGGAGCCATCAGTGTGATATGGCGTATTATATCGCTAGGCCTGCTTTAGTCAGCATCAGCCAGCCCACGTAAAAATTAAGATGTCAAGGAATGTCAGCAGCAGGCAAAATGTGCTGTCAGAAAGGCTGTCTTTTTTTTTTTTTTCTTCGCTGAAGCTAAAATTAGATAAGAGCGGAAAATCCACTTGTGAGCGTAATTCATTGATGCAAGAAACTACAGATTCCGGCTGAGATGAAAGATTTAGAGCAAACATCTGTTTTGAGCATTGCTCCTTTCTTGGCAGAGGTACAGGCTCCAGCAAACTGATTATACTGTACAGGCTGGCTTTTAATTAAATGGCTGGGCACAAAGGAGACGGAGAACTCCAGCAGAGTTACTGAAAGTTTCACACCTTTTCATCCATCCCTTCCGCTGCCTCTCCTCTCCCCCTCTCTCTAAGCACTTCCCAGAAAACACAGAGCAGTTCTCAGCAAGCTGGTCATCTGTTCATTTCCTCATAGGACCCGTCCGCTGCATGGCTCCTTACTGCTACAGCCAGCCGGCCCCACACAGAGGGAGACACTAATTGGAAATCTGTTTGGCTACATGATTAACAGCATGCTTCTGCTATAGACAATCGCATGCTGGAACACAGGGCCAACACACACGCAAGCAAACAAGTGGGAACAAGCAAGAAAATGGACTCTTTGGCTTCAGTGAGGTAAATAATTGATTTGACAGTGACAGACGGCTGGGGTGCATCTAAGCAAGCGATGCTGCTTGCATTTGTATCGTTGCGTCCAGCGTTCCACAGCAGCCGCTAACCAGGCTTCTTATGAGCCACTCGAGCATGGAAGACTGACAGGCCCGGCGACTCACCTCCTGACCCGACCGAGTCTCATTAGCACACTCTGCGCTATAGCCTCTCGCAGCAATATATATGCAAATACATCATAATGTACATGGGGTGGACAAAATAATGGAAACGCCTAAAGATTTATGAATATCAAGTACCTAAAAAGGAGATGCCAACCTTTGTCTTCAGAACGGCTTTTTTTTCAAGTAGGAAAGCCTCCAGTTCTTCTCAACAGAGGTGTTGATTCAATTCTGTGGTAATGTTTCGTGTCATGTTTCATATTTTGTGGTGTTTAGTAACTTGTCCATCTATGCATCTCAGTGAGCTTTGACTTGCGACCACTGCTTCTCTTTGCTAATGCAGTTTGTCCATGTTTGACATATGGTGTCAACATTTTCAAGACACATTAAAATAATCATGCTGTTCTTGTGATGTACCTGCAATTCGGGCACCAACTGTTTGGCCTCTTTGAAACGCTGTCAGTTCCCTCAAGTTGCTTTGAAAACTCACATATAAAAGTGGTGACTGTCAAACCTCTTTTAAAGCTGACATGCGATTCGATAATGTAATTCAGTCACTTTGAAGCTGTTAAACAGCTGTCAAAGTACAGAGCTTTCACCTCCTGGGAAATTCCTATATTCTCTATTAATATTGTCATCACTAAAGATGGCAGAAGGGTATCACAGGCAGAGACTGGATAAAGTTCCAGTGATAGGTCGATGATACAAAGTACTGTACTGAGATGAGTTGTCAACAGTGACGGTCACTGTGAGTTGTGCACCAATGTGATCGGTGTACAATAAATTGCTTCTGTTGCCCTTGATAAGTCACTCCAGTGACAGTGGTGTCCAATCATGTGCCATCAAGGTTTCAGCCAACAGCCAAATTCACAAATGAATTCCCCCTCTCTGGTTGAAGATGTGATAATTACTGAAATCAGATAGTCTAGTGTTTGGTTGGAATGAAAACCTGCATGCTCTCGCTCCTTGATGACACATGATTGGACACCGCTGCTCGAACCGGTGCGTCCTACAAGTTGTGTTCCATTTTAATCTTTGCTCTCTGACTCGATACAATTGTCCCTCAACTGGAGGGGCAAGTGTCTGAATCCCTAGCAGCTGAAGTATCACATTATTATTAGCAGTAGCTGTCCGGTACCTGCGCCTGAGCTCCATTGATCATCAAGTAGTAAAGCTTGCTGAGGATGCTCTGCTGCAGCTGGTCCCAGGAAATAGACCGGTCCTCCCTCATCAGGAATGGAGGGCCAAACCTGAGACAGGGGTGGAAGAGGGATAGGAGACAGTGGTGTACAATTTAAAACAATATATATCACATTACCCTTGCCCGATCACATTCAGTCATATCACACTAGCCCTGACCAGCTAACATCACAGCCAACCTGTCTGCAGGTCCACTTATTCTATTCGAATGTAAATTGCTTCAGCCATTATCAGCATTAGAGCAGAATTCTCATTACAGCATATCTATAGAAGAATAGAGGGAGATAATGGGCAGTCAGAATAGCTGAGGAGAGGGAAAACCCTCCAGTCTGAAATGACGGATCACATGACACATCTATTATACTACACCTCTAATTGAGGGCAGCCCTCCGTTGTGCGCTTCAGATCTATTAATAAGAGAGGTGTGTTCGTGTGAGCATGAATGTGTGCAGACTCACGGACAAAGACACACACACACCCACAGACACGCGCACACACACACACACAGAATTGAAGATGAGTTAAAGGGATTAACCAAACTGCATGTTAATCATCCGTCATTGAGATATTTTTCCTCAAAGGAACAGAAGGGTATAAAAAAGATAAAGTAGGCTTTGCTGCATTTGTAAAGGCAGCATTTACTCTATTATTTTATTTTATTTGTTTCAGATTCTTGTATAGACTTCTAAACAAGACCAAATAAAGGATACTGGGGTCCTAGACATTTCCTATTAAATCACAGAAACCACGGAGATCCTCAAGGTAGATTAGGTTGAATTATCGCAAACACTGTTCATCACGGTAACCATTAATGTCAGTAGCCTCCATCTGACATACTTTCCATGCCTTGGATGTTAATTTCCAACTGACATTCAGTGGTCGCTAGGAGCAACAGCTGCAGCGACCCTGAGACAACATCCACCAGAGAGAGAGAGAGCTGGGAGGGGGCTGTACTGGGGAGGGAAAGGACTCGGTCTTGGTATTAAACAATTAATTACACCGGGGACCGCTGAGGAGCAACAGCCAAAACAATCCCATTCATTTTCTGGAGGTAAACTGGTTCCATTGTGGCAAAAGGCTTTTCATTTGAAGTGTATTAGGTACGTTAAAGCCTTTTATCACGAGGGTTTGGTATGCTGAATGCAAAAGCCCATAGTCCTGTTGTATCCTCTTTCCAAGGCAGCATCAGTTAACTCTCTTGCCCCTCTTTCCTTCCCTCTGGGGTAAGCTTTACTCTGGAATGATGCAACATGGCAAATGTGTTAATTTGGCTTACAGCCATGTCTACGTTTTTCTTTCCCATACAGCAAAACCACAAGCTTCTAGACAAATTATGGAGTCTGTGCTTTCTCCAAGGCATCATTGCATGTATTACCATGGGCTGCAAGCAGTCTTAGTCTGTTTACTAGCAATGTAAACAGCCTAAGACTTTTACACTTCCTCCTCAGTGTATGTGTCGGCCTGTATAGCTAGCCAGTAATGAATAGCTGTGGCTGCAGGTGGATAGCATTCAGAATGGATTAGAGATTGAGCGTGCTGAGATGATCGCACTGCTACTTTTGGATGGAGATCATCCATATCAAACACGGGGAGCTGTGTGGACTGCAGCGGCACGGCCTGCCAATATCTAGACAAATCAGGAAGAATAGGGGGTGTGCAGGAACAGCTTGTGTGATAAACCACACAGACTGTGGTGCAGCAGCACAGCCAACATGACTTCAGTTCACCTTGATGGTGATGGTAAAAATCTCCTCTATTGTATCTCAGTCTGGCATTTGGGAATAAATACCTCAAAATGAATGCGGCACACAATGCATATGTATAGAACTGCAAAATGGTGGTGGTACATTCTTGTCACAAGCCTGGAAAGTCTTGTTTTATTCTCCTCCTCCAGAGCAGCAGAAAAAATAAAAAAGTAATTTCATCCAAGAAACTGATGATGCAATCTTCCAATGCATCATCCCTCTGAAACAGAGACTTTTGATGGGATCATGCAGTGAAGTCTATTAACTGCGTCAGACTACCCAATGATCTGCATTTCATTTTTCACCTGCTGTCTGTCTCCACAGAAATCAGCCTCTGCCTCAATCCAGGCACTGTTTGACTGTTCACTTTGGACTGCAGAGGATAATATCACAATGATAATATCTGGTCTAAGGTAGACATTTATAATAGAATTGCAAATGACTGAAAATCAATATGAACAAGGTGTTTTTTAGATGGATTTTGCATTACAAAGACTCTTTGAGAGAGAGATGGACAGATCTCAGTTCACTTTAATGTTTGCCATGCTCACGTCACGGCAAGGCACGCTGCCTGGAGATAATATGGATCTCACAGCCAACTCTGTACTGCTAATACTATGACAGATGGAGTAAATAGAGTAACCTGGACAGTTTATGTGTATCCGCAAGCCTTATCCACATTTAGTGTGAATTTCAAATAAAAAAAAAGCCTATACACAGACTCAAACAACAGTAAAATATTATGATGTGGAAGATCTAATATGGACCAGAGTTAAAATAGCATGTATGAAATCAGATCTTTTGTGAGAGAGGCGACAGTGAATGTTCTGAAATGTATTACCAACGCTCAAAACTTCATCCATTCCCTTTTGGTTTCACAGTTAAACAAAGCGATGATATTGAAACAGAAAGATTTCACACTTTGCTGATTTCTAGAAATCTACCAGCAAACCGTTTCTACAGAGAATGAGAGAGAGAGAAAGAAGTATGCGACTCCAATGTCATTTTCTCTCCGCAGAGAAGTCCTCCAGCTGTCACCTGATGAGACGGAGACAGGTGGGTGGTTTGATCAACGACAGCAAGGCATTTGAAGGAGAAACGGAGACCCATTGCTCATGGATGGGATTGGACTTTCTCACAGCCGTGTTGGCGAGTTCACCTCAGTGTGTATTGATCTCTCTGGACTCTGTCAGGGTGACGGCCGTCTGATGGATCTCTCCATCATGCCAGATGTCAAATTCCTCAGCCCCTCTATTTGAAACTCGCCTCATGGTGAGATTTAGCAGAGAGCTCTCTGGAACAGGGAGCTAACACGACCTTGACTTGCTCGGATAGACACGGGAGGGCCGACTGAACGACACAGAACCCACATTCACCAAGTAGCTGGTAAAAGTGAGACTTCTGGCCAAGTAAAACTTTAATGACTATCAAATTAGAAAAAAGTAAATTAGTCTCATATTCAGCCTTCAAATCTTATTTTACTTAAACCAAGAGAAAGAATCTGCCAATAAGGTGAGATAACACTCATTTTCTAGAAATGAGTGTCAATATCTTGAAAGTCAGAATAAGGCAGATCACTGCACTACTATCAAGAAAATTACAAATTCTACAAAATTATAGAAACAAATTGATTTGCATTGGAAACAAGTGATATTAGCTCACCCCATTGGCAGATTTCTTCACTTATTTTAAGAAATGTACAATTTTAGGACTCAATAATAGACTAAATGACTTGTTAACATGGAGATCTTTTGCAGTGACAGCATTGTTTTAACCAGTTACCTGACGGCTTGCTGGCCCGCTCCCGCAGCGTTGCACACCAGCAGCAGGATCTTCAGGGGGACACCCTGGTTGAGGAACTCCGACGACAACGTCCCAGAAGACGGCAACCTCTGACCCTCCGGACCGGAGGAGTATGGAGAGGATGGCAGGCTGTGGTGGTACCCTGGCAGAAGAGAGAGAAACACAGGAGAGGAGTCAGAGAGGGGGGGGGGGGGGGGGGAGAGGAGAGAGAAGAGACATTGAGATAAGGAGGAAGAGGGGAGGCGAGAGCAAGAAAGTGGGTAGAGAAGGAGAAAAGAAAGGAGTGAGTTATAGATAGATAACGGGGTCTAAAGGACAGAGGAAATGAGCTGTCAAATAGAGGAAATAAGGAGTATGGATGTTCTAACAGGGATTTTTTCAACTTCAAATTTTGCTGATACCGATCATATACCAATTTCATATTCTTTTGGCAAATCTGACCTGAGATCCTACACTGATAGATGACAGGATGAAGCACTATCTGCCTGGTGACTATCTCCTTGAAAGTGAGATCACTGACTTCATATAGAGAACACGTGAATATCGAACTTAGCACCTCTAACAAGGAGCGAAGGGGGAAATTGAAATATATATAAAGCGGCGAGACAGCAGCTTTCTATTTGGGGGAGAGTGATTCAGAGGGGAGAACAGATGGAGCGATGGCTGCCTGTGCTCTCAGCAGGAGGCATTATCTGATGCCGCTTCTGCTCCACATCCCGTCCTGGTGGGGTGCCAAGCAGCGCCACTTCTCACCCGTTCCCCCGTGTCACACTCTCTCTCTCCGGCGACGCAGAGGAGTGTGACTGACTGAGCCAAAACCCGCGATTACGAGATCCCCCCCCCCCCCCCCCCCCCCCGTGAAACGTGACGGCGTGACGTCAGGCGACAAGGAGCCGACAAGCTCCGGGCTTTGACGTGCAAGTCGAGCGCTTCAGAAGTTCAGGGTGATAAATCACGCGGTAAATTAGGCTCGCAGACGCAGGCGGGAAGCTATCGATCAGGCCGCAGTGGTCGCGCCTTCCCGAAACCACAACGTTTCATTAAACACTGTTGTTTACACCTGACACACAATTCATCACTGCCAGCGGCAAATGCCACGCTTGAGCGTCCTGTGGCCGAGATCTCTGCAAAATATCAAACCATTGTCTTTGCAAGTCTCATAGAAAGGAGTGGGGTGAGAGGAGGTTGAGCTGTGCGCGGGGCGGAGGGCGAGACCTATTCAAAACCAATCAAAATCTACATGTGAACCTTCAAAGCGTTAACATTAGACCTCTCTGATTGCAGTGCCTTGACCCCGAGAGCGGGGACTAATGAGAAGTATGCCCAGCTTTTCATTTATTAATGTCGGCCCAATCAAGCCAGTGATAAAACTTGCTTAAATCATGCGCTGCAATTTACATGAGCAATGACCTCTGTCAGCGCCGGGAATGATTTATGGGGGAAAATCTCCTTTTAAACGGCTAGTGAAACATGTTCATGAAACAGCAGTAAAATGCAGAGGTCACCTCCCGGCCCGTCCCGCTGTGATTTACGCAGGGACGCGGGGGAGGAGACCTACCTCTCATCGCTCATTAAATCAAACTGGAGTTTTTTATGGCCCGTCAGAAACTGTAGGCCTACTGTTTCTAGACATTTTCCTTCCAAGGTTCCTTTCACTGCTCTCTGAATTACAACCTGCTTTCTACCTTTGGGATGCTTTCAGGTTTACACAAAGAGTAATGGTAGAGGTGTGATGTGTGCGTGTATGAGAGAGAGAGTGTGAGTGTGTGTGTGTGTGTGTGTGTGTGTGTGTGGATGTGTTGGAACACCTTGGGGCAAATTCCAATACATACACTGAAAAGGACACAAACAACACAGAGACAACCATGTCGAATTGTGCCATGCTTGTTCGCATGCCACATACACACATACACACACACACACGCACACACACACACCACGATTTAACTTCCTTTACATACCTGTTGAGCCTAATCTCTTATTACTATCCATAAAGCCTTTAACTAACGCTGAGAAACCACAAAAAGGCTGTGGATTCATCATTCCTCTGCACTCTCAGGCTCAGGCTTTTTTTTTTATTTTCAATTCTCAAACAGCCACACAGGAGTGGATAAGCCAGACTAAACATAGTCAGACTATGCGAAAGCCCATAATTAAACACCTCTGCCCCTAAAGAGATCTCCTCTACCCACAGCCCCAATCCCCAGTTCCCCCGCTCAAGGTCTTTGCACACACACACACATACACATACAGGCATGTTCTGTTGACTTCAGCTTGTTTTGATTTTCAAATACATGACATTGAATAATCGGTTTCTTTCTTTTTTTTTTTTTTTTTTTACACCAAACAGATTGTGTGAGCAATGGCTGAGACTTTGGCTGTAACCGAGGCACATGACTGCGATGACTGCAGATTGTCAGGTCGGGTGCTGAAATGTTTCCAGATTGCTTTGGGCCGGCAGACGGAGAGATGAGGACAAACACTAACTGCACACACACACACACACACACACACACACACACACATACAGCAGGGAGATAGAGGCGATTTCTCCTCAGCGACTCTCTGCCACCGCTGCCCGCTGACCTAGTTAGAGCATCTGAGGCCGACTGACCGTCTGCGTGTCCGTACAGACGAACTTGCTGACATCACCGGGGCTCATCAATCGAGCGATCCGCGTCAGTTGCACCTGACCCGTCCCTGTTTGAGGGAAACTGAACCGAATCACACGTGGAAAAAAGCCTCGGCAGGTGGAAAGTCTGAGAGAAAGGTAGATTACCGCTGCTGTGCTACAAGATACAGTAGCAGCAATGGATAAAACACCTCATGGTAGGAATCTGTGGTTTGGTGACGCTCAAGCCACTTCATTCATTCACTGACCTAATTTTGTTCATCATCTGTAAAATGGTTTAACAGTAAATAGTCAGTAAATTGTTAGCAGAACCCAAACGATAAGCCGTCCAGGGATGACGACTGGGGAATATCTGCAATGGAGGATGGACCTGTTCTCTGTTTGTAATGCAACATAAATATAGAAACGTATAAAATGTATGAATATAAATAAACAAACTTGAGAGATAACAGAATGTGAAATGGATTCTTCACTGGGAAAAGCTGCTTATCTATTTCCCAATGTTCTTCTGCTAGGTGACCCCATACTGAAGTCCTGCCTCATCTAAAACGAATAACAAATGCTCAGTAACATTGTAGTGAGGCCATTAACATTGTTTTATTCTGCAGTGAGGCATAAATCAAGTTGCTCTTGTGATCTGGTCAATGACAACCTTGTGTTGTCAGGCTGCAGCCGCTGGCTTCCAGAGGGCTTCTTCACTTCAATCTAAGCTGTTGGTGGTCTTTCATTTGAAAATGGTAATTAGATGTTGTTTTAGTTGGATTAAAAGGCTTTCCAGAGGACTTCACTTTCAAATCAGGTGACCCCACATGAGGTCCCGACCCCAAGGTTGGGAAAAACTTTGTAATTGGCACCAATGTTCCTGCTTTACCATTTCTGTCACTGTACCATCAAATGCCACACAGAAAACATGAGCTTACTTTCTCTCTCTCTCGCACTCTCTCTCTCTCTCTCTCACACACACACACACACACACACACACACACACACACACACTCACAGATGCAAACAAATTCACTCCAGTGAAACTTGCAACCAATGCTGTGAGATTTCATACACTGCAGATAGTTAATGTAAACCTCAAATTCTCTCCTGACAGGAGCCAAATGAAACTGCTGCAAGCCACAGACAAACACAAGCACTTAATCATTTCTCCACTGTCCTCCCTACGCCAAGGGGAGGGAGGACATGACTGGTGTCCAACTAAGGTGAAGACAGTTTCTACAATACACTGACGTGGTTGAGGCAAGCCTATTCATTTTGATTTTGATAACTGAGATGGCTGTTTTCTCATTTTGTTATCCTTAGAGGAAAAAACAGTAACGCTTTATTTTACAGCCCGCTAATTACGGGCAGGGAACAAGCACCGATAACATTTGTTTTGTCCCCCCTAATTACGTTATTGTACCCTGTAATTATTTATGTATGCAGTAATTACAAAAGTAATTACACCATAACTACCTTATAAATCTCTCATAATTACAAAATTGTTACCCCTTAATTCCCGGACTTCTTGTTTTGTAACCCTGTAACTGTAGCATTGTTATTTTATTAGTACCCCATAGTTACAAACTAGTTACACCGTAATTAGCGGGCTGTCAAATAAAGTGTTACCATAATGATAATAATTTTATGTGGTTTCTTTTTTTTTTTTTTACAGAAAACAAGTGGTATATTAAAAGCAAAATGGACTCTCAGTGAAAAAACAGCCACATTTAGAATAAGTATAGATTATATTGTTAGTAATAGAGGTATAGAAAATGTTAATGGCCAACATATATTTACTAATTCCATTACACTTTCACTGCTTTAGGCTACAGGTTACTCATAACTGCAGAAATAAAGGTGTGTTTTGAAGAAATGCGCAAAGACACTGTAACAGTAGTGTGCAAATAAATGTATTCAAATAAAATGATTCAGGATAGGAAGAAGACAGGAGTTCAGAAGTGGACTGCAGATGAGAGGAGAGTCAAGCAGGACTTTGGCTCATCTCCTTCTGTTTGGCAGGTCTGGAGCGGTGTCTCTGCTGTTGCTGCCATGTTGTCAGCAGATTTCTTGTTCTTCCTCTGGAATATGCGGGATAGCCAAGAAAAGAAGCCACGCTTCTTCTTCTTTGGTTTTGTCGACAGGCTGTCTTTGGCACTGGAACTCTGAGGTCCTGTAGGTTTGACCAGCTGGACGGGTGAAAGTGTTGTTTCCAGGGTCAGACCGGACAGATCCTTGGTGTCCTTTACAGTTTCAACCACAAGGCTTGGTGGAGCCTTGACCTCAACCTGGATGGCTGGAGCCTGGGACTCCTGAAGCAGGTTGGTTGATCCTTCCTTCAGCAGGTGAATCAGGGTGTCTTCAGCAAGAGAGACGGGGAGAACCTCCTCTGAGGTGGAAATACTGTCAGGTCCAGCAGAGAGGACAGTGACTTTTGTTCCCTCACAACATTCAGGTTGATGCAGGACGGGGACAGAGCTTTCAGCAACTTTCATCTGTGCACAAGGGCTGAAGATTTCTGTCTTGATGATAAAAGGACATTGTTCTTCCTCCTTCTGCAAGTCCTGGAGGAACAGCATCAGTTTAGAATCAGCTTTGACGATTGGCTCCCATTCATCAAGATGATCTTGAGTAGGGGCATGGTGTGCAGCGCAGGCAGCCATAAATGTAGAACTCACTGATGAAGCATTCATGTGCTTTTCACCAAGTTCCTCCTCCTCCAGGAGGACTGAGAGGAACTGCATCAGGTGAGAATCAGTGCTGCTGACAACAGGTTCCCATTTGTCCAGCTGGTCCAGAGTCGGCCCATGCTGTGGGGAGCAGTCAACTGCAAATCTAGAGAGATGTGATGAAGCGTAGAGGAGCTCAAAGTCAAAGTGGGATTTGACCAGTGGCTCCCACTCATCCAGGCAGACCAGAGTGGATCCACAGGGTGAGCAGCAGTCAGCCACAAATCCAGATGTGTCACCTGGGGGAGCATAGAGGTATCTCTTTCCAACTGCCTCCAGGTGGTAGTCATCGTCAAAACCATTGGGGGAGTGCTGAAGCAGCTTCAATCTCTCAATGATTTTGAAGTCATCAGTCACTGGAGCCTCAACAAGGCGGAGCAGGTTGGACTGAGCCTCAACATGCTGAGCTGGGTGGATGGATGCTCCAGCATTACCTAACGCTGTGTCTTCGGTCATGAGAGGAGACTCTTTCTCTGTGGGAGGAAGGTCTCCTTTGTCCATATCCAAGAGAAGTTTGCATGCTGATGAAGCTGTGCTGACTATTGGTTCCCATATATTGAGGCTCTCTAATCCACAAGCAGGTTTGGAGCCGAGACCAACAGCAGACTGAGGTGACAGGTCAAGGTCGAGCTCAGCAGTCACTCCAGAGAAACTAGAGGCTTCAGCATAAAGGTACTGCTCCTTATTCAGGACTTTCGCAAACATGCAGTTGATGTTTTCA
This sequence comes from Centroberyx gerrardi, assembly GCF_048128805.1. NCBI lineage: Eukaryota > Metazoa > Chordata > Actinopteri > Beryciformes > Berycidae > Centroberyx > Centroberyx gerrardi. Next base: position 12,473,889 of record NC_136003.1, on the reverse strand, counting down.
TGGCGATCGTCATTAAGGGCATTGAGTCGAGCGACCATTTGCATGGATGCTGAAAGAAATGCAATGGCAACATCTTAATAATCAAATAACCATAAGGCCACCTGATGTAGCTTCATTCAAGGTCAACATGCTTCATCATAGCTTCATCTTGTGTCTTTCATCATAGTTTTGGTTCAACAACAAATGTGAATTTACAATGTAAATCAAACTAAGGAAGAACTGGACACAAATGCAAATCCTTCAACACAAACAACTGGTCTACCCTGACTGTCTGTCTCTTGTTTGTTCAACAAAGTCCCCTGTACTAATCTTTTTCTGCTACATAATAAAATTATAAATACATGTGGCTTACCAAGATGGAAATCACTCTCCATGGTTTCCTTTCTGAAAGGTAGATGTTGTTGAAGTTTCTCCAAATGAATGCAACGTGAGTTTTCTGTGTCAATGTGCAGGTGAACAGCGATCAGAGATGAAACTGTGAGTCTGAGTCTGGTTTCAGGTCAGTCTGTCTTTATGACACTGACATTCTAAACTCTATGAACTCTGCTGCATTCTGTCCAGCTGCATTATGATTCATCAGATGAAGCTCAGGCTCCAAACTCTGATGACAGAGATGTCTCACTTCATACATGGTTTATAAACTACACATGATTAAAAAACACAACGGAATATTTGGAATTTGTATTGAGATACCATATTTTTTATACGGAAAACATCCATTTAATTGCTAATTCCTATTGCACTTTGACTGTTTTAAGCCACAAGTTAGTTCACTCTAATCTTACTACTACCTACTACTCTTACTACTATATTACTACTATCTACTATCACATCTGAGGGGATACTTTAGGAAAATAAAAATAAAAGTTCTTCATCTTCAATTCAGCTTTTCAGGTGTAGAATTTCTTTTTTCCAGAACAACCTGTGCATCAACCCATGTAGTTACTGTAATACAAACATGGGTAGCACTTTACAATGGCCTTTTTCCAGTGCATGAACCTTTAAGCACCGATAACATTTGTTTTGTCCCCCTAATTACGTTATTGCACCCTGTAATTATTTATGCAGTAATTACGGAAACAGTTACACCATAACTACCTTACAAATCTCTCATAATTACAAAATTGTTACCCCTTAATTCCCAGACTTCTTGTTTTGTTACCCTGTAACTACAGCATTGTTATTTTATTAGTACCCCATAATTACAAACTAGTTACACTGTAAACTGTAAAATAAAGCGTTACCGAAAAAACTTCTGCACACATACATAAAGCAACTTTCACATCTAATCCAAGCTTTTAGTACTAAAAATACATAGCAGAAATGTGTTTGTACATTTAGTTATTTTACTGAGAATAAATGCAAATAAAGATTTGATTATCATGAAATACTGATTGATATGGAGTGACTTTGCTACTTCAGTTCACATGTCTGGCTGTGCACACTGCCTGTGTGAGGTTAACATCACGGTGTCTGGTCAGTGTTAAGGGACCTGTCTGTACAGAGAGACATTTATATTCTATGCATTTAGCTGATGTTCTTATTCAGAGTGACTTACAATGCGTGCAACGGTAGAATAATCTTAAATTCATCATCAACAATTTGAGCGACCAAATAGTGTGCAAGAGAGTGCATAGAGTGCAAAGGGCCAGGGCCATATTGCTCTGTCAATATACCTGTGACCCTAGAATGATCATATAAGAGAGAAGTGCTTGGAAAATAAATTAAATGAGGACTAAGGAGAGAGATAGAAGAGATTTTTTGAGCAATTAGAGTGTGTAGAGGAGAGGGGATTTATTCAGTGGGGAGAAGGTGACGTGAGATACTTCTTGAGGAGATTCATTTTCAGCCTGCAGCAGAAGATGGGGACTTAGGAGTGGGAAGGTCATTCCACCATTAGGGAGCCTTTAGCGTGGGTCAAGGATCTGAACCTGTGTCAGTCCATATACCTCTCCTTAGCAGACACCTGACAGCCCCTGACTGATGGTCTGTCCCTCTTTGTAACAGCTCTTCACATCTGGAGGTTTTAAATTTAAGTTAGGACCGTGAGTGACAACTGCACAGAAATTCTATGAAATGGATGCCAGCGAAGTTCAATCAATCAAGCGTGTTACAAGTAACAAGCAGAGGAAAGTGACCACAAATGAAGCACAATAAAATGCTTTCCCCTCAGGTTTCACCACACATTTTTCTATAATAACCCACAAGATGTATTGGCTCGGCATCTGCCAAGCAATCAGGGAGCCGGTCTGGTGGTGAGAACTGGTCTCTACACAGACTCCACGCTTAACATGCGGTTTAATTACATGCCTAAGGACATAATCCATGGTGATAACCTTTCCTTAACATTACCACTACAAATGAAAAGGCTAACGAGAACCCTTAGCTCTAATGAGACCCCTGGTGAGAGTTTGGTATTCTGGGGCATTATCTCATATCAAGCCCACAGGATTCAGCTTTTTACTTTCATGTAAGCATTTATGGATAATTGATTAAGGGTCTCGTTGGGATCAAACAAAACCAAAATTGCAGAAGGGACATAAAGATCACATTTCTAAGGCGCCATACAGTCTAATTCTCCTGCGCAGGGAGAGAACAAAGTAATAAAGGCCTGTTTATGCACCAATGCAATAGTTTCATGGCACACCTTATTCATATGCTAGCTTGATTTAAATAGCATTGATTTCTCACAAGCAACAAGGCAGAAATGAGCTCTGTACTGTATTTGTAATTCTGCCCTCACTGAGTAAAATGGAGAGTACAATTTTCCATTAAATAAAATAAGAAGATATGTTGCTCATTGGTTCCTAACGACACTGGGCTGCTAACCTCATGCTTTGCCTTAAAAGAAAGTTACATGCATAAGAAAAAAATAACGGACCATTATCCCCAATCATATTAAGCGGTAGAATGTTTTTGTGGGGAACAGATGGGCTTCACTCTTTTTTTTATTTATATCATCAACTGCAAATGGATTTCAAGTACACCAAATATATGTTTCATTAGGAAATGCTATTAAAGTTTATGAGTGACATCCTGTTCTGGTTTAAAGATGCCAATTACTCACCCAGCCAGGCTCAGAGACCAAGCCCTCAAGCATAGTACAAATCACAATTTTAAAACTCTTCAGTGGGAGCCTACAAAAAATTCATTATGAGATGATAAACTGTTAATTTTGAGTTCAGGTGATGACAGTGAATTTCAGCAATTCTCCCAGACCGAATGTACAAATACATGAAAACGAAAAGCCATTCTGCCTTGCAGAGTTAAAGTGGTGAGAGGTGCTGTGGAGTCTCCATATCAACCCCAGTAGGCAGAGCCAGCACGATAAGAACCCCGGGGATTTAGTGTCTGTCTGCATGCAGGCCAGCCAGACTGTCAGGGGGGGCCGCCTTCAGGCAGCAGTGCTGTGTGTGGTCATCCACCAACATAAATTAAAACACTAAAAGTCCCATTTTTCAGAAAGCACAGCCATGTGGACACACTGCTGGGACTCCCAGCCTACACTTACAGCCCTGGTCAGACAGGACAACAAAGCAGAACCTATTTGTTTACACCGCTGAGCAAGGAACAAGGGGATACTATACACCGAAATGCTTCTGGGCACAGATTTTACATCATTTGTTGAGAAATACTTCAAATGCAGCGAATGCAGTAAAGACTCATGCAGAAGAAATCTCATGGCTTGTATATCTGCAAATGAAGGTATGTAATTTACTGTTCTCTGTGAAGTTATACTTTTTAATATGTTCCCCAAGGCCCCCTACAGAGTGCATCCCCCGCGGAGTTCATCTAGCAAAGCAAATAACTATAATTTGTTTTGTTTGTTTACAGATCTGTGTGTACATCCACATTAAAGCAGTGAAAGACCATTAATCTGGTACCATAGTGTTGAAAGAAAAAACTGTGTTATGTTTTAATTGAAAAGAGCTTGCCATATTTCTAAAACAAGACAAAATATGACTTCAGTTTCCGATGGTACTGCTCATGCTGTCCACCGTGCAGCTGCTGCTACCTGAGATTCGAGCGGAGCCTCCCCTGATGTAGAGGGGCGGGGCCTGGAAGGCGTAGATGACGTCATTCTCAGCTACGCTGGTCAGATCCTCCTCGTCAAAGAAGGAGCGCTGAAACCCTGTGGAGTAGATCTCTGTCAGGATGACCTGCAGACACACACACACACACACACACACACACACACAAAGAGAGAGAGTCAGTTTCCTTTTTGCAGTGCCATTATAAATGTCATAACTCTGTGAACTCCTGAACCCCCTTAATGGAAAACCAACTTTTGTGCTATTATCCCCGCTGAACTCAGATCCAGCCTCATGTGTTTTAGCTAAGTGAGCAAGAGCAAATTCAAGCTGATGGCACGCACAGTAAGGTCACACTAATCACCATTCTCACACTAATGTGTCAAGCCGAGGTGTGCAGGCTGTGCTGCTTTATTCCACTAGTGTCTGGACTTGTGCAAAATAGGACAAACTGAAGTTAGTGTGGTTGTATTCCTGCTGCACGGTTCATTACCTGGTCGGGAGAGATCTTCCCCTCATCGGCCACCATCCTTCTCAGGCAGGCCAGAGAGCCAAACAGAGGCACAGCCAGGCCGATCCGCAGGTACCTCTGTCCTTTGGTGCTGAACACCAGAGTCACACACAGCGGCCTGCCAGAGACCAAGACACACACAGTCAAGAACGGTGGGAGACAGAAAGGCCTCTGCTTTGAGTTCTCTGCCATTTCCCCCGCAGCCTCCTCTATGACCAGGAAGGGACAAAAGAAGAAGCCTTTCATGAATAAACCAATACATTTTAACATTAATAATAGATCATTAGGACTCAGGTTTTATATGTGCGAAATAATGGAATCTCTATTGCATTTTTAAAAGCGGGGAACACTTGGCTCTGACCTCTCCAGAGGCAGTGCTGACATGAGCGGGGTGCTGGGACATAATGGCTTCTTTGAATAACGGTTCACTGAGGAGATAGGTTCCCCCGTCAGGAGCCTGTGGGAGCCTGTGGCTTGGCGGCTGCAGCCAGTGGCAAAGAGAGACAAGGCCCAGAGAGGTAACATGGAGAGTTGTGATGACAGAATACATGAGAGAGGATTTAACTTGCACCTAAATATAATAAAGCTCAAATTTGACCTCAATGGGCTTATAAAAATAAAGTTAAGATAGCTAAACTTCAACCACAAAGAGACTTCCAAGAGTCAAAGAGTGGACCAAATCCGGCTGGTGAGTTCTGGATAACTGCAGTGATATCATCCCACCATAAGGTCCTGAGTGATGGAGATGCTGAGCGATAGCGGCGGATGCCAGAGGTGAGTACAGAGGACAACCAGCAGCAGGGACACACACACACACTCAGAATAACCTCTACTGTGTACAGTACATCCACAACAGGTTTCTGTGCAGTGGACATCCAGGTGTGTGTAATTTAAGTGACAAATATACACACAAGTCTATGAAGGTCGTCTTTGTGGAAGTTGGTCTGTCACTCTCCTTGTTTAAATGGGTTTCATCGTGCTAGTGTCAGCAACAAGCCGTGCATTCAAAAGCATGAAAAATCAAGCATATAGCCACAAAACACACAAGCATGAATTCAAATGCACCATTGATGTGGATAAATATGCCTACCACAGAGAGGAGAGTTGCATAGCCCACCATTCATAAAAGTGACTATTTTATTAAGGTAATTGCTATTTCAGTTATTTTTTATAGTTAGCTCTATGTAGGACAAATGAGATTGTAAAAGCTACCACAGGTGATACCACATGTAATTACAAGTTAAACAGCATAAAAAATAGAATAAATAAATAGGAATGTTCACTCATCGGTCCATGATGAATATGTCTGATGATTAGAAACCAAAAGCAATATGGGGAAAAAAAGAAATAATCAGCAGGTGGCCGTGGAGAGACGGGATCATTCTCAGCTATTGTCTGGGTAATAGAGAAAATATACCAAAATACAAGTATTTAAATGGGTTTAAAAGCCTATGCAGTGGGTTTTAAATTATGTGTTTACACGCATAGGTAGAAAAAAGGTTTGAATGACGTGTTTGTGACGGAGCTGAGGTGCGTACTTGTACAGAGCTGTGCAGTGTTGATTAAACCTGGACTTTGTAGGGGGAAATTTGGCCCCCAGCTCTGTTTATTACTCAACAATGCTGAAAGACAATTTTTGTGTATATTTTTATTTTTTTTGTCCGGTTAAGCCTGCTATTGTTTATATCTGCTTTGCAGTCTTCCACATAGTGTTTCCCACCCCGAGTATTATGTAAATATGGCCGCCATGTGAATACGGTGAATTGTGCCAGTAGCCATGCTAGAACAACATTAAACATGGGAAAGAATTCTTTAGAATGTAGTTCATTCACCATGGGACCAGCCCAGCAACCACTAGGCTCCTCATCTTGTTATATCTTTAGTATGATTTCTCTAACTAAAAAACAACAACTGTGTATTCACCACACATGAACTGACACGTTTACTCCTGTTGCATTGATTGCATGGGAGACATTAAACATCAAAAGAATTACTCATAATTATCAAGGCTCTTCGGGAGTCTCTGGAGACCTACAGTGAAGGCAGCAGTAATCAATAAGCCACTGCTCAAGGAGGCATCCCCAATTCATACTAATTACCTTTTTCATAACAATCTGGACAAATGAAACATTCCTACTGAGAAACAACAAAAGCAGGGCAGTTACAGCATGTGGGGGCGATGCTGCTGAGGGAGCTCACAGGATTGAATGCTGATCCAAAACTTTCATTTCAATGGTAATTTGAGACAATAATTACTATTTACTTAACTTAATAACAGCCTTTGTGGGTTTGTCTTTCCCATGTCATGACATAGTGTTAAGTCAATCATAATAATGAGTCCCTTAAACAGTTACACTCCACTGGGACCTCCTATGGATCTTTACAGCCGTAATATGTTGATCAATTATATGCAGTTAATGAGTTGATTACTGACTGCAGCTACTGAGGTAGAATATTAATATTGTATATAATCATGTCACAATCACAAAGCAGCCTTGACAATATTGGTTTACATCCTAAAACCATATATCATAAACATAATTATCCAACATGCAAAGAGTGCATGATTGCCAGGAGACAGGTGTTGGTCAAATAAACAAGAGCGCAGTGTTTAGATTGCAGGCCACGGCAAATGTTGATTTTGCAACAAACAGCATGTGTGTATAAATGCTTATGGACATGATCTAGCTGCAACTGAGCCGATCTTTTCACAGGAGCGATATGAAAAACAAGAATCCATCTGTTTTCTCCTCTGTGCGCGCCTTCAAAAGTGTTTTCTCTCACACCATCAGCCACACAGTCAGAAGAACAGAGAGGATGACTAAGTACTCCCAGCTTGGCAAGCCGCTTGTCAGAACGAGCCTCTTAAAAACAATTTCCCAAATTAGAGAGGATGTTGGCTGAACTTGTATGGACTCTTTCAAAGGCCGATATATCTGAAAGGAGGGGAAATGACCGGCTCGGGCCGCTTGGCAGGAATCGCGGGCGGAGCCTTAAAGAGTAATCGACACACCGGGAGAGACAGGAGGCTCTTCTCTGCGTCGATCACGTCAAACAGTGAAATATCACGAGGCGAGGCTGCGCTCCTCTCTCAGACCCAGACAGCGTGAAAGAGCAGAAAGCTGAAAAAGATGGAAAACAGATGCTCTGATTTGCGGCTGACATCAGGCAATTCTGTTTAATCGCACACAATGTTGTGTCCGGTAGAGGTGGAAGATGTGTGTTTCTTTGTGTGTGTGTGTGTGTGTGTGTGTGTGTTAATCAGGCACACCCTGTTGTGTCAGGGGGGGTGTGGGAGGACACAGCTGCTCATCTCTACTGTATGACAGCTCAGCCCAGGCATCTGAGCCAGGAACTGCGGCACCTCAGTAATTAACAGCACAACTCCGCCGTCTCCTCTCCTCCACAGGCTGGGACAGGGGGAATCGGCAGGTGGTGGGAGAGGAAAGCAACATTTGATTGAGTTTCAAACGCCATTAGCGGGACCTTTCTACCCATTATGTGGCAAAATTCACCAGAAAAGTGTGCTGTACTGTGAGTATGAAAGCGAAAGCCAATGTTTAGACATTTTTAAACGACATACAAAAGTAAAGGGCGAGTGTGTGTGTGTGTGTGTGTGTGTGTGTGTGTGTGTTTGAGAAAGAGACTGTGGCAGTGATAGAGAGCGAGGGAGGCTGGCTGAGAAAGAGAGTCAATGGGGTGTCCCTCCTTGAAAATGTCAGGATTTCCTGAACAGGCAGGCCAAAGCCGACCTGGGACGGAGGTCGAGCGGGTATTGTGATGTGAGGTTGAATGTGACATTGTTCCTCGCCGCTGAGAGGGCTTTCCACCAGCTTTTCCTCTGGGACAGCAGCCCCCAGGCTCCGGACTGACTCCTGCTACTGTGTGGCGCTTGAGAAACAAAACTGCTTTCAGCCTGATTTCTTATTGTAACCCACGAATGCTTTTCAAAATGTCTGCAGCTTGAGTGTAATAGCATGACTCTTACAAATGGACAGCGTGGTATTCAGGTTACTGAGGAATTGCTGTTTGAAATAGATTCAATCGCTTTTCTGGAACAGCGTGAACTTGTCTTCCTGTGAGGAACAAAATGAAATTCCCAGAAACCGTACCTGTCTCGCACTCCAAGTACCTGGGAGGATTTCAAATTCTGGCTTAATTCTGGGTTAAAAACAACGGCGCTCACCTGGTCTGGCGGAGAGGGATGGGGAGTGAGATGCAGAGGAAAGGGTCAAAGGTGTTGCTCTGTTTCAGGCAGTGGGGGCAAGTCAGCGAAGACCTGAGGGGAGAGAAAGCAAGTCGCATAAGTCTCAGTGAAAACCCTCTCTGCACACTTGACACGCGAGTCCTCCTAATTGAGCCTGGCCAGGAAAGACGCCGGCTTAATCTTGTAAGACAAGAGGGCAACACAATCAAAATGAACACGCTGTTCCACACACAGAACGCCCCGATCTGACTGTGAGAAAGGAATACATGAGCGATGTGAGAATGAGAGAGTCGAGGAGGGGTTGGGTGGGGGGGGGGGTGAGGTAAGCGCCCCGGGGCGATCGGTGCCACAAACAGGAACCGGCACAAGTGGTTTCCAGCTTGTTGCATCACTCTCGCCGGTGCTGCTAACGCTTTCTGTGATGCCATTACAGGGGTCCTGAGCACAGGGAGCGGGGAGCTTTCCTCTGTATCTGAACACACAGGACATGGCTCTCTGAAAAAGCACAAAACAGGAGGCAGCGATCTTCCATTCCGCCATTCAGTTTTCCATTCAGTCCTTTTTGTCCGTGATTACGCTTGTTCCAACAAATCCCTCTCAATTTTACAGGAGGAAGTTGCCTGTTCCAGTTAGCTAACTGCTTGAACAATGAGTCAGAGAGCATTTCCACAGAGGGCTGATTGCTGGAAGTGTTTTTGTAAATTGGACTGCAACTAGAGTCAAATCTTTTGTCTGTGTTTTTTTTTAAGATAACCTGTGAGGGATTTCCTGTGTAGGATTTTCTCTAAGTACATGATAATCAAGTGAATCTTGATTATGTCCTCTGACTCTACATTTGATAGGCCCTGTGAGGTGCTTTCTAGCAGCATATTTAATCAACCTAGAGTTTAGAGAAGTGGGCTTGGGCTTGGAAGGTGGTATGATCAAATTCCAGATCACCTAGAGAAAAATCTGCAACTACTGTCGATGTTCTTTTGAGCAAGGCACGTGAGGAAAGCTCTCCCATTTGCTACAGTGGAGCTGATCAGTGCCAACACTAGAAGACTGTGGTTGTTCTTGGCAGCTCTTAGGTATGAACGTGTGTAACTGTATCAAAGTGAAACATGGCGATGCTGAAAAATAGCATGCATGCTCAGCAAGCCTTCCCTGGATAAGCAAAGTAAAAACATATTTCTACTGCTTTTGACAACACTACACCAAATGAAAGCAGAAAGCAGGTCATTGAGAAAATGGCAACAGTCATTCACAGTTTGTTTGGTAGAATTAAAATGTCGCACCACAACTCATATCAATGAGAAAATTCCATGCATAGAATCTTTAGGTCAACAGATCTCCCTATAGCAGCACTTTTTCCTTTCAGAAGTTCGATAATCATCAGCATGACAGAAACAAATCTAACTGAGGTGAAGGCCTCAAGAGAGAAATGACTCCCTCCCTATCAATGACAGTTTTGATTCATCAACAGTATGAAATGCACCATGCTATGTGAGAGATTTTGCAGAGCAGGCAAACTGTTAGTAGACTAGTGTGAAGAAAAAATAGTAGATGGTCCAAGTGGTTCACTCTGAGTATGAGGGGTTTGGGGGACTCAAGTCCAATCAAGAGTGAACACTTTTTCTACATCATGATAAACGTATAGAACAAAAACTGAAAAAAAAGATTCATCAAAATGGTTGAAAATCTAATTCATTAACAAATTCCAATTTCCCTTTTCCAATCAGAAACCATTTCTAAAAACATTTCCCTCCCTCTTCCTACTTCTCTTTTATCTTTTCCATTGGCTCCATAAGCAGTAACTCCCCAAGCCTATGTGTGGTGAACCTTCGCAACCTTTACAGAGCGTCCTACCATGGGAAATTAAGCCAAAGAGGAGCTGTTCAAATGTGTTTTCCTTATAGGACGGCACCTGACAGACCCTGTGGGGGAAGAGAGGGGAAGTGAATAAAGCTCTATTCAAGCAAACCCAGCTGACACTGACTCTTAGTGGAGCTCTCCCTCTTGGCAGAGTAGAATGGCTTCCCTACGGATGTCTTATTCTCGCCAGGAAACAGTGAGGGTAACGGCGCTCCATGCATACAAATCACACTCGGGCTCCACTAAAACATAGATGCGCGCGGCCCTGCTATGAAACACTTTAAGAGAGAAAAGACGCGGGGAAAGAGGCGATATTCTGGTGATGCTCTAATGGAAGAAGCATGCAAAGGTTGAGAGGTATCCCCTGTCTGGGTGCAGCCATGCTGAAGAGACCCGGAGCTCGACGCTTTACTCTAACACTAACTGCTGGAGCTGTGAGGAGAGCTACTCAAAAACATTTCCTCAGCAGGGCATCAGCCAGGTACTTTAGTTGCACATCAGAAAGAATTAACTGGATTTTCTTTCCTATGAGCGCTAACATAAGAAAACCTTTCGATAGGTTAAGAATCGATAAATTGGCAGCTAATTCTTCTCACTGAGCCTGGTAATACTGAGTTGGCAGCAATCCTCTAGTGGGGCAGGAACGCTAAAGCTCTGAAATTGAAAAGGCCATAAACCTTAATGTGCGACTCCTAATTCACTAATTGAAATTACAGCGTTCACATAAACGAAACGGAGCCTTCACTTTACTTTGCGAGCTGACAGAACTGCAGAGCACCCGTTATCCAATTCTCCCCTTCATATCAAAACAAATCAGGAGACAAGGCAAAACAAAAAAGCCACCCAGTCAAACCGATTCAGAGAAGAAAGAGAGAGAGAGAGAGAGAGAGAGAGAGAGAGGGAGGCGAGGGGCTCTCGGGGAAAGCGGCGTCTTTGCGGAGCCACAGCGCGAGGAGCCGGGCTCCCGGTGAAAGTGCACCGCGTTTGTAATCTGACACGCTCGGCTGCCCGTCACTCGGCTTCACTCTAATGAACAGTGCTTGACGGAAAAAGACTGAGACATTCTCATTGCAGCCTCCACCGACCGGCCGCAGCCACTGAATCACAGACACAGGCACAGATCACACTTCTTGATCTTATTTATGATTTGCCCCCTGGATTGAAGCAGTTAATCAGTAATAGATTCATGAATCAATATTGCTAGAATTTATCTTTTGATGGAGACGCAGGTCAGGACTGTGTTTTTAACTGTACTGAAAATGACGCTGATTTTAACACACAATGGAACTTGAAAGAACATAAATCTGAATTTGATCAATCTGATAAATCAAGATCAAATAACACTATAGGGGCTTATATAGGCCTTAGTTTGTCAGCAGTGATTTAACCTGTTTGACCGTGTATGATTGCATAGTGACAAACCAGGCTATTATAGAGATAATTCTCCGGCCTGTCAACTCTAGATGTTGTATTACATGGGACACTGCATTGCAAAGTGTTGCGTAGGCAGCGGTGGAGGCTCAGGACTCAACTCCTACGCAGGAAAAGAGAGGGACAGGAATAAAGAGAAAAAAAAAATCAACAATAGTTCGCTGCAAGTCTGATTTCAGTTAGTTGAAAGATGTATAGAGCATTCATCTCCATTAAATATCCCATAGCCTAGTGCAGCATGCTGTGCGCAATTTTGCATTGTTGAAATAGCCTCAAATTGTACACTTGTGGTAAAGTTGAATTGTGAAGTTTGTGCCCCGCCAGTGTTCAGAGCACAGCCATGTGTATCCGTTCTGTACCATCTCAGCCGCTCTCCCTCACCCACTCCGCCTGGCTAGCAGTGTCTGAGTGGGTGAGAGGAACAGATTCTGCCTGCCAGGCTGCTAAGACTGCTGCTTCCTGTCTAGACACACCCAGGGTGTCACAGCAGAAGCATTTGTCAGTAGGGGTAGCAATTAAGAGATGCGCTCTGACAGATGTATTACTGCCATCCACACCAAGCTGCCAATTTTCCGAGGAATTGGCAGATGGGGAAAACACCAACAAACAGGATATTAAGGTAAATGAAAACTTCCAGAGTGTCTTATAATTACATAGTGATGGGCTAAGCAGTGCTTTATGGTATAGGTCCCAAAAGATTGCTGTGAAAAGTTGAATTGATTACAGTCTGAATGACAATATGTGCCTTGCAACAAATCGGCTGTGCTCACTTCTTCATTTTGTCTCCCTCTTGTTAAAACTATTTCTTAGAGACAACTAGACCAAATTTCAGCAAACGTGTGTCGGTTTCGTCATGAACATGGCATACATCAGTTGGCCAGATACTCTTTAAATCTGCATCTAAATGATGCCCCACTTCCAGTAGCCCACAGCTGTCAGATGCATCTATTATGGAGAAAATGAAGTATCCCTTTATCTGCAGGAGGAGTGATAGATGGCAGCCAGAAGAACTCTGGTGTCAGTTACTGCCAACCGGATGAAAATTAGAAAAACAAGGGGATGCAATGACATCCAACTGATGTCAATGTGAAATGTGGATAATGCAGTGTGGTGAAGAAAAGCTTATTTGCCAGATCTCGCTGTAAACCACCAAAGAACAAAAAACAATAATTTGAATAATGAGAAAAAATTACCTTTGTGAACCAAAATCCTGCAGACAAATCCACAGCCTGAGGCCTTTGCAGTGACTAACAGTATTATGACATTGCATTTAAAATGCTTGACCTTTGACATACAGCTAACAACCCCAATTATTTCACCCAGTACAATAAGTAAGTAGTGTAAGTAAGTACTTGTACTGGAGGGCTTTCTGCTTCCTTAAGAGACACAGAGGTTAGAGCACTGGGGCAGTTTGTTGTCAGACCTTTTCAGTATTGATGCTCTTGCCTGCCTGGTAATTACTGCAAGGACTGTGAGGAAGTAATGAGTTTTCTGTTCTTCTAGCCAGGCATCTGTGTCTCTGAGGACACAGACCCCTCTGTAAAAGAAATAATGACATCTCCATTACATCTGCTGTATCTAGCAATTACACTCTAATCCAGTCAATGAAGCCTAAAGATCGGAGGCACCGGTGCACTATGTGATGTGAAGCTGTCCCTACACAGGAGTTTGGACATTATATACATTCATATTTCAGTCATTTACTGTAAGAGACTGACAGTGAGTGAGCAGATAGTGGTTTGGTGTGTTTTGTTGTGCAGTAAACAAAACTCACAAGGCTTTTAACTGTGTGTTACATGTTGATGTCTTCTGGACAGATAAGCTAATAGCTGGCATCAGCACAGCCTGTCAGCGGATTGTTTTTGGTACATCAGACCCTGATGGAATCCAGGGTCAAAACACACTTACACGGAAAAGGAGAGCAAGACTTCAGGAATGTAGCGGTAGCATATTTTTCTAAAGCACCACCTATTTCTGAGGAAAGCAGATAAATTCAAGGCAGTCATTTTCTTTTATTATTCCTCCTGTTGTTACATTATCATCTGAGTAACAGGTTAAGGCATAAACTATACATTTAACAATGGGCTTAGGAAACACAAATCACTCCCTTTTTTTGTACTGAAAAAAATAGATTAGGGAACAATGTTAAGATGACACATAACTAGTTCACATTTTACCAAGAGAAAAAGCTGTAGGTATACTGTAATACAAAGAACACATTAATTTCTCCCAGGTCTGTCAGATATGGGAATTATTACTCCCCACCATGAGCTATTGGTGAACTTCTCAATGAATGTATATCTATCCAGCCTTACTGGTCACATGTCATATGCGCAGCCAGCCAGTTCAGACCACGGTCATGGCATGAGTAATGCTATGGGTTTATGTAGAATTGATGACATTGTATACGAGCCCTGTGGTGCTGTTAATGTCCGTCTGGTGTGGGTGCGATGCTGCAGAGAGGAAACTCACTTGTACTGCGCCTGGAAGTGCTCCTGGACGAAGCTGTGGCGGGCCCGGGGCTGCTGGGACTGCGACTGGGACGGGTCAGGAGACCGCATCTCCTCGGCTCCACCGGGGCCCTGCGGCAGAGAGGAGACCACCCATAAACGCAATGTTGTCCCACTGTCAGTCCCTGACATATAAATGTTTACTTTAAGTGTATTTCATTACACTCCCACACAACCGAGGGTGTCAGGTACACTACACCATCACTGTGAGAGGAAACCCATATATAGTGATAGTGCAACAATCATTTTGGGAGGTTTAGAGAGGCTGTTGTGGAATGCAGCTCAGCACATTCTTGCTTTGCCCGGGCAATAAAGTGATATTCAAAAGCCATGGAAAGTATTGACCCAAACTTAACCCTCTGGGAAGCCTCTCTCTTTATTCTTTCATCTACTCACCTACAACAGCGCGGGGTTGGCCTTGGATAAAGATAAAAGAAGAGGGGGGGGGGGGGATAAAAAACGAACAGAGACTGATCACTGAGAGGCTCGCAAGGTCAAAAAACAAATGTGTGGGATGGCACACAGTGGGAGTGTCTCACAAGCACTGCTGTGCGGTAATGAGTGATGCCATACAGCAACACAACAAACTGAATAACCTTCCTTCCTAATTTGAGTCAAATAATCTGCCTCAGTTTTACAGTACATGCATTTAATGAGTTGCCTTTATCTCTAGGCTACAGGCCTATGTACTGCAGTTTAGCACAGTATAACAAGTTATTGATCTCTTGATAATGGTACATGAATGTAGTGAGACTTCTTGACCTCCTATCAAAATCCCAATCACTCTCTCACTGTTGTGTCTGGGTAAATTCATGTAAGCATCTTACCCTCAGACATGAGCACAAGAGGAGATTTGTAAGTGAGATGGAATAATAGTACTGATCAGTCATGACTAGGGTTGGGACGACATGCTTATCTCACGATACGATTCGATACGCGATATGGGGTTGACGATTCAATATAACCACGATACGATATAATAAATAAAAGTTCTATGACAAAATAGTATGACTGTGCAGAATTATGTTTATTTCTGAGACACAAATCTTTCTAGCAATTGCACTGGCTTGCTAGAATGTAAAAAATGTCATTACAAAGTGCTAGTTAGATATTCTGTCAATACATTAAGCATCTATGAATCTGACCATTGTATTCATGTGTGAAATGGCTGTGCAAGAGGACTAAAATCAGGACTAAAACCACTCACAAGCTACAATGAGCAGTATATCAGTGTTTGGATATCTATACACAGTATCAACTCCTTTTCACATAGTGCCAGTCACCGGACATGTTCCGGTAAAACATTCTTCCAGCTACCGAGTGGCTCTTTCCAAAAGGCCATGTGGCGAACAAGCACCCTGGTTAACATCTCTCTGCTCGCACACCATCAGTCCCACAGCGTCACGGTGTAAAAGCCAGGCCCTTGAGAATGCATTAAGTCATCATATCATTTCAGCTGTGCTTTTAACACCGGGCCGACCGGGGCAAGCGGCACACAGCGCTCTCCGAGCCTTCTCTGTTGACACACGCTCTCTCTCTCTCTGTTTACTATTCCTCCAATTTCTAACACTGCTCCCGGTCCCATACTGGCTGCCACTGTTCCCAGGCTGGCAGCTCGACCATGACCTCCGCTCACAAATGGAGCTGAAAGGAGGTTTAGAATTTCGACAGGGTAGAGGAAAGTGGAGGGCGTGTGTGTGTTTGAGAAATCAGCGTGTGTGAGAGAGGGAGAGAGAGAGAGAGAGAGAGAGAGAGAGAGAGAAAGAGAGAGAGAGACGGGAGTGTCTTTTACAGTTCACCACCATCTCCAATCCTGTCTATTCTTCCAAGAGTATTTGAGCTATGTGAAGACCAAGAGCGGCACAGAGACCTGACCTTCCTCCTGCACTGTGCTTCAGCAGGCACATACAATGACAAACACTACTACCTCCTCCTTCTCACTCTTTCCTGTTTGCATGTGCCTCTGTGTTTTTTTTTGTCATATTCTCCCACTCTCTCTCATGAAACCTCCTTGCCTTGGCTCAGGTGGAACGAGTAAGGTAAGGTAATGATGGTAGAGAGGTTAAAAGTGCGACTCCCTTGAGACTTAGTCTTTTTTTTTATCAAACACACTAACTTCTGACCCCGCATTTCACTCCCTCTTTCATTCCACAGCACCGCTAATGCATTCCAGTTCTATCTTTATGTGGAGATAACACAGCAACATTCAGGCCACCGAGTCCAGACACAGTCAGTCTTATCACCTCTCAGAAATCCCTGCCCAGCGTCGTCCCTGCCAATAGACTGCGAGGCGTCAGCTGTGTGTTAACAGTAACTGCCGGCGATGTGGACGTTAAGCACGGTGAGAAACTGGGATGGGTTACACGCCCGCTGACATGCGGCTCTGATAAGGCCCCCGTCATCTAAATGATCACGGCTAGATAGTAATACCCATGGAGTAAGCCGCGGCTGCCGCTGCTCAAAGAAATGGTTTTACAGGTTGTTCAGCGACCCCTATAGAAAAGGGGTCCATCTCAAGAGGTGCCGTGTGCCTGTCAGAAACTCAGATGCTATCTTTGAAATTGGCTGTCAGAAAAATATGCCAACTTCAAACTGATAAAAATGCAGCTAAACAGGCAGGCAACAGGGGGAAAAAAACACATCAGAAAAACTATTTTTAGAGCCAGTTGGTCAGACCAGTCGACGGCTATTACTGCTGAAGAGGAAAAAACAGAAAACTGCACTGGGTGTGAAATTGAATTTCTTACACTTAAGCTCCAGTATGTGTCTATTTGCATGGGTAAAACTGCCTATCTAGATAGCTGTCGACATACAGTGGTACATAAAACACATTCAAACTTATTGGTCCTCCCTCCTAATTATCATCATCACCATTATCACCATCAGTCAAAATAATGAACCCAGAGACTAAGTGAAGCATGAGAAATTAAATTGACCTTCCTTAAGTACAGTACAGCGTGTCTCTGATAAACAGATTTTCTTGTCCCCTTAAATGCACATGTGAGTGTGTGCCAAATATCGGCCCATACTGTAAGTAAACCAATTGGTGGTGACATTTTACAATCATCACAGTTTTCTCAACACATCATTTGACTTGTTACAGTGATATTCCAAGCAGTTAGAGAAACATATTTCTCTATTAAATTAATTTTTAAAGCTGGTCCCTAGAACAGTAAATTGTTGAAGGTCAGGTTATCAAAAGTGAAGTGATCCTTAGCTGAGTAGAGTAGACAACATAAAACTGATCGATCAGCAGCACTTTATTGTTGACTACAACCAGAGCCATTCATATCTGAAAAGGTAACATGGATAAATATGAGACAGCAGCTGTTGGTTTCAATGCCAAATATAGAACTCATTCAGTAGCACAAAATGTGCAACTGCTAATATCCAAGATATGTTAAGCCAGAGAATTGTCTACCTCTGCTTAATCCATAAGCCTCAATGCCAGGAGAGGGGCGTGTGCCAGTGCCCCAGGAGGAAGGAGAAAATTAAAACTCAAATCCCTCACCCTGGCACCTAGCGTGCTGTAATTGATTTCTGGGATTTAGATAAATGACAAAGATACAGCATGCAACTGAGTGGAGGGCTGGAGCCCGGCCGCTGGCTCAGCACTGTCAGCAGGAGGCCAGAGTTCATTTACTGTGATTTCTGAGCTGGCTGAGAGAGGAAGAGCGAGGGTGAGAGAGATGGAGAGGGAGGCAGAGAGAGAGAGAGAGAGAGAGAGATGATAAGCACATTGTTGTTGGGCTGGCTGGTAAAAATCAGTAAGTCGCCTGAAAGGGTCATTTATTGTTGTATACCCTAATAATGTTTGGTACGTGTTAGTGACTATTCACTATCACCGGTCCCCTAATCTGTGATTTCAAAATGATGTACAGTTCCATAGAGAATAACTGTAAAAAGATGGTGCTGTGGATTAGGGTAAATGATCTGGTTTGGAGCTTCAATATAAATGAACATCAGACGAATATTGTCCAAAAAGTCTGGAGAATCTTGGTTCTCTGTTTTTTAGCTTTAAGAGACAGTTATTTATGTTCACCAATACTGATAATAATAATTTTAGTTTCATGATACTTCCCAATCATATCCAAGTCTGAACATTAGTAAGCTGAAAAAATGTATAAAATATAGATGAATAAGTGTAGTGAAAACAAATGCTGATGCTCCTATCCATCAAGAGATCAATTCTTGAGGCTCTTTCATTTTGCTCAGAGGACTTTCCCACGGTGAGATCGATGTTATTAAAAAAGAGACTTGGCAGCCTTGGAAACAGCGCCGCTGAACCGGCACGGCCATGCTCAGCGCACACAACCCGTTGCAGAGAGCGAAATGAACAACTCGCTGCCAAGTCTCTTTCGGTGACTGTTGACTCCCGGTCATCTGTATTGCGGCGCGTCGAGAGAAATGAAATCACACAGATTAACGGCGTGGCGTGGCCCCGTCCCGTCGGTGAGGTCTTCAATAATTCACCCCCAATGTCGCTGGGAGTGATTCATCTCTGCAAGTACGACCCGCTGTGCAGGAACTCAGGCACTCTCACTCCACCGTGGTGAAAAATCCGGGAAAATGTGCCCCCCCATCCTCACGGACCACCTGTCTCATCGTGATGGGTTTTCAGAGGTGGGGTGGTGTGCTTGTGTGTGTGTGTGTTTGGGGGGGGGGGTCATAAAGGGGGGACGAGTGTTCCCAGTAATGGCTCTGATGTAAATAATTTAAACAGCCATGGAAACACAGGGATGGACATGTGCTGATGGAGAAAGCACTATAGTGGAGTGATTGAGAACAAGGGCCTATAGCACCTAAATCCCCATGCTGAGCGTAACGGAGAGAAAGACGCAGGGAGAGAGACGGCGATAAATGGGGCCGACGTAAAAAAGTCTAAGTGTGTGAGTGGGGCTGAAAGAGTGATATAGACAGATGGAGATAGAGAGAGAGAAAAGGGAGCGTTATTGAGCAACTGAATGACTGAGAGTAAGAGTAGTACACACGGCCGATATGCGGAGCGTTGATGAATAATGGACCATCTCCCTCAGCACTACCTCCTGTCGCGTGCGAGCCTCTCTATAAATAGTCCCAATAATAGTGAAGGTGGATGAGGCAGGAAGCTTTTCTATCCTTACCCTTCACTCCATCATTTCCCATGGGCCATCACTCTGGGTGGGGTGCATTTGTATGGACATACTAAGTGCCCCAACTTTGGTGTATGGGCTCAAATTGACCTCGGGGTTATAACTGGCTGACTGCTGCGTGTCGCTCTACAGAATGTCGGGTTCAGTCTGCTATAGTCTAGTCTGACAGGTGAAGAGAGGAGGCAGACTTGCCCTGAGGCAGACCAGTGCACCTGCCTATAGAGCGGCCAGTAGGGTCATGAGTGTTACACAGTAGTAGTTCAACTGACCCCCGGTACCTAGAAGCAGAGTTCATGAAGGTTGTGAGTAATTCCCAAGCTGTCGGGTCAGACATGGGTTATGACCACAGAACTTGAATGGATGGAACAGTCTTTCCTATTCAAATCAACATTGCTGGATGGTCGGAGCGGCGGCCATTTTTATGTGGGCTAACTTCTGTATACACCAAATTACGGCAAGTCGCTGAGACACATCACCAGACACATCTGCACAGTTCCCAGACTTGCGTTGTCACCATTGCCATTTTATGCTGTACTAGCCAAATTATCATAGCAAACAGTGGAAAGACCATTCTATCCATTCAAGTTGTCATGACAAAGTTTAGAGATTAGGAAATCAAGGAGAATACCGGACTCATCAAATCTATTCATGTCCCCGTTAGCTTATCTAAATGTTTGCTAGTGTTTCAGCTGGCGTATTTGCCAGTTATTTAGCATTTAGCATTTTGCTTGCATTGCAGCTTCCGTTGACTGCAATACAGGAAAACAGAAATGTCTTTCAGCAAGCCACCAGAGTTCCTATAAGCACCATGAACCTGTGCTCTGACCTCCCTGTGGGGGGGCAAGCAAAAAGATACATTTCTCCCTCAGGGATCAATGAAGTCAAGTTAGTTGTACAAAGGAAGTTGAGTTACCAGCATCTGAGGCTAGCTTGGGATCACTTCAGCATCACCACTGAAATGTTTCGAAGGTGCTGCTACTCCCTTATTGGTAAGCATATACTGTAGTCTGTCATGTAAACATATAGTCACAGTCTGTCCTTCAGTTCTACTGTATGTACAACACAGCATCACCCACTGGCTCTGAGACAATCCTCACTGATTCCTTGTGCCTGCTCCTGTGCTTTCATAAATGACAGGCTGTCAACTTCAATTGTTTACATCGTCTTGCCATCTTTGCGTGCATCACAGTCATACGACGGCATATTAGGGCCTTTAAGTGATTTTTTTTTTTACTGCATCTTGGGGGAGGGGAGGGTAATATTCCAAGTGAAAACTCCTTCTGAGATTAAAGTCTGAAATTTGCAAGAAAAAACAGGGAAACATTTTTTTTTTGGCAAGGAATCACATTGTTTCACTTTGCAAGGTAGGATCAACCAAGTGGAACACTTCAGTCTCCACACCATAGACACTGCTGAACATGAATGGCACATGTCAGTGAGGAGGTGCAACAAACATGGCATTAAATTTACTTATCTAGATAGTGGAGTTATGGTTATGATTCAGGAAATGTTTTTCTTCAATCTCAGAAATTCTGAGTTTTTCTCAGAATATTACCCCTCCCCCCAGCTGCGGTAAAGAAAACAACAAAACAGCATTGAAACATACATTTTTAAAGTGTCAGCCACCAATAAAAAGGGGCGATGCCTCTTCATACTGACTGTTGGCATGTGTTGGGAGCATCTCTGGTTCTGACTGCACTATAGCTTGCCCTCAAAATGACATCGGCAGTGGTTGATTGTCCATCATATTAAGCCAGTCACACAGGTGGGCCAGATATTGAATCCCACTATCTGGGGGTGAGAGATCCAAAGAGGAAGCAATCGTGGATGCGTTGTGTACTGCCTCTGCTAGCCTGAGAGCAAGAAACTCATAACCAAGATGGCACAGGGCTTGAAATGAATTTCATCGTCACCGGATGTTAATGAAAAGGATTTCAACGACAGAATGAAAGAGAGAGCGGGAAAAAATGAAGATGGATTAGACAGACAGGAAGAGGAAGCCAAGATGAGAAGCCTGTCTTGATGTCACCACACTTTCTGAATGATAGTGTAACACAGTATAACAAACAGCCACACTGAGAAAATAGATGATAACTCAGCAAGTTGACATAATTTTGGTTCTTGGTGCTATTCAAATGAGTCACACATTAGATCAGCAAGGATATCAGCTGATGGTGTGAGTGAGGCTGAAGATGGGAAAACACATGACAAGTGTTTTGACATCAACATGACCATAGGCCTTCCTAACCCCCCTCTGGATTCTCTGACCCAAATATGACTCATTCAACAAGGACACCTGCTGACTGAGGCTGCATAAAGGAGCAGTTGGCCTGTGAGTGAAGATAATGAAAGTGGTGACTTCAGTACATCATCAGTACATGAGGACAAAATGATGAGTCTCGGTCCCTGGTTTCTCCATCCTTTTGCCTTCTAATTAGCCTGAGAAACTATGAGCTCTCAATGGTTAGCATTGTCGTCCCACAGCGAGAAGGATGAAGAAGGATGATGAGGTTTGTTCTCCAGCCCCGGTCTTTTGTGTGTGGAGTTTGCATGCCCCCCCTGTGTTTGCTTGGGTTTCCTTTGGGTGCTCCATTCTCCATTTTCTTCCTACATTCCAAAAACATGCAAGTCAGGTGGATTGGAGAATCTAAATTGCCTGTAGGTGTGAATGTGAGTGTGTTTGTGTGTCTATCGATGTTAGCCCTGTGACGGACTGGTGTCCTGTCCCGAGTGTTTCCCTGCCTTTTGCCCAATGCATGCTGGGATAGGCTCCAGCCCCCCATGACCCTGAATAGGAATATGCAACTAAAGAAAATGACTGAAAGAATGAACTATGAGATTGTCATAGTTAAGTACTGATGATGAGGACTCTCTTCTTCACCTGAATGATTTTGTAGGACAATAAATGAGCCAACATACTGCCAAATAGTGACATATTTTCCATTTGTATGTCAGCAACAACAAGCAGTTGTACACTACACTATCCCTGCAGTGGAGCAGCAGTGTCTTAAAGTAACAAAAGACATAACATAAGGTTGCAAACATTAGAGCCCAGTGGGCCCAGTAGAGACAATCATCCCTCACTGATGCCATGTTTATCTGCCTCTCGACTCCGTCCTTCCACTTCTTGTTTCTATGGAAATACCAATGGCTCGGGACGAGAGAGAGGACAGAGAACGCAGGCGGCCCTCTTTGGACAGCATTCTCCTCAAAACCAAGAGGAGGCTTGGGAGCAATTTCTTTGAATGCTAGTGTAGCTCTGGCACATTTTGCTGGTGAATATGACTTTGTGAAATGGATCCTTTGTGCCTCCTAAGCGGATTTATCCTACCTTTAAGTGAGCAGCAGGAGAGGCTGAGGGGGAAATTAATTCTAATGAAGGGAGGT
Source organism: Centroberyx gerrardi (assembly GCF_048128805.1). Classification (NCBI taxonomy): domain Eukaryota; kingdom Metazoa; phylum Chordata; class Actinopteri; order Beryciformes; family Berycidae; genus Centroberyx; species Centroberyx gerrardi. The sequence continues at coordinate 12,450,826 of NC_136003.1, read as the reverse complement.
CGGCCTCCTGAGCTGATGAGGTTTATTATTACCCTGCTGCTTCTGCGGCTGATGATGATGACTCTGTGGCGACAAGCAGGAGACTGCACCCGCAGATGAGGATTAAATGACATCACACATCAGGAGAGAGAAAGACACACAGTGATTTCTGGTACCAGCCAGTTAGGTAGTGTCTTTATGATATGTATAAATACTGCAACAAGCAGCGATAAACAATTTATAATAGGATTTATTAAATATATTAAAGGGACAATATTGTGGGAATATAAATGTTGCTATGTTGCTATAGTTGTTTGTTGTTTGCTCTTTAATGTCTCTCTCTCTCTGGCATTTGTTTGTGCATCTTGATTTATAATTATTGCTTTTTGAAAAATCCATTCACAGGCAGGTTCAAATTAACTCAAGATAACACATTAAAAGTGGACTTTGGCGTGACTGGCAACCCTCCCTGCTTAAATCATTCCAGTCAACAATAGTTTAAATCACTCCAGTCAGCGAGGTTTCAAGCAATTGAATTGACACGCTCTCTGGAACGGCTCCACTCAGCAAATCTGCGTCAGATGAATTGTGGGGGTTTGTACTGTCTGCCAATCAAAGTCCAGGGTTGGGAGTAATTTGCGTGCAAGGGTTTATTCATTAAATTAATTCAAGGAATACTCTATTATTTAAACTGCATTTGGCTGAAAAACAAGATTAAGCACTATCCTGGGGCAACGCATGTTTGAAGGCAAATTTATGCAAGGTTCAAAATATGACCCTTTTAAAGCTTTGTGTGCTTCTGATTTAAACTCTTCTAACACTTGTGAAAATGTAACTTTTTAAGTGATTAGGCCCGATTAAACTCTAAAAACTTAAAAGCACACTCTAAGAAAGCAAATGGTAACCTTCACTTTATTTGAAAAAGCTCTCCACAACTTAATGAAAACTAGAAATAACCGCCTCGCGGTTGTATGCCTCCACCAATAAACTTTGTTTTATCATTGCAAGGACAGTCATTATTTATTGAACATATATAATTAATGTGATTATTAGGTCAACTTAAAGGATTTTGGTGTCAAAATTAGTGACAGCACTTCCACCGTTTTTGTAGAATGACCCAAGATCGTTATCTCAGCTACAGTGGTAAGCAAAACATTATGATGTCACAGTGAAGTTGACCTTTGAACTTTTGGATATAAAATGTCATCACTTCATCATTTTATCCTATTAGACATTTGTGTGAAATTTTGTCATAATTAGGGTATGAATTCTTGAGTTATGGCCAAAAATGTCTTTTGTGAGGTCACAGTGACCTTGACCTTTGAGCACCAAATTCTAATCAGTTCATCTTTGAGTCCAAGTGGACGTTTGTGCCAGATGTAATGAAATTCCCTCCAGGCGTTCCTGAGATATCGCGTTCATGTGGAATGGGACGGACGTGAGGTCAAAGTAACCTTGACCTTTGACCTTTGACCACCAAAATCTAATCAGTTCATCCTTGAGTCCAAGTGGACGTTTGTGCCAAATTTGAAGAAATTCCCTCAAGGCGTTCCTGAGATATCGCGTTCACGAGAATGGGACGGACGGACGTACGTACGGACGGAAGGACAACCTGAAAACATAATGCCTCCGGCCACGGCTGCTGCCGGTGCGGAGGCATAAAAATCTTCTTTTTTTTTCAAAAACCCTGCACAGTAGGGTGGCCACGCTACAGGGCATGAGTGCAGTTTATAGAAATGTCCTTTAACTGTTCTTTAAACCAGGGGTGATGCATTGGGTTGTCTGGAGCAGTCAGACAGTTAGAGCTTAATTGTGTCTGTGCTACAGTGAGCAACCCCACAGCCTACAGAAAGAGCTCCTTTTTTAGGAAGAGAGCTGCTGGCAAAGAGAGGACGGCCTCAAATTCAACCTCCGTGACTTGTTTGAAAACTGATAGATCACATCCCACTACAATAGATATGCATACACATAGAGTATTCTGTAGACACACACCCAGATAACGTGCACACACATAATGTCTACAGTCTGTAGTCTCCCTCTCACACACACATCCACGCTCTTCATTTTAGACCAACACCCACACACAGACAACTCCCACCTCTGCCTCTGCTGGGGGGGCTCGGGGCTCGTAGCCAATCAACACTAATCTGGGTCGGAGGTGAAAGAGGAACTCAAACACAGAGTGGTCATATTTGGACCCTTCCCTCCAAGCTGCTTTTCCAGCTGGGCGGCTCCGAGCCGCAGGAAACCATTTCAGCTTGGCAGGGCAGGCAGAATCAAAGGCGGGGAGGGGAGAGGAAACACACACACCCGCACACACACAGAAAACACACAGGAATCACAAAGGAACCATCCGCATCCAGTCCTGACAGGAGCGGGGAGCGGCGCTGACCACACATAGACCGCTGAACTGTGAAGTTGTGTGGTTAGAGGTGCTGCTCTGGTCATGTGCTGCTGGATGTGGTGAAGAGAAACCAGGTTTGAGTCCTTGTCACGATGTCTGGGTCGCGGTCTCGGTGTGCGTGTTGTCTCAGCGCACCACCGCCCACGTAGTACAAATAAAATCTCCAAGAGAGACAGAGAATGAACAAGGACAACACAGAGGATAAACAAAGAATACCCACCAAGTGACTATTGTGCTGTTATTGTCGTGAGGAGGCGGTACAGGGCTGGGCCTGTCTACCCCTTGGAAGAAGTTTTTCACAGTGAAGCCAGCATACAGTATGGACCTACTGACCCCAAGTGCTGCTGTATCTCCTCTAACCCTTATGACCGCTTATGATCGCATCCTTGTCTCTCCGACCTGAACCCTCGACATATCTCTCTCCTTCTGTCATCATCCCTCACCTCTTCATGTCACTCTAGCTTCCTAAGACTCTCTCAAGCATATTCATTTGCTTATATGAATGGTAAGGCCCAGGTCAAATCTCTAAAATGCATTTTTGCTGTAAGCTAACAGCATTTAATCCACAGTCTTTTGATACCCCCCTTTATTTGACTCTGGTCTGAAAAGACTATCTACTCCAAATCAAAGAGTGCTTTCATTTGTATAGACACATTTGCAAGTGTGAAAAAGTCACATTCTGCCGTTTCTGCAGCAATTTTTGGCGTGCAGAATCAAAGTAATGAAGTTTCTCTCTCTGCTCCTCTATCTGTCTACCTGTCACTACTACTTACTGCTTCGCCACCCATTGCCACACTGTTGCTGGGAACTCAGCATCACCTCTCCCTCTCTGTACTAGCGCTGCACAACAAGTGCCTCTTTCTTCCTCTGACTTACAAAGAGCCACATTCATAAAACAGAGAGAGCGCGTGCGCGAGAGGGAGAGAGCGAGAGAGAGAGAGAGAGAGAACTTCACACTTGCGCTGTGTTTCCCAAGTGATAAATGATCAACAAACCAAACGAGAATGCGCGCCACGTGATGCAAAGCCATGGGGAGCCGACGGTAAATGTTAGAATGCGTGTGAGCGTGTGTGTATGCGTGCCTGTGTATGCGCAGGATTGTGGATTGTCACCCTCCATTAAAATTACAAAATACTTCGGCTCCAACTCGCAAACCGCCGTGACACTCAGTGGCTGCTGCAGGCCGCTCAAGGCGATTGTGGGAGAGGGAGATGGGGATGGGGGGGGGGGGGGGGGGGGGGGATTCCCTCTTCCCTCCCTTTTCCTTTGGGCTCTGGGTCTCCTGTGCTAAGTGGTGACTAACAAACGCGCGCCGCAAAACAATTAGTGTAGCCCCACAGGGTCCTGAATGAGCAGCAGGGAGGGAGGGAGCTTGCTGACTCCTAGGCTGTGAGTGGGAACGTGCGTGGACTGGTAAGCGGGGCTGACGCCTCCCCTCAGCCTGGCTGTGACCCTGCATGACTCTGCCAGCTAGCAGGGTGGCAGCGCTGGAGCCGAACACTGAACACAGCAACAAACACACAAGTAAACAAACAAAAAACACAACAAATCAGAATTCATCCCAAATGGCTCTTTCAAGTTGGAGATGAGACATCAACAGAGGCTGCTAACGTTTTGACGTTAAGCAATGTGGCTGCAAGTACATGTTGATGTAATATATGTGTGTGTGTAGACAGCTTTCTTTCTGTCGCCCCGTCTCCTCCCCTCGGTGAAGCTCCTAAAAGCCCTCTCTGCCCCTCACAGAGCTCCTTTGTGGGGGGGCAGACTGATAGCAGACTGCATACCACAGCTTTACTGTACATTCTTACAGAGGTCTGTAAGACCTGTGAAGGGATGAGGCTGGGAATAAGGCAAGGAGCAGACTGTGATTCATGGGGAGAAGGGATCATTGGAATTATTTCCCTCCCCTTCCTGATCCTGAGCTGAGGCCTATCAGGCCACATGTTTCCTTGCTGATAAAACGGAGATCCATGACAACGTTGGTGTCTGCAAAGAACCCACACTGGCTGGTGGCAGCAGGCCTGGACAAACATAAGAGACAACTGTCACAAGAGATTTTCTGCTCTGGACAGAGGCCACAGTGCTGCTCTCTCTCTCTCTCTCTCTCTCTCTCTGCAGGGGACACTTATTCATATGCAGCATATTACACAACAGCACATTATTCTTCTGAAATGGTCCCTAATTAAACATGTTACAGGTTTTTCACAGCCCCATAAAACGGCACAAAGAATAACAAGGGAATGGACTAATACTGTAGTTGCATGTATTCACACAAAGTCATATCTCCAGCAACTTTAAAGCTACAGCACAATCCTGATACCTGCTGACTTTCCAAGAAACTGTGTGATTGTCAAAGGTACACCATGTTGTGTCAATACACTCTACAGTCCATTAGCTGAGCTTCCACAAAGATCACACACTTTGCAAACTTAGCCAAACAACACAAGGTGAGTCAACAGTGTGCAGCAGCTTCTGTGTCCAGCTTGTTAGTTAAACTATCAAGAGCAAGCGTGCTGTAGTCCAAGAAGTGGTAAAAACTGACCGCAGCATTAAATTGTTATTCTTGGTTTCAAAATGCATGTGGCAAAATCTGGCCATAGCCTTTGGTTATATAACCGACCATATATATTATATAACCATAACCAAATAAAGAGACCGAATAACCAATAAACCACTAGAGCGGTATTTTTGCACTTTCAGAAGTTATTTTAATTTTGACTACTCCATTTTGGAATGGCAGAGTTGTTTGAAAGCGCTTGCATAGTGCATGCTGAGACTTGGAATGACAAGTTGAATAGTCAAGTGAATGTATGTTGAATTAATTTGATTTTTACAGTGCACAGCAGATGTTGGCTATGAATTACCAAGTCTAGGCAGTGGGCCTTAGAGAGCGGGAGAGGAAGAGGGAGTATGGGGGTGTGTTACTTAGCAATTAGGTCAAAAAGGTCAGCCATTATTGACATTTAAATCAGACTAATGCATACACGATGAAGCAACGACAGCAAAACACAAGAGGGCCTATACTGTTGCCATGGAGAGACAAGATGGGGTTTTGCAGCTGGGCAGTCCTCCAGTCAGGGAGCAGGCACTGCTCAGACAAGCCATAATGAGATGGAGAGTCTATATCTCTCACTGGGGAGAAGGCAAAGGAGATGAGAGGAAGGATAGGTAAATAAAACGGCTTTGGCAAATCCAAACTACAGTTCTGATCTAAACTAATCTTGATACCAAAACCAGTGGGTTATGCTACATATGAAAAGACAAGACTTATCTTAATCATTGTCCAAGATATGAATACCTTCATTTTTTCCATTTTATTTTATCATAATCTGTCAGAATCAGCTGTTAAGTCAAAAAAAAATTTTTTAGAAAGCGAGGCCTCAGGTTTCCGTCCCTCCACGCCTCCCCGGCTGCTCGGGTGTTAACAAGGTGTGGCGACGTTCTCCTGGAGGTGCCGCAGACTCATCATGACAGGCCTTATCAGCGGCTCTCCAGCCCCAGCCTCCTGCCATGCCCTCTGCGGACCCAAGTACACTCAAAGACACAGTCCAGAGCCCCGCCGCCGCACCCTCTCATCCCAAACTAAAGGGCAACTCGGCTCGCAGAGAGATTGAGGCTTTGTTCTTGCAATATCAGATTGCCGCTGCATTCTCTACGGGACCGGACGAACAAGAAGAGTGGAGGAATGATAGGAAATTGGAGGGGGTTGTCAAGTAAGATTTTCAGTGATAGACACAGAGCGTGAGGGAATGAGTGAAGGTGTATAATGCTCATATAGGCAACAGCAAAGAAACATTTCTAATGGCTCAGTAAACTGCGGTCCATACACTCTTTGTTGTGCACACAGACATAGACAGACAGGCACGCACACACACATACACACACAGAAATTCCTGTCACTATCTCTCAATTTGTCTCAGTGCCATTGATCTTTGCGAGGGTTAGCCTGGGTTGTGGGATGCTCTCGTTCTAATGGAAGGATACAGTGTCAGCTTCAATAGAAGAGAGGAAGACCAAGCCTTGCTTTACCCAGAAAGGGAGCCAGGCCTACAGCCACAGACTGAATTCAGACTAAGCACCAAGTTTTCAATATGACCTTGGCTTTGTCATGATATGCTGTGCTGACAGTCTGGTATACTGCAGTGTTTATCCTTCCAGAAAACATGCATCTTAGTAACCTTACATTTTTGCAAGCAGCGAATGCAAGAAAAGGTTGCTATTCATGTGTGGACATACAAGTTTGATAAGAGAAAGACACGTTAAGTCTTAAATTGTCTGATGTATGGCCCTGGGAGAGTCAGACTAAGATCTCCTGATCCCGCAACGATGATGATACGCCAGAATAAATCACTGGGATTAGCGCCCGAGGAAACTGGGGACACTGATGTTGTGTAGATTTATTTGCAATGACTCACCAACAGCAAGTGTAGCGCTTCTTATGAATTATGCCACCGGTTATCACCCTGATAGCACCGCAAAAAGAAAGAGGGGGGTGTATATTTCAAAAGTAAAAATATGTTTTTTTAATAATACATGAAAACTCTGCCTTAATGGCTCACAGCGGAGCAGATCAAAGTTCTATCCGAGGGGGATTGGGCTCTGCGGTGCCCACAGGCCCACCTTGAGGAGGAGGAGCCACGCTGAGCGAGAATCAAACAGCAAATCGCCACGCTTCTAATCGCCGTGTCCTCAGGCAATGCGTTAGACACAGAGCAAAGTTGCACTCCTTGGATCGCAACACCGGTTTCAGTGGCAAAAAAAACTGCAGAGCAGAACAAATTTGAGACCTAGAGCTAACCTCTGAAGAGCAGACCTACAACTATGATGATGCTGTCTGTGAAATGAACGCCGAGCACCGTATCCTCAGCATCACATCTTATCAGCGGCGTTATCCTCGGCCCCAAACCACAGCTTGATAATGAACACAAACATAGAGATAGGTAATGTCAACAAATGGAAGAAGCCTCATCTTTTCTATCAAAATTGTGACGCTGGAAAGCCTCTTGGAACATGTATCACGATCTAAGCACACGGAGAGAAGCAGGCATGTGTCATTTTGTCTCCCTAGCTCCTCTTAAACTTTGTGAACATAAGATCCTCCTTTACTGAGCAAAATGCTTACAGTTACAGTATCTAAAGTCTCAAGGTTAAATCATTCACAGTGATCACACCAATGAATACAAGTTATGGCAACACTGAGAGCACTAAAGGCTTCTACTGCAAAAGCCTTTATAAGAAGACTTTTTTTTTTCCCATCGGTTGTGAGATATTTTAAACATTTACAAGAGTATTGGGAGCCTTCCTCATGAAGCAATAGGTTGCAGCTGAAACTTTTATATCTACCAAAAGGCTGCAGGGCTCAAAAGATGGAAGAGACAATGATCATGTTGACCGCTTCTACACTGGCCAACAGCCTGGTGGATTCTTACCTTTCCAGGGGCTTTGGTCTTGTTGTTGTTGTTGCTGTAGGAGGACAGGTTGACGTCTTCGTGGACGCGGTCCAGCAGCCACAGGAGGAACTCCAGGGCGTCATGTTGGGAATTACCACGGAACTGGGATCCATACTTGGACACTATAGACTGGAGAGGGGAAAAGGAGACTTGATGAAGCTGTAATTTATGTACTTGCTGTACTTTTGGCATGACACATTGTTCGGCTATTGTGATATACCCTTATTTATGCTTGAGCGAGTGGCTGTATTTAATGAGCAAGGAAAATGGCTCGGTGCAGTAACAGTACTGCTGATAATTTGGGGCAAAATTTATGCTAATTCAGAGAACAGAACTGTACCCACACAGCACAGAGAAAAACCTTCTGAAATGCATGAATAACTTTAGCCTATCCAGATAATCCCAAATTTTGCTTGAGTGGAAAAACAAAAACAGCAATGGATTAATTTGCTCCAAAACCTGACAGCTTGTTAGAATTAAAGCTGCAATAGCTGGAATAGCCAAATTATATTGCCTTGCTAAACTATCCTTTTTTTTTTTACGCAATTCTCTCACACAGGAATGTGAATCACAAGCACGGCTTATTTACTGGTTTCGACGACTGGGGTGTGTTTGTTGGTACAAGTGAGGCTACTGAATGGGCAGCTCTACCCTCTCTTTCTCCACAGAACGCTGATCAGAGGAATTCTAGAATTGCAAATTTGCACTAACGCTCTTCACGCTCCCCTCGTCACCAACCCGGCCCACGCTCTGACTGATGCAAAGTCATTTCAGGTTTTGGATAGAAACTGCTGTGTTTCAAACTAAAAACAACGTGCCTATTAGTATAAGTGTCCTCCAAGAGCACGGCCCTTCCCCTTTCCTCTCAAGAAACTAACATTGGAAACAAAATCCACTCTTTGACATCTAAAGAAGTCGTGGATAACACTCTACTAAAAAACCAGGTTGAGGACTACTTTAGCCCACACAGAGCATAATGTGAAGACTGTGAATGGCACACGACTCAATTAGGCAGGAATTAACTGCATGAACCGCAGCTGGCAGCCTGGAGAAGCAGAGGCAGTGATGAGAGATTATAGCAGAGGGAACAGCAGACTGTAATCATTGCTTCATAATCCACTAAAATATGTAATGTGCCTCACATAGCTACTGCACCGTAACAAGATGTAGTATGTTTGATGTTATTTAGGGGCAGCGGTGGAGAAGCAGGCCTGTGACTGGAGGGTTGCCAGTTCAAATCCCCGAGCCAGCTGGGGAAATCTGGGCAAAGTGAATTAAAACGTGCTGTCGTCTGCTCTTGGGCAAGGCATGTCATTCCTCCAGTGCTCTGCGCTCTACTGGGCTGCTCCCTTGTGTGAATGTGTATAACTGTATGAACTGTGTTTGGGCGGTGCTGGAAAAAGAGCACATCTACTCAAGCCAACTTTCCCTTGATAAATAAAGGTTGACAAAAGAGGGCCGTTCAGCACGACCACAGTGATAACACATCGGAAGTGGAGGAAGTACTGGCTCCAGTGTGGCTCATCTTCAAAGAGGTATCCACTTTGAAGATGATCTGAGATGAAGATGAGATGAGATGAAGATGAGAAGAGCAAAGAGTGAACATAAAATTCTGGTTGAGTCTTGGAGGCGAGCAATAAGGTTCCCTAAGCTTCTCTTCTGATGTTGCCTTGACAGTGAAAGTACAAGAAGCCAGAGAAGTTTCCTCTTTTGGAAGGCAGAAAGTGATGCGTGTTGTCAACCCACATTGGCTCCTGACATCCAATTTACGCAGAGCTGTGATCAGTTTGTCTCAAAATATGAAAGTGTCACGGATACAGAGCTGCTATATTTAGCCTGTGCGACTGGACCTTTGTTTCTGTGGTGAGCCACAGTCTCTTATTACAGGAAGAAAACGTGAAATAATGGTCACACAGGCACACACACTGCATTTCTATAGTATAAATTGCAATACAGTAGCTTTGCTCTTAGCTCACACACCCCTGTTTCGGGAAATTCTTGTTAATTACTTGTGGAAGTACATATAAAAACACATAGCTTGTCTATGGCTTATACAATTGGTGTACAAATGGCCTCTGTACTGAAAATTTAACAATTATCATTATCAACTGTGAAAGAAATGCACTATATTGTTTCTAATGGATAGTTTGAATGGCTACTCTTGAAACATTCAGGATTGTTGTTCATAAATATAATATTAACCATGAGAACCGTGGACACACACTGTCATAACCTCAAGCTGTTGTGCAGCTAGTCATTACAGCAAAGTAATAACAGTAATTACCATCAGCCTCTTGAAGGTGGCAATTGTCTCAGTGATATAATTGAGGTTGTGGAAAAGGCCTTGTGTTTTTATTGCTCTGTATGAGACGATGGCTATTCGCCAAGACTTATTCATCTCATTTAGTGATGTGTGTTGTGTGGCTGGTATTCTATAGACCACAGATGAAAAGATTTAAAAAAAATTACAATCCTGTAGGAGATGGGCATGCTTGAGCTTTTCACTGTCACGGCAGCATTTTCAAACATTACAAAGCAGTTTAGTAGCTATGCAAAGACACTATATGTGTGGGTACTCAAGTGGCTTGGCTTCTCAAAAGAGTGACTCACTGGTAGTCTAACTGTAAAGCAGGACATTCATCAGAAAGGAGAATGACAAAATACATTCCCTGAGCCATTTAACTTCCCTCAAACCAGCAACAAGGATAATCATTAAAAATCAGCGTGGAGACTGCAAATATTGACACATACCTGTGAGCAAGTGCCACTGTCGCCAAGAGGTCAGCACCAAAACATGTCAATCAAAAGATATCTAGCTTCCCAAATAGGCCCATCAATCCACACTGCAGGACTACATTCCTGCTCAGTCATGAGGCCTGTATCCCCTCCTACTTTGACCCCCTCCTTTCTTAGGCCTCTCATGTTATGGATACCAACAAATTGGCTGTTGAGTAACTGTTTGAGTTTCAGGCTCTGTCCCTGTCCAGGCCCCTCTGTGCAAACACACCGTCCTGCCAGGGGGGGATTCAAAAAATGCATCAGAACCAACTGTCAAGATCAAAAGCACACATCTGCTCCCAGGGCAGGTCGAGGAAGCTCAGGCCTTCAGCTGGAGCGTCAATGACTCGTCTGTGGGACAATGCAGAATATCACAAAGCTGCAGGGTGATGCTTCACCATTAATTGAACATTTATGGAACCCGCCACCCTCCTCCCCGCATTTCTTGTCCTGCAAACCAGGTGGTACTGGAATTTGGCAGAGTGCCAGCCATCCGGCGGTACTTCTTTGTTTTGTTTTTCTCCTGTCTGGGACTCTGCAGCCAGCTGACCTGTGAGGACAGAGAGCCCACTGCGGATTCATTAACTCCGGGCAACTTTTTCTTTTGATCAACCAAGGATAGTTCCACATTTCTCCAGAGGTGCTGTACATGAACATTGCTATTCATTCAAAACAAAGAGTGCAGTGCAGTCTACATCCTGCGGAAAGGGTAATTGTTAAAAAAAGGATCTCTTTTAACACCTCGCCTTTTATCATTTCTTTTCAAAATTCACCTGATGTGAAGATAGGCACAGTAGTCCTTTTAATCTAGCTGCTTTAGCTGCACCGTTTCAATGCCTTCATGGCAAAACTATTGATTTGCAGCCCTTGAAAGGCTGATAATCAACTTAGATAAACGATAAATTAATTGAGTCATTTAAATAATGAGTAATGCTTTTTGAATAATTGTTTATAAATGGTTTGTGCTGTCTGCAGTTCCTGTGACTGAGTGCTAAATGTGCCTTTCAGACACAAGCCTTAGAGCCATCTGATTATTTTATAACGCCTCCCTCCAGGCAGCTGTGGTATTACTCAACAGGGAATTTTGGAAGGCCTAGGCGACGTGAACTCGGGACCCCCTACGGTCACAGGGAACCACAGCCAAGAGGCGCAGCCCCGTGTGTGCTCTAACACAGGAAACATCTCATCACACACAAGGGGGTGTGTCGAGTGTTTTTCTTTGAGTCTATCTCGAAATCTTGGCAAGATGTTTCCATGCTGTTCTCTCTGATTGTTGTCCTCAAAACATCTGATATCAGACTCCCAAGAGATGAGAGGGAGCTGACCATGAGGAATGGGGAGTTGGCACAGTGTGAATGCAGGTTGGGGGGGGAGTAGAATATTTCACAAAGAACACTGGGTCAGAGTGAGAGAAAATACAAAACCTGTTTGACTATCAATGCACAAATGACTATCATTGCATTATAATATGCGCAAAATTAACAACACTTAGTTAACTCCACTCAGGTAAAGCTTTCCCTCCCTTATTACTTGTAGTACATTACACATGAGGATGAGGAGAGCCTAGTGGAGTATAGTACCTTTCAATTTATACAATAGGGTCATGATATGCCTGTAGCTAAACTTATACCCTTTCCTTATGGAGTAATTAGCATTTCCAAGAATAAATCCATTGTGGAGTTTTTTTTTTTTCTTCCCTGCTCCATATTATCTTCTTCTTGCCTTGAACTATATAGCTCAGAGAAATCCAGAGCAAAGAGCTGCAGGCGGATAAAGTGTGATGGTGTTTTTTTTTGTTTTTTTTTTCCATTCAGTCTTGAGCGTGGGCAGAGTGGGAGAGCCTGAGGGTCTCCTGATACGTCTTAGCCCCGGATCCACAGGGAGGACAGATCCCATTCCTGAAGTGGAGACTGTTCCAGTAAATCAGCTCCTTTCTGTGCCAACACACTTTGCATCACAACAGCAACACATCCCACAGGAGTACTGTAATGTACAGTTTAGCAGCCACTTGGTACGGTACAGTGCGCTCTGTGCCTTACTACATCCCAACACTGTGAAATTAAAAGCCCCACCATGTATATTCCAGCTTTCATGCAGGTTGGGTCTGGTTTATACTGTCGCACTGGAGGGCAATCAAGAGGTGAGGTGCATCATTACACGACAGACACCACACACACACACACTGGGTTTGCTCATAAAGTTGTCTGAAGTGCTGCGCTGCACAGTGAACCTATTGTTTGTTACCAAGGTTTTCGGCGTGGTAACACAGAGCCTGCAGGTGGAGAAATGCCAGCGCAGCACTTCAGTCAGACACCTGGTGACCCTGTGCCCTCAGACTCCTGTGACACTCCTGCACCATGCAGCAACCTCATTATCATCTGCTACACACACACACTGAACTCACAGGGCAAAGTATGCTTGTTATTGCCTTTGGGAAGAGAACGGTTGCTATAGAATTGGCAATTATTGCAAATGATGCAAGACCTGTGACACCCTTCTTCGTCTGAACATTGTATTTAGGCTGGTCCATGCACTTTTTACAGTGATGTTTATGGGAATGTCTATATAACGTGTCATTACATTTGAGTATACAGTATGCTTCCTCAGCATTTGGATGATGACTATGGGCATAATCTGTTTTTATTACTATGCAACTAATAATGTAGGTGTAAGTGGTGTTAAAGGTAATCACTGAACCTGTAACACTGCATTTACCTTCCAACTACCTGTATTTTTCATCACCTAACCTGCACTGTGCTATGGGTGTGATTCCCACTATTACTTGTGCAGTGGGTTGTTATCAGGAGTGGCCGGGGCAGGGCACAAGCAGGTGTTTATTACATGCACCTGTTCCAGGTGGCAGCCCGACACTAATCTCCACCTCCACAATCTCTGCTGCCAACTAAACTGGAGCCGTCTGGGGTAGATGGTGATTTTACAATACTGTACGGTTTTAGCAGCTTAAACTGTGCCTAAACGATAAAGTAGAATAGTTTCATTACTCCACATATATCCACATGTAAGCTATCTACATTCCTTGGCCGAGGGCAATAACCCAGAGAATTATGGGTAGTGTGTAAACGGGTACCTTGAACTCCACAGACAGCTGCGGGGTGTATTCCAGCGTCCACAGCGCCCTGACAAGGGACGCCAACTGCGCAGTGACTTCTCCCATGGCAAGCTGCGTTTCATCACTTTTCACCATACCGTTTATTCTCGTGTGACTCAAGTCCAACTTGTACCGCTCCAGCCCCAGATACTCTGCGAGCAGGTCCGTGTTGCTCAGGCACTGGACCACGGCGTTCATGAAACAGGTGTTCCCGTGGTTCTTCAGCCCCAGGACACCTGGGATTTTGTCGCCGTAGTACCACAAGAGCTTTTCTCTCACGGAGCAGCGAGACGAAGACGTGGTCGAGATCTTTTTAACCACCTGATCTCCGGCCACCTGTACATCCTCTTTGATAATTCCTGAGTTGGCGCTGAGGGTGCAAGGTGCGCCATCCCGAAACCCGCCGTCGTCGTCCTCTGCGTCCCGCGCGTCAGCGTCTCCAAAGTGGGTGAAAGTGCCCAAAGTCTTGATGATTTTGTTCATGAAACTCCCCACCGACTTCAGTGATTTCTTTCGGAAAAGCTTCCCGGGTTTCTGCTTCTTCTCTTTGCGCTTCTCTTCCTTCGACGTCGGCGTTTCCTCCCTGACTCTGCTCTGCTTCTCCATGACAGTCTGCCGATTCCCTCGCCCAACTAGTTCGAGATCGCTAATACTGTAAATTCCGACGCCGGTGTGTCACTTTTCTGCCAGTGTCCCCTGTCCGGATAGCAGAGGGAAAAGCGCACAGAGGTGACACCATCGCGGAGCCAGTAAGGCACAACAGCACACTGTTCCGTCCAGCGCTGACAGTAGACGTTTCTCATCCATTCCAGCACTTACTGAAGGCTTTCATTATCACTCCGATACCCTCGACCGCTGTCACAAGCTACATCTCGTCATGCCCGACACGACGTGGACCTGACCCGACCCGCACTGCCCTCCACTCGCAGCTGCAGCGGTGAGCGGCGCGCTCCCTGCCCATCGCGTCCAACTTCGCCTAGAGAAGGCTTGTGATTGTGTGAGTGCTCCCTCCCACTTCCCAGCACAGAGCTGTAGATAAGAGCAGAGCACAGTTTAGCGGGCTCAGGGTGTAAAGGCTATCAGGCGAAAAGAGGCGATCCGATAGCCTAAATGAATGTAGGCTTTACTTTCCACAAAACATTATGAAAAAAAGATCTAATCCTATAATGACTTTTACATGCATGCCACACAAATAGGCTATCTCAGCAAAACTTTAAGTGCATATGGGAAGATTATAGTGAGATTATAGGAGATTAAAAACACCAGGATAGGGTGGCTATAAACTCACTATTGAGTACCAAAGACACACTATAAGTCCCTATTCCATAGGAGATGGAATATCATAAAGTACATTAAAGTCACTATAATCGCACTATCGAGTACCACAGACACATTACAAGTCCCAATATGAATATAGGGATATTACAGCGATTTTCTGTTAGGGAAATAGGCTGCCTTCCATTCCTTCATCAATGCACTTTCACCAAGAAATGGCATTTATCTTTGTGTTCAACTTGATGTTGCAGCGTTTTGGTAAATTTTTCATTAGCCTATAAATCAAATTGAAATCAAATGATAGGCTATACAAGCAGGGAGGTAAGAGCTGCCTGGAGTGGTTTCTCAAATTCGAAGAGCCCCCTGCTGACACAGGTGTAAGCTGTAATGCTACTGAAGCCAACTGTGCTGTCAGGGGCCAAATTGGTCAAATTTAACACAGGGATTGCAGGGAAGTCAAGTGCGGCTTCCTCCTGCCTTTCTCCTATATAGCTAATAAACCCAGTTGGCCTGCACTGTGTTCCGTCAAATCAGAATAAAGTCATTAAAAGTAGGAGAGCATTCCTCATGAAGGCTGAGCACATATGCCTCTGTAACCCAGACAGCCAACAGAGAAAATTCATTAGCTAAGCCCAGAAAGACATTTATCATAAGTTACAGTGTCCTGGCTTATTACTATCATTCCTAGACTATGAAGTATAGGAGAGTGGCACCGCTTATCTCCATAGATAGGTTTAATCACACAGTGCTGTCTCACCAACACTGGAAACTAAAGATTTATTGCAGCAGCGATTAAAAGCGCTCAGTCCGGCTCTCCTCCTCCTCACCATTAATGCAGCCTGGAGAGTGTGAGCCAAGTGTGTGCTCAGAGGGGAACCTGGCTCCCTGTACACAGTACCTGTTGTTGAAGCAGACTGTCAAGCTGATGATGCTGCCACTGTGCCACTTTACCTTCACACCTTCACTAGTTTGTCATAGCTGCCTATTTGTGCAGACAGTGTCATTCATTGTTTGTGTGTGTGTGTGTGTGTGTGTGTATCTCTTGAGTGGCTGCAGAATGTGTTGTACAGACTGTTCCATCTCAGAAAGGCCTTGATGTGTGACCTGAACTGACGCTTATGTAGACTAGTGACTGAATAAGCCATACCTGTTAGAAAATGGTCTCCATGAAGTTCAGTTCCAGTTCTCCTGCACCATCATAAGTCTCCCATTAGCAAATCTGAGCAAATCTCAAGAAAAAGATGCAGTAAGGGAACTTATAAAACGGCTTCATGTGTGGTAAACAGGCTTTACAACATTGTAAAATAACCACAGTCATAAAGAACTCATATTAAACTGCCAGCAACAACAATGTGTACAAAAATCCAAACAAATGCTGGTTATTTGTTAGAACAGGATTATAATATGCAATATGAGGCAATTGCCATTAAGCTTTACAATCAATGCAAATTCATCTCAAAATCTGTCTTTATAAAAGTCACTATGCAGATGTGCAAGTCACCAGCAACGTGATGGCTCTAAAAATGTCATTTTTTTTATACTGCACTTCTCTCTTCTTTTTTTTTTTTACCTTTCCTTTAATGACTCCAGTGCAAATGAGCTGCTGCCATCTATCAGATAGTGTTTTTCAGTGGTTAACGACATGTTTGAGAGGTTGTGAATAAGCAATAATCATCTCTTGGGTTGGCAGCTGTCTCCTTCCAGCTCTGGTCTGCCCTTGCAATTGTTATTTGAAGTTATTTTTAGCAGCAATACCACATTTCCCTTTTAAAACGCAGGTGCCTTTCGGTTTTTCTCTCGCAAAGTTAATTTCCAACACCGCTAAGAGAGAAATGCATGTAATCTCATATCCTGCGTAATTGAACTCTCAGCGCACTATGAAAAAAGGAAGTGCACTGATAATGCATAGTTAAGACATAGATGCCTTTTATGCATATGTGGCCTATATTGTATTGTCTTTGATGTGAAGAACTTCTCATACGAAGCACAACCCTTTGTAGCACCAACTCAAAGCTATGATAATTACATAAATAAAAAAAAAGAAAGAGCAAGGTGCATATCTTTGAGAGCGGTGCAGTACACAGAATTAGAGCGGTGTTGCTGCGCCTGCATTGTGTGTGCTCGTGGCCCACTGCATGGTGAAGTAATGTTAAGTCTATAAATGGAGAGGTAATTTGCCCGTGACGCTCTTCTCTGCAAAGAAGGAAGTGTCATCTTCCAAGATGAAGTGGGCAACAGAGACCATCTGGTCGCCTGAGTCATGGCTGTGCCGTCTGCTCCAGGAACAAAAACTCCCTTCGCTGAGAATACAATGCACTATCATTGTCACACTGCCCTGCTATGACATCTGGCTGTAAAACATGACCAGAGGCAAGGAGAGAACACACACATCACACTGTTTGGTATCAAGGATCAGTGTGTTTCATTCCAATTTCTATTTGGAAAATAAAACAGTGAGAAATGCACATTAACCATATCTAAACTCGTATGTAAAACAGTGTGATAGAAGTTTTCGTAGAAGTCCACTGATAGTTATTGTATATTTTGAACACTGACGTAAGAGTTTTGAGTGCCTGTCTGTTTGTTCCACTGACTGACTGTTCTCATCTGGGACACATAACAGACAGTGCTGAACAGTGTTCTCCAGGCCCATCTGATTCCTCCCAAAATGCTTACATAGACAGACAGGCAGAGGAAATAACACGCCCCGAGAGGAAATCAATACAGCTTCATGTATTCTTTATAGCCCAACTAAATACAACATTCAACGCCAAAGGTAGAAGATATTAGAGGTTTAAACAGGCGATTGTCTTATCTTTTTCAAAAACCAAACTGATTTAGCCATTCCTGTGATGTGAATTAGCTTAGGCGGATAGGAAACAGAAGGGGGTGAGTGGGCGAGATCTGGCTTGCACCAGGTCCCAGATGATGCAGGCCCCATCTGAGCTGGCAATAACACATTCCTTGTCATTGCCCTTAATCTTAATGCAGTTGACGGAGGCCTTATGCTTTCTCATGGATTCCAGGCACTTGTGAGCACTGGGCAGGATCTCCCCCCCCCCCCACACACACACACACACACGCACACGCACACGCACACACACACACAAGCACCTGGACAGAGAATAGACAGGCACCGGCTTAACAGTACACACGAGGCAACCAACACAGCACTCCCTCCAGAGACTGTGGAGCCCAGGCTACTGTTCTATTTCTATTCCTGTCCTATTTTATCCACTACCAGTCCTATTTTCACAGTAACTGGATTGTTATCAGTTACACAGGCACAGGCATGCAGCAAGGAACCAATGCTGTGCAGACTTGTAGCAGAACTGTTCTATCGCGTCAGCTAATAATCTAATCCTGAATGTTACATACTGGTATTGATGCGTCCAGGTGGGTTTATCTCTCCTCCCCCAACTCACTATCCTCTCGCCATCTCGGATGGTGGCAACAGCTGTCACTCCCAAGCTGTGGGCGTTATGAACAGGCAGCGTCATCTGTCCCGTTTCAGGAGTAAACACGTTTTCCCATCACCCTAGGCTGCAAAAAGACAGGCGCTAGCTGTTTGCATATGTGCATATGAATATATGACACAATAGAAATTTTGAGGAACTTGTAATTATTAACATATGAGCTAGAAAGGGATACAACATGGGTCAAGGGAAAGTGCTCCCATGTTTCCATCTATCAGACACGCTGCAGTTTTGCAGGTCATGTTGGGTACAGTGATGCAAAGGACCTTTTTAAGAAGTTTTACTATTTGTCAGCATGTTGTGAAAAGCTCTGATGAGCCACTGTAAAATCAAACACTATAATAAGAGAAAGAGATAACAGAAGGATAAAGTATCAACATTTAAATCTCTTGCTTTTAGGAATTAAGAAAAAACAATCTTATATGTATTTATGAGTATACACAAACTCATTGTCTATCATCTCATAACAAATAAGATAGATAGGCTGCAGCTTCACATGAATTGTGTTATGACTCCCTCTACTGGACTCTTCTGAATTTGACATGCCACCATTTCCATTCTAAAGGGAAGAATCAAATGGCACAAAACAACAAATGGGAATTTAATAGATGATGATGATAAGACAAGAAGCCACTGCCCACAGCAACTGCTACTCAGGATAGGGCACGTTGTTCACATTGACCTGTGCAGGTGAAATGGTAGATTTATGCTGAGTCGGTCCCCACAGCCACCTGGTATCCCGGACCAGGCACTTTGCTCCTCCAGCTGGGCCGTCCTGACAAAGACACAACACACAAACTCACTGTAGCAACCTCAATATGCAAACTACAACAGTCTGCACATCTAGTAGTGTTATAGCCTAATACAAATTTCCCAAACAAAGCAACATTTAATAAGAAAATGTTACCATGGGAAGATAATTTAATTTCCTATCCAAAAAAAACAACAACTGTAGGCCTGTTTAATGATTCTGAAGTTGCATCCTCAATTGGGGATTACGAGAATAAACACCATGCCATCTCCTGAGCCCGCCAACAGCTCACCAGGCTTCATGGTTGTAATGCGGTGTTAAAACCAGTCCAGTGCCCAGGAAACAGTTAACAGTCCCGGGCCGGCTGCTGCTCACACCTGCTCCGCTCCGACGATGAAGCTTTCTGTGGTAACAAAAGATTTTCTGGTTTCCTTGTAGTCAGAATTTGGGCTAGTTTTCTAATGTTTGATATACAATAGTATCACATTCCTTTGTTTTGTAGGCGTTACTGACCGCAGTGGAGGCCTATTTGATTGACAGAGGCTCCTTCCTTTTTGGTCAACAGGCATTGAATTTATTCAGTGTTTGATAGCTTTTACATACCATTTATGTTTCTTTACACAATTCAAAATTGCACAATCTCTTGTCATGAAGGCTACAGTGCCCTCAAAGTTTTCAATCCCCTTGACTTTTTCCCCATTTTGTGTATTAGCTACAGCCTGAATTCAAAATTAATTAAATTAAGATTTTTTTTTTGTCACTGACCTACACACAATAACTCATAATGTCAATGTGTTTGTGAAATATTTTGAGTTAATAGCCTAAGTAGCCTGCTGAACCTTGTTGCAACTTCCAGTGACCCTCCAAATGGAGTTAGGTGCATCCAGAGTTCACATGTGGCCAGTTCAACTGATGATTTAGGTAGGTAGATACTTTATTAATCCCCAAGAGGAAATTAGAAGACATGTCAGATAGACTTAGGCTACATGAAAAAATGGCAGCAGTCAACATAATAATACAAAGTTAAAACAGTCAGTAAGACTACAGGTTATGTCTATAAGCTACAGATAGAAGGAAACAGTGCAGTGTAGCCTATGTCGGAGCAGAAATGAACCATGAAGTCCAAGGAACTGTCCAGACAATTCAGAGACAGAGGTGTGGATCTGGAAAAGTTTATAAAACAACTTCTGAAGTGTTGGGAGTTCACAAGAGCACAGTATGCTCCGATTGAAGACGGAAAAAAGGGGCAGCTAGCTTGATTTGATGTCAAGCTAAAACCCAAACAGCTAGCAAGCTAGTGCCTAGCATCTTTACTGCTAGCTTGCGAGGTTGCTTAACTGAATTTATTAAAGGGGCATTAAGTAATGACTTTTATTGACCTCTGTTGGCGACCAGTAGTATTTGCAGCCAATGCCGGTGGCCTGCAGCTGACACAAATAATAGTCACTTTTTTTTTTAATTTTTTTTTACAATATTATACAAAATGCTGTAGTAATAATGCATTGCCATTTGCTTTTTTGGCTTGAGAATGAGGCTTTTTAGCCTTTGTAGCTCAAATGTCTTGCAACTGTCATTTGTTCATAGCATGGTCCTCCATTGTTCAGTTGAAAATGAGTGGGACTGGTGAGTAGGGTGAGGGGAGGGGAGTGGGAGTGTCTTGACATGCCAGTGGGCAGGGTGTTTTTTTGTTCCAAAATAGAGTAGAGGCTGGAAATTGAGTTTTGAAAGTCAGAAGTTTCAGCACCTGGCAAAGTAATCATTAAGTCATGAGTATTGATCTTCAACCCTATCAAACCTCCACAGATATATTATGGTCATTTTGTCCTACGGGCAGTAAAATCTTACTTATTGCACCTTTGCAGTCAGACCATCAAACAATGCACACAGATTATAAAGAAAGGGTATGTATTTCTGTACATTTGACATTTTACAGCTATAACATCTCCTATTCAGTACGGCCTATAGGCTGATAAGAAAGCATGCTAGCTCCACTGCTGGTTCGCAGTGCATTCATGGATTCCAGCCTCCTTACAGTCTGATTAGTGGTCTATAGTGTTTCCAAGGCTGTTCTGAGTCAAGAGGGAAGCCAGATTACTGAACTGCTGATGAGATTCACTACCTTCCTAACCTCCTTCCAGGCTGGATTGTCAATATAGCCTCAGAGGCTGGAAGGAGGATGCAGTGGTGTGAACTAGCATGATAGGTAACTTCTGGCATTGAATGAATGTCTGAATTTGTAATTAATTCCTTGAATACTGTGATGATTGGATTAATGCAGTGTTTGATAGCCTATACGTGGTGTTTTGTGTTTTTGTGGTGTTAATAGACAACCAATTAAAAATTGACAAAAGAGCCAAATCTCCTGTCATGCAACCCAACTGTAATAATAGAGTAATAGAAGTAGGGATCTATAACTGATAACCTCAACTGATGCTGCTGGTATTATAAACACAACCCAATAATGTTTCCATCATGTTAGGCAGCAAAGAGATGTGCTAATGACAAGAGCTATTTTTGAGGCATTATTATTGATACGACCTATGCATTTTCCTTAAAAAATGGCTCTGTTATCTGCAAGACAAAGTGCATGGTATCGTCCTTTTGAAAGGCACGGTCTCTCTTCCATCTTGATCTCACAGCCTACCTAATTTGTCTCAGTCTTGTGTCAGTCAGATAAAGGATAAAGGACTTTGGATCATTTATAAGCCAAACATGATTTTTCTTCTGACATTGTCAGCGCCTCTTTGAGTAAATAGGCTGCGCTGTATGAATAGAAGAAAAATGGAGAAACATCACTGCCATTGTTGTTGGCTTGTCAACAGCTAATGTTAGTTTAATCACTTTTAAAGTTAACCAACAAGGAAATGTATAGTAAATGGAATGACACCATACAAATGGCAAAACGGCAAACAGCAAAAAATTTAACAAAAACAATGTCAGTGTCAACAATATCATGCATGATGCAGCTATAGGTCAAACAGTATACCACAGAAAATTACAGTATTACGTTAGGTGACAAAACATATTATAAAGGATGATAAGGTCTCTATGAATTCACTATAAATCCTTTCTATCCCATATAGTGATACCACAGGAGATAAAAAAAAGTCACTAAAGGTCACTAAACTCACTATTGAATACCACAGACAGACTGCCTATAAGTCCCTAGAATATAGTGATTTTTTTTGTTAGGGAAAACAATATTTTTCTCACCTCTCTGCCTACCTAACTCTCATCGACTAACTGAAGTTGGGGAAACATTACATATTGTGCCTCTACATGTTTCCTCTTTTCAGCTTTCCCATAACTCCCATAGCAGAATATGCCTGTTTTAGATCAACTTGACACACAAATCATGTGTGATCCCACATTGGGATCACACATGGGGAAACAATGTAGTTAGTGCTGTCAATATTACCCACTTTAAAAAAATATATCTAGGAAACATATAGGCCTACGTAGCCTAACTTATTTGCATTTAAATACATTTAAATTAGAAATGCAACATTATGTCATTTATTACATCTTATTTCATAATTTCAGTTGATTTATTAAGTTATTGTACACATTTAATGTTGAGGAATAAAAGATGTCTTTGTGAGGCTATCACCAATGTAGCAATAAACAAGCAACAAGTAAGTGGAAAGTTGTTGATGGTGTGAAACTCTAAAGCAGCCAGTCAGTCCCACATGGAAAAATACATTTCACATATATTTCAGAGTATGTTTACACATATGTTTCAAAATATATAAATATTTGCCCAAAATGTAGTTGTAGATATAGCTGGTATTGCTTGGAAATATAATGTGAGTGTCTGAAAATGTATTTGGGATACACCTTGCAGGGCATATAGGAAGAAAATGGATTTGCAGGGTCCAAAATATATTTTGAATACATTTCATCTACATGTAGAAATACATGTTTGGACATTTTTTGTTCATTTTGAACCTGTTTTTTGCTGGATAGGGTTGGAGTCCCCTCCACTTCCAACAGGCCCAGGAACTTGCTGTTGAGATTGGGGTGAGTTCAAACACATTTTACATTCTGAGGTCATGTGGAGAGGAAAATCCTGCTTGTTTTATTTGTGTGCTTGTGTATCTATGGAAACAATATCTTTTCTGATGCTGGTGTGTCAAAATTATCACTTCTCAAAGGCTGGTCCTTTGACCGCACTCACCCTGTCAGTGGCCATCTGTGTGTTAGGATAGCTTTGTAAAAACATGATAAAACTGGAAAAGACTTTTTTTTATTTTTTTTATCATCTATCATTATTGTTAGCCCAGGCTGCAGGGGATGACAGGACTTTACAAACCTCTGATAGTCCAAATATGATGTACTTCTATCTTTACTGACAGCATTTATTCTTGAAACAGAAGTTTTATAATGCAGAAGTGGAAGTTCACTGATATTTGGGGCAATAGGGAACACAAAGTTTTGCAATGAAAATAGACTGATGCAACTTGCAAACCACATCAAATGGCTTATTTCATATGATAATGTTTTTAAAAAGAAAGTGGATTTTGATCGTTTGTTTATTATGTAGTTTATATAGATTAAAATTGATGATGCAAAAGTCAAAGGATATTTCCATTTTCGTTGAAAGATCACAGTAAGTGAAATTTAATTTGACGTGATAAAAGTGAGCTGATGTCTTTACGATACATTTCAATAGCAAACAGGCCTTCTATTTGCTCCTTTGTGTTTTGCATAATGTGTCGTGAATCAGTGCCCCTTGACACCGCAACAAAAGTGGGGTTCACGCAAGAGCAGCCGCTGTTCAGACTGATCGGCACAAAGGTCTTTATTGGGGTCACATTCAGCTCGCCAGACCACCCAGTTGTGCGGGTGGACACATATTCATGACTGTGTGACCCAGACCCTAAGCTTTGCCATGATGACAAATGAGGAAAAAATAGTCATAATTCTGTCATAGACATAAATGACCTGTGGCACCTTCGATGAAAGACGGTCTTCAGTACGATTCTGCAGTTGACCTTTAGACTGGCGTATTCACAGGGGGAAGTATGACAAACATGAAAGACACAAAACTGCAATTCACACTGCCTTCAGAGCTGCCTTATGCTTAAGATTAATCTCCTGTGTCTAAGAGGGATGACCAAATGACACTGTCTCTCTTTATGCACATCACAAAAAAGGCCAATTGTGCTCATTCTCAAGCCCACACCACCTCTGGCCTGCAGAGGGCAGTATTTTGAAGGGAATGACGGGAGAACATTAATGCCCATCCAACTCTCTTTTGGAAATGTTTTTCCCTCTCTGTGAGCTCAGTGTAAGGTCTGAGTGAAACCACAGAGGTGGCCCAGAATCATTATGCCTTGGGCTTTGGCACAGCTGATCCTCTTATTATGAATGACATCAGGCAAATTGTGGTAATTTGTGTTGCTAGCACGTCAGAGTCGGTCCCACACAGTAGTCTCCCTGTGATTGCGTGAGTCTATTTCAATGACCACTGAGTCACATCCTTCTCCATAATAATGTTTGAGTCAAAATATGACGGGCACAACACAGGAACTCTCTCAGACCACTGTGTTCGCTTAGGGAGTTCTTTCATTCAAAACATGAAATGGCATCGATATCACCAAAAGAAGCGTGTTGCAGTTTTACCCAACAATATTTGTGTAACAGATCTTTGAATTGAATCGATCCAAACTTAAGTGAATGTGAATTGACCAAATCTTTCGCATGGAACTCCTCAAATTGCACTGGACCTGCACAGCAGTTTTTTGTAAGTCTGTCTGAGAACCGCAGGGAGGCTTAAAGGCACAGTGTGGGGTCTCTCTGAGCAATGGCAATATTATTCACGCTTGACGTATCTAAGCTTTCCCCTCTCTGATACTGGTGTTCAAGATCTGTTTGAGAAACAGCATGTTCATTGAAGATTAGTCTGGAAAAAAAAAGAGGACACCCCATTCTAAGACGTTGATGTCCCAGTGTTATAGCCCCCTCGCCTTCCTCTGTGACCCTACTGATCTGTGCTGGCCCGGCGGCACTTCAGTGTGACCGTGGCCTTTAGATGTGCCTGATTGGCTCAGCAGGTCTTAGCACGAGGCTAATTGGATAAGCTTCTAATCTTCACACCATTGCCACCCTGGCAAGGCAAGGCAAGGCAGCTTTATTTGTATAGCACATTTCATACACTGAGGCAATTCAGAGTGCTTTACAGAGTAATAAAAAATACAGTAAAGGTAAAAAATGTACAATTAAAAAGTGCAAAAGTACAGACAAGACATCCACAAGAAAAAAGACTTAAAAAGTAAACTAGTGCAGTTCAAATCAAGTGAAATAGAAAGATAGAAGAAAAGACAGTGCAAGAGGATTAGAAAAGTGAAAAGTGCATTAAAATCACATTTAAAAGAAAATAAAAAAGATATAAATAAATAAATATTACAGTGCAGATGAGTGTTGCCCTAGATTTCTTAAAAAGCCCTGGCGAACAGAAACGTTTTAAGCCCTGATTTAAAAGATTGTAAAGTGGAGGCAGACCTCAGATTTTCTGGAAGTTTGTTCCAGGCATGAGGAGCATAAAAACGAAAAGCTGCTTCTCCATGCTTTCCCTGCTGGATCCTTAGACGGAGGATCGCACAGATACTCAGTTTGGAGAATGTAATAAAACAATCATAAGTACCTAGTAGTAAATATCTTGAGCTGTTGCCATTTATGACACGTTGCTGATGATAACCAGCAGGTTGCGCATGGCTTGGGTGGCTTGAGGTTTGAAGTTTTTTGAAATTGGGTGTTATGGTACTGCCATTTGGTAAAATCATCAAGAGATGTTTAAGCAGAGATGTATACACATCATGTGTGATGGGCTTTGGAAATCAAAAAGGCAGACTTGACTTCATATAAGCTGTGTTTTCAGACAATATTTTTATTGGAAAAGACTATTTTGTTGTTATTGGATTAAGGTATTTGACTTTATGTATTTTCGTTTTATGGAAGGACATAAAGCAGATATGTGTTGAAGGCTCCGGTATGCACTTGGATCACCTCCGTTTACAAAGAATTTCACATGATGTAGTAGCAGTGCACAGCTATGTTTTTGCAAAACCACAAAATAAGCTCTTCCTCATTTCACCTCACTGGCCGAGTATTGCTCTGAGATGAACATTCACCAGCCATCACTGACGAAGCACAGAGATGTTTACGCAGTAAAACCCATGTATGTAAAACACTGTGATCCATAACTGTGATTGCGTCTATGCTGTCTCTGGTATGTTCTGAGAGATGGGCTTGTTATGCTTGCATGCTTCATGCGCTTACTCTCCAAATATTCTGTTTGTCAAATCTACAGATTCACTGAGCACAAGAAGTCAGTTCACACACGATATACCTTTCCTTGTATTATCACTCGATGCAAAAGTGTTGAGGGAACATGATATTCTGACGTTCTAAAATGAACCAATTACACACAACAGAGATAAGTATATTGGCCAAGGGATGTCATGCGAACCAGTGTTGACACCAAGTCAAGACCGAGACCAGAGCAAATTGGGTCCTATTCAAGATTGAGATGAAAACAGGCAAAAAACATTTCTTTCTCAATGTAACAAGAGTATGTGTCCCTAGTGATGGCTGGGCCATTGTAGCCACACCTCCAGGCATACACACTTCAAAATGTAAAACTGGCAGTATGTTAAACCCCAGGGCAATGTATCGTGCAGACCAAAAATAATACTTAAAGAGTTTCTTAAGGATCAACAGATCCAGACCTCTATCTGCAGCAGCTCTGTACTGTACCCTAATTAATGCATAGGATTTTGACTAATCAATGCAGAGAAGCCTGTTGACCATTACATACTATACACAGGTGTAACCCCTTATATAGTTTGTAGTGCTGGGAAGAAAATTAACAAAGGTGGACCAAGTGGAGAAAAACGTATATTTGAAAAAGGAAAAGCTGAGTCAATATCCAATAATGGCTGAGACCAAGACAAGTCCCAGTCAAAATAGTCACAAGACTGAGACAAATCCAAAACATCAGAAAAGTGTTCTCAAGACGCGACTCAAGTACGACGTGTGTGTGTGTGTGAGGGGGCTAGGGCATGTCGATACAAAAGATGATATATGCACATAATGTATGTGTGGCAGCATGTTTCCACTTGTGTGTTTATGTGTGGAAGACTTCTAGGTATTTCAGGAGCATAAACTTATCATCAGTGAACACCGCTAGTGACTGTCGTTCAGGAGACGCCGGCAGCCCAGTGCAGCAGAGCACTGCAAAAGAATGCAAGATGTAAGTCCAAGTTAATCAGCTCCTCCACTGCTTTTCTTGGCATTGCCCAGGCCCACCACAATGCCACAGCCCTGGAGGACGGGGTAATTACAAGCTGCTATCTCACTAAATAAGGCTCTCGCCCCTATGTAGAACAGTGATGACATGATTAGTGTTTTCCTGCTCATCTAGGCCTTGTGAATGGAGATGATGACAGCTGTATATGGCTGGGGAAACAGCTCTAGATTGTTCCTCAGTGCCTTTAAGCATAACAACACCTACCACAGTGAATGCTTCTTATGTGAGCTAGAGAAATGAATGTTAGTAGAATAACAGCAGTCTGTCTGCATGCCCTCATTATTACGATGAATTTGTGGTTTT
Source organism: Centroberyx gerrardi (assembly GCF_048128805.1). Taxonomy (NCBI): domain Eukaryota; kingdom Metazoa; phylum Chordata; class Actinopteri; order Beryciformes; family Berycidae; genus Centroberyx; species Centroberyx gerrardi. The sequence continues at coordinate 12,422,990 of NC_136003.1, read as the reverse complement.
TAGTATCAAAGGGTACATGATATTTGGGGCAAATTGAGACAAATTGTGTTATCTTTGGGAATGATGACAAAAACTAACATTTATTATAACAGATAGAGGGGATTATGTTTTCTTATAGTTTCCTTTTTTCAGCAAGATAAAAATGGGCTGTTCCAGGAATATAACTAAAATACCTGATAATAAAGCTCTAAATTAGATGATAAACAGAAACTTAGAATAGCTAAATACAAAATAAGAAACTGCAGAAACAATACAAAGATAACTCCTAAGATAATCATGCTCTTATAATCCTACTTTGCTCTATATCTTAATGTCTCATGTCCTCTAGTAACAGTAGCTTTTACAGAAAATTTTACATGGCTGTCCGTTAAAAGAAAACCTCTGTGCTACAGCTATCCTTGCCCCTGGCACCTGTAGAAATACTGAAGGGAACTTTGCACTCCATTAAGCATGAGGCCCAGTAAGGCAACGGGTCCCGTCATCAGAGTAAATCCGCAACCTGCAGGAAGGCCGTCACGCAGAAAGGCCTGACTTGGGATCTGCCACAGTGTGAGTTACTGGCACGTCCCTGTGTCCTGCAGGTGCTGGTTGTGTAGAGGAGAGCCGGGAGCTGGAGGAGCTGGAGGAGCTGGAGGAGCTGGTCGGAGGAGGTTCTGGTAGGGAGTGAGTGATGTTAGTGGTAGATCTAAACAGCATGTACCAAGAAGTCAGAAGGAAATGGTTTTGGCCTGACCGGTGAGGAAAGAGGCTGTTAACAGTATGCTGCAATAATATTTCCATTAACGGCTTCTCATTAAACCGCCTCTGTTTCCAGCTGCTAAAAGAGACTATAAGCTCCCTGCATTACACTGACTCCATTTCAGCATTTCATTAAAATATAAGGGCCGGGGTCTCATAAAATATAACCCTCTCTATCACATAACTCATCCAATTTTTCTAACTCACACTTTCCTGTGGAGTGGATGAAACGTCTTTCAAGTGGTTTTACAGTATCAGTGCAGTGCAGAGGTATTCCATCCCAGGCGAGATTTGCTCTTGTTATTTTTAAACTCCAGAGGTTACATCGATCCATAAATCACCTGGCCCACGGTGTCTAAACGTTCCGGCTCAGCCTGCCTGTCCGACGGTGGATTTATGATCTGCGGGTGTAGCAGTGAGCGCCAGCGCAGTCTCCTCTGGGCTTGCTGGCTCTCTCCTGTGCACTTGTGTACATATTTAGAAAAGTGCGGGGTGGCTGAGTGCTGTTCGGCTGTGGGTCAGACCGCCTGAGCTATCTGTTGTGATGCTGCTGTGCTTCTCTGGCTGCTTAATGAGATACAACACTAAAGCGCAGCGCACATCCCCGCAGAAGTTCTTTATAGGTGGAAAGAATCAACACGGAGAGACTTGGGTTGGAGCCAGCCAGAAGCACACAGACACTATGCAGGGTTAAAACCTGAGGGAGGACTGAGTGATTGTAGAGGCAGTGCTGTAGGGTCTTTTTTCAGTTTCACATTCATCTTGTGAAACTATGTGCTTTCGACAAAGTTTGGCAGAGAGGTAAATAGCAATAAAAGGGGATTGGAGTGTACATGTTTCCCTTGCCAAGCTGTGGAAAAAAAGATCTTCCCTACATTGAGTGTCTGGCAACAGAACCGTGGCCGGTGATGTCATCTCCAGGTCCGCCGTTTCTGTTTGTTTCACCTCCATTATATGCGAAGGTTCAACAGACCTGGATCTCTTCTGGCTTCTACCCTGAGACACATTTTCCCTTGTTTGGTGTCCAGTTCTGGCCTACCTCTGTCATTAAAGTAGATCTAAAGAGCCAAAAAAAAAGATCACAAAGGAACTTTAACACTTCTCTGCAATACATTTCTCTAATTCCATCAGCAGTAATGCCTCCTCACTACGGCTGTTGCTCCAGTATGATTTTGGAGAGTTGGCCTAATCCTGACACAAACTAGCCTGACAGATGAAATTACATGCCTCTCTCCGGTGGCAATGATGGCAGGTCATAGCAGGTTGAAGTGAGTGCAGGGACTTTGACTGAGATTGAGCCATTAAGGAAATGGATGATTGGTGATCTAGGCCCACAGTGGCAAGGGTCAGATGTTCCCAAGGGGGAGAAGCGTAACTTGAAAAGAGATGGACAGGGAAAGGAGAATTATGGTCCATCTATTATAAAGCGAGACAAAGGGTGGCCTTGTGTTTCTATTGGAGGTACGTAGGTTCTCTCTGTCCACCAGAACATCTGCTGGGCATCACTGACTCAAAGGGTTATTAAATACGGGACACTTAAGTTGGCAATTCACCAATACATTGCACACATCTTGTACTCTAACCACCAAAAATTCTTATATGCTTTTATCTGAAACATTTTCTCTGTAGCAAACAGATAAAGGCCTCGACGTTGCATTGAGTAGCATAAATGGATCATAAAATGTAAATGTAGGATGTAGGGAAACAGTGGTGGCTCTTCAACCTGCCTGCCTGTGGTTTCCAGTAGCCATTATTAACTCACCCTCACACTGTGTTTGGCAGGGCAGTAGGAGTAGGCTGTGTGCTCTGGGCTGTTTCAGGGAGGGGACAGTGTCTCTGACTGCAGAATGTAAGGAGTGTGTTGCCCGTCTCCTGAGATGCCAGACCAAGCAGTTGTTCCCAGCAGAGACCATTGGGAACTCCTCTATAGCACTACAGGGGGTACAAGAGGGTCCAAGAGGGATTAATGCCCTGCAGTTTGAATTGGATATTGTACAACTTATTTAATGTTAATCAATGCACCACAATGCGTAAAGATTTCAACAGCAAACTCACGCATTGTGACTTTTAATTCTTAACATGGAAGTATAGCACATTTACAACTCCCCCTCCCCATGGTGTCAGGAGGAATTTGTCCTTTACTCTGTCTGTGCAGTGTGTGTGTAAGAGGATGCATGTTTCCTGTCAGTGAAGAGTGGTCTTCTTATTTCCTGTGTGGATGTTTTAAACTCTTCTCTACCCAAACATTTTTATTGGCGCCAGAGCTGATGTTCACCGCAAAAAACTTGGGCCTGCCAGCCGCAGTGTTTCCTCAGCTGGTGGATAACCTCCACTGCCTCACGCATCTCTCCCTCTGCCATCCATTTCCCCCTTTCTGCCTCCTACTGTCCTATCTTTCAACACTTGAACCGACAGTCAACGTGACTGACTGTGACACACAGGCGCCTTCTCTGCGCTCAGCTCAAATGGAACTAAATTAAAGTTGGACTCTGTTGTGGATTAAAGTTGGACTCCTGTGGACAGGAAAGAAAATAAATTCTAAACTAATCAGCCTTGAGCTTGTCGAGCCAATTGTTCTTCCTTTAACATTTGATTACTCCAGTGTGTCAGCAAAGCTTAACATGCAAAGTTATTTACATGCTTTACAAAGCTTTCAACAGCAGCTTCTGACGTCAATCACTTCTGCATTGTGCTTATGCTTTGAACACAAAGGACGAAAATAGAAAATGAATGACTTAATTTCTTTCCTATATATGAATAAGACTTCCTTGCTCAAGACCTCCCTCAGCTTCAAAGCACACCTAGCCACCCACCTCAGTGACCTCACCCTGCCTGTGTACGCCTCACTTTTGGCTGTGAGCGAGAATCCACTACGTGGCAGGTTGGAGACGGGAGAGCGAAGGGTGAGAGCAATGGTGTTGAGCGCCAGACTTTGAAGTTTCAGCATGCTCTGGAAAGAGGGCAAGGAATCACCTGCCATAAAGAGGCGTGAGTAAGCGCTGAGCTATTTGTTCTGGTGCCTGGGTGGTTATGGGTCCCCAGGGAGGGCTGGCCCGGGCCCCTGTGAGATCACATCAGTGTGGATCAGGCAGGAGTCCACCCGGAGGTGGAACTAATGGGCCCATGTGTTCACAGACACTTCTAAGAGCCAGATGCTGGGAGGAGAGACGTCCGTCGAGTTTTTCACAACACCTCCCCCGGAGAGAAGAGAGGGGAACCCGGTCAAGCCTCACACGCATGCTAGACATAGAAATCAGTCTATACAGATACACATACTACATACATTTCGTGTTGTACAGGCAGGAATGCTCTCTCTCTCTCTCTCTCTCTCTCTCGAATAGATACACACACTCTCACACTCACAGAGACACCTTCAGTTTGTTGAGTCTACATGGAGACTGTTTCCACTCTGCCTCTCATTGATGTGGCACGCAAGGTGAAATAGCCTCATAAATGGGATTCGGGGCTCACATCTATCTATTCCATATGATCTGCCTGCCCCAGTAAAAGTCACGTACAGACTCCGGGGCTTGCGGTCTGCCGTATTATTGATGCAGTCCTGACCTCTCGGATCTGACGTCTTATTCAAAGTGGTTAATGATTACCATCTTTCAATGTGTTTCAGCTGTCGCACCGGTAATCCCCCCCCTTTCCATCGGAAGAATTGTTCCTGTGGACGTCAAGGTCTGGACATTGTTTTGACCTCAGATCTACAGTTCAAAGTCAAAACAGACTGGTCAGTCCCTGACTCATCTGTTGAAGTTAATATAACATTGACAGCATCTTGCAGTAGAAGTGGGGATTTGTTGCTGTTCTAATTTGATATGGGTATGAAGCATATAGATCAGCTGCAGGATAACGGATCAAGAGAAAACTAATTGAAGGCTTTAAGTGGCTTTCACAGCTCACTGTATTACAAGGTACTGTAAATTCTCTTTTATGTGTAGTATTGTCCTGATAACAAAAATAGTCTCAATTTGTCAGGGTATTTCTTTTAATAGCTTCTTTTAATAGGTCTTACGCAAAATATGTGTTAATAGCCACCTTGTAAATCCCAAACTGAAAGAGCAACACTCAATAACTCCACAAGAACTGATGTTGTCACATAGTTAGAGACACTATAAAAGATTAATAATGAGGCAAAAAAAAAAAAAAACAAGATGTCGTGGCTGGCCGGCCAATGAAAGTCTCAGACCTTTCTTGCTTTGAGACTATCTCATCCTGATAGACACGCTGCAGTCTTAAGTTGTGATGCTGTGAGAAAACTCCATGTGAAACCGTCGCATTTTGGAGTGGAATGTGGCCGCCACCAATCCCCACGCTATCCCTCTCGTCCAAACCGGAAGACTGGCAGAGTCTAGAGAACACAGATAATGCGACGCCACCCTTTTCCTAGCTTGTGTATAACATCCTAGAGCTGAGCCTGGATCAAAGCAGAAACGTATCACACACATCCTCAGTAAACCCTGGAGAGCGATTGTCGATTGGAGGCCACCTCGGAGTCTCAGAGAGGGTCAGTCCCAGCGATTTCTCTGGTTGGCTGCTGTTTGTGATTGAGGCTCTCTGCACAGGGAAAAACAAATGACCGAAGAGTTGAGCAAGGCTTTAATGATTGTTGCTTAATAACAAAGAATGAGGTGAGAATGAGTCAGAGAATTAGAACAAGACAGGAAACAAAATCTGTCATAAAGCCTGAGCCATTGTGTGCAAAACAATTCAAATAACTTCAAGAACCATATGAAAATGGTTAAATAGATATCTGATGAATGTCATTTTAAATGTGTTGAGGACATGAATAATTCCCCTTTGTAACTACAGAGCAGTTCAGAACAAAACTCAGACTTTAAATTGGTTGTTTTGAATAACATCTGCAATCCAAACACAAGCCATTTTATTTACCGTACATACTTTTATTGTTGTGTTGCCTTTTAAGCCTCACTGATATGATCAAAAGCTTTGTTTTTTCATTTACTAAGAGTGGGTTTATCAAACGGGGGTAATTGGCAGGATGGCACAGATGTCTAGACGCTGCTTATTAAGGTGCTGAAAGATTCACACCGCCGCCTGTGAGATTAGCAGATACATATATGCGATGAGATGCACTGACACACTCCATTAATGGGATCGTGTCATTAGAAGTATTCGGTTTATCAGCGTTTTCCTCAACCACTTGAGAATGGCTTAGCTGTTAAATTAAATTGTTCTGAACGTGGAGTGCTTGTTTCCCCAACCAAAACAAATTTGGGACCTGTTGATTTACAGGCACGGCTAGTTATCTTGTGGTGTGCGTCTATGTGTGTGTGTGTGTGTGTGTGTGTGTGTGTGTGTGTGTGTCTGTGTTTGTGCCAGCCTGTGTGTGCAAGTCTCACACATAAACACTATTTGTTGCAGCATTTTACAGTGGTGTCCCAGTATCTTTTGGGTGACAAAGACGTCCATTTCCCATACAGGTTTATCACATTCTGTCCTCTCTCTCATCATGGAAAAAGGAGCTGTGTCCAGATGGGAACAGACAGCATACATCACTCAGGAATCTCAAACATGATTGGATGAGCGTCGGGTGTGACTCAAGAGCACTGAGCTGTTTTCCTGTCCGGGACCGCTGCGATGCCAGGGTCTGTCTGCCTCTGGTCAGTCTCTCACAGCGGGGATCTCAGTCCTTTTCCATAGATGGTATGGGAGGAATTTTAGATACTGCTGTTGAAAGAGGACACAGAAGGCCCCCCTAACAGCATGTTTCAGGGTGTGTACAGTGCTGTCCCTAAGTGTGCTATAGTGCTTTATAGGTGCCTGGATGGAGAGTGGGGTGGGGTGTGCATGGTTGTAGTGAGTGAAACTACATTGACTTCAAAAACTTCATCTGTTGACACCAAAGTGCTGTGGCAGCACAGAGTTGTTGGAACTGAATCACTGAACAAAACATTTAATTCATGCACTGCCTCCAGTTGGCTGATGCTTGCTTGACTTCTACCGTACTGCCTGGTGTACGAGCGCACGCTGCATTTCCCATACCGTATTTCCCCTGAGCAGTGTGCACTGCAAAAACGTTATGCAGGAACAAACAAACCAGCAAACACACAGAGCACATAATGCTTAAAGACCCCATGAAATGACATCTTTACTTCCTTGATTTAATGCATTTTCCTGTTGAAACAGGATGTTGGGGGTGGGACATAATGCAGTGAGGGATCATTCAAAAGTCTAAACCAATGGAATATCAGTCAGGGAGAGAAAGGAAATTTTATTTGATGGGAGGGGTGTGGAGAGGCGGGATTGTTCAAAAATCTGATGGTTTTATTGGTTAGAAATTTTGTATTTATGCCTACTAGTGCAGCATGAGGTCACCATGAAAGATACTGTTTTTCAGTAGGTAAAAGTAATGGGAGTTCATTTCATGGGGACTTTAAACACTTAAAAAAAAATCTAAATCCATTTGAGGTGAACACCATACTGATAGATAACACACAATCAAAACAAATTATGGTACTTGTTAAACGATTGTCAGTAACTTCAGTTCTTTCTTCTTCTTCTTTCTTAAATAGACTGGATTTTCAAGATATTGAGTGAGGAACGTAAGTGTTTTTTAGAAAAAAAAAAAATTCCAGAATGGATATATAGCATTTTGGAATGGAGGTCCATGTTTGTTGATCATTCTTTAAAGATATGAATTAATACATTGAAATAATTATTCTCAAAATCGTACCGTGTAAAGCCCAAGGTCAGCCTCCTGAAGGTGAATGTGTTATACACAGTATGTCTCACTTCTGTATGTCCAGGTATCTGCAGATAGATTTCCTCATAGCCGGCTGTCTGACCCCAGCTCTCCCCCTGTGACCCTGTGGATGATTGCTGTGGAAGAGATGCGTTTGATGCCGTGTTGATGCTGGGTCTTTGATGGCCGTCCCACTTTGATGCCGGTGCGAGATTGAATCGAAGGCCACCCTCTGGGAAACACATACATGCATGCACGCGCAGGTGGACACACACACACACACGCACACACACACACACACACACACACACACACACGCACAGTTCACCATATAGCAACATCAGGCCTGACATCTAAACAGGAGGTGCTATTTCCTTCTTTCCTCTTTGATCCTGAGCACTGATATTTGTCATCGAGCTGACATTCTAGATCCACTATTTAATACCTTGTGAGGAAGGATTTGGGCTACAACCCTCCAAACCTCAGAAAGTTTCTATTTTATTACCTACTTGTGTATTTTGTTCCTGCTGATGCAAATTTGTCCTCCTCTGAGACCAATTGATACATTACCCAATGCTGTTTTAGTTACAGGAACCATGGAAAAGTCACGGCCTTGCTGTAAAAGAGCGATTTTTTTGCTGTAGTTCTCCAGCAGTTTTTACAGAACAGTTTCCTGACTGTTTGATGTCTTCCTGTATTAATCCGGCAAGCGAGGAGCCTGATTTATTAGCAACTCAGGACCACTTTGCTTTTACTCTGCTTTTATGTAGGGTTCTGTAGGAAGGAACAACATACTGACTAATGGTAAAAGCAGACCCAAACCGCTAAAACATACACCTAGTTGAAATGAAATTTAACAGTTTCAAGTCATATAGTCTCTGCATATTTAGACATTTTCATTGAATATGATTTATTACGTTCAGAGATTTTCATTGTATGTGGTTTCTCATGTTCTGGAATTTTTCCCGGTCCGAGTGTGGATATTGATTAAAATGTCCTGATGTCTTAGCCAGTGAATCAAATATAAAGTGTTACACACTAAGTTATAAATGGGGAACCTTTAGAGATCATCATTTGAGTGAGAAAAAGCTTTACTTTTATGTTACAGCCACTAAAGCAAGACATCCTGAGAGTTATAGGTCTACCTCGTCAGTATGAGTAGTTTTCCTTACACTAAATCTCAACATAGGTCAGCGGTCTGTTTTCTTACATTTCCCTCTCACAGCCGACCCAGAACTGTCTGGTAGCTTCTCAGAGCTCCATGGACGGGCAAGAGCAAAGAGGGAAAAATGGCGACAGAAAAAGTGATTGTGAAATGTGGGAGCGAGGAGTATTTGGCAGGGCTCGTCTTGTTTGCTCAGTAAACCCCCAAGGCCTGTGTTTTTGCTGAGGGAAATGCCCGCATTGTTGGGCCTGGAGACCGTGGTTACGGGCCAGGCCGGGGCCCAGCCAGGCAGGTTGGGAGAAACAACAAGATGAAGGTCAGCTAATATAGCAGTTAATTCCACTTCCTGGTCCCCATGACACCCAGGCAGGGTTTATTTGAAGATCCCAGACCCTGAAGTCACTCTGCACTTTGTTTAGTCCATGAGTATTTTTCGTCCGAGCCAACACTTTCAGATATTAATGTATTCGGATGAGGAGGAAGGGAGGGTGGAACGGAGGGGAGGGAGGGGGGAGGAGGGGGGGTCAAGCCAGGGAGTGAGGAGGAAAATTCCAGATATCTACAGGTCTCTCTGTCTCTTTTCCTTGTTCTGTCTAGTTCTTCTGTCATGACAGAAATTTTTACATCTAAAGTGAAGGTTCAGTTTTCATGCTTTTCATCCTTCAAATGGATGTTAATAATTATCCATTTTCACATCAATAAGCTGACCAAAATAGCCAACCTACAGCAATTCATTGATAGTTTAGCATGAGCACAGGCCCGTTTTAACTTTACAGACACAGTATACGTCAAAGAAAAGTTTGATCAAAATGCACTTTTTTGGATTATGTATCTTCTAGCTTTACAAAAACTGCAAAAATCAACAAACTATGAAAAACAACAACAAAAACTACAATTTGATTAGCCCGTTTTTCCATATTGGGTCACATTTTTAAATAGCATATAAAGTGCCAAATTGTTTTTAGTCTCTCCTCAACTTTGTTTGGTCTCCTCTTGTCCCCATTAAAGCCCGGAAGGTGAGAACAGGGTGCTACTGTGAGGCAGCTGAAGGACTCTCCTCATGGAGCAGACGCCAATGAGATCCATCCACTCGTGCATACTTTGGACCCGGCAGTGTTCGTGAATAGACATTAAAAAGAGCTAGTTTATGAGCTGATTGTCTTACCGATCATTTAACGCGGACCTTGAGAATGCGGAAGGAGGGGTGGGGGGTGAAAAATGGGTGAAAAATATAGTACACACCATCCAAAAGCCAAGTGGCTTAATCCTGTATGGAAATGGTAATGAGAAAAAAAGAGGACTAACCCTCTCTGTGTGCACTCGGCTACCCAGGATGGGATCTAGGCCTCTCTAGTGGGGCTTCTCCAGGATGCATAAGAAGAGCCTTTGTGCTCCAATCTAGTAAGCCAGAAATACAGCTTTTGAACCATGTGCGTTGAAAGAAAGAGAGAAATAGAGAGGGAGATTGGGAGAGAGTGAATGAGTGAGTGAAGGGGTGGGGGTTGGGAGGGCTCTAAGGGTGTTAGTGTCAAATGCTGAGGGTGTAACACATTTGGAATCCGAGTGGTGTGTGTGTGTGTGTGCATGCTCCTGTGTGTTTGTTGGAGTGTGTGTTTGTGTGTGCATGCTCATGTATGTGTGTGTGCGTTGTGGTCACACAGAGAGTTGATATCAAGTACTTCTTTAAGCCCTCCCTCCATCTCCAAAGGTGCTTCATGCTTTGTTTCATGGAGCCCCATTCTCCCATGCTTAAGCCTCACTGTGAATGAAGGCTGGGAAGCAAAAGAGTGGACATCGAGGGATGGAAGACGGCCCTAGAAAATGGAGAGTGGAAAATGCACACCAACCGGTTGTGTCTATAAACTGTTGGGTGACAGGTGAATAGCATGGAGCAGGGAAGGAGGGAAGTGTGTTGTCAATGGTGTCTTACATTATGTCCAATGGTTTCCTTGAAAAGGCATGTCAAGCCAAATTGCTAAGTTTATTTTTATGGTATTGATAGTTCATTCAATATGTTCTGGCATTCTTCATGCACATCTGCTTGATTAGAAAGCGAAATTTGCTTTGCAGTTGTAGTTTAGATTAAAGTTATCTTGGCCTCAAAAGTTCCAAAGTAAACAAGACTTGAAAATACATTTAGTCAGCTGAGAAAACACAGTGTTATATTGTTCTCTGTTTAGTCGGGTGCTTAGGAGCAAACAAAACAGCATCTGTGGTGCAGCTCGAGTTTTACGGAGGGTTAAGAAGATGGAGCAGGGGGCCAAGTGGGTTTCAGAAAAACAAAAGGGCGTGATTGCATATAGTTTTTCAGCAGAAAGGGGGGGGGGGGGGGGGGGGGGGGGGCTCTGATAAACCTTCTTCTCTTCTCTCTGTCTCTACCTCTTACTCTGGCTATAAATGAAATGCGGGGCCACTCTGGAAGAAAAGTTAAATGAAGTCCCGCGCAGAGTCACTTCCCCTGAGGTGCAGGGCTAGTTTGTGAATAAAGAAGCGCTTCATTGGTGTCAGATTAGGAATGGTGGCGCTAAAGGTCCATGGCTGCTGGGTAACGCAAATCAGTCTCTGTGATCCTCTCTGGGTCAGGCCTTCCTCCTAACCAGCTAATCCACTTAAGTACCACAGGCCCTCTCAGCTGTCTACCCAAACTCATTTGGGTAGGACTCCATAATTAGGTTACTCCTTTCCTGTGTAATAAAACCGCAATGATGGTCATGAAAACATTGTTCATTTACACTGAAGTTAATGAATGATTTGTCATTACACTGTAATTACTCACTAATTAGATTGTTATTGGATAATTTGAATGCCCCCCTTTCTCTCTGTCTCTTTGCATTTCCTATTGAATGCTCTGCTGGGCCTGTTGATGAGGGTCTGTGAATGGGATTAGGCTGCCTGTAATGCTTCCTGTCCCGCCATGGTGGTCATTTTTCTTAACACATTTTTAACAGCTTTAAGTGCATCCATGGATTCTGTATTTATGTCCTTTAAAGGAATTAATTTTCGGAATGGCATTTTCATCCTGGAGACACGGGGAATGTTAGTGATTAAAGAAACCTACTGCCGTCACTTGCAGAGTGCAGAGAGTTTGTAGAATCGTCCTTCCTAACATTTTCTTTCCAAGTTAGTTTATTGATTTGGGCCTCTTGGGCCTAAGGACCTTGAAGTGTTACTGTCTCCACAGAATTATAAAACGTGTCGGCTGAACGCATGGAAGTCTCATAATCCCTAATGTGATGTTCATTGCAGACGACCACAGCGGTCTCATAATACCTACTGCTTACCTTGCAGAGAAAAACAAGGGGGCGAGGAACAATAAGGAAAAGGCTATAAATTCAAACCCTCCAAATGTTTTTACGGGCTGAATCTGACAAAGAAATCAGGGTCTTTTCCACTCTGTCTTCATGCATTGAAGCAGCCAACGAGAAGACCAACGCCATGGGAGTTATGCCATTTCACTCAGCCGCTCGCCGTTTCCTTTTCCTGGCAGCTGTTAGCACAGCACACAATCGGAGGGCATAAGGCCACCCTGCCGCCCGGCCTAGCACAACCTCAGCATGTCGCATCATCAGCACTGCCCCGTCCGACCAGAGGAGAGCTTTGTTTTCCAAGGAGTATACCCGCCGTTAACAGGGACACAATGGCAGCAGTGTGACTGGGGCTTCGCGTACGTGGAATGTTCCATGGGTTTTGGTGCTGCAGAGCCGTGATGGAAACCCGATCCCACACTCAGTCCACTGGCTGTAGTAGTATGGATGTGGGGTCACTCCTCCTGATGCCAGAAACCACGGTCCTATAATGTCCGTGTACGAGGCTCTGGCCAGAGCGCTGTTTGTTGTTCCAGCTTCATCTGGGCGCACACCGAGCGGGAAGTTCACACACACCCAGATCTCTTTTCAACTCTCCCATCCCTGCCCAGCTCACATAGAGGATTGAGAGAAACAGTAGATCCCAGTCCCCCTTGTGATCTTGCGCTGTGAGATAGTCTGCCTTAATGAGCTGAAGTGAAATAGTTCATGTTTTTCAAGACCTGGATGACATCGTGATCTCATAGCCAGGGAAGCCGAGGGGGAACTTGAACGGGCACGTCAACCATACCTATAACAACAAAACATAAGAACTCCGTTGTGCAAATTCAAGACTCACCATGCCTTTTCTTAGGGCATGAGCATGCATGTGTTAGCAGTCTACACTCATCCGCAGTGACCTCATCCCTTTGTTTCTCTCCTCCATCTAGCAAGGTTGTTAGTTAGGGTGGTTTTACGACTAGTGATCCTGGAGAACACATCTTAAACTTTCAGGAGTGTGCTGTTTAATTGGTTGGCCCCTTGGGAGGATTTTGTACTGGGCACCGCAGGAACAGTATACCAGCACTCTGTCCACAAGCACAAGGCAGGGGACTCGAGGTTGGAACAAGTACAGAATGTTGCGTTTTTGTGTGTAGTTCCCATAAGGATAAGTTAAGGGTGTCCACCGGTGCCAAAACCTCCCAGCTACAACAATAACATCTGCGGCTTGGATTTAAAAGGTTGATGATATCACTCCTTTAGTAATATGCCTGCATTATAGCAACCTTATAGCCAGTCCTTATTGTTTGTGAAGTTTATGGAGGCGAGGGATCCAAAACAAATGATGAGCAACTAGCTGAGCTAATTGCTCTGTGTTGCAGGACGTGGTTGAGGCTCTTGGGCAGTAATAAATGTTATAATTAATTTACTTGTAATGCTTAACTCTTTGCCTCTCATTTTCCTGGCACACCGAGCCTTTTCTCTATACAGTCCACATATTTGGAGTGTTATGAAAAAGTCATTTGGCTTGTTTTTGTACTTGATGCTACCTTTTTTAAACAATATTTATGCAGGGAAGGTTTACTGAGCATGTATACTCTTTTCCAGCGATGCCTTGTTTCACATTGATACAGTTACACACATTCGCACTTGGTTGCTACAAAGTACAAGTCTTCTAGTTTTGGCTGCTGAACAGCTCCACTGGAGCAAATGAGGGTGAAGTGCCTTGCCCAAGGGAAATGTGACAGTAGTAGTTGAGGGAGGGAAGAGTGTTATCCTTTCCCCGCTCAGATACCTCATAATGTGATGATGTAAGTTGTTTGAACACATTGCAGGCTAAAGGGACCAAGATTACTTTATTTCAGTCAGCTGTTGCTGAATAATATAATTTGTCTAAAGAGCTGTAATGATAGAAAATTGTGGGAATATGAGGCATAGCTGCAATATGTGGAGTACAATCAAGCAAACGTAATTGGTGGAAGCTTTTTGATTACAGGAAAAGAAAAATAACTCAAAATGTAATGTCAGGGGGATCATCCACAAGTTCTTTTACAGAGCTTTATTTCAGATGAATTAATTTCCAACTCTAGCAGGCTGTTCAATAGCTACAGACTTATCAATACTTTTCATTACAGCCATCTACAATTCAATGCAAAGAGTAACCAAAGTAAAAAACAAAAACAGAAACAGACCAAAAAATAAAAACCACAAAAGCCACATTGCTTCATGTGTCATTAAATATATTCATTTGTGATAAACATAATATATTAGTATGCATTACAAGACATTACACAACCATTTGCAATGGACACAGCTAAACAACATTTACAAGCCAAAGTATAAACAGAAGCAGATAATTATTAAGATATATTTACGGAGCAGAAGTCTGGTAGTGAGTACCTTTCTCCAAATGCCTGCAGAACAAGTCTAAATGTATAGGAGAGCTGGATGTGTCAATCCAGATGAGTTGGCAAATACATATGAAGCACTGAGTTGTACCCATGTGTGTGTGTGTGTGTGAGAGAGAGAGAGAGAGAGGGAGAGAGAGTTATGTGTAAACATATGTGCATGTGTGTGTATGTATACTTGTGTGCATGTGTGTAGATCTCTCTTTCTCTGCTGGAGTGTGATCCTCTGTGTGCATAATACTAAGGTAAACATGAGAAATTTGTCTCACATTCATGTATTTATCATTCCATTTATTAAGCCTATAGTATTTAAAACTCTGGTTAATTTCACATGGAGATAGATCTAGTTAATGTTTCACAAAAGAAAAAAAAATAGTAATACTATACAGCTATATAACATGTCGGTCATCCCTTTGTGTCGAGTACCAAGTAGCGTCTTGATAATGGAATCCCGTCCTCAAAAAGTTGCTTTGAGGTGAAAAATATTTGACACAATGTGCTGATCGCACTGTAAGATAAATGTCTGTGATATTTTATCACTCCACAGGTTACTTTTCCCACAACGTTGAGTACTGTATACAAATTCATTGTGTACATAATTCACAATCATAGTTAGCTTTTAGTCAGCTAAATAGTGAGCATGCATTATCATGTCAGTGGTATGAGGATTGCTTGATAGGTCTTGCCGTTCAACATTCCTTTTTAATGAAGCAAGCGATGGTTCATCACTTCCACATTGTAGATGAAGCAATACTTTCACTTCATCACTTCGCTCATTTGCAAACCAGTCTCTAAATGTTTCAAATAACATTTAGTCCTTTATTAGAGGAAACACTAAATTCTGAGCCATCTGTAGTTGTGACAAATTTGAACAGCGTTGTTAATGTCAACCAAATGCATCAGTCAAAACAAAGAATATGGTGAATAGGGTTTTCAGTATAGAGTTTGTTTGCATCATACAGTATGGCAGTGGTTTTGGTGCCACTTTAAAAATGTGAACATATCTCATATGTTCTGAATACTTCTGACTATTAAAAAATAAGTGCATGGTTGACATGTCTACTCTACATCTAGCTGATGCTAAGGCATCATCTATTTAAAATAATGTCTATGTATGCACGTATGGTTACTTTACATTGCAGAGGTCACAACCACAACATACTGTTTATCTATCAATAAGCACAGAGCAAAGACTTGCTTGCAATGAACAACATGATACTATTCATTATACAGAATGAGGAGAGTATCATTATGGCATTTTGATGTCTGTTCCCATGACATGAGTTGTATCACTGAGGTAACACTCATATGTGAGCAAGTAGCTCTCAGGTAAAATGGCACCTCCTGTGTGTTCTCTTTCATGCTCACTTGCTCTTAATAGTCTGGAACCACAGAAAAACCTGGTTTTAATGACCAATTTAAGGAGTATCACTTTCAGCTGTTTATCGTAAGTTTATCGTGACAAAGCTTGGCAAGTCAGAGGGATGAGTGAAATCCCTTAATGCCACGCTATGTCTCTTCGGCTTACTAGAAAACACTTCACACAACACAGTAGACAAAGAGCCTCCGAAAACACAAAAAGGTGATACAGTAGATGGATTGCGTTTTGAAACAAATGAACAGGGGACTTTGAACAACAACTGCATCATGGGTAGAATAGTCAGGATGTGACGTATCTGTAACAATAGGTGCAAACTCTGCAATTCCACAACAAAACAAACCTTGAAAGACAAACAGAAACAGAACGACTGTAGAATGAGCTCCTTCACGAAAGTTCCTAAAAAAAACACTAATCTCTTTTCGCTCCAACTCAGAGCAGCAGCACACAGTCATTTACCCCCTATCTCCCCTACTTTTCACCTGTGTCTCTCCATCTTTTATCCTTCCAGTTTGTTATTTACTTTTTTTTATTCTCTTCTCCACTTGCGTTTCTCAGGCTCGGAGACGTTATTCTGCCTCCGCGCCTCGCCTCCATCGCTCTCTCCTCTCCAGCTCTTCTTAGCACTTCCCCCTCTTGTCGCGCTGTTGGAACTTCCTCAGCCTGCGGCCCCACAGGTCCTTCCAGGGGATGAGCAGGCTTCCCTTGTCCGCCACCACGCCGCTCTGCCCGGGAGAGTCGTCGTCCGTGCCCAGCAGCAGGTACTTCCTCCCCGGCTTGATCTTGGGGCATTTGCAGGCCACGTCCTTGGCGCGCACCCACAGCAGCTGGTCCCCGCGGCGAATGCGGTGCTCACCTTGCTTGTAGACGGAGATTATGTTGACGGTGAACTTCCACCACTCCCCCGCCTTGTCTCCCTTTAGGACGTGCGCTTGGACAGCTGAGGGAGGGGAAGAGAAAAAGCAGGTGTTAGAGAATGTCAAAGTATTATCTCTGTCAAGTGAGAGATTGTGTTAAAAGTTAATACAAATGTATGAACGAGCGATTCATATCACAAGGTGAGGTGGTAAACCATAACACCCGTCGGCTTCCAACTCTATTCTGTTGTCCAGAGGCCTGGGCGTGTGCCTGAAGGAACTTGGAGCAGCAGCGGTAGAAGTCTGATTTCACAAGAGGTCCAATAAGCGCTGCTGTGTTTAAACATGATCCAGAAATTGCTGACTTTGCTCTGTGTCAACTTCTGTCACCGGTCCCTCCCCTCATCCCCGACCTTTGACCTCTCCTTGTTGTGCTGCTGAGCATGCTCCGTATTACAGCAACAGTTGCCATAGTGCTCCCAGTGCAGAGACAATGGTTGCCCACGGAGTACATTTGAATGCACACTTCCCTGTGATGGGCAGCAGTGTTTGACTGCTAGACTGTATCCCTAGAAACGCCTTTCCTTCAACTGGCAAGGCTGGGGCTGAGGAAGAGGCGGGGTACTGGGTTCTGGGGTATTGGGTTCCATTTCATTAAAAAAAGGCCAAAAGTGAAATTCATTTTATAGGAAAAATACCACATCTGTTAACGATAAAACTTCTGAAACCAATCCACTCCAATTGGTCTATCAGGTGTTAAGCTGGAGTCTGAACATCTGAACACTGAGAACCTCAGGCTAAGTCAAGCTGAACCTGGTAACTATTGGAACACTATTTCCAGCAGATATTTCAATACCAGGAAATGAGGAAAGCTCCGTTCGCAGAAGCTCCCCTGCGTGGTTTTCTCTGTCAGACGAAGCAGCCATTACTTCATCACTCTGATTGCAACAAGGGGCAAACAGCTCAACAGAGTAGGAGCTAATCTGTGCTTGAGGTGAAGTGGTTTAGCTAGGAATGTGCTATTACTGCTAAAGTGTGTGTATGTGTGTGTGTGTGTGTGTGTGAGTGCGGGGGGGTGTTCGCTCACAATTGTGTGAATTGACCCAATCTGGAGAAAAGAGATTGATTGGATGGTGTGAAACACTCAAGACGCACTCAAGCATGCACTATTACACATGCAACATGTCTCACACACACACACACACACACACACGATGCTACTGCTGTAATTTTGAGGGCTTTCTTTTTTTCCATAACCCCTTAGCCCCCATAGCCATAACCAATTAATGCTTAAGTCTAAACTAATTGTTGTTGTTGTTTTTGTTGTAGAACTGTGGTAAATGTATTATACTTGTGAAGACTTCTGGTCTGGACCTAGTACATGCATGTGTACACCAGGGTCAGAAGTTAACCAGGGCTCGGGGCAAAAATACCCTTGAAAGTTCATAAAATACCCATGAAATTAAAAATGATTATTAGGACTACCTTTTTTGTATTTCACCCAGATTTTTTCCTTGACTTTCAAATTATTCACTGTCCCTACTGGGCCACCGTAGGTGATTCGTGGGAGCCTATTACAGGGGGATTCTTTCAGTGCGTTATGGGCGAGAAAAATAGAGCCACATTTGAACAGAAACCAACCCAGCACACAGCCTCAAGCAGTAGAAAATCGGATTGTTGCTCTTGTTGTGACAGTATATTATGATTTAAAACTAAAACAGATTGAGGTGGTGCAAATTCAATGTTTATTTGCCAACATGCAATGCAAATGTATAACACTATTTCTCAGTTCAATAAAATTGCCCCTGGAAAGGAACACAATACTAATAAAAAAAAAAACTGCCTTCTGAAAAAAATGTGTACCCTGGTCTGCTCACACACGTACACACATGCATCCACACAGTATTCCCACACAACCTGTGACTTATGATCAGCTGAGTAATGTTTATGAAAGAGAGAATGGCTTTGATCCTCATTTGAAAATGGCACAGGAAGTCAGCCTTTTCCTTGCCTTTCTGGCTGAACGCAATCGTTCTCTATTGCGTTGTTCATCAATCGTCCCCTATTACTGCCGAGAATGTTCTAAGAGAACCGGAGGAGTGGGGGGTGAGAGTGTGTGTGCGGGAGCCTGGTGTGAGCAAATTGCACACAATTTTCAGAAGAAAGGAGGCCTGTTGGGCTGAGTAGAGCGAGCTCTCACAGTCCTGCCATTCATTAACAATGTGTCTCTGGGCTGCAGCCCTCTCCTTCATCCAGACACATAAAGGGTGTGTGTGGGGGAAGGAGGGGCCACTATTTGTCTTCCCAGCCACAGAGAAGCTTCCAGGAGAATCGGGATGTGTTCCGACCTCATGAGCTATCCGGGTTCTGCTCCCAGAGCCCCATCCAAGTGCGCAGCGTGAGAATCCAGCGGAGATAGCCCTCTTCTCTCCGGGTCGCTCTCAGTGACCGGCTAACGAGCTGCCGCGCTGAACTCAATGGACCAGACTCGATTACAGCATCCAGGCACAGTCTCTCTGTCAGGGTCTGTCTCTCTCTCTCTTTCTCGCTCTCACTCTCAAGTATGCTCTCTCTGTCTCTCTGATGCACCGTGTTTAAACACACAAAAGCTCACACACACTCACACGCACACTTCTGCCACTTCGTTGGAGCTAAATAGATACCAGAACTAAATTGTGATACTTGAAAGAAGGGGAACAGGGGGTCAAGCTATCTGTTATTTTGCTGTGATAAAATAGTGCGTCAACACTGCTGACACTGTCTGGCAAGGGTGACGGCGAGGGACAAGACAGCAAGACAGAGAGCGAAGAGAAAGAGAGAGGAAGAATGAGTGAGGGAGAAAAGGAGTGAGGGAGAAAAGGCCTATCTCTCCCTCTCACAAAAGTGAGAGGGAGAGATAGGCAAGAAGTCGGGTGCACGAAGGTCCTGCAATTCCACCGCAGCTGCCAGCTAAGCCTCCTGCACGGCCAAACTTCCCACTGGGTTTATCTTCTTTGGGCAGTGTGCTGCGGCTTGACCCGCACACCACCCACAAGCGAGGGCTAATGAAATTAGCGCTCGCTTAATTAAGGCACTGAGGCCCCCGTCCCTTCTGGTTATCAGCTGAGTGAATGATCAGGGACCCCGTTACCCTTGGGTGAGCGCAGAGGGGTGGCTGGGGAGGCCGGGGCAACCAGGCTGGGAGGCCTCGCCTTTGAGCGCTATCCCGGAGCATCGGTAAACACGCGGCGCTTTGATTCATTGTCCTCCCGGTGGCAGGCGGAGGGAGGGTACGTGTGTGCAGAGGAGGGCGTCAGGGGAGAATATAATCCCTTTGTGTCCGTCGTCTCCGTAGCTACGGCAGTGATGAAAAACAAAAAATGAATAAACACAACATATTTCTTTCTCTCCGGGGTGGCAATCCGTCACCGTCTGCCTAATTTACCACCTGTTTGTGCCCTGTGGAATGCTTCGCGCCGGCAGAGTGCACAACTGTGTTTAAACAGAGGGCCCCTTCCCGTGACCCCCGGGGGCCCGCAGCACCACTCACACATGGGGGTTGTGGCCCCCAAGAACAGAGAGACTCTGAAGCCCCACAAAGGCAAAGCGACAGGCCTGAGAAATGAATTAGACTGAGGCAAAGAGAATGCATGCTAAGCAATGATGTCTGCCATACAGCCTCAGCGTGGTTAAGGCAGAATCATCTGCTTCCAGACTTGTTTGGGGAACTTCAGAGAAAACCAATAGGGACCGCCTGCTTTGCTTGAGTTAGTCTGACTGATTTATAGATGCAGGGCCTGTCTCATCTGTGATGATTAAGATTTAAATCAATGTGGAAATATGAATAATGGCTGTATGTTGGCTTCCTAGTGAACTAAAACAAATGGCCTGAATTATTGTCTACACAACAGTAAGGGGGAAAAAATACATTTGGCCAATTTTCAGTTGGATGTTGTTTAAAGTATTCAAAGCGGTATGTCTGACTGACTGATGAACTTTCATTGATGGTGATTTTGAATGAGAGACAATTCAGAAAGGGAACAACATCGGGGGAACTGGATGGATTCCATCCGAACTAATGGTGATAAACCGTTACTATAGCTGATGGATACACAAATTTACATAAACTGTCCATCAAAATCTG
Source organism: Centroberyx gerrardi (assembly GCF_048128805.1). Classification (NCBI taxonomy): domain Eukaryota; kingdom Metazoa; phylum Chordata; class Actinopteri; order Beryciformes; family Berycidae; genus Centroberyx; species Centroberyx gerrardi. The sequence continues at coordinate 12,402,325 of NC_136003.1, read as the reverse complement.
GATGATCGATATGCTGGTCAACAATAGGGAGAAAATGTGGGTAAAAGCGGCTAATGATACAGCAATGAATAATACCAGGCATACTTCTAACAAAGAGAAATGGAGATTGTGTCTCCAGCCAGGAGTTTAATAACAGTCTTACTGTGTTTTTAAAGGATATTTGTGGAGACTTGGCTGAGATGACAGTATTATGTAGTACTGGATCTGCCTGAAAAGTTGTGGTTTTTTTCTCTGTGGCTGCGGAGATTTGTTCTGTGGTTTACAGACGTGGATCCACCGATAACAGATCTACCATTATACCGCTGTGATTAATGGTGTGGAAAATCCAAAGAGGGGAGGGGATCATTTGCCATGTGGGTAAACTGTGTAGAGCTACACAGTGGGATAGTGCAATGAAAACGTAGATCTCTGATGGTAATGTATGTGTGTAAGCCATATAGATACTATACAATCCCTTGCCTGTCTTATATCCCTGTCTGGGAGTTACAGGTATGAAACTCTTCCAGTGTTACGTTTTTTTTTTTTTTTTTTTTCAGAACATGAGGGATAATGGTCCAATATCATCAATCATCAAAACATCAAATTTCCTTTTTGCTTCAAGTCATCGTGCCTATTGAATTTGTGGGAAACAGCTTTGAAAACAAGACTCTGCTGCATTCTGCTGGTACCGAAGTGTTGAGATGTTGTTTCAAACTCTATAATATGATACCCATCTACCTGACACTACATTACATTAGATGTATTTCAGCTGCACCCCTTGTTCTCTAGATTCATTGACAACATAATGTGATTGCTGTGTGTTTTGGCTTCTCTTATCAATTTGGGATTTGCTCTAAAAATGCCTGAAAGCTTTGCCAAATGCCTCAGGCTGACTGGACATGGTGTTCTTATCCACCATCCTTTTTTTCTTTCTTTAAAAAAGACTTGCGCAGTCCATTCCTCTTGGTGTTTTTCTAGAACGTAGAAATGTGGGAGACACAAGAGACAGGGTTCTGGTGAGACTCGGTCCAAGGCCAACAGAAGTAGTACATATGGACTGGCAGGAGTCTACACCATTACACCATCCTGGGATGCATGTCTACCATACTTTTACCATGGTCCTCCATTCACATTGAGCAGGGAGGGAGAAGAGGATAGTGTGGGGAGATATAGAGGGTTTTAGACAGAGGAAGCACCACCACAGCACTGCTATAAGATCCCAAAAGACAGTCTCATATGCAGGCATTCAATACAGACACACATTCAGTACACACCTACATACGCATATGCACACAGACACAATCCAAACAGTCCCACAAAGCTAAGGCTATGGCAGAGCCCTCCAATCCAATGGGGAGCCTTGCTTGTGCCATTTCTCTGATGATTATATCAGCTAAAACAGAGAGACGGATCTCACCTGTTCGATAGTGATACCAGTGATCACCTTGGTGACAAAAGAGGAGCCCCAGCAGTAGAGACGCCCTCAAGAAAACCTCTCTCCTGCCTGACCCCAGGCTTTACTAAGACTTTGCCACTAAGACTATTTTACATCTAAAGGGAGTAAATTTAGGAATGTGTGCTGGAGGTTAGGTTACACTGGATAACCAATGCACTTACAGGAAAGGCACATGCTTTACTTGGAATGGCACAAAAGGTAGACTTCAACATCTGTGAAGGTGTGGTTCTGACTCTACTGGCCCAGGTTCAGTATCACACTTACTAGATTTGACATTCAGAAAATATATCACTTTGTTTGGATTCCATTTGTCTGAGTTGCCAGGATCTAGCAGTATTTCTAAGTCTGACACTGAGCATGTTTACATGGACTGCAATATTCCGATATTAACCCGATTAAGACAATACTCTGAATAAGACACTGCCATGTAAACAGCATTTTCTGATTACCTTAACCCAAATAAGGTCATAGTCGGAGTAAGCAATAGTCGAATTAAGACGTGGAGTATTCCGATCTTAGTCGCATTATTGAAGTGCATTGTAGACATGTATACACCTTAATCGCACTATGACGTCCTATCGGAGTTTTCGCAGCATTTTGCGACACGTACGGCAACCCAACTGCTTGACGACGCATGCTCTAGCTTCCAGCGAGTGTTGCGCAACTTGTTTACAGAAGAAAAGATGACTGCCACCGGTAACAAGAAGTCCCAACATTTTGTCCCGACCACGGTAGCAACATGACAGAAAGGGTTTCAGGTTAAATTCCGGAGGGAAACTCGGACGTAGGACGTAGGGACGTAATGTGGGCGTGCGTCTTCAGTCATTAATCGGACTATGCTCTGTAGCATGTAAACGGGAATATGAATGGAATATTCTATAAGCAACTCATGTAAACACCTTAATCTAAATATTGTCTTATTTAGAATAAGGTCAATAGTCGGATTATTGCAGTCCATGTAAACGTAGTCACTGACTGGACTGTCCATGAGTGGTGCCCCCTGGGCTCAGTTAAGACAGTGGTTTGCCTTTGAGGCTGCAGCTTTAATCCTGCGAGTGTGAGTGAGCCATCACCGCAGCGGCCCAGAAGCACAGAGAGCGGCACCAGGGTGTGGATTGGCCCCGGGATCCGATTAATAGAGACATCTGACCTCTCGACTGCTGGCCGACGTCTGGCAGCAAACATTCCTGCACAGTGGACTCACTCACCGTAGTCTTTCTTGCAGTACTTCTTCATGGTGATCTTCATCTTTCCCTTGGATGCTTTGCAGTGAGAATCACAATCTGAGGAAGTGAGGAGAGAGAGGAAGAGAAAGAGAGAGAGTAACAGAATAATTTAAAGTTAGATTTCAAACATGATAGCTAATAGTTCCCAGCACCAAAAAATGTGTGTCAGTATCATCGGGCCAGACTCTTGCTGGATCAGGCTTTACATGTGGTCCCTTGTGTCACGCTCTCGGTGCCCCCACGGTCTTGAAGAGTCCCTTCCTCGTCAAAGTGCCACTGTGAAACAGATTAAGGCTTACACAGATCCTCCTGTGTCTGTCAACACACTCCCACTCTATTCCCTCCCAACTTCTCCACTCCAGTCCGCTCCCTCGTCAATGTCCTGGCATGCATTGTGTCGGCTCCGAGGGCTGGAGGGGTCACTCCAGCACAAAAGAAGGTCACAGGGGGAAATTAGCTAGTGGCCTACCAAAAATTAGCAGGGCCCCTAAGCAGCATCTAACCCACATGAGGCAAGAAAGTGAATCGTCCAGCGTTGGTCGAGGCTAAACATTCTGTGGTCCCTGAGAAGAGTCTGCTGCAGCGACCAGAAAAAGCTCACAGACTTATGATTAATAGCTTTGGGGTCTTGCGGCATCCCTTTGACACCAGTGTATGTTGACCTGGGATGGCGGACGTGCCAAAGGGCTTTATCGATGGCCGCTGCTGTCGTGTTGTCAGGGTGCCAGGCACCTTTTGTAATGAGGGAGCTGGTGGTGGGACCAGAGGCCAAACTGAAAATTGAAATCATTTGTTCCCTCCACTTTCCACTGACTGACACAAATTGGAACCAGATCATCTCCTAGTGTCGCCCCCCCTCTCCCAGAGCAATAAGCCTTGTGCTCTTTTCTGGGGGGTGGGAAAGCTGGGTTGGGCAGTCTGAAGAGAAAGGAGGGGGCAGTTGAGAGAGAGGGGACCTTTCAGCTTGCCTGAATATGGACAAACTTCATTATTTCTTCCAGCCCTCTGTCCAGTCTTCCCCTTTCTTTCCCATTATACTCTGTGTGAATGAGGTTGCCTGGGTAATGATGGAGTAAGAAAAAAACACCCCTCTCCTCCCCCTCAAAAAAAAAGGCGGTTTGGGACGGTGGCGGGGGATGAGGAGCGAGTGCATGTATGTGGAGAAAACATTTCTAGTGAAATGCCTGGCAGCTTTCGGGGTGGCGGGAGAAATAAAAAAGGGGAAATCCTAAAGTAAATGAATTTGACGAGTCCATATCGACCACGCCTAATTTCCATGTAAATGAAGTGGCGAGGGCGGGGGCCCTCTTTGTCTCCCACTGGCCCCTGGGGGCCTTCATCATACCTCCCTTTGATAGCTGGCGTTGCCCATTAGCCCCGCGGCACAATCCCCGCACTGGGCCGTTACACCCACAGCTCTCATTAAGGTCCAATCTCCTGCTGCGAGGACAAACGTCCCCTTTGTGTGGCCTCTCCAGCAGTGCCACCTTCATTCTGCAGGGTCCCTGGGGACCACACCGCTCCTAATTTGGAGGGTGGTGTCTGTGTGGGGTTTCTGACAGGAATCCAAACACCACATAGCCTAGGCAGTCACTATAGTAGGAAATGGGGCTCACAATAGAGCTCCATGAAGTCAGTGGCGCCACTTTGTCAGTTACAGATGACACTGATCAGTGATCAAAAGTGACATTGCTTATGTTTTACCTAACCTGTCATGATGAAAACACAAACTGAACCCTAAACAGATCAGCTGAGGCAACAGGTTTAGAGACCAATTCTTTGCTCATGGTCAAGTACAAAGCAGAGCAGCCATCCCAAGTAGCCTTCAAAGACAGAAACTATATGAAAACTATTGGTAAATATTACTGTGGCATGTTGTCTACAATTGGCTGTCCAACATGGAGGCTCTTGTCAGTGCACATGAACAATAGGGTGTGAATAAGTGAGCAAGGACAGGGCTTCACTCCCAGCGCAGCCAGCCTTGATTGAAATACAAACTGGTGCAAATTAAGCATGTAATCAGATTAGGGCTGATACCCTTGGGAGGCTGCTGGGCAGGCTGGGAATACAGGCAAGGAGGCCAAAGGGAGCACTGACAAAATATCTGGAGTTTACATCAGCTGCTACGCTCAGTGACGCGCGTTTAGGTCAATGAAACTGTGAATGTTGCTCTGGAGGATGGATGGAAAAAACATGCATGTTCTACAAATACACGGTTACATGCGTGAAGGTACAGTAGTCTATGGTATATATGAATTTTAGTTTAGTTGCACCATGATAAACAAGAAGTGATTACAAAAATATGGTGATAAAATACCATAATGAAATACACAAAAATAAGTGATGCTACTACTTTGTGCAGGTGAGATAAAAAAAAAACAAGTGCCCATAAAGTATCTCACTTCAAACCAGGTGATGTTTTAGTTGTTTTATTGTTGCAAAATCTGTTGTATGTCAAACAGGAAAACAATAAAGTATCTGCTGTGTTACTCACCGGAGGGTTCCTCGGAGCTGGTGTATGTTGCTGTAGGAGATGCAACTGGAATCTCTGTGACAGGGAGAGGAAACGATATATATTTCACATTGTCATCATACTGCAATGTACAGAGAAAAAACTTGGACTTTTTGGGATGTGATGGGTTACATCTATGAGGAAATATGTGGAGCTCAATTTCCTGGCTATTCTCCTATGGGCATAACTAAACCTCAGAGCATCTGTGAAATGCACTTAGGGATGCTTTTAATGGGATGTCTTGTTAATGACAGCTGATTTTGACACACAGACGTGTACTGAAAAATGTGTAGTGAGAAAGTGAGTTTCCTATTAATGTTCTGCTCCCTCCTGTTTGTGGTATGTTGTAGGTGCAGAGAGCCAGGGCCGCCCGCCTTGTTAAAATCAGAGCTGGCAGGGAGTTAGATATCACAAAAATTTAATATCATGCTATTAAAACTAAAACGCATTATCTCAAAAATATACGAGAAACCAAATATATTCTACTCAAACTTCAAGAACCCCATTTCCTCCAACTTTTACACTGCATTTGTTACTTTCCCAACAAAATTAAAGAAATCCTATTCCAGCAGGTTCGCAGGTTTAAATTATCGCTGTGGATCCTGGCCAAGCATATCATTGTGATTCTTGGGCCACAGAGGCCTTGTCCAATTTCCACATACAACTTTATCAGAAATGTCAACCCCAGTGAAATACAGTAACATATTGGACAATTGTAAATGGCATTGTTATCTTATCTGGTCATACCAGCCAGCTGTTTGATGGTGCTAGCAAAAGCGGCTACTAGCTAGCCATCTCTGTTTCTGTGTGGTGCTGACGTTTATTGCCAAGGGGCTGGAATCTGCAGGCAGCAGATATAGCCAATAAACATATCAGCCATCATTCCCCTGGACTTGTGCTGGGGATTTATTGGGAGATGGGCCGTTAACGGTGTTGACGACACACAAGGCCATGTTAGGCGAGCTGTAATGGTCTGTTTATCCAAGCTCTGGTTTAAACAGCCAAATATCTATCCAAAATAATGGAACAGGGGTATAAAAATAACATGGGATGAGTGTGAGCCATGAATTCATGCATAACAAGCATGTTCTGTCCTTTTCAGGTCTTTTCCTGAGGTGCTTATCACAATTCACCACTGCTGATGGAGCCTGGGTATCTAAGGTTGGACTGTAGGTTTTGGCTGAACTAATAAGACTTGACAAGCTGGTGTAAGTGTGTGGTCTGAGTACATGCAACTGTGTGTAGATAACATGGTGAACTCTGTTGATGGGCTTTGGTTTATATCAAAGTGTTTTTACGAATAACTTTTTATCATTCAGCCGTAGCCGAATTTCACCATCAGCGTTGATGCCATAAAAACAGCTCATATTTATGCAGTTAATATGCGTTGGCATGGTTTAGTATTCTTTGGATCCAGCCACTGTGTGCAGAGGCAATAGAAGCAGGCCGTACTTATGCAGGGGGCGATGGGAGAGCGGCTCTGCTGGTAGCCCTTGGCACAGCGGTTGCAGGTGATTCCCGTCACTCCGTCCTTGCAGGGACACTGGCCTGTGGTCTGGTTACAGGTCTTCCCCGCTGCGCCAACCGGATGGCAATCGCATGCTATGGAGAAAAGGGAAAAAAGGAAAAGAAAATCAACATAAATCGGCATCGAGTAAACAACTTGTGATTTGAAATATGAAAACACGAATGGTTTACAAGACCAGCACCGTTACAAAACAAATCTCGACTTTCAAATTACGATTTCTCTGGCATGTCTGCTGCTGACTCTACTTATTCCATACAATAAAAAAGTAATCTAAGCACCAAAGCCTAGTGAGAAATCATTCACATTAAGAGACTGTGCTTTCCTTCCAGACCATCACAGATGGGGAACTGGGCCTTGCACCAGCGTAAAACCTCAAACAAATTACACTGCTTCCCTCCACCCATAATGACCATAGGATTCTTCATTAGGTCTGCTCTGGAAGGCATGAATAAGAGTAAATAACTTGATTAAATATAAAATTTCACTCTCACCGCACAGCATCTGTCTATTGTGTGCATGTTTTGAACGCAAAGCTGGATGTGGGGATGTGAGGTGGTGTGTGTGTGTGTGTGTGTGTGCACGCGCGTGCTTGCATGTGCATGTGTCTTTGAGCTCTTGAGAGCAGGCTTTGTGTTCTCTGTACTGTTGTGATCCGGTGTAGACAGACTGTGTGCTCTTCAGATTGAGTTTCCAATGTAAAGCTTTCTGGCAAAGAGTTCCTTGCAAATACTGCCTGAATAATGTTTCCCATTAATGGACGAGTGGAACGCACTTCAAAGTCTGTTTAAGCTGTTAGTTGGGAGGATCGCACGTTAAATGTGAGAATTTCGTTCTGTGTGTGTGCTCTGCCAAACGTTTACCATAAAGCCAGTGTTTGAAGTGGAAGCCCAGCCTCCCTATTAGGCCTGCATGTGTTATATGTACCAGCAGAGTAATTTGAAAATTGCTTGAAGTGGTCCAATAGAGGTTGGAGTTGCTTTTAGTGGGAATTCAAGGAGCTTCATGAATATAAGGAGTTGCTTATTAAATAAAATGAAAAAAACAAAAAGTTTTACTTGATTTGCATCATAAGAACATTTGTTGTATTTGTTAAATTCAAATGGTGAAATGATCAGGGATTCAGCCTCTTTCTTACTCAGAGATTCTTTACATTAAAAACAAGGGAGGACATTTTAATGGAAACCATAAGTACAATAAAATGATCATTGAATAATGCAGCTCAAGATAAAAACATAAACATTGACATCATAGGGTGATGTTTTCAATTTAACCGTCTCTCCCAAACAGGATTTTGTTTGGGCCGGTATGGCACACAGTAGGCATGCAATACATGTCAGTGTTTATCTACCAGCATTAATTAAAACAAAAGTCTATAAAATAAAACTGACTCCATGTTTTCTCATGTTTTTATTCCGTGGGCATCTTCTAAAGCCTTTGCAAATGACTCTCTAATATAGGGTGGTACCATAACTATAAAATTCAAAACAAAATCCAACAACATTAAGTCACTTTCTGTCCCTCCCTGTGAAGTACATTCAGCATTTGTTTTGCTATTTTTGCAGAATAGTTTGGTGGTCTGAAACCGTAAAGGGGCTGTTTGTTTTGCTCTGCTACTTTTAAATTCAATAGAATTAATAAGGTTAATAAGGTTATCAAATGTCTTTTCTGAATAACAAATGATTTTTAGCAAACACTTACCACCACCACAATTTCATGTAACAATTTCCCCCCTAACCTAAAATTACAGCCTCACTCTTCTAACATGGGGCGCAAACTGGAAACATTAATTAATTTCAGTGTGCGTTGAGGGCCTGTGGAGCTGAGGAGTTGCTGAGAGGTTTCGGGGGGGGAGAGCGCGGTGCAGCGGACCATGTACCAGCTTCGTCTCTTCGGGCTCCCCGGGCCCAGCTAGAGGCTGAGGCTGCCAAACGTACGAGGGGACCGGGAATAAAACAAACCGTTAGGGCCAGGGGGGGCGTGCACCGCGGCGCTCCAAGAGCCGTGTTTACACTGCGCTTGATGAGGGGTGAAGTTGTTAATCTGGGAAATAAAGCATGAGGCATTCCACGCTGCCACCGGAGACGTAGGGGTTCTCCGCCTATAGTGCAGCAGAGCCATTTTTTCACTAAGCCTCCACCTATTAAGCAAATCGTTGAGCGGACATTTTGTTGATATGGGGAGTTTTGGGGTGGGGGGGTGGGGGGGGTTAAGGATTGGAGAATGAAAGCAGACTTCCTCCTGGCTGTGTTGGCGCAGCGCTGTATTTCCTGTCCAACAACAGCAGAGCGGGATGGTTGGCTGAGTTGAACAATAAATATAGTGGGTCCTAACTGATGTCACATAGCCCTGGTTCTGTCACCTGAGGAGAAGGCAGCAATCAGGCTGTTTGGGTTTGATCCCAGAGCACTAAGCCGGGGAGACGGAGGGAGATGGAGGGACGGGGAGCGGGGCTTGGAGGTGTTCGGGTTACTGATCCAGCTGTTTGGAAAGACCTTGTGGAGATCTATGGATGTTGCTCGATCATTAGCCAAAAGAGAGTCGCTCTGTAACACTAACCTGCTCCTAGCTCCATCCACCTGAACCTGACTACTCCCCCAAATATGGCCTGTGAAAATGTTTGGGCTGGCACAGCACAGCGAAACAATGCTGAACAAGAACCATTTGTCACTTTTTAGCGAAGTGCAGAGGATCTATCAAAGTCAACGTTGCCACATGCACTAAATCTACCCCAGAACTCGAACTCTGACGTAAAAATACCCCCAAACTAACTGTGAAAACGGCTGTTTTTATTGGTCACGTTGCTGCCGATGCTGTGCTCTCGTTCCATGAGACTTGAGCGAGCCAGGGGGAATTAAGAGGGGAGGTCTGTTGTGGCATGCAGTAGGAAATATCATGTTGCAGTTCCTGTGACTTAATAGCCAGCGGTATACCAAGGAGAAGGGCATTGAAGGATAGGGATTTTGAGACCCTGTCACCGACCAATCACAGCTCAGCAGTGGATGTGGTTGAAGACCACAATATGTGCATCTGCACAGTCACTCATTTGTCATTATTGCTGGTAAGAATCTGGATGTAAATACACAATGGCATTGGAATATGTAATGTTGTTTAACAGCAGCATGCAGAAGTAAGATTTCAAGCACTTTTTCCCTTTTACTCCATGCAAAAAAATATGCAGATAGATCCAGTAAATGCAATGAAGTTATCAGGGCGTAGCATGATGTGTGTGGATGGGATTTATTTTCGGGGGGATTTTTGGCCTCTCGTCTGAGAGCCTGTTTGATTCCCCTCTTGAACCGAATTCTATGGCAGGCTTTCCCGCCATTGTTGGCCACTCTCATCTTTTTCCACTCATCAAAGATCCCCCCCCCCCCCGTAACAATTCACTGAAATTTAGGACGATTCATCGCAGTACTCCAAGTTAAACAAATAAAATCTAATAAAATGAAATAAGCCATTTGGTCACCTGACAGAGCGCTTGGCTCCTCCTCTGCTCTTGCGGTAAATGTCTCTCTCTCTACGTCTTCAGCGAACGAATAAGGACATTTCAGACATTAACATCGCTGTTTGTTATGACAGTGTTTGCATGTGTGTGAGTCTTAGTTTCTCTCTCACAGAGAAAGAGAGGGTGGGGCGGAGCCTTGTGCATCTATGGGAGCGTTTTTGCGTGTGTGTTTATGTGTGTTTAGACTGAGAGTAAATGAGTGACAGGAGTTTGTTTGCTCAGGGCCTCAGAGCCTGTCTTGCATCCCCGAGGTGCTGGGAGACAGAAGGAGCTCAGCTTTTGTCTCCCCACACATTAATCCTGGGCAGCTTGGTCTCAAACCTGACTTATGTGCTCACACCTGTGTATGTGTGTGTGTGTCTTTGTGCCTGTGGATATGTGTGTGTGTGTGTATGAACAGGGGCGAGGGACGATTAGGGAGCTGTGTTTCCACTCCTCTGCTCAGTGGATCGGCTCACACCTCTGTTGTGTTTGTTATGCTTGTGTTGTCAGGGACCCCAAGCAGCTTGGGAGCCGCACGGGTCAGTTCACTGACACCGAGACAGGTGGGAGCTTTTCTCCACACTTTCTAAAGAATTCTTTCTCAAGTCTCAAGTGTGAAATAGGGCACGGCGTATGGTATGCGCATAAAAGTCTAACCTAGGAGAATGTGTTAAACCTATTGCTATGAGTGATTAAAAAAATACCCTAAGACTGAATCCTGAAAGAATACTTGTGACCGCAGACACGGATAATGTTATAACATCCAACCTGCAGTATCTCCTTTACCTTTGCAAGCCCTCCTGTGAGAGATGGCCTTGGTCATGTCCCTGTAGTAGCCCTCCTTGCAGTAGTGGCAGTGGCGTCCCGCCGTGTTGTGACGACAGTTGAGGCAGACCCCGCCGCTCCTCCGGCCGGACAGCTTGTACAGCTCCATGTTGAAACGACAGCGACGGGCGTGCAGGTTACAGTGGCAGGCTGGGCAGAGAGAGAGAGAGAGAGAGAGAGAGGGAGAAAGAGAGGGAGAGAGAGAGAGGGGGCGGGGGTGTCACTAAGTTCATTTTTTCCCTTTTTACTGAGGTGTTGAGACAAACACTTTGGCATCTTTAACCCTAACACTCAACGCACAGAACGCCTACCTTGACATTTTGCAGTTCGGAGAATCATAATGCCTTTAATAAAATGGTAAGTTAATGAATACATTAAGTTAATTAATTAATACAATAATTAATACACCCGATTTAGTACATTTTAAACAATCCTGTATATTGCTGTTGTGTGAAAATGTTGTAACTCCAATTTTGGTGATTTCCATGTTCAATTGAAGGACTACATGGTCATCTTTTAACATCTTCATGCTGTGTGGGGCTTTTCTGTTTATTGTAAAGCACCTTGTTAAGAAAGGTGCTATTTAAAGTTTATTATTACTATTTATTATTGAGAAAATTCTCCAACCTCTTGAGTTTATGAAACCCTTACAAAACCACATGCATAGTCATCAAGCTAAAAACAACGCTGTTGACATTTTGGAGATATGAGCTTTTCACCCGACAGCGATGATGTCAAAGTAGGATGTTTACAAACTTTACTAACTAGCAGTCAGTGGGAATCCTGAGAAAATGTATTTACTTGAATGGCCATAGACCTCAGTCTTCTGGTATGAGTTGTCATTTTAAGACGATGGGTTATTAAAACAGATGGCCTGCTCTGGTCTGCCTTGAGACTAATGGAGCCTCTAGAAGAAACGGTCCTGCTCATGCTCTCGCTGGCCCCGGCCACCTGCTTATGAATTTAACCTCTGAACCCCAGTGACGTCAGACAGGAAAACTTTCTTCCGCTCTCCCACACATCTGAGAGACCGTAGGAACCTGCCCGTATTTTGTGATTTATTGTCACAGCTATTTCTGCAGTTTAGTATTGACCCCGAGGTTCAGATTTCTCACGCAGCGGTGCGCTGTCACAATTCCAGGCCCTGTCCGCGGCTTGTCTGGCGCTCTCTGCTGTCACCAACCCATATTTTACCTTAGATCACAGTTTTCCTTCATTAAGAGATATCAGACACGTACCGTTCATATGAGGCGAGAGGAGCGGCCCTCACAGTTCCTCACGTTTCGGTAATCTCTCCATCAATGCGCCCGTCTTAATGTTATTACAGGGAGATCTAAGCGATAAGACTGTCACATATGCTGCACGTTCATCAGCGGTCTGAATCACGTACAAACCGACTCACACCTGCCATGAGGGACCGGGGGTTGGCAGGTGGTTGGGATTCAGAAACACTCCTTCTGAATGGGGGCTTATGGGTGGGCACACACACACACACACACGCACACACACGCACACACACATAGGTGTTTGGCAGCTGTCACAGGCTTATCTCCCACACTTCCCTCCCCAGGGCCGATCCAACACACTCACAGCACACTAGACCCAAGACGCTTTGAAGAACACACACACACACACACACACACACACACGCTCCCTCCTCCCTTTCCCCTCTTGCTCTTTACTGCCTTCTTATCCCAGATGTTATCTCCACTTAAGGGAAGTGTGAGGGAAAATGCAGCGGGGCTTTTTTTTTCATGAATAGGAAATGGAATGCTCTTCGTTTTCTGAGCTGCAGAAAGCCGTCTATGCTGGTACTGTACTTTCATCTTCCCAGTGATTCAGAGACAGATGCAGCAATCACTTCAAAGAACGTAATTATCCTTAAAAAATGGCTCAAGACAAAAAAATAAATGCTGGCTATTTGTCATCATTTAGTTATTTATTTATTTTTTTTTTTAACCAACATGGAAAAATAGATGGAACCAGTGTTTATCTGGCATGTGTCTCAAATTGAATTGGTCTCTCTTGTATGTGTGTGTATGGATGCGTGTGTGTGTGTGTGTGTGTGACAGCGTCATGAGATTAATAAGCGCTATCTGCACAGCTGTCCCCAGGCCCTTCTAATGAGCGCTGTGCTATCTCATCCACACATCCCTGCTCTGCTCACACAGTCACTACGGTAATTGTCCAGCAGTGCTGATAAGCTGTTTAGAGCAGCAGACTGTCCCTCGCAGCATCTGCCACACATTCGCCAAACCGCAAACTAAATACGCGTACCCATGGACACAGCCGGGGCACAAACAGCTCTCTCTGCTTTTGTTCCTCAACAGGTTGATTTTAATAAGAGTGTTAATGTCATGGCTTATAAAGACAGCCAGTTCAAGTATTGGATGCAATCTGGAATCACAAAATGTAGAGCGAGGAGAGGAGAGCCATGTCTAAATTTCAGCGTATCCTCGACAATACAGACTTCACAATGCACTGATTCAACACAGAAGCTGTTTCAGTACAAGCAGTTTCACTCATTTGTTCCCATTGCTATTTATCGTAAAATGATCATAATGGATTGTTGCCTGACCGGTCTGCTTAGTATAGACATGGATGGTTGTGCGTACTGTATGTGCTGTTTTGGTTTGTGTATGCCCGGTTTGTGTTTGGTATTGTGTCTTGTGTTGCTTGTGATGTTTCGGTGATAAAGAAATTCACCAGAGTGGGATTAATAAAGTATACATGACATTTTCATATAAATAAATGGCCGTTTTGCTAGTCTCTATCGCCAATTGATGTAACACAATAGTGATTCAGCCTATACCCAGTTCATGAAAGCTTTTACATTTGGTACATTTGCTATATTTGTTGTTCCATCAGGTGTCGGGTAGGTCTTTGCTGGGAAAAATGGAGCATAGGAAATGATGCGTTATACGTTTCTGGCAGCAACAACAACAGAATAAATAGAAGAAGAGCTCGGTAGTTAGCAAAACCCCATTGGCTGAACAGGCAAAGAAAAGCCACCTACAGAAACTCAATTTCATCAACAGAAAATCCAAGGAAAAAGACTGTTTGACTGCTTCCTGGGAAGTGCTGCACAAAAACACCACAGGAATGACCGCTTATCACTAAAGATCAAAAACAAAATATATATACAGTTTATAAAGTAAAAAACAGGATCTGGCACATTACCACTTCAACATTTATGTTCCAGAGAAAACAAAGTGTAGTTCTGAATATTAAATGAGTTTGCAAAAGAGCGGTTACTGAGGAGCAACAGCTTGCTGTGGTTTTGTACTGGACTTCCAGTGCAGCAAGGTGTCTTTTCTGTGTGCTTTCATTTGGTTTCAAGGGCCTACTTAGAGGTATGCTATTCCAATCTATTTATGTTCAAGTGCCATCTATCAGGCTTAGCGAAGGAAGTGCTGGTGGTGGGTGTGCATACTGGATGGAAATTACGCATCCCACAGTTTGGTGGAGGCGGTTTTTCGCTCCGTCTACAGCAGAGAGCACACTTCAGAAACAATCAAAAGTCTGTGCATGATCTCTAATGAAATTTGGTTACGGATGGTTGCAAGAACTCAACACCCCAGCAGCAGAAACTTACCAGCCTGTCATCAGGTGTCTGATGTTTAACCAAACAATGTGTGTGTGTGTGTGTGTGAGTATTGTTCGTGTACAGTATACCAGCTTATGTCTAGACTTCAGGGTTTGTGTGCGATCTGCATTGAGAAGAATGCCGTGCTTGTTCAGTGATGGAGAGCGGTGGAATTCCAGCAAAATTATTGTTTATCCAGGATCAATTACTCTCTCAGTGAGTGAAAGCCTGTAATGATAGTCACCCGTATCATGAGCGGATGACGTGCGCCAAATCAAACACAGTTCACATCCCATCACAGCCTGTGATCTGAGGCAAAGACAACACTTGTACCCTTAACAGATTACAGTGCCATATTTTCGTGACAACAGTTGGTTTAGCCGTTTGATATTTCCGAGCACATAGGCAAACATAGGTAGAGACACAGGCACATACACACACACACACAAACACACACACACACACACCAACTGTGCTTGCTGTCTACGAGTTAAAGCAACAAAAGTCAAAACATGACAGACTTTAGGTTTAACTTGTCTTGTCTGGGCGTAAGAAATCTGCAGTTTTCCTCTTACTAGAATAAAAGTACAGTATCTCATGTTCATGGATGTATTTATTGAGCTATGCAGTTTGTTGAAGCAGGTTTTTGTTTCAAAATGCTGCAACTCATCCTGGCCTCATTCTCAATGAGCTCTAGCACACATAAGCGGTCTAAATTGAAATTAGGCAAAAAAGCACTTGATTCAAAGGTTGTGCATGCTGCAGAGCTTATGGAGATTACACAATGCTTGCATAACACCTGTGTAGTATATGTGGGTGATGCTTCAGATGTGTCATAAGAGCTCATTAACATCCATGAGGCACTGTACTTTTTTATTTTCCTGTAAAAATCTGAATTGCAGTGGAGCATTGATGGATGAAGTCATGGCTAAATCTGACATGAAAAATACTGTTTTTGCTTGAAACTAGTAATACTATATGCCTTCTTAATGAGGCAATAAATAAATCAATGATTATGTTTCATTCTGACAGTCCTCTTGGAAGTAGTTACTTTTTAGGATTATAAAGACATCACTAAGAGTCCCTGATCACATCAATGGCCATAAGGCATAAAAATGGATGACACAATATATCGTTATAATACAGGCTGGAAATTAATCATGCAAGTTTCAATATATCACTGTCATAAATAAGGTTTTACAGAGAAAATATTTTGTTGCCAGGAACATGGTGGTATCAACTACACTGAGACCAATCTGTATTCAAGCCAACAGACTAGAAAAAATATTTTTCAAGTCACACGGCTCTCACGGAATTTCTCTGATGAAGCATATTTGACTCGATATGATGTAAAAACATAAAAAGCCAGTGCCAGGAGTTTTCTGTGAAGCGCTTTCATAAGATCCGTCACCCTGAGCTGCCTCCCCGCCTGCTTACAACCAGACACGCTTTTCACGATAAATATTTCGATCGCACATTACTGCAACAGCTGTGATTTTGATGAGGGAGAGCAAAACAACAAAGGGCTCCTGCAACGAGCTATCCAGATGATGAATCCTTTTACGAGTTTCCGGAATGCTTTTGATGATTCCGCCCGAGGCAAAAAAAATATAAACGGTGAAAAAAACAAAAAAAACAACACAATTGGGGCTGTTACTGGGGGATTTCTCTTTCGTACAGAGCAGCGCCGGTTTGCGAAATGACCTCCAATTGTCGTTTCATCAATAGCAACCCGTCACCTTGGTGTCACATAAACAAATACAACATCAAAACAGTGTGCCAATATGAGAATGTTTAAGGACATTCTCCTTTGATCAAGCCAAAGCGGAGATGACATGGCTGAAACAAACAACTGAGCTTGAACATGAGGAGTTGGTATATGTGATATGGTTTTAATGACGCACATTAGAGGCAGGAGGACGTTTGAGCAATGGGAACTTTGGGTCCATCTGGAGCGGCTGCTGCACCTGCCTCTGTGCTGAGCAGGGAAATGCTGCTGTTATTAGACCACTAACACCCATTAGCAGAAACACAGTTTACTTTAGATTTGTTTAGACTTTGTTGTCCCTCTAGGCAAAATTGGTTCCATTGGCCTATGTGTTATTTTTATGAAACCCAGCAAAAATGAAAATCATGGTAAATGTCAAGTCAAATTTGCAGAAAAATATTGTTTCATACTTGCTCTTCATAGCCAACTATGATATTTGCCCCTTGCCTTCATCATAGTTAAAATAATTGATCATTTAAAGCAATTTTTACTGAAAACGACCATTAGCATGAATATTTGATTATATTGTTAGCTGAGGTAAAACAAAAATTTGGGATTAATTTTGCATAAATTTGAATTTTTGCATTACTTAAGATGATGAAACGTCCCGGGGAGAGATGACCCATGGCCCAGTAAATGACCATAACAGGAGTGTTAATAGTCCATTAGTTATTAGTCCAAAGGACAAGAACAGAGACAAGACCATATTTGGCATTGATCTAGTGATAATGTGCATGCTGCTTGTTTCCCTGATTAGGAAACATGACATGTCGCAGCATGTTTACTTATATACATATACAGTATATATATATCTGCTGAAGTCATTCTGAAGTGGTCTAACACGGCACAGAGCCGACAGGAACCATCAGCTCTTGTCTTAGAGGAGCACAGAGGGGCAGAGGCTAATAGAGCAGTTGAGCCCAATCAGCCCGGTCGTGTCAGGAGAGATGCTATCAGTCTAATGTGACCATCATGGCCAATTTGGCGGCAACACCTCTATTCCCCGTGGGGACATCTGTCTGCTCTGCTACCATAACAGCACGCCGAGAAACATAATGACCCATCACTCAGCTCACCTTTCACCTCTGAGGAGCTGCCAAACCACACAAGAGTGCACTTTGTGCCCTGAGACCAGATAAGAGATGAAAAGACATAAGCCCAGCTAATGAATTGGGTTACTCTATGATGAAAGGCAATCTGAAGCCAGCTTACTCTTCCACTTCGCCCGAGCCTGAGCACGTTCCTGTGTCAGTGGGAAAATCCATTGGTCAATATGTTTGCCCGGTTTTATCCTACGTGGCTTTAGCACAGGTAAATGCTGGTCTTATCGTTTTTTTCTTAGCCATATGTCAGATTCTAGAAGCCAGACTTAGTGGAAACATAAAATAACAACCTCAAGAAAAAATACCAGCTCTGAAAAGCTCTTATTGCAGCACCTATGGTTGTATGAAATGAAATATCTATTTTCAGAAGCTCTCTGCTGTCTGAAGAAATGCAGCCATCATAATTTCAAAAGGTTGTGTCAACCCCTGTAACCACAACATGGATATGACAAGCTACAATAAAGCACATTTCACTATGTCCAGTGTTGATTATACAGTAGAAATACCTGTTATTTAGTGTACGGTACCAAAATGACAGTTTCCTTTGCAAATTATACTACTTCATACTTCATAGCAGTCGGTATAAAAAACCTGCCTCCTCTGAAACCTAAATGATAGTCTTCTACTATGCAAATGACAAAGAATATCCCACCACACATCATCTACCCCCTCTTGCTTGCTGTTTTATGCGTAAGACTGTTTTTCAACCGGACGATTAGGGTTCAAGCCTCCCTGTTGGCATGCAGCCACCCTGCTGAAGTGTCCTTAAGCAAGACACTGAATCCTGTCAGCTCCAAGGATGCTGTTCTGCAGCTGATCCTGATCAACATTTTGGTTAGAAACTTTCTTCCATAACTTTACAAAAGTCTCCCTTTGCTTTGCAGCTCATGTTGAGGTCTAATAGGGCCTCCTTTATGCCGCCAACTTCTTTCGTCTTTAGTCGCAACAAACCCTGTCTAATGGGATCCCATTTCCTTGTGCTAACTCAGGATTAATAGTGTGTGTGTGTGTGTGTGTGTGTGTGTATGTGTGTGTGTGTGTCTTTCCCACGTGACACTGTGTCCCTCTTTCTCTCTCTGTGGACTCCCTCTCTCAGTGTGGGAATACGTCTCCCCTGACTTGCGCGCCTTGTCTCGCCATGCAGCGTGCGATGATGTCATGGGAGGCGTTCTCCTCCTTTACGAGTGCAGCTCTGTGATCTCTGGTGGAGATCAATTAGCTGAGCAATCAGCCCTCCCTGCGCTTTTGTGTGAGTAACTGCTCGTAAACCGCTTGGTTGCCTGGCGAACGGGGAATGCACCGCCTCAACATAAACAGCCACCCAAGTCAGCCTGGCCAAAGTAGCACTGCAGGCTCCTTCTCAGTACAGTATACACCATTAGGTAATGCAATGCAACATCAGCTAACGTAATGCATCATTAGCCAAAGTAATATAACATTAGCTAATACTACTGTAGTGTGGGTTATAGCAATTGCTGGCTATTGGTAAGACCGGTAGTTAATAGGCTTTAATGATGCTAGGTTGATCTGCATAGACTATATAAATGCCACAGAGAATTAATATATACTAAGATAACTATATGTACTATAAAAGCCTTGTACTGCAGTTATTATGGTGCCGTTACATGGTGCCACACAGCTAAATATTGCCTTAGTGTATTTCTAACCTTAGTGAAGCAATGCCTTCACTAACATATAGTATGTCATAATAAGTGCAGTGCAACACATCCTCTATATGTGAACCACAGAGACTGATCTGAGCCGTGACCCCTTTCACATACAAGAAAAAAGACCTGATACTACGTAGCAGCAAAATAGTGTAATTGTGCAATCCGTAATGACCGGAGTTATACACTCCCCTCTCTAAACGGCCGGTGCCGAGTGGTGCCAACGATAACACGCCGGGTCTTATGAATAATCATGCATAATGACCAGCATATCTCAGCCCATTTATCCTCTTGTTGCAGGGTTGGGACCAGTCCAGAGTAGGAGGGAGAGGGCGTCCCGCTGCCATGTAACTGCGGCTATCCTGGGGTGGAATCTGGCCTGGGAACTTTGTCGCGTGTCACCAACTCTCTCTTCACCCATTGTTCTTGTCTCTCTGTACTGTAAACTATTTAATAAAGCTGCAATGCCATGAAAATAATCTTTACAAAAAGCAGGAGGGGGGACAGAGAGAGAGAGAGAGACATAAATGGGTGAAGAAAGAGGGAAAGAAAAAGGGAGAGCATGCACTTCAGTTTTCCCAGCTATCAGAGGGAGCCCAAACCAAACAGCCAGTCTCCAGGCTTCTGGTGTGCATGAATCTCTCTGTCCAGACTCCATGCCTGATCCTCTATGGCCTCTCCACCTCAGGGAAGCTGCATATAAATGATGAAGGCTGCTGGGGCTCCACATGAGTGTAGGTCATGTGTTTAAATACAACATTTAGGGTAATTTGAAAAATTGAGTGATCTTATCGAATGTGCGGTTTGCTGCCTGGGCGACCGCCGTAGGAAAACAACACCGGACTATAAAATTACCAATTAAAGTATAAAGCTGACGTATTGGCGGAGGAGCATCCTGCTGTCTTTGATTGGTAGTAGCTGGGGGTGTCGTCTGGGGAACGCTGTTAAAATATACTCTTGAGTAATAATCTCATGCAAACTTATTAATTTCTGATATATTTGTGTGTTTTTGTTTGAGGCTTTGTATATTTTCATTAATGCGCTGGAGTGCACCCGCTGTGTAGGTGTGGAGACAGGCTGACAGGAGGGCTGCTCCTTTCCTTCCTCAAGTTTATTTCCTCTAGTTTATGGGAAAGGTGATGAAAAGGTCCACAGTTATTAAGCTCAATAAGCAAATTCTGTTCACTCTTTGCTGTTTCTAGAGGAAGTTGTTACTCTATGATGCGAGATGCATGGAGGCACTTGTTTTACTTAAAATACGTTCTTGAAATTAGAATTTTATGTAAATGGAAGATGTTTCACCTTTTTAGTTAAAATGAATCTCCCATTTCTCTACATCATTTTTTATTTATCCCAATAACAAATACTAAAGTAGTTCACTCTGACATACATAACAGGTGAAAAACAGGCAGTCCAGCAGACGTTAACCCTTCATCTTTAGCAACCTGTCTTCTGAGAAACATGTGGTCATCATCTAACCAAAGACCCTCTTCTTCTGCAGATATCATCACCAGGAGCAGCCTCAAAACCCCTCTGCCACCCCAGGATTTAGAGGTCAGGCTGGACGTTAACAAGGCATCGTGCTGTTTTACTGGGATGCAGCAGCTCCACACTGGGGACTGGGTTCTTTATTCAAGTTTACTGGGCATGAAGAACGGGTCCAGTTGGTGGAAAGGTTGGTACAAAGGATAAAGCATCAAGAGGGTGGGGGGGGGGGGGGGGGGGCTGTGGTGGTACTTAAGGACTGGGATGAAGGCCATAACTCCACATTTCAATGAGTAAGGATATAGTTTTGTTTACTTATCTCCTCAGTAGCGCTTAGCATTCAACAGTACACTGAAAAATGTACATCATAGTACCTTTTGCCACTGAGGCAGTACTGTACATTCTTCACACTGCAGTATGATGTTGTACCTTTATTTGACTTCTACATGACTTCTACATATCTAGACAACATCTCCACACAACGTGGTTCATGATGTCATCTTCTCTAATCTCCTAAATGCTAATGTAATGGAGTTGGAGAAGTCAGTTAAACTCACTCCGCTGGTGGAAATACTATCGTTTGTCCAAATCGTCTCAATTGGCAACATGGCCGTCTATCATACTGGTAAGCACAGGACTTGCCCCAAGAGGAACCTGTAGTCCTGCCTAACAGTAATGACACCTGTAACATTAGGACCTAAGCCATGAGAGAGTAGAGATTAAGCACATGTTCATGTTGTATTGGAAGAAGCCAAAGAATATTTGACATCTTGTTGCTACAACTTGGAAGAGTTCACTCACCCACATCCAACATAATTTTTATTTATGAATTTCAAATCAACCACAAATGAACTGCAGTAGACAATACTTGCTTTTTATAAGTACAGTTGATTTTATTACCTTGAATATAACTCATCATTTCGATTTTTATAGTAGTTTTATAGACTGCCAACATTGCTGACAGATTAGCTGCAGTGTTTGCCGCCTGCTTTGACCCACAATTCATGATGCCAAGTGGGAGATATAAGAGAAAAAAATCCCACATATCCTACTTGGAATTACCACTAGGAAGCTAACGTGAACGGTTTTTCCCATTTGGCAGCTCGTATTTACGATAAATCCGAAATTACATGAACGCAGGATAACTGAGCGTATGGTCAGAAGGGACCCTCTCCAGACCGGAGGACATAAAACTGCTAAACCTGTACTAAACATCTAACCAGGGCCAAGTTGCTGTGGGACTCTGTTGGCCGATGTTGGGCCGCGTTCCAGATCCTCCCCACAGTGCGGGGAGGTTATTTTAACACTCCGGCACGCGCGCCCTCCACTGTCTTCCCCCTGTGGCGAGGGAATAGGGGAGGGAGAGGGCAGGAAGCCACTAGGCTGTAAATCATAAACCCTAGGTGACAATCCATCGTTCCTGTGGCATGTTTATTGTGCTTTTCTCCCCTTTTCTCCAAGCGCCTATTTATAACCAGTCACCTCCCCATGTCAAAATATCTCTCGAACGTGTTTTCAGATTGCGTTAAAACCACCCGTTCGCCCCTATGTCTCAATAATTAAAGATTCATTATATTTTTTAGAGCAAAGTGTGCAGTCCACTCCTCTAAATATGTTTTTTTCTTTATTCAGACAGTAGGGAGGCTGAGTGGGAAAGAGAGTAGGGGAAACACAGGAGAAAAGACTGGAGGTACATGTGATTTCAAAGGTGTGAGTCTTAATCACTACAATATCTCTGGACACTGTGACATTCACTGAGTCATTTCTCTTGTCCGTTATATACAGCATGCAGTAGATGTGCCTCCTACATGAATCAAAGCAGGTGTTCAGCTCATAACGTGACTTAACGAAGGAAATCTTTTGAGAGCCTCAGGAAAAAGGGTACAGACTAAGCACTATGGCTACATTTTGTCCGGAGGAAGGAAAATGTTAGGGAATTAATGGTTAATGATTGTTTTCATGGAAACACTGAGAGGTCGTTGTGAGTGTTTTCTTTATACTGCTTTCAATTTCATCCCAAAGTTTGTTCTGGTTGCTAGGTGGCTTCCAGGACATGGCATTGAGCTGGAGAGGAAAAGGCTTGGTTCTTCCTGAAGCACGCCAACTGCTGGCGATCTTAGCGGGAACCCAGTGAACCTTCAACAACTGTATTAATGAGTAAAACAAATGCCATGCAGAACCTTGGCAGGGTGAAGAGGGATCTTTGCTGTATATTATAAGAGTGATGATGTCAGTTGTCAATCTAACCTGCCTGATTGAGCTGTCAGGTTCAGCCAAGATTGGACTGTTGCTGATGAATGTCAATTTCATTCATCACAGAAATGTCAATGGCATCATTTTTTACACTGTCTGTTTGCAGTATAATCAAACTGTTTAGGCTAATAGTGACTGATTGAATTTTACTAATGTGTGTCTTAGCACAAAAGACCCATTTTTTGGCACTAAAGTGCACAGTCCTTATTCTTTCTCAGCTGTAGGAAATTTGGGAAGCAGGACATAATTTAAATTAACTGAGCTGATTCAGGCCAATCCCATACTGATGAAGCAAAAATGAAATTTACCAAATCCTTTAAGGGCCAATGTACAGTATATCAGGATGTCACACAGCAGGCTATGTGAGCATACAATCTGTTTCATTTACATATTTCACTGAAAATCAGTAGAAATCTTTGCAAAACCTTGCAGCACACTTGCACACACTCCGTATCTTTCATTGCTTTCCTTTGAACTTCCTCTGCTCAATGTGACAAATCCATTGTTTTGGTATTTTCAGACCTGTGCCTGTCACTCCCGAACATGAAAACCTGCTGCTACAGAGCCCAGGCACCGCAGGACAGTTACATTACAGTGTAATCTAACATGGGCTTTGGTCATGGTTTGTTATTGGGGCTCAATGCTCTGAGCTCATTCCCATTCCCAGCTGCCTGCCTAAGTGGGAACCAGATATGGTATCTCTGCCTCAGTATCATGAGAAATTGAGCCTCGCTATCTCTGTAAATAAACCACATGGCATGATGAAAAAAGCTGTGCAGAGGCGATCCCAGTCACCGCAACACATAAACACACAACCGCACACACACACACACACACACACACACACACACATCCTGGTGAGGATGCAGACGTGCGCATGACATGCACTGCTACACAGGACCCACATGCACAGCTCACATTTGTTGCCCAAGGTTTTCCTGGGAAAGCAAGCAGAGCAGGGAGGAAATTGTCTGATGTACGCCTCGGGGGCTTTTGTCGATCAGGAAAGGAAGGAAGTCGCTTCTCACTGTTTGGTGTGAGTGTGTGAAAGGAGTCGTGACCCCGCCGCCCCACAGTAGTTGTGCTGACCCGGACCAGAGGAGAGAACAGGACGGGAACAGGCAGTCTGGTGCGCCTCCAGTTCCTCTCAGACTGGAAGAGTTATGGAAGACGGGAAGGCGGCTTAATCCTGCGCCTGTGGACGATTCCATGCTCCTTGTCTGAGCAAGAGATTTGCCTCAATCACACTCAAACGCGCACACACACACACAAGCAGAGTGCAGAAGGAGGATTGCAATTGATGAATCCCCAGGTCTTTCCTCCTTGTAGCAGATGTGGAACCCTGAGATATTTATTGTTGTGTAGGGACTGGTGTCTGGTAGCCAGTGTGTTCTCTTCTCCTCTATCTATCCTGCTGGATATCCCCTCAAATCCAATAAGTGGTTCCTCATTCTCTCTCGGAGAAGAATTGGTCACTGGGGTATGTGAGAGATGGAGGCGGAGCACAGGGGAATGTAGAAATCCATTACGGAGCAGCCGCGACCCGTGGAGAGGCCCAGGCAGAAGTTATATGGAAAAATAAATACGAGTGGGAAACCAACAACTCCATTTCCTTATCAAGGCAGGCTTATTATGTTTGCAGTTTGTTTGTTTTAAAGTGTCCTGGAGATAAGCGGTTTCTTAATGAGAGGAGGAGCGAGGTCACTGAAGTGGCTATATATATAAAAACAAGGCATGCAATTAGCAAAAGACTTTCCCTGATGTTTGGTGGAGGATTAAACAACATCAGAGTGCTAGTCAAATTTGATTTGCATAATGTTATTGATTTAATACAGTAGGAGCAAATGAGACATATATTGCATTGAAAATCTGGCCAAAAAGCTGCACAGATAAGACATTTAGCAATTTAAAAAAATCCCCCTAAAAATTGTAAGATGCCCCCTTGAGTGTCATTCTAATGAGGATCAAGACTCTATTGAACTACAATAGATCCAGTTGTCATTTGTTGCCTTTGTCTTTCAGTAAAAAGCCCCCCGTGTCGACAGCGCAGCAGGGAGGATGGCACCAGCCAAAGGAGCTTAGCCCTGCCTCCGCTGCAGACTTCCTTAAAGCTTTGGGGAGAGGGGTAAGTGGCACTGGGGGTAAGTGGGGTAAGTGACACCGGGGAAGCGTGTTGTGTGTGTTTGTGTGTGCGGGCGTACAAACGGTAATGTCACTGAGCCGGCTGTGTCGGGTGGCAGCGCAGCAGGGGAGCTGGCTGGGGGTCTGAAGCGGAGCTGCGGAGCTGCGGAGCTGCGGAGCGTGTCGTTCCACTGGCCCATTAATCATTCCCAGCCTGCCCTGCTTCACTTCCTCAAAGGGGGATCCGTGCGCTCACACTCACGCTAGGTGGTCCTGATGCCACCCTGGAAGCCCCGGTCAGCCCTTGGGTGGCAGAGGTGAAACCCATGCAGATAGACTTTGGACGCAAAGGGTTGAGGATCCACACAGACGCACAAACGCAGGCATCTGATTTCATCTTGGCACAGTCGACAACAAGGC
Source organism: Centroberyx gerrardi (assembly GCF_048128805.1). Taxonomy (NCBI): domain Eukaryota; kingdom Metazoa; phylum Chordata; class Actinopteri; order Beryciformes; family Berycidae; genus Centroberyx; species Centroberyx gerrardi. Next base: position 12,376,909 of record NC_136003.1, on the reverse strand, counting down.
ACGCCCATGAGCAAACAAAAACAAACAAACAATTTGAACTGTCCTAGCCATTTGGGATCAGATCTTTCTCTGCTTATTGCATAGTACAATACTGTCTGTAGCTATTATAACCAGTATCTACATAGACAAACAGATGAGGTCCAAGTAACAGCAATGCTTTTCAGATGAGAGATCAACCTGTCCTTTGCACTAAGTCACTGAATGACTACATCAGTAATGTGGCTTATGATACAACATACCTCAAGTCTACTGTTTACTGTATGAATAATGATGACGCAATAAGAACATCAGCATAAAATACGTGTCCTGTGTAATTCAAACCAGCAGTTAGGGCTATCACCTATTAGTCAAACTGTTAAACGCAATGCGCTGCATGTTTCAGATTCCAGTGAAACCTGCCCTACTGTGTTCTGCATATGTTCCATACTGGTCAGCAGTCATGCCATGATGTCCAACAGCCCATGTACAAAGGATATGAGCATTAAATCAAAGCTAACATACCCCTTTCTAAACATTGAGTCACCTCTCCAAACCGCTGTCCACAACACAGCAGTACAAGATTTTTCAGTATGCTCTTAAAAGCCTGAGTGAAACCTTTTTGGCTCGACCATCATGTCTGTCTTGAATTATGAGCTCAACAAAACAAAATCCTCAAAACATGCAGCCTTTACCCAGAGGACACTGGATTCTACCAGAGCATGGATTTTTGAGATCCCCAAAATACGTCTCTTTGTTTTATGGTCTCGTTGTATACAGAGAAACCTCTTACCAGAGTCACATAGGCTTAGGTTGCAAAAAAAAAAAAAAGACCGGAGGCAACAGAGTAAAAAGCCCGTATACAAGTATTGTTATGCTTTCCATTTGCGATAGAAACAGAGTTAAAGGATGTTTCGGGATCTGGATCGGAGAGTGCTGTTATTTATGAGTGTTAGCACAGAAGCCGAGCGTGTGAACGGCAACATCAATCATCATACTGAGTTAAGAGCACAAGACTCTCACAGCAATATGAGTTTGAGTCGCACATTGAGTGTCGCTTTTGGTACGGTAGGAAGATCGATACTCAACTGGAAAACCCGGGTTCAAACCCCTGTGTCAGCAAGTATCCGCCCTGCTGAAGTGTCCTCAAGCAAGACACTGAATCCCTGCCATGTTATTTAATGTCTTTAATCTATTTAAAAATCGACCCTAATAGAGATTGTGCGTATTCCAGTGGTCGTATGTAGTTCTGTCAATATTTGTGAACATGAACAACAGCAGAGAACCAAGGCTCTGCTCTGAGATGTCATCAAGAGACAAAACCTGGAGCGGTTCCGCTGTGACCGATTTGGAGACTGCGAACGGTTACTAAAAAGAAAATGTGCCTATATTTCCACCCAGTCACTCTCCAGTTTTGCTGGTTTAGGCTGGTTTGCCTCCAGACAACGCTGTCAAAAGAGGCTTGTCTTCAGAGAGTGGGTTGTGCTGATAAATCTAAATTGATCTTTTCATGTTCATAAGAAAAGCACATGTAGATCTGTTTTAGATTGGATTTGACTTCCACTGATTGGTTTAATATATTTGGCTGCGGGGTCGCCACCGCCCGCAATTATTTCCCCCAAACTCTCATTGGTCAAACCATTTGCATTTTCCAGCCCAGTGCCTCCGAGCCGTACTCATGCACTTAGATGTTCTAGATGACTGAGGCTAGTCAGTCCATCTAACTGGCACTCTGCTCCTGATGGGGTTTTCAAGGATGTCTGACTTTCCATGCTGCTGTAACACTCTGCCAAAACTGTCCCTGAATGTTTCTTAATCCTCACCTGCAACACACCTGTTTCCTATTAACTACTCAAGAATTTGTGTCTGTACTCATCTAGTATCTTGATTTTTCCCACATTTTCTTCTTAACACTATTCTTAATACTATTTTCCTGCACTCTGTATGTAATGTGCCGTGTTGTGTTCGGGTCTTGGTCTTATTTATGCTATTTGTACTGTACATCTGTAGGTTGTAATATTGTTAATGTTGTTGTGGACCCCAGGGAGAACGGCTGTAGCCTTGGTGATCACTAACGTGGTTCCAAACAAACAACCCAGAACAAGAGCAAGATTCTCACCACCACATTTATTTGTTTTCATTTTTGTGTTTTCGCTTATTGGTTGCTTTTTTTCTCATCCAATAAAATGTTCCTCTGAGAGATGTATTTTTATGTCCTCTTTGAATGTTTACCCTTATTTTTTGTAATACTCTATTGATCCTACTCTATTGATCCTATACTCTATTGAATTGAGGAATTCTCTTTTCTTTGCCCCCTCCACAGGGAGGTCAGAGGTCAGGGTCAGCTACTGAGCAGCACCCATGGAGCTGGTGAGGATACGGAGTTTGCTCATGGATACTTCAGCAGGGAGACACTTGCTGTCATGGGGATTGAACCCAGGCCTTCTGGTTCTCCCTTATCACTACACCATCTTGCTGCCCTGAAACAGCTTGTTGTTGTCGTTCTCTACTCTATGCTGGCTATTCACACCAAAAAGTTTCTAATTATTCATGCAACAGCTTCGCGGAATTTGCCAACAAGCTTTAGAAAAGAGGTGAAACAGCAACACCGCTGCCTGCTGTGTGGATATTGGTTTATATCATTGTGTCTCAATGAAATCTCCACATAGCACACATTAGTTTCAGGATTGGTTCTAAGGTCTGATATCGCTTATTGCAGGTTTAACTTTGCAAATGCAATTATTCACTTGGGCTGTTTTCATTATTGTATTATACAATATGTTACGGTAATGCATGTAAACATGAAAACAGATCAAAGTAGAAGTCAACAAAATAAAAAACAACCCCAGAAATAACAATATCCTCTGGCTATTGTTGACTAAATTCATGCAAAAAATCAAAACCCACAAACATGTCTCAAGTTACAAATTAGATGGTAATTACTGCCTCCATCCCCTGGCAGTGGAACACACTGATGGGCCAGAATTAGAAAGAGGGGTAGAGAAAGAGGGAAGAAGAGACAGAGAGTGTGAAAGAGAAGAGGAGGGAAATAGATTGAAAGAACTAAGTACCAAAGCACGAGAGAGACAGTACAACTTCTATTACAAGAATATGCATGACATCATGCTTTTCACAAATTCTTCTCTCCCGTCACATGGGCCGCTGCAGTGGAACTGAAATGAGACCCAGATGGTGAGCAGGCCTGGCCCGGCCCAACCTGGCAACCCAGGGGAGAGCGGACAGCGCAACCACAGTCAGCAGAAACAGTGTCAATGGTCCCAGTCAGCCACATGGACAAAGACCAGTCCGGCATAGAGACGCTGTCGTGAACAGCTAACCAGGCCCCGGTTCCCCAAAAGCATCTTGGGGCTAAAATCATCATAGCTGCATTGTAAACCAAAGGGGTAAGCTGATCCTAGATCTGGAATGGTTCTGAAAACAGGCCGCGGTAAGTGTGGTGTCCTTGTACTGTAAGGGTCTGGTTTCCTCCAGCTTGTACCAGTCTTTCTTCTGTCTCTGATTCCTGTCATGCAAGTGGGTTGTAGGCCTATTTCAAAGAGAAAAATTGCTGTTTTCAAAAGGTAGTCTTGTCTTGACTGATTTGACTTGTCCAGACTTTTAAAAGTAGGCTATAATATTGATTTCAATATACAAATGCTGCCTGCTTTTGTGCTCTCAAATCTCTTCCACCAAATGCTAATTTATCAAACAAGCCTGCTGGCTCTTTAGAGATTTGTGAGCACGCATTTAGATTCAGCACTCACTCTATTTTTAGAGCCGGTGGAGGGAGTACCAGTACGTGCTGCACAGACTGGGAGGAGAGCCAGTAGGCAATTGATACAATCATATCCCAATTCAGCTACCTTGTGGGTGGCAAACGGTCCTCACTTAGAAAAGACTTCTGTGTAGGTTCAATAGCTGCCAAATACTTTGAGCAGAGCAGAAAACATACCGATAAGAATCAGAGATAAAAACGCCTTCTAATAGGATGAATGTTACACTCACTGACTTTGTGTCAGAAACTAGAAGTTCCACAGAATTCTAAACCCTCAGGACACGATGTCAACAAGCCTTTTGTGATAATTCCTTTATTTTGCTTTCATATCAAAAAACACCTAAACCCAAATAAAACCTGCCAACCATGAGAACAGACAACTGCTCTGGAGCCGCTGAGCATGAAAGTGTGTAAGGAAACATGGCTGATTTCACCTCCATTCGACTCTAGGCTATTATAAAACAGAACATCGCATGGCAGGGAGACAGCAAAAACAAAGTTGAAATTGAACAAGTGCAAAATTACACGTATGAGTGACTAAGGCTACCATTTTCAACTTGCCTCAAAACCCACTTGGCAAGCGAGTGTTTCCCACAGTTCCCTTCACAGCCCATCAGTCAGTCCAGAGAGGAGAGGAGGTCTGACTGTCAGGGGTCAGTGCTACGCCGTACATGGAGAGAATATGAAGCAGCTGCCTGGGACAGCAGGACTCGAAATGGTGCAGGGAGAGCCTGATGTGTCAGTGTGTGTGTGTGTGTGTGTGTGTGTGAGAGAGAGAGAGTGATTGTCTGCCTTATTCACTCCTTTAAATAAATGCTCACGGGTTGTGGTTACAACAGGTCAGAAGTGATCATGCAGATTTATGAAAGAAGAGAGCAGATTTGATGTAATGAAACATTCTGAACAGGTTTTATGAACACATTTGCATGTCATGCAACACCAGTTGATGGGAATGTGATGGTTACCGCTGCCAATATAAATGCTGCTGTACAAAATATGATGGCAACCCTGCATGCAAAGTCATGGGAAATTGACTTTGTCTTACTTCTTCCTTAATGCCTGCTGCCAGTCAGTGTAACCAGCTTCTCTCCCATCTAACCACACCTCTCTCTCCTTCCCTACACTTTTCTCTACATGTGAGTGTCTCAGGATGTGTGGAGTCAGCAGACAAGAAAGAAGAAATCAAGACAGATCATTAGCACCGACCGCTCTGCATCCCCACTGCCAGAGCATGGACCTACAGCTCAATAGAAACACCCCCGCCCCCCCAGGCCTTCTTTCATACTAAGGTGTCAGGCCACCCTTATTATTTCCTCTCCCTCCCTTGGAAGACATGCTCAGTCTGGCTTTTCTGAGGTTTTATCTGATGACACCGCTCACACAAAAAGCGAGATGGTGAAAGGGGCCTCCCGCTGACAGCGAGATGGATGCCACAAGTGACAACCTTTTGTTTTAGTAAAATACACTCACATGCTGGCTTTGCAGAGGCGAAAGGCGGAGGCCAAGGGGAACAACTTGTTCACTTGTTCCGTTTGGTTGAGCAAACCATGGCAGTGTCGGAACTTGTTACTTTTCCAGGTTTGGTTCACTGTAGCTCAGGGGCTTGAGCTGTGGCTCTGTTGATATAAGCCCCCCAGCTCTGTTGAAAATAAGCATCACAGCAAATAAACTCTGCCTCTAGAATAAAAACTTAGATCTGGCTTCAAATTACCTCGTGCTTTGTCCTCCCCTTTGAATGGCTTACTGGCCCCAAAGTGGTAGTTTATACTCTACGTGCCAAAAATGTCAATAAAACAGCCTTAATCGCCCATCCAATCTGATAATAGCACCTGCTTATGGAAACACAACACGCCCCTGCCGTCTATCTCTGCAGCTGCAATGTTTCCTTCCTATTGAGCTGCTACTACAGTCGGAAACACTGGTCAAAACGCAATTACGCGTTTGGGCAGCCGAGCTTGTTTGTTGAAATGACTTCCTGCCCTTTCTTTTCTATTCAGGGATTTCTTCTGGGTGCAGGAGACGAATACAGTACCTGCAGTATTACTGTTTTTAAAAAAACTGGATAGCCTCTTAAAATTTGAAATTTGAAATTTTATTTTTGTCACGGCACATAGGCCGAGAAAATATGTCACCATTATTTGTTTGAATAAAGTCTAATATCATAACTAACTGACTGTGTATTGAAGTTTCTGTAAGAAGGCCGGTCCAATTTTAATTAATTTCTATAGCCTACGTTTCTCTCGCATACAAATTTCAGCAAATTATTGAATCTATTTGCAACCTATTTACAATCTGAATTTATTTACATACAAATTCAAGACTCACCAGCTTGTCATAAATATATACGAAGTTTTCACTTTTGCTGTGTTTGTGGCAACAGTTGTTTTGGGTTTGTTTTGGTAAATAAAAAGTTGTAATAATATCAAGACAAAATATTGTCTTAATCTCAAATAAAGCGGGTAATTTCGGCAAGGCCTCTAATAGTTTTATTTTAACAGTCTCTTGCGTTTGAAGATCAAGATATTACTATTTGTTTTTCGTGGGGTGCGGGGAAGCGCTTGCGGCCTCTGTCTCACTCTGCTTAACTGAACTATGATTTACAATCTAATTAACACTTATTAAACTCGGCGGTAAACATTTGAACAGATTAATTTACTATAAAATAAAGCCACATAAAGAGATTTGAAAATCCAAAGAAATTATCACCATTTCAAAATAGAATTGAATCTGAATTTCATTTTTAGTGATAAATATATGTTAATATATCATTCATAAGAACGAATAAACAACTGGCCCGTGCGTAATTTCTGTGCGTAATGGCTCACTGAGCACCAAATAAAATAACTTGATCTATAACAAAGCCTGAATCGAATAATATAATTTATAATAGAATTAATATAATTCAAACAATAAATTATTCCCATGTGACAAAAGAGTTGTTGCCTTACCCACGCACTCATTCGCCTCTCTGGCCGTGGCGCGCTGCCAGGGTCGGTCATAATGGAAAGGTTTGCACCTGTCGCACTCTGGTCCCGCAGTGTTGTGTTTGCACTCACAAACCAGATTCCCTTCTCTGTCTTTCACGCATTTCGAAGCGTGGCCGTTGCACTTGCACCTTCCTCCGACCTGCAAGTCCGACACCGCGTAGAAGTAGGAATCTCGGGCCAACTCCGAGTCGTCCTCGTTCTCGTCCCCGAAAGTGTGAAGCCGGCTGAAGGCCACTTTGATGTCGGTGGCCGTCACCCAGTCCTGCAGCACCGGGGAGTTGTCGAAGTCGTGCGCCGACGGTCTGCCGTCCAGCGTGCTGAAGGCGATGAGCCCACCTGTCAGAGGGTGCATGTCTGTGTGCGAGTCCGTGCAAATCGCCTCTTGCTCGTTCTGCTTGGTGATCGTCGCCTTATTCTGCCTGTTGTACATTTTCTTACACTGAGTAGAATAGAACTGAAAGGGCACCCACGATTTGCCGTAGTCCATGGACTTGAAGATAGCCATAGATTCAGGTCTAGGTGAGCAAAACTGCAGGCTCACATAGGTGACCTCAAACTTTTTACCCAGCGACAAGGTGAGCGTGACGTTCTGCGGATATTGCACGTAGTTTTCAGACTGCCAGCAGGTGAGGTTGTGGGGGTTGTTGAGATCTGTTAAATACGCAGGTGGATGGGACTTCTTGGGGTCCCCGGCGTCGCACGTGTGACAATCCCTCGTCCTCTCCTCTCCCTTCTCGGTCACCACGCAGTACCTGGCGGCGGGGTTTCCACAGGTGCTGGTCACGCGCACGTCCTTCCCGAAAGCAGAGTTTACAAAGTCGGGGATGCATCTCCGAGGGTTCCCGTTCTCATCGTAACACGGGTCCGGAGGGGAAGACTGTGCAGCAAACATGCTCAGCCCGTATCCTCCGAGAACCCCCTTGGTCAGCAAAGAAACTGTCACCAAGGTGACCCAAACCTCCAAAATCCTTATCATTGTAATCCGTGCTCCGCAGTGTCTCTTGCGCTGAAATTTAATCAAGACAAAAATTATTAAAATGATCAGAATTGGTAACATAAAATTAATTAGGAATGACAATACTAAAGACAAAATCAAGTCAAATTAAAAACAATAACACTCCCAAAATTATTTTGTTCATAGAGATACATGAAAAAGACAGACCCACAGTCAAGCATGTAACATAATGAATGTGAATGAAATATTCTTACGAGGCAAAGAAAACTCCACAGAGGACACTACCTCGAAATAAACTGTTCAGTCTGAAAGTGTGGTAGAACTCCTAAGAATTTGGAGGACAACCTATCCCGTTTACGCACGAAAAACTACTGCTAGCTCAGCTTTTCCCCCTTTGAAATTCCTAAACATAAATAAGTTATGGCAAATGACCAGCTGGCTCCGAGTCTCCCTGCCTCTGCCTGTCCACTCAGTCACACCTCTGCCCACCTCTATCTCTTTCTGTCCCATTCCCTCGCTATTATAATAGAAAAAGGGGGCTCCAGTTATTCAGAGGAGTTGGAGGTTAGACTGTGTGGAGTCTCTCTGCGTAGAGAGAGAGAGAGCAACGCCATCTGCCGGTAGGTCATTTACACTGCATGTCAAAAAACAGGCGCTGCTCCAGTCGGTAGAGGCCCAGCCGAGGAGAAATGAGGTGTAATCAAAGCTTATGATTTGATGATGCAAAAAATATAGATATATTTTACCATATACAAAAACAGCAGTAACTTAAATCACAGGGCAGATATATTGGCGCCATGTAAATAAAAAAGAAACCATGATGGTTCATCAGCTGTTCAGGGATAATTCCTCATTGGCACCAACAGAAGCATTATTCGTCTTGCCATAAAACATCTGACCGTCTGATATTCGTACGATAAACTGATGTGGCTTCCCTCATTAAAGGGAATCAGCAGGTGTCAGCGGTATCAGAGGAAATATGCAAGGTAGGCTATCGGCCATATGACACAACACATCTAACTCAGATCAGTCTACCTTCAGTCTACCTTAAAAGTAAATGCATTCTTCTCCTATTCTCATGTTGCAGTAAATTGCAAAAAAGAAAAAAACTTTTGCAGCATCTAAACACATACTGCAGAGCGGCATCGTGTGGATACTAGAAGTAGAATCCATATATACAACATACGGTATACAATACCATCACTTGTACACTGAATGTACAAAACATTAGGGACATCTTCCTGATATTGAGCTGCAGCCTCTTTGGCACAATCCACATCTCAATTGTCACAAAGCTTAAAAATCTTTCTCTAACTCGTCCGCTTCTCTCTATCTACATCTCCTCCTTTGTGATTGGTATAGATTTAAGGATAATGGCTTTTACCTGGATTCAGTTCATCAGTGTACTTTATGAAAACAGTAAGTGTCCTTGTGTTGTGGCCTACATTACATGACAGGCCTCCCTTCTGAACAAGCTTGACAGCTTAGAAAATTCATGAGCTTATGTATTTGCTTCTGGTGGCCTACTGTATCTACATCACATTTAAAGTGAATGTTTTTCCTTTCTCAAATGACATTGAGAAAAAAATAATAAGATGAATGAACCAAGCAGAACAGACAGAAGTAGTAGTAGTAGAAGTTGTCCCATAGTAAATCAAATATTTTTGCAACTGTACCATCAAACCCCTGAATTGGGCCTTCTGTTGTAAACAAGCTCTTGTGTCCCCGTCAAATGAGGTCTGTCCTATAAAATGCTCCTCCTACAAACTCAATACAATGTCTTATGTCAACCACCTCAGCATAAGACTCATTCAGTTCCTGTTTTGCAGCACAAGCTGTCTTGACTTGGCACTCGGAGGGTCTATTTTTGAAAAGCACAAACAGTAAAGGATGTGGTCTCTGTATTTGTGTTTCAGCTGCGGCAGATCTGGGATGATAGGACACTGATACTGCAGTTACAGGTAAGAATTATATCAACAGAGGTCTCTCTCTCTCTCTGTGTATCCTCTCTCTCTCTCTCTCTCTCTCTCTCTCTCTCTCTCTCACACACACACACACACACACGACACACACACTTGTGTGTATGTCTGTCTCCAACTTGGTTTCAGGTTGGCCATGCAGCTGCCAGTGGTACCGTTTCATATATTCTCTCTTTAGGTGCAAGCTGTTGTTAGTGCTGAAGCTTTCTTCGAATGCTGCCACCTTTTTGTAGCGGTGCACCACTTCCACCAAATCACACTGCAAAGTGTTTGTGAAGCTCTGCAGATTTCCTGTTCCCTTTTTTTTTAACTGATCAAATGACTCCATAGCATAAGATACAAGGTGTTTTCAGTATTTAACATGGAAAATGTCCTTGCAGGAGATTAAATGAATCTTAGTGGAATAATTATTAGTCAAGGGAATAAATGTAAACACAGCATACTGGGCACTGGCACATGTCATTTAGTCACAGCATCGTGGCTGTGAGTCTGACTGAACTGTGTCACCTGTCACCCCCCCCCCCCCCCCCCCCTTTCTTTCCTGCCTTTCCTGCTTTGTTCAACTTTATCATGCATCATTAAATTAAAATTGTATTAAAATAATCTTAATGCTTCAGGAAAGCCCGGCATAGATCAGTATTTTTTGTACTGTTGAAGAAATGCACAGGTTCGTTGGCAAGGGTCTGACAATATGGTCCGACTGCATAAGTACAATATGAGCACAATAGAGTAGCACCTGTTTCCTCAGTAGACAATTGACACTCCTGCTTGCTGAAGTTGGAAATGTCGGGTGCTACTGTTGTGCAGAGAGCTCCTTGTCAAGGTCAATGGAGACCTTGTGCCGTTTATTGTAGGCTTGGTCATAGATGTCTGTGTTGCCCTGCTGCAATCAGAAACCTCTCTTAGTCTTGATCATTTCATATGCTTTCCATGTTACTAGAAGTGGGTATCAGTATGGAAATGGTTGGTCGCTTGTAATGTTGGCAAACTAGGAATTTAAACTTATTCTACTGTTGCACTCAGTGTGAGTTAAGTCACCATGGGTAAGAATCTCAGCTAAATACCTAAAAGGTAAAAATGGATATTCCATATGAAAATAATAATTTTCATTTATATTATCAGGTTTTGTAAATCCCCGCAATTTTGTATGTTCTAGTGCAATCTTTTGCACAATGTTTGATCAATGTTTGATGCTGCTGGCTGCAGTCATTATAAATGTTTGTTTCAACTAGTTTAGATGCTGCTTCTCTCCCTTGTCTCACTGTACATGAAGAAATCAATAAAAGACTGAATCCAGTTTCTTTGTCATTGAGATTAGCTGCAATGATAATCAATTAAGATACTGCTCTTCTAACTGTCCAACGCCTTTTGACACCAACCCCAAACCCTAATATGTGATGTATAGGCTCCCAGTGGGACTATTTTGGTCCTTAGGAAGGGATTTCCCAATTGTGTAAGTTTTACAAAAACAATATATCGATGTATGCTAAACCAACACTCTAACTTATATTGGTGCTTCCCGGAAGGCCTTTTCCTGTTTTGACGGGCACAGGTGACCCCAGTTTCCCATTCGTGTCACTACACACATTATTCACCACTGGTCACAGTGACACATCTGCCTCTGGGCCACAGCTGAGCACAATTACAACTTCCTTTCTATGCACATCCACAGATCCTGCAGGACAAATATACTGTAGAATCCCAGGGGGAATATTTGTGACTGTGACTGCTTTGTCCTCATACGGAGGGATTTGATTCGACACAGTCTTATAGGTTTGTATGCTCCTTCAGAAACTTTAATTTCTTCAAATTTATTGCTAACAGGAATGGAGCAGTACAGGTATACAAGGTGCTTCCTTGGAAATGCATTGTTAAACCAGTCTTCAACCCTCTATGAAATGTCCAAAATGTCCAAAATTGCCCATGTTGTTTTGTGTGGTTGGTGACAGAATTTAATGGCACGCAACATGCAATGTGTTTTTCCAGTCTGTCCCACAAGTGTGCATGTTTGACCTCAGGTGTCATGTGATCTGTGGTAGAGACTGGCCATTTAGATGAAACTGCAAATTTGATCACTCCTCAACATATTTGTGTTTTTCTTCTTAATCGTTGTACAACTTGCTCAAAGCATTGCAAAAATATCAGCTGAGACTGTGTTCGTACTTGACTGAATAGTGTTTGGCTGACTCTCCTACAGTAATTGTAATTTTAAAACCTTAAATGCTGTTCCTCGCTCATTAATACAGTTAACGTAAGGATCAAGTTGTCCTTTTCCACTATTTGTTTCCATCCCAGCACTGAGTCATATCAAATCCTCAGTGTCAGCGGCTGATTTTAAGAATGAAAAAGTAGAAGTTGTGGCTGCCTGTTTCTACGAACTCATCTCCGGTCGCCTCACAGAACCAATGACTCACTGGTTTTGGTAGGAAGTGGCTGACTATATTCTCTCCCCTGGCACCCTCGCTGTGGACATTTGTGTTTGCATCTCTGTTTGTGTGAACAAGGCTTTTATTCCGGACTGTGTTTTATTGTTTCTGTGTTGGTGAACAGGAACAATGGTGATTATGAAGTGTTGACAGAAGCATTGACAGGAACTAGACCGCTGAAGAGATATTGTTAAACTGGAACACAACGCAGTGTGTAATTCTGCTCTTCGTTTTGGGACTTCCTGTTTGTTTATCTACTATATTTTCTGTGGATGTTGTGATGCCTCTGCAGAAGATGATCTAAGATGGAGCAGAGCTCGTGCACAGAGGATCGTATCCAGCACGCCCTCGAGCGCTGCCTCTGTGGCCTGGGACTCCACTCTCCTGACAAACAGCTCTGGAGCGGTAGGTCACTCTCCTGCCAGCCATGCCTGGCCCTAAACATTTATGTGACTGCTTCTAACAGTAACACTATCCAAAAGCATCTCTCTAAATGTGAAATTCAGGTGAAACCCAGGGTTCCTACACAAGTCTGGAAAGTCTGGAAAAGACTGGAACATTCATTTGATCATTTCCAGGTCTGGTAAAGTTTGGGAATTCCACAGAAAGTATGGGAAAAGTATGGGAAAATATTGATACACAAATGACTACAGATTTTCTGTTATTAATGCTCTCTCTTGTGAAAACTAATCTTCAGCTATACAATGATGGGGCCTAGTTGACCGTCATCTTGCCCAGCCACTATAAGCATACATTATATTGAACACCAACCGAATTCTTCCAATTCACACAAGAAATTCAAATCTGGAACAATATGTAGAGTATGGAATTTTTAAATGAAAATATGTAGGAACCCTGGAAACCATAAGAGCAGATGTTGGACGCGTTGAAGTGTTAAAACTTCTAGTTGTGTCTAAAACGTGTGATTTAGAGGGTGTAACTGTCAGAGAGCATGTGTTGCAAGTGTGAAAAAACAGTTTATTAATATACTGCACAGCTGTAAGTGAACATGGATGCTGCTGTTGAACTTCACCCAAGTATTAATTGAATAACAAAGCCAAAGAGTGGTTTTGTATCCATTTTATTGATCAGAACATACACCCAGAGTTATGGAAGCATTTGGGAACATTTTGTAATTAACTGCGTCTTGTGACAGAGTCAAATGGGAATTGAAAGTGGTGACGCATAGGATGACGGGCTGATGACAGAGGGCAGAGGGCATGGAGGAGGGGGGGTCTAATGCTATTAGATTTATGCAAAAAGTTACATTTTGAAATACCACGGCCAAGGAAGCTTCATTCAGTATTATAGCAACTTTTGACTTGAAGGAAGTGGCATAATTTTGTTATTATTACATATCAACATATCTCGTAATAGCATGTGTCCCCCCTGCCTTCAGAGTGAAACCTAAAAGCAGAAATAAGAGTTGGTAAGCTGTGTGTTTTGTCTAACTAGCTGGGCTGTGCATTAACCGCTGGTGTTTGGAGGAACTAGTGAAGAGAGATCCCCACAACTTCCTCATCCTCCTGCAGCAGCTTCTGAGGAAAACAAAGGAGGTGAAGACCGCAAAGGCCAAAATCATTTTCATATAATATACTGTTCGGTACAACGCAAAGCATAAAAATATGTTTCAGTAGACTGTCATGATGCATAGATTTTTCTCTTTGTCTTGTGCAGGTGCTAGTGCAGTGTCAGTATGAACTGGTGGTCCCCCTCGCTCTCCTGTTCTCTTCAGCTCTCCTGAAAGTGAGTGGGGATAGTTTATCACCATCCGACACAATTGTTGGACATTTCATTTTGGAATGGAACTCTTTGCAAACGCTCTTCTGTGCTGCTCGCAGGTTCCCCACCTGGCTCCAGACTGCGGCGTGCTGCAGGAGGCTTACCTGCTGTTCCACAGTTTCCTGTCCTGGCCGGAGCCTTGCTGCTCTGCCAGCAAACGCCTGCTGCATGTCATCAGACAGGAGCTCAGGGCGCCAGGTACCACTGAAGCTCATGTAACAATGTTTCTTTAAAACGTATACAAGGGAGAAGTTGGAGTGGAAGGCAAAAAGTAGTTTTATAAAAGCCGAATGCTGCCTCACTGCTTTCTTTCAAGGTTGGGAAGTAAGGGATCCTGTTGTTGCTTGTCCATGTACAGTATAGGTACTGTCCATATATCACTGTGACCATATGGGGGCGCTGTTTACCTACACAGTGTTAAAGTCAACTTTGGTTTCCATGAAAGAGAGATTAGATCATTGTCTGTCAACCTTTTCTTTTAGGTATTTCTTTTCAAAGACTGGTGAGGGAGGAGCAGGGTTTATCACCTGAGATCCACTGCTCTAAAATTATGTAAGTGAATTCAGACTTTGCTATTTGTTATTGTTCTCACCAATATATCCATCCATTCTTTGAATATGGGACTTTCTGTACTTCCCTTTTAGGACCAGCCTGTTCCCATACATAATATCCTGAGTCTGATAGAATCTGATACTGTATGTCACATAACAAACTTCTGGGAGTCTGGGTTAGTACAGAAAGCCCAAGGCCCTCCTCCATACACCGCAAATCCTGCTCCTACAGAGGCAACATTTATGATTATCGTATCCTTGTTCTCCTACATGTGTGTGTGTGTGCTTGTTTGTGTGTACATGTGTGCATGCATGCGTGTCTCTCTATTAGGACGGTGTTGTTAGTGAGCCCAGATGAGGACGTCCCTCCAGAGGTCCAGTCCGTCTCTGAGCAGCTGAGCGGCACCCGCCACTCCCAGAGAGACGTCACTGTCAGCCTCATCCTGCACGGCTTCCAGGCCGCCATGGGAGCCAAGCACCGCCTGGACACACTGCACACGGCCCTGCAGGTGGCTGCACCAACACTCCTGTCACCACTGTCAGCACTTTCTCTACTGTGCAGAGATGAGACATCTCATCCTATTTTCAGGATTTCAGCTTTTTCAGACACATGTCCCTCTCTTACTTTCTCTTCCTGATCACATCCCTGATTGTTGCAGAGTTTGTATATACTCTTCCAGCAGTAATCTCCTAGATCTGTTTTTTAAGAATCACCTGCATAGGAAACCAATTTGTTATTTGCTGTATCGCTGTTTGTTTTCTAGTTGTATCTGTGTATCTCTTGTATTACCTTTTATTTCTACTTTTTATTTTGGTTTGCCCAGGCGACGACTTGCATTAACTAGTTAATGAAGCTCGTTACCATTTGTTGTTTTTCTTGCTATTTATTTTATTTATTTATTTTATTTTCACACCACGGTCTCTTTGTGTTTTATTGTATGTAAACATTGTTTATGGAAAAGTGCTATACAGATAAAGTTGTATTTATTGACTTTACCAATTCAAATTTCTCAGATGTTTTAGAATTATCCATCAACTGCATTATCTAATTCACACAATACTATTAAGATGCCATTTATTCCTAAGACAAGCTTTCTTTTGCTCTTCCAGACCAAGCAGCCAGAGGAGCTGGAGCAGCTCCTGGCAGCAGTGACAGACTCCATGGAGACAGCAGCCTCCACAGCAGATCCCAGCACAGCTAGAGAGGGTCTGCTGCAGCGCATGGAGAGGCTCGGACAAAGCCTCGAAGTCCCCGCTCCCGCTGACGGCTGCTCAGACCCCGGTGAGAGGGAGAACGTGGTCGAATGTACGATACTGTGAACAGACCGGAGATAGTTATGAAGGATGAATAGTGATTACAAGGGAGTGGCATGTTGCTTTGACCTTTAGAAAATGACATTTAGTATTACCGTTCCAGATTGTCGTCATGAGAAAAATATATTTAACTCCTATAAGGAAGGAGTGTTTTTGTTTGCAGAACCTGTGGAGATTACACCTGCTTTCAAAGATTTAATTGCAGTGTTGTCTCTTCTCATTAGGGGCTGTTGAGACTCTAGTGCTGCCCTTTCCCAAATGTCACATGTGCTCCTGGGAAAAAGACAACTTTGGTAATTAGTTCCTACTCCACTTTGAAAAACTCTCTACACCAGTTCTACATCATCTATTATCCTCTATATTCCACTTTGAAATCCCTTCTCTTCTTCTTTTATACCTGTTGTACCTTCTCTATCAACCTCTCCCTCAACCCTAACTCTGGGATAAGTGTGTATCATATGGATGTTTTATTTTCCTCTATTGGATCTGATGCCTCTGATTCAGCTCTTTTACATTCATCCAGATTTTCTGAGTGACATTCTTGCAAGTGAGCTCGACCAGGATTTGCCTCCAGACTGTTTCCACCCAACAGAACTGGATGAGGATGACAGTAATGAGGTAAATGGGGACGAGGAAGCGGTGGTGGAGGTGGAGGTGGAGGAAAAGAAAGTGGACCGTGAATTCCAAAACCACCGTGTCTCCACCGCGTCCACCTCCTCTAGGGACTCCATGTTCTCCAGCTACTCTCTGTCGTCCAGCTGGTCCGTCCCGTCCACGCTGTCCGGCTCCTCGGGCGTGGACAGCGACTTCAGCGAGGACACAGAGGAGGGACAAGACAGCCAACCGAAGCCCAGGAAGAAACCCAAAAAGAAGTCCAGATCCCTCTTGAGAGTGGAGCGCTTCTCCTTGCTCTTCAAGTCTCACCGCAGCCCGTCCGTCTGCCGCCGTGCCCAGAGCATGGGCTACCGCGGTGATGTCATCAAGGACTTCCCGCCGACTGTTGCGCAGTTCAAGCGCTACAATTCCCTGCCCAGACAGGTTCACGGATCCGCTGCGTCCCCTCCCTTCGCTCCCCTGGATCCTCTTTCCCCCCAGAAGCACGTGTGCGTCCGCAGGAGGCCCATCCTGAGCTGCAACGAGGGGGACGTGGCGGAGGCGTCCACTCTGGTCAGAGTGGTGGTGTTCGGGGGTGACAAAGAGGCCGGCAGGCTGGCCAGGGCGTACAGCGACCTGCAGCAGAAGGAGAGCAAGTGTCCCCGACTCACCAGGACGTGCAAGCTGCAGTTCTACTTCGTTCCAGCCAAAAGGAAAACTGTAGGAAGTCCAGCAGGAGGAAACACTCCAACTGAGGGGCAAACAGGAAGTCCATTCAAAGCCACACCCTCGATGGTGAGACCTTGGTCAATTCAGTCTAGTACCTTAGTATATATACATATGTACATAGTACTGTAGTAGTCAGAGTAATACTGTAGTTCACCATTGTTCTTCTAACAGTATATTATGGAGTGTTATAATGTATTTCTATGATGTAGGTAGTAAAAATGTACCTTTTTGCCCCATTCTCTTTTCTCTGCTCTGACAGGAGTCTAATGACATCATACTGGAGGACAACACAACTGACATCGCCCAGATGATGGGCATGATCGATCCCTGGTACGAACGGAGCGTGCTCAGTCTGCTCAGCCTGTCCTCTGATGTCCTTTGTCAGGTATCTCAACTACTTTACTTACTCACCTCCCACTGGTCCATCCATTACCTATCATTAAGTTAATAAATTAGTAGTAGTAGTAGCAATTGACAGCAAGAGGTTTGAAGGACTTCATTACCCAGAAATCATGTAATGTGATGTCAGTAAACTGCGCACTCCTCTGACCTAACTGTCCTCTTGTCATTGGCTGGTGGGGACTCTAGAATTTCATTTGGGCAAATAGGATTCATCCACAGCATCTCAATTAGCTGGAATGGGACGCCTTTCTCTGTTGCAGCTCCAAGTTGTAATTTAGGCTGATAATAAAGGTGTGTTTTTCGTTGAAGGTCTTGCCTAGTACAGCTGTAATAGCTTTATTTTGTCAATCTTTAAAATATATGCTATTTCTACAAAAACACATCAATGTTTAAAAACACCAAGAAAGACACGAGAAAGTCATCTACTTTTTTCCACTGTGGTCACAGGCAACAGGCACAATTAATAATAAATGAAATCACAAGAATTCAAAATTCACATCTTGCCAACAAATGAAAAATTACCATTGCAAACCTGTCACAGAGGAACAATTTCAAGAAGCCATCTTTCATTTAGCCAAACATTTCCCCTTACCCAAAGGTGATATTTGTACTTTTCCCATTTCAGGCAGGGCTTTTGGGAATATAGACACCCTAGGCAAAAACATTCTATAAATGCTGGTCCTTACCACCTTATACCTGGTACAGAATACAAAATTTGATGGTGTTAGGTTGGTATACTACACTGATAAGATCGGTGCTTGTTGTGCTATGTTGTACTATAGGTACATAATGCTGTCGTTTCATCTCAATACATTTGAATTGCAGATGTAAAACTTTGTCCTCTGTTTCCCAGACAGCTGGTAAGGTGGACGGTGTCTCAGTGAGCGGTGCTAGTGTGGAGCATCTTCCCCTGCTGGCTGACCTGGTGCTTTATTATTGTAGACATGCAGACCAGCCTGCTCTGGTGCAGCTCTACCAGGCTGAGGTCAGAGCACAAAGACACACACACACACACACACACACACACACATAGTCACTAATTCCAGATTATACATTCATGAAAGGACGTGTCCACGCACACAGTTTCAAATGAATATACATTGATACATGCACACAATAAACATAGGCTACACACACACACACACACACACACACACACACACACACACACACACACACTCACTCACCATATAAATGTTTAATGTTGTTTCTTCTCTGCACAGCTGACCCTGGCTGGAGGAGAGAGGAGGAGGGAAGTGTTTATTCATTCTCTGGAGCTTGGACACACCGCTGGAACTAGAGCTGTCAAGGCTATGGGTGAGTCACACACTGACTGACATACCCAGACACACACAGCTGCATACAGAGGAGCACACACACACACACACACACACACACACACACACAGAGACTAACGCGTACTGCATTCTCTCTGCAGGTGCCGCCAGCAAAAGGTTTGGTATTGACGGGGAACGGGAAGCAGTGCCTTTAACACTAAGTGTTGCCTACAACAAGGTGCCTATTGTTCCTGCTCTGACTCCCACACATTCTCTACAACACAATAATGATAAGTTCATAGCCTTATCTATTTTTAAACTTGCATCATCTAATCCCCATTACAGGTGGCTGTAAGTGGGAGGAGTCAGTGGACGCAGGCAGAGATGGTTTGCACATCAGTAAACCTTTACAAAGCCTGCAAGAAACCTGAGCAGCTAGGTGTGTGACTCCAGCTTTAAGTATGCTTCCCATGCTGAGTTCTTTGGATGATGCACCAATTTCAACTGTGATTGTATTGTTCTTTCTTCCCGTCTTATGAATGTCCTTCACTGCTCTGTGGTTTACAAACAAATCGACAGTAATGTCACCTCTGTCTAGACTCGAGAGTGGAGAGTCTGCAGCTGACAATGACAGAAGTCCTAAAGAGACAGTCCTCCAAGTCTAAGAAGGGCTACAACCAGGTGAGGTCCATCGATTGACCCATTCAAAATAAACACAATCTCATGCACATCCTCCCGTTAAGTCTCCTCCTCCTTACACTTTTCCCTTCAACACTCTCGCAGCACATCTCGATTTCGGAGGTGAAGGTGGACAAGGTCCAGGTAGAGGGTGGAGGCGATGGGACGACCTTCGCCGTGTGTCTGGACCGGGACGAGAAGAAGATCATCCAGAGTGTCACCAGGTACCGCAGAGTGCCATCACACACTCATTTCATATCATTTAATGTTATGAAGTTGAGTCATAATGTCTGCATGCATTTCTCAGCTGTACATGCAGTAATGATGTGCCTTGTTTGCAGGTGTGAGGTGTCTCTATGCTGTAAACCGGGTAGCGGCTCTGACTGGAGGTCCTATAAGCCCTCGCCGGGACAAGTCCAGCCCCTGCACCCCTCCTACCGCTCCCTGCTCTGCCTCCCCATCACCTCTTTCTCTGCCTCATATCCCTGACACGCTCTCTACTACTACACTGAACCAAACTGTACTGCACTGGGCCGGGCTATAAGGAAGTGGTAGCCTATATGAAGATTATAGGGACGTTTTTCAAGATTTTGTTTTGACACAAAACTCCCATTCATTTCTACTAGGAGATTACTGGCTTTCATGCCTGAGTCCTCCCAAAGATGAACTGTTGTGTTACATCCAGAGGAGAGCTTCGTCTTCCAGAGACTTCAAAGTCCCAACTAGGCTTGTATCATTACGGCTTATTTCCAATCCTCTGACTTACCACCTCTATCTTCAAATTCAAAATGCAGAATCACATCACGAAGTTGAGCTGACTGTTATAAATTATAAATAGGAATGCAGAAAACTGTATGTATATGAATTGGGATGTTTACTATAGGTGTTTGATGGACTGAAGTGCTCTTAAAGGTCTTGTTTGGCATGTCCCACTTCCAGCCTCTTCACGGAGAATGCAGTTGGAGAATAACAAAGAAGAATAAATGTTAGCGCTCCTGGTGGGAGGATATGACAGTTTTCTCGGAGATGACACTGCAGGGCTTTGAGAGACAGTATTTCACTCTCATTATTTGCCGTCTCCATTGTAACAGCAGAAAACTGCTTACTTGATTACTATTGTGTACGTTCTGTTGATGTACTTTCATCAGTGACAGGGTAATAGCCTACTTGCAAATGTGTAATAAAATAAGCTATTTATTTTTTAAAGATCAAGCAATGAGAACATGTTTTTTTAAAGGATTTTTAAAAAAGTGTATTTCATTTTGCTTATAGTCGTCACATACCATTATGGTTGTAATAAAGAGATTTCAATCAACTTCATTCATTCTTTGTTCTCACTGTTTAAACAATGATTCACTGTTCACAGATTGTCTTTCCCCAACTTCCTCTTATGAATGACACACCCTGTCTTACCCAGGTGAAATAAACACTTGTCATGATCATATATCTGACTGTGTTGCTAAAGACTCTTTCAGCACAAAGTCAGCTCAGGTCGCATTATAGTGGACGATCCTCAAGGGAAAACTGCTGGAGCTACATTGGTAAGTTTCCTTTACAATTGAATTACTTCATAGTGAATTAAGCAACAGAGGAAGAGGAGCTTTGTTGTTATTGGAACTTGTTTTCATTGTTTAAAAGAGAGATTGTGTTTCATTTGCTTGGCCAGCCAGCTGAAAAGCCACATGCCATTTCTCATTATACTGTAGGAGACAGTCTAGTAGTAGACCAATATTTGGTAAGTTTTCTTTCAAATGTGATTACTTCATACTGAATCAAGATGAACTCATTTGCGTAGAGTCAGTGTAACACTACACAAATGTCTCCTGTTGTCTCTCAGTTGACAACCTGTACATTTATAGTATGTTTATAGTACTCTTCACCCCTCCACATCTGAGCAGACAGGAAGCTATATTTAGTATTGCACTGCAGTATATGAGATGAAGTGACTCATGTCTGTAGGAGATGTATGCAGATGAGCTCTGTTTGTGACCTTGAACAAGTAATTTTTGGTGAATAAATTTCTCGATCGCCAAAATTCACACGGGGGAGTTTGTTTTGTTGTTTACATGAAATTTGATCAGTTACAGTTTTGCTTATTATTGGGCTGCAGAATCCACCTTTCTCTTCTTGTCTTCAAAAACTTTTCAATGCACAGATCACAGTTCAACACTTTTAACTGATCCTGTTTTTGGAGATGGAACGAATGTAACCAACATATTGTCTGTTGGGCTCTTAGCTTTTTACTCACAGGGGATGACAACATCTGACGGACTCAGACCTCCTGAGAGTGAATATGGCAGATTTTCTTTGGTCAGTAGATAATCTTTTGGTTATCATACTTCAGTTTGTTCTGGCTGGCGCCCATGCTGCGGAAATTAGTGCTCTCCTGAGACTCTGAAGAGGAAACAAGATGTTTGATCCCACAGGTAAGTAGTCGGTTTCCTCTTAGTTATTTTTACCCATCTTCACAGTACCAGCATGTCTGGCTACTAACATGCTGTAGAATGTAAACTTAACTGTGTGATAGTGATCTTGATCTTGATCTTTAGCTGGTGTGGATGTTTCCTCAGCGGTGGAGTCCAGCTTGTACAACAGTGTCCAGGCGGTTCTCAGAGAGCTGAACAGCCAAAGTGCTTCCCACAAAGGTACAACTGACTGAAAAGGCAATGGAACCCTTGTAGACCAGCTAAAGGCATATAAGTTTGAATACAACCAACAATATAATTCATCATTAGAAATATGTTCTCGTTATTTACAATCAGTAACATTTACTGGCATCTATCACTAGACTAGCAGATAAATATATTGCAAAAAATATCTTTACAAGTCATTTAGCAGCAATGAGTCTAAAAACTCTTTCAGTATCTTGAAATAGGGTGGATCTTTCCATATTATCAAGATAATGCCATTTGATTCTAAATTCTTGAAACAAGTTGATTTGTAGTGGAAACAAGTAAAATTATCTCACTGCACTGACAAATTTTCTTTTTACTTGTTTTAAGAAAAACACAATTTTAAGACGACACAAGAATAATCGTGTTTAATGACACAAGATGGATATTTTTTGCATTTTAAAGGACTAAAACTTGCTTTCAATGCACACAGCAAAATTAATGTCTGCTCTTTAGGAATGCTGAGATGGACTCTTCATAAGAAGATGGAGAGCAATCCATCCAACACTGTCTCATTGATCAGGGTGCTGGTGAGAGAGCTAGGGAAGGTTTGTCTTTCATATCCTCAATTACCCTTTAAGATTTCAACATTAAAGACAAGTCTTCCAAATTGCATGTAGCTTTACAAACGCTTTGCAGCAGCAGTGTGTTGTGCACATTCAGTATGATATGCCGCCACACACACAGCATACATGCCTCCTCTCTTTCTCATGCAGAACTCCCTGAATCTGTTGCTGTAAATAAAGATGTATTGCAATTCAGCCTGCCTGGTTAAATATGGGTCAAATCTGCTTGCGGAAGCAGAAAGAAATGCCACTTTGGTGACGTAACATCTGTTTGATTTCTGATGCAGGTTGGTAGAACGCATTGTAACATGCATGTCATTCCACTGCTGCATACTCTCTCCTATGTGGTTATTCAGGTAAGACCCATGTATTAACCCCATTGTTGAGCCATATGATGTTGCTCATAGAAAATCTGTAACAATCTGTAAGTGACAAGCTTTATTTGGTTGATACTTGCTCTCTTGGGAACAGGCCTATTCTTTATGCTAGGCAGACGCTCCTTGTTGGCTTGTTGGATGTGGTAGTGGAGGGATGTTCAACATATTTATAGTTGCATGTCAAGACAAAAAGCTTTAGACTTGCAGACCAACAGACAATAGATTATTATGTAGCATGCCAGGCCACCACAATTTTCTATTTTTAATGCCTATTGTTTGCTTTTTCTTTATTCTGCAGTCAGGTGCCATTCCTAATAGCCTTTACCAGAGAGTGTATGACTGCTTGAGGAAACTACTGATATTACCACTGCCCTACTCTGCTGTTGCCCTGAGTAACCTGAGGAGCATCAAGATGGAAATGACCACACCAGGTACCATGCATCGACGAACACTCTTTCAGAAGGCTGTAAAGGGCCATAGACAATGTTGCTGTTGATTACTGGAGGAATAAACTAAAATTAGCTGCAGAATACCACACATACTGTCAAAAGCTGGTGATTTGACAGACAGATCCTTCCCCCAACAGGCGCTTTATATCAGAGGAGGGTCATTGCAGAGCAGAACTTAAAGAATGAACATTTCACCTTGCGGGAAAAGTGAGTACGAAACACCAATGCATTCAGTGCTCAAACGGCATATATTTTTACTCTTAGAAAGACGTTCAACATGTATTTTTTAGCATCGACCGGGACGTTTTATCACAAACGCTGTCTCCTGCCGGCCTGCTGGCTGGCTCCCTGCAGGGTGTTTGTGCTTGCAGACCCGGCTGTGTTTTCTGGCCCACTGGGAGCAGCAGTGAGAGCAGACTTGGAGATGGCCGGCCCGTTCGCGGACACACTGACCCAGGAGAAAGCAGTGGTGCTACACATGCTGCAGGCAGGGCTGGGGACGGCCTGCTGCAGCTCCACGCTGGTTCAGGCTCTGCAGGTAAGCAAGACGGACAGTTTATAAAGACTTTTGGATAATTGCGTACAGGATTCATGAAGCAAGATTCTCTTAACAGATGCATACATTTTCTGTTCATCTGTATTCAGTATTGTTTTATTTCTGTATACAAAGCAGATCTGTGTGTGTGTGTGTGTGTGTGTGTGTGTGTGTGTGTGTGTGTGTGTGTGTGTTACAGGTTTTAGGGGAACATGCAGTACAGAAATACTTCCAGGAAGTGGTTGTAGCTGTGGAGCAGAGTATAGAGCATGGTGCAGTCGGTCATGTGGGCTACCTGAACAGACTGCAACACATCTACAGAGACATCCTGACTGCCTCTAAAGGTGTGTGTGGTGCTGAGACAAGAGCATGAACAAACATACCATGGGTCATAAGACGCTGAGTGCTTTGTAACACAAAGGGTTATAGTGTAGCACAAGCAATACTGTTACACAAACAAATATTTGTGAATTATGGGCATGTATGGCACATAAATGGACCATCCTACATGTTTTTTTTGACTCTACTAAATTAAAAAAAACTGTGATCTGTGGGTTGGTGCTCAGCACTGAGGTCGTAACACAGAGTGTGACAGTGCATAATTATTGAAATAGTGAGCAAAATCTGTTGGATTTTTTTTTTTTGCTGTTAGCATTGTCAAGGTCAGAAAGGAACCATAGTCAAAATCTGAGTGTCTGCTGTTTTACCTAATTTCCCTTTTAATGTCAACTCATAATACACTCTGGATAAGTTAAAATAACTTAAGCTCACTTTTTGGCAGGAAAAATGTATCCAAGGCACTCTTCCCATACAAAAAGTAAAAAGCCTTTATTATATATTGGTTTAAAAAGCACTGACAGGTTGCAGCACATACATAGCCTGGATACATTTTTCCTGCATGGATACATTCGGATACATTTTGACCCTCTCACCCAAGCTTCAATGAGCACCTCTCCATACTACACTGAAGCCAAGGCAGTGTTCCTTCTTAGTAAATTTACTTAAAGACGAGATGAAATGAAAAATGCCTTTTTAACCCTTTTAGATCACATCCCTGGTCATACTGTGCACCTATTTAACAATATATGCCAAAAAAAATACCAAAAATCAATTTCATTGTATTCTTATATCAAAATTCAATCATGTTTTCTTCCTGTAAAACAAAATATGCCGTGTGCTTACGTAAGCATGCCCGTAACTAATTTCAACCAATAATATCATGACATCCACCCATCAATCAATCTTCAACTTTTAGCGCACAGAGCTAAGAGGCTAAGATTCATTAGTTAGCTAGCTAGCAACAGCATGGTACTTCGGTGTGTCTTTACACACCCACTTTTCAACGTTCAAATCAAATTCCTCCCAACGTTATGTCCCGCCTGTCTTTCCTGTTTCACTCGGAAATACGTCACGATACGGAAGTTAGATATTCTCGAAATGCCGTTTCATCTCGACTTTAAGCCTCCTCCCCCTGTCCCCCAGCTGCATGTGTCCCCTCTCCTTGAGCTCCCACCCCACATTTATTTCTGTTCTGACATGACGGGACTGCTGTGTTATTTTCCCTCTCTTCTCTCAGGAGCAGCCCAGGTGGATCACGGCTCTGTGTGCAGCGCTGCAATGCCCACTCCGGAGATCAACTTCCTCTTGTGGCACAATGAAGAGGATCTATGTGAGTCGATCAGAGGAACAAAAACATTGTATATTTCTGTTCATAAGACCCACAAAGAGTACATATCACATAATGTATAATCTAGATAAAAGAGGCTGTTGCAGTTGATACAGTACACTAAATATAGCTTTCACACAGGGAACGTACTAGCAAACTTTGCCCTGGGTACGGATGAAGAGGAGGAGGACAAAAGAGATTCGGTGCAGTCTGTGGACAGTGGGATAGAGAAAGATCTGAAGGATCTGGACTTGGATGACAAAGAGCAGCTCCCAGCCAGAAATCTTGCGACAGCGTTCACCCGCAGACCTGCGTTAAAGAGCATGAAGCCAGCAGACAAACTGACCCTAATGAGGGAGAAGATGGAGGCATCTCCCAGCAGCTCTCCTCTCCTTAAAGAGGAGCGCAGTCTGACGGCGCGGGTGGTGGTGATGGGGGACGACCGGGTGCTGGGAAGGCTAACCAAGGTTTATCGCTCTATTCGGTGAGGAACTGGTTTTTCATGCATTCTCTTACAAACCGCGTTACGGCAAAAGTGCGTTCCTCATACCTTTCACGCATTTCCTTTTGTGTGTGTGTGTGTGTGTGTGTCTGTGTCTGTGTGTGAAAGCATGGATGTGTGTCTCCAGTAATGCCTTCCATATATTTCACAGAGAAAGAGAGTCAAAACATCTCATTTTGACCAAGAAACTGAACCTGCAGTTGTACTACATCCCAGTCACTGATGCTGAGCCGTCCCTCAGTTCACCTGTGAGTTTCACTGAGTCACTCATATCATGTCACTTCATTTAATATGCACAGCCCTCACTGGTATGAATGGAATATATATGACATTGCAGCACCTCTTATTCCCTACAGGGCAGCCCATGTCAGGATGAAGGTAAACTGTCTCTAGCCTCGTTGTTGGGAAGAGTGGATCCATGGTACGACAGCAACATCAACAGTCTGGGAGCTGTAATCCCGAAACTTGCTGAAATGGTAAGAAATAACGTCTCATTAACTGAGTGCAGGTTGTTGATGTGTGTGAAGAGGATTGAGGAAGAGAGAAGCATAAACAGACAGAGAGATAGCAAGAGGCAACAAGAGGGAAGGAGAGATAAAAATAGGTTAAAAAAGAGAGCTGGTCAGATATGCATGGGACTCATCTGATGCCTTCTTCCTTCTGTCCATCCATTGCAGCACTCAGCAAGTAATCACAGCAAGCCAAACCTCTTCCTGTTGGACACCCTGTCCTACTACCTCCGCTGTGGGACGCAGCCAGTAAACCTGCCGCTCTACTCTGTCAAGGTACAGGCCCGCCGTCATGCATATACATATCAAAGTCACATGAATGTTAATGATGACATGATAATACAGAAATAGTGATGGCAAGTCAGTGTGTTCAGCCACAAACTGTTGAAGCGCTGGTTTGGCCTAAAGGTTACACAGGCCTATTAGGAGCTGAAGGATAAAAACAATAAACTGATCGTCTCGTTTTCTTTTTCACTGTGGCAATAACTGCATACACTTCTCTTGCATAGCTATATCATAGTTTGATATGGGAGCTGCACGTGTGATTATGTTTCATATGTTACATTAGATTTAGACTTACAAAAGTGTCACACTATCACAGGATTAGATCGTGTTAGAGACACACACAGACTCTCAAAAGACTAGTAGTCATTTTCTGTGCTTCCCAGAGCTTTACAATTCAAAGATATCATAAATTCCTTGTTCCTAAAATGTTATTAAAAAGTTGGTGGTGGACTCTACCTACAGTAGGGAGTATATCGCTCCCAATGTGTCTTGTATCGTGTTTCTGCTTGATTAAGGGAGTATGTCTCCAGAGTGTGGAATATTTTATTTCTTTACACTGAGCACATATTTAAAGGTGCAACAAGAAGCATTTTTAAACATCAATATGTCATTGTCAAATTATAATTGTGACACCTTGGTATAATCACCGTAAAAAAAAAAAAGGGAGGCCATGGTCAAGACAAATAGTAGCATCTGTTTCTCCAAATTAAGACCAACCGTTGCTTCCTGTCGCAGAGGATGTTGCTACTTCACTTTTTCCACCATCTGCCATTGCAAGAAAGTCATGTTTTAGCTGTTTGCGCCCTCTTCCTGTTATTTGCCATAAAACAATCTCCCTTTGTGCTGTAAAGCAATACAGCAGATTTCCAAATCTGCCAAATCTGACCTGGTGGCATACGATGTTACGATAATGTGTCAAAATTAATGTGGTAAGGATTTATTGATGCACCTGCATGCACCTTCTCTGGCTAAATAAAGATGAAATATGTGTTTAGATCACCCGCTCCAGCTACAATGTGAGTTCGACGGTGGAGGAGGTGTTTGTGTCTCGTCTGCAAGCGGACTTCCCAGAGTTCAGACAACTAAAAGAAATGCTCCTGAGTATGTGTCTCTCTCTCTCTCTCTCTCTCTCTCCTCTCTCTCTCTCTCTCTGTGTATGGAGACTGACATGATTGCCTTAACATTAGATACACTTGACTAGCTTGTCCATTTTAAAGTGAGGTATCGTCTTTGACAGAGGAATCTTCTGTGCGACGAAAGAGGAAAACAGTGCAAGCCTTTGGGGCAGTCGTCTCTGTCAGTTACAAGAAGGTGTGGTCCGTAACAACTTCCTCATTATTATTGCACTATTACTTCATGCTGAAGCGTCATCAACAGCAGGACTTGGGCTCACTGAGAGAATCTTTGCTTTGTGTGTTATTGTCATCAGATCTCTTTAAGCAGGCGAGAAGTTGTAAGGGGAATGGCACCCACAACCTGTGGAGTGGTCATTACAGCAGAATCACCCACTGACATCGCAGGTTTGCCTTTCATATGGATTTTTATAGCTATTTAGTCATAGCTTTATGGTAATTCTCATGGGTTATCTCATAGCTTTGTATAGCACAATGGAATTTGATGTTTGTGTTTGTTGTTTGTTTGAGTTTTTCTTCCATTAAAATAATGAAGAGTAATGTGCTTTTATCCAGGTTAATTACCTCAAGTGAACACTTCTTTTAGGCAGCACAGCAATTTCTTGTTGTTTCTTGTTGTTATGTGACTGTCATGCCACCCTGTTCACATAATAAATAAAAGTTATCATAAAGCCACAATTAATTAAATGAACAGCTATTTCACTTTGTCTAGGTCAGGATTACCTCACTGTCAGTTTTGACAGCATGAACCCAGGATACTACACAGTAAGAAGTCATTTACTACTATTGATTAATGTTGGTTAATGTTTAATTAGATTTTTTTTAATTGTACATTAGCCCCTGTCTGTCATATTTGTGTAACTAAAACTGGAACGCAAAGTGTGAAACTGTCTAAACAATCTATCCACCTTTCTGTTTTGAGATCCAAACCCAAAACGTTAGCATCCGGACGTTGGAGCAGCGAACGTTCACTGTGTGTCTAGACAAGGACTCCCGCAGGACATATAATGATGTCCAAAGGTAATGTGAAACACCGCAGCATTCAGTAAGCACTGGGCATGTACGGGCTGTGAACGATCAGATACAGGCACAGAGAATTTTGCCCACTGAACGCCCCATTGTTCCTTTTGACCATAAGCAAATTGCAACTGCCCTTATCATAAACTGTGATAACAAAGTCACTTCTCATCCCTCGTTTACAGAATAGAAATTTCTCCCTGCTTGGACCCGGGCTACAGCCTCCAGTCCAGTGGCAGGTCAAAGTTCGCTGTGAGGAATGAGCAAGAGCTGGCACCCAGCAAGTGTTTGAACAGGGTGCTGTCACTGCCGATCAACACCTTCAGCGGCGTCACCCTTTGATGGAGGGACGTGATGAGCTGTCTATTACATGTGTACATGTAAAGAAGGGATATGACGTGATATAATGCTGTTAATCATGCTCTGCCAACGCTGAACTGTGTGTTATATTGTACTAAACTACATTGTACACAGTGACTTCCCTATTTTTAGATTTTATTGTATTACTTTTTATTACTCTCTAACTGGAAATACACAAGCTATAATAATTACAGTGTAGCCTTGATAAACAGGCAGCATGTGTAGCAGACTCAGTGTGTGCTGTGCTGAGGAACAAGGCCAAACAATAATGGAGTTTAGCGGGTTGCTGTGCAACACGATGATGACAAGGACGTTTACAGTGTTAAATGTTTGCACAAGGTCTCTGTTTACACTGAGGGAACAGACACATGTTACTATGTGGCGATTATTTATGATGTTTGTGGATTCATATTATATGACAACATATTGGTAACTGTTTAAATAAACTATAATAACCTTCACCTGCATTTGTTTCTCTTGTAAGTAGGAATAATCAGTAATAGGTTTTGAAGAATGTTATTTCTTAAACTTGCCACTAGCATTTTCCTGTTGCCTGTTTCTCAAACCACTACACTTCTAAGTACATGTTAGAACTTCTACACTTCTATTCTATTCTATTCTATTCTATTCTATTCTATTCTTGTCTATAAGTTTATAAAATCTTCATTTTCAGATGAAGGCAGATTTTATTTTTTATGATTACATTGCTCACATCAGGGTTCCTGATTATCTCCCTTTTAATAAGCATAGATTTAATAGATTTTATTAGTTCTCTCTCGAGGCGCACAGTGTCATCCACACCGCCTGGGGGCGCTGCAGACACGAGTATTGCTCACCAGGCGTAAACTACATTTCAACAGCAGAGTCTATTGCACTCACCGGCCCGAAGGCAACAGGTGTTATCCGCTCAAGAAAAGAGAACAAAACACGGACGTAACGTAGAAATTCGAGGTGAAAAATGACCGACAGAAAAATATAAGGAACTTTATGTCGGCAGAAGTCAAGAAGGTAAGTGCTTAACGTTATCTTTTTCCCTAGCTTACAAACTTTAGTGTGTGACGTGGACTTCACTGCACTGCATCTTGATAGCCAGGAGAGGCAGGTGCATCCAACCTGACAGGTGATATTCGCAAGCCTGAATGTAGATATGCCCTTTTTTTTTTTTTTTTTTTTAAGCCGCTTTTTATGTAAATAATTACTATTCATTAGGACAGTTGTTTTAAAGTTGAAATTTCCTGTCTGTCTCACTTACTGTGACTTCTGTGAAGTTATTGCTCTTGTCTGTGCAAGTTAAATAAGTTAATTCAAAGCCATCTATCTAGCATGTGCAGTTATAACAATGAAATAACTGAGGCCTCAATATTTCTCAATGCTTTCTCTTTGGTAAGCCAATAGTAGGCTACCAAGAAATTAATATGTCTCTTACAAGGAAGCAGGATTTTGGCCAATATTGCCAAACAAAACAAATGAAATCCAAATGCCTGGAGGCCTGAAAAGATTTGGTGTTCACTCTATTGTTGCCCCCTTTCTCTCTCTCTCTCTCTCTCTCTCTCTCTCTCTCTCTCTCTATCTCTCTCTCAGTTGATAACCAACCAGTCGCTCCATGTGAAACCTGAAACTACTTGGAGAGAAAGTGAGCGGCAGTCATGAAGAGGATCAAGCAGATTGACATCAAGGGTGCCCTGGCTCTGGCTGGCACCTTTACCTTCCTGTGCTCCTGTGCCAAAGCCTGCATCCTCCCCTTCCTCACCCTCTACTTCAGACAGCTGGGCCTGACTCCTGCAATGACGGGTATCATCATGGGCACTAAGCACCTCATATCGCTGGTCTGGAGCCCTGTGGCTAGCCTGCTGTCCAAGCACTACAATAAGAGGCGGGTGGTGATAACTGGATCTCTCGTTTGTTCGGCAGCAGTATCTCTGGTTCTGCTTCTGCTCCCATCTGCAGATGTGCCCAGACAGACCAGCTACTGTAACATGTCTGATCTGAGCACCAGTCCAGCTGCCGGTCTGGATGATAACCTGCTCCTGACCAGTGCAGGACCTCCCATGTCATCGACTCCAACTCATGCAGAAGTCACTACAGCTCCTGTCTCCCAGACTAATGTCACTTTACCCGCAAACACTGGCAACACTAAACCTGCCCCTGTTTTGACGAGCAAAGCCTCACTTTACATGCTACAGCAGCCTCAGCATGTTAATGAAACTCATCCTCATCTATCACAAATGAATGTATCTGTGGTGGCCAACGACAGTCTTGGAGAACCAAATATCAACAGTTCTGTCATACATGGCAGTGCCTCCCCCCTGCCGCCCCCAGTGAGGAATAAGAGGTCCCAGGCCAACTCGGAGTCAGAGGACCGGCAACAAGAAAAGACGGAAGAGAACGAGGAGTACCGTTTTGAATTCATGGGCAGCCTGAAGACGATGGACGTTCAGCACCAACTCTTCTTCCTGATGCTCATCTTAGTATCGCTATGGGAGTCTGTATCCGCCCCTTTAGAGTGGACGGCAGACGACGGTCTGTATGAGTATCTAGACTTTGCGGATGCCTCGGACCGCTACGGCAGCACAGGGGTGTGGGGACTACTAGGAGCGGCCTGCGGGGTTGGAGGAGCAGGGTTGCTGGTGAGCCAATTAAACTGTCTCATAGCCGGTCAGACTCCCAGGAGCGCTGTGCATTTCTACTGCTACGCCGGGCTGGTGGCTCTGGCCCTGCCTGTGGTGGCTTTCCTGCCCCTCTACTTGAACAAGAAGCGAGACAGGGCCAACGGGCTCCTCAAAGCCGTGCAGCTGGTGCGTGGGCACCCGCGGGCCCTGCTGTGTGCGGCCACTTCCCTCCTGGTAGGGATAGCAGGCTCAGTTGTGGATAACTTTCTCCTTTGGCAGATGCAGGACCATGGGAGCAGTGAGCTGCACATGGCAGCGTCTCTAGCTCTCGCGCTGCTCTCACAGGCGGCCTTCCCTCTGCTGGTGGGCCGGGTGTCCAGAGTCTTCAGCCCAGGCAGGGTGCTTCTTGTGGGGGCTGCGGGTCTGGCGCTACAGTGCCTCTATTACTCCTTCCTCTGGGGACCTTGGGCTGCGCTCCCCGCCCAGCTGTTGAGCTGCTTCAGCAGTGGAGCCCTGCTGTGGGCGGTGAAGGTACAGAGTGAGGATGTGGCCACGCTGGGGGCAGAGAGGAGTGTGAGGAGGGTCTACCAGGCCCTGTCTGGAGACCTGGGAGCGGGCCTGGGGAGCTTTGCTGGGGGGTTTGTGGTCCAGAGGTTTGGGCTGGCGTGGCTCTTCAGAGGAGCCGCGGCGGGTCTGACGGTGTGGTGTCTGTGCCTGCCTCTACTCCAGTGGAAGGCCCCTCGCCAGCGGAGGATTAACTACTCTCGTCTTTTGGCAGCCGATGCCAGTGAGGCCAGTGACTCAGAGTCTGAACAGGAGAGAGACTGGCTGGATAAAGCAATGGAAGACGACAAAAGC
The DNA here is from genome assembly GCF_048128805.1 of Centroberyx gerrardi. Lineage (NCBI taxonomy): Eukaryota > Metazoa > Chordata > Actinopteri > Beryciformes > Berycidae > Centroberyx > Centroberyx gerrardi. The sequence continues at coordinate 12,343,946 of NC_136003.1, read as the reverse complement.
CATAACAACTGTGGGAGGAGGATAAACCACTGAAACCAACTGAACACTGTAGTATGATGCATAAGATGAAATGATGCATAAGAGGCATTGTATAGATATGATATAGAATTTACCTTTACAAAACCTAATAGCACAATAATTTTTATAACATAGCAATGGGCATTATCATTTCCCAGCAGGATTGCACTGCCAATTACAGACACGTCACTCTTTATCATCAAGTAGCTGCACCACAGCGGGCTAATTGATTTTCTACCCTGACTGGTTTATTTGAAAACTAGGTATCTGTCATTAAGGCAACTTTTCTCATTAGAATTAATTGTTCTGGCATCTCCCATCTGTCCTGGAATTGTAACAGTCTGCAATTAAAGTCAGTGCCAGCCTTACTGATGTGCTTGGGGACTGGTCCCTGGGCCTCGTGAGCTCTTCCAAATTTACTACATTTGCATAAGCAATCATAGTCTTTTATAAAGCAAACAAGGTAGCAGGATTTAGGGGTGGGCAGGAGAAGGACCAGGTAAGTTAGACAGCTTAGCCATCCAAGACAATAGAAACACTGAATCGTCTAGCTCAGAGTGTAAATACAAGAGATGTGTATGCAAGGTGAGGCCAAACTGTGCTGGCATCCTGCCTCACCACACCCAGACAGGCTGTTTATCTGATGGTAATTCAATAGTTAACACTACCAATGCTGCCACCACTGACTGTTGTCATTCTTAATGGGTTTTTTGGTCGTTTTGTGTTTTTTGACACTGAACTACTAAGACTACTTAACAATATGAACTCACAAGTGATAACAAAATGATTGTACAAGCTAAAACCTGATTACTCTTCACTTCAGGTCTCTGCATATTTAACTGCTGTGAGTTCAGCTAATTCTCAATGACCTCTACCAAACTGAATTGAGTTGTAAGACATTTTGTGTCATGCATGCATGTGCAGATGTATGCAGAAGAATTAGAGGGCATCTGTGTTTGCCAAACCTCTGTGTGAGAAAATGTTTGCCTAACCTGTATTTCAAACGGAGTTTGCCAAACATGCCTCAGGTCAAATGGTCCATTTTGACCCGTTTGGAACCAGATACGGCAAGTCTGTATAGCACTTCCCCTGAAGCAACTGCTTATCTGTAAATGGTACAATGTAGATTAGGTATACTGCACATCTGAGTGATGTCAAATTAATATTGATATAAAAGGCTCCCTATCTATAATATAATTTAATTTATATAATTTTCTCTCTCAGTCATGGCCTAGTCAATGTAATTACATATGCATTTGTAGGCTACTTCCTAACATTATGTGTCTGGTATGTTTTATTAGCAAGTCTTCTAGTCAATCTGTTGCAGACCAAAATATTGTAAAGAGTCAGCGCATTGTGTCAAAAACAATCTTTCTCAGACTTGTATGCTAAACAAGACAATATGAGTGACTCCCTTTGGAGCTGAAAAGGTCTAAAAATGCTAAATCAGAAAACTTCTGTGTTTTCAGCATTTTCATGTAACAAAAAGCTCAACACAGCACAGGCCTTTGGCTCATCTTGACTGCATGCCATAAATAAGAATGTAGCTCTGCTGCTGTTCATGCTGCCACTCATGTGATATCAAGTGCTATCAGCAGCCAGAAGAGTCATGAATGTTTGTTTTAGATCCAAAATAACTTCCAGACAGATGTCCTCCTCATGTTCTGACTGGAACTTTTCTCTGAATGGCTTTTACACCCTAATCCTTTTTTTGGGACTTGAGAAAGAACAATACTATAGAAAATGTAAACACACAGCGATCATAAGCTGTGGGGATGGCAGTGATTCTGAGGCTTGCTCTCTCATTTAATCCTCCTGAAATATAACTTGATAAACCCCTCTGTGTGTTTAGACACCTCTGTGACTGTGGTGAGAAGTGTTGTGTGCACACAGCTGCAGGGGGTGAATGAATGAATGAATGAACGCGTCTGTCCCCGGCTGAGGCGCACTGCCCCCTGCAGCACGGCGGCGGCTCCTGCAGGCGGACTGTGGAGCGCTGAAGTGGAGACGCAGATGCGGGCTGCGGTCCCCGACCATCTGGCTGCTGTCCCTCCAGGGCTTGGCTGCACGAAATCAAGTCATCCCCAGTACTTCGTTAACAACTGAACTCAATCAGGCGCGATGAAAAATTCATGATGAAAGACAGCTGGATTCTCCCGTGGTTAATGCTGTTGTGGTTGTTCGACGCGTAGCAGACCATTAGCGGGACTGCTGCTGTTGTCTGATATTTTAGTCTTTCTTATGTGTTGTGTTATGTTATATTATTTTATGTTGTGTCTATGGCTGTTAATTGAAAGAAAATGGATGATTGGACTGATATCTGCATTAATTTGATTTCCCCCCTTTGAGAAATAAATGCATTTTCCTAAATAAAGTTAGTCTTCTAACCCATGCACTTTTATATTTTATTGGCTGTGTCATCATCAACAATAATCCATGCTGTTGGGTTTTTGCAGCTCTTTGGTTGTGGGCGTCTCAGTCTGCTGCTCTGTTGCCTCTCACAAGGTGGCGCTTCATAGCAGAGATCAGCTGGCTCCGGTCCGCGGTGCTGAAATGGTCCACAAGCGTCAGGACTTTGGATTCAGCATCTGTTGGCAGCGTTCCTCCTGTCAGCATCCCTGACACGCTATGGCGATCCTGTACGGACACAGCAGATATGTGTTATAATTTATATTCAGGCAACACACACATTCCCTATACATTTTCTGTTCAGAGAGACTGAATACCGGGATTTTTTTTCTTTTTTTTTTTTCTTTTTTTTTTTTAAATTCTGCTAAACTGAAGATATGGAGAAAGAAAGGAAATCCTCTAAACAGTATGGTGCTTTAGAGCAGACACAAGTGGACGGAGCAACCGAGAAATCAGGTGCGTTTTAAGTGCGAAAGTTGACTGGTATGCATGCTTGAAAAGTCTAATTAGTCATCATGATCAGTCTAAATGAACTTTTGAACATATTACACACTGCAGCATCAACTTCCAGTGGCCTGTGATTTCTTTACCCACTCTGCTGTAGGCTACTAATATTAAATATAGCCTTTCCGACAGATTTGCCTGCCTCAAGCACCAAAACTCCAAAGATGTGTGAATATGGTCAGTGGGTACAGAACCCCATTGTGAACATGTTAAAGTTATCTGTCAGGAGTAAATGTTAGCCGGTGACCAGCAAGTTCGTTCTTAAAAGCTTGTCAACCCACATACTGTACAAGATAGAGACATGAGCTGTTTCTAATGTAGTTAGGATTACATACTGGACAACAATACATTAGAATAGCCTATGTTTAGAGAGTCAAAATATTTAAAAAAAAATGTCCAGACCACTTGTCAGTAGATGGGCTATGGAGATGTCTTTCAACTGTAGAGATGAATTGTTCTCTAACAACAACCAGCATCAACATTCTGGCCAGTGGGTGGTGAGAGATTTTAAAAGAGTTTTAAACAGAACAGAATGGCAATCATCCATCCTACAAGCGATCTAATGCAGTACAGCCCAAATACCTCACCTGCTCAATCACCTTTTTGTGACAATGGCAGTTTTTATACTCTGATTCAATGTCATTTCCTTTTCAGTTCTTGCAGACATTTTGTAGCACAGCAATTGAAATAGAAAAGAAGATTTGGTGAACCTGAGAAACAAAGTGTTGAGCTGCCCTTTTCGAATACTGATAACTTAAAATAACAAAAAAAGTATTTTTCTTGGACCAGTGCTAATGTTCACAGTCTTTATAAAACATCTTTCTTGGGTGTGCAGGCACCGAGGGAATGACATCTAAAGTCTGGAGTGGGCAGCAAGGTGAGCCAAAGAGCAAATTTGCTTGTTATCAGGAGGTTAAGGGAAAAGAAAGTGAAATTATAGGAATCAGGGGACTTTTCTATTCAAGTTGCAGTTGATGGAGACCCCTCTTATCTCTAGCTTAATGTTATTAATTTGCTGGATATTGCTGTGTGGCTAATCAAAGTAACAAATAACCTGCAATTAGCCAGTGACCAGGGCTCTGTATCATCTCTTGATCTCCTTGATTTAAGTGCAGCATTAAATACAGTTGATCATGAATTATCGTGAAAAGCTTAGCAGCTGGCCTGGACGATATTCCTTTAGCCTATTTTTTTCTTATAGCTGACCAATAGACCCCAATTTGTCATACTAAATTGTACAACGGCAAGATTAATTTTGGCATTCCTCAAGGTTCAGTTCTAGGTTCTCTATTACTTTCATAATACATGCTCCTCCTCTGTAATATCATCTGTAAAAAAACATGTTCTGTTTCACTCATGCAGATAATACACAGCCTTCTCTTATAATAACACCAGGCAAACAAAATATAACAAGCAAAAATATAACAGAATAACAAAAACATTGAGTCTGTTTTAGATGTCAAAAGAGGGATGTAAAACAGGTTTTCACCCCACCAATAATACATTTTCTTATTCCCTGTAAACCTGCTCAAACCCTTCACTCAGAGGATGGAGGTCTCGCTATCATCTTCTGCTATATTCAAAAGAAATCAACTGGAGACAGATCCTTCACGTACAGAGCTGCTCCTACCAGGATCAGCTTCCTATCCATGTCAGGGAATCAGACATTTTCTTTGAACTTAACAAGACTCACACAGACTAGGATCTAGCTTTCCTCCCACCATATCAGCCATCCCTTTCCCTCCCTTTCATTTAGTTCTTCCTCCAGACACCTTTGAGCTCCTGTTTCCTGTCATTTTTTCTTTATTGCTGCAGACTTGACCTAGTGTTGCCTTGGAGCTCACACACACACACACACACACACACACACACACACACACAAGATTTGTCGTCAGATTGCGATGTTTGTTTTGTCTTTACATTTCTATTTGTTTCCTTTGTTGCCCTGCAAAGCACGTTGTGACAAACCTGCCTTACTGAAAACATGTCATGACTAAATTCAGCTCGACTTGTTGAGGATCGGTGAAGTTTAGTTGAAGAGAGAAAACAATTTTGTCCTTGGGTCACACTTTATTTGGATAGTCCAATGCTGATACTCAACTTACTATCAAGTGACTATAATGTGTCACTAAAAAGTCAGTAGTACTACCGTCTGTGTAATCTGAGTTATCTACTAGGTGATACAGAAAGGCAATGATTTATGTGATCAGGTGTAAAAATGATATGCAGGCATTTAAGAAGTGAAAAGAATGTGCAGCCAGTTAACAAAACCGGTCTAATAAAAGTGGCAGTTAATCAAAAGTAGAGCGATTTTGACAACAGGCTTGGAGCATTGCCTCTTGCAAACAAAAGAAACAGCTTTAGGCTATTCAGCGCAGAACCTGTTAAACACCAAATGATCCACTGGTAATTTCTGTGTGTGTGTGTGTGTGTGTGTGTGTGTGTGTGTGTGGCTATGCACATGTAGCTGAATGAAGGTGTGGCATCATACAGAACATATGTGGGTTTTGGGGGGTGTGCATATGTGTGTTAGCCCTGCTATCCCCAGGGATTTGGCTTGTTTGATTGTAATGTTGTCTTTTCACACAAGGTCAGGTAATTAAAGGCCTATCCCAGTGCTGCTGGATGACTCATAGCTGGTTGGTGAGGAGTAGGAGGCTGCAGGGTGGGCAGTGCTGTTATTCAGTGGTTCAGTTACTGGGAATTAGTGGGCTGTCAGAGCATTGTGATCTGGAGCTGAGCGTATCCACAGAGTGCAGGGGCAGTGTTTGCTGTCAACACCGGAGTAGCATTCAGAGTCAGTCTCATTCATAATTTGATATGTTTTGCCTTTGCTTCTAGATAACTTGGTAATTCCAAGTTTTCCTAGGTTTTCTTTTATGTGCACTCTTTCTCTGAGAGACAGGTGGTTTATTGGAGCTAATTTGAGCTATAAATTACACCACTTAAGCAATACAATATAATCCCTCAGAAGCAATGGAGAGATGGACACCAACACCACAGTTTGAATTCTCAGTCACTTATTCATTGCATTGCCTCAAATTCAACATCATGTTTCAGAACCTTGTCACTTTGCTTAGAATTTCCAATTGAATACTAAGTAGATGCTAAGAAAGTCTTAATAAAAGACTTTTTGCATGTTTTACAATGGTTGCAGTAAGACTGACAGGAACGATTCATTCTGCATCATTTTCTACATAGATGTCCATGTTGTTATCATCTTGGATCGTGATGCAACTCACGATTTGTTTTCAGTTACAATGTATGTAACATATTCCAATGTAAGTTTTCCTCCCGGTGTTGGAAAAGCATGATCTTTTCAGCGAGAGCAATTAGAGCAGTTCACTGGTCTGTGACCAATGAAACGCACAGAACCCCTCCGGACACTGCTGCTGTGAAACTGAGTAACTGTTGATGAGACTGCATTACTCTGTTCTAATTAATGACCTTAACACAGTTCATTATAGATTCAGATTTAAAAGCCCATGAATGCTCAGCAGTAACCCCCCTGCTCATGAGTCATCACCGATTCTCTGCCATGTCTATTTACCCTTGATATTTATCTTGCTCTGCTATCTGCCTTTTACTGTTGTTGATTTTGGAGGAATGGTATTTGATGAGCTTACATTATGTACCTGAGGATAACCCTAATCCTAGCATTAATATAAAGTTAATTAAACTTGACAACATGATAGCAAAGGATGATGGCAGATACATTTACTGCAGTTTAGAGGTTCAGCAACAACAATCCAACAACTTTTTAAATTGGATTAAACTGAGCACTTTTATAATCCTGCTACTACTTCTACTAATCTATTTTTTTGCTGAGATAGTGTCATCTTAGAGACACTTATAAGCATCAGTGTGCCCATCCAGCCAGGCGTCATGCCAGTCTTTAGAGGCATGTTTCATCCATGCTGCTCCAGAGTGGCAGAAGCTCAGGGAGCCTGCTGCTGCGCACATGCAGAGATTAGCCTTAGAGATTTAGTCCTTAAAACAGCAGCTCTGCTCTGGTCGCTCCCCTGCCTCCAGCTCATGATCATTTAGCTCTGTGGGGTGGATCTAGATAAACAAGCTGCAATTTCTGCTCCCTGTTTCCGTGGTGATGCCTTGATACAATGTGGAAGTATGCGAGGTGAAGTGTTGCTTGTGTGGTTTGTCGTAAAGAGAGTGAAGGTCCATTGGTGTTTGAATGCCTTTGCATGAAATTGAAAAACAACTGATATGATAATTAGATTGAAGACAATGCTAGAATGAAGACTTCTCATTGAAAAGGTGTTGCAGTTTCTTTTTAATATTTTTTTAGTTATTTTTTTTTTTAGTTTTCTCTCTCATCTTCCATGAAAATGTATTCACCCTCTGATTTTCTGCATTTCTTTTCATTTTTCACAATGAATTAGGTCAAATCTTTTTGTTGGTTGTAATAGTTTATAGGAGTCTGAGGAGAAAACATGATACCAAAGTTTGGTGCTTCTCTCATTTACTTGGTATGCAAGGCAGTCAAACATACAATGTTTGAATGTGAAAAAGTAACCACCCCCACCTCCAATTAACTCAACACAATTACTGATAAATCAATACCACATTAATTTTTAGATATTTGTATAATTACCATAAACACACAACACCATCTGTGAGAAGACTGTCACTTGTCACACTTGCAGAAAATCCACTGGATTGCTTTATGGCACAAAATATGAACCATAATGCAAGTAATACACACATGTATTCAGTTTCCACTATTCTTACTGAATAGTTTCAGCTTCACTGTAGCTTCCCTCATCAGAATGCATATTCACTGGTATCAAGGGCTCTTATTGGCTCTTATCTTTTATGGGGGGTATGGGAAATGTGGTCTTCATTTTGAGAAACACAAAATGCTGCACAGAGAATCTTTAAAGAAATAATTAGCGCCAGCTGTTCACTTTGGTTGACAATCAGGCTTGATTTGGGCCAGCTGTGCCCAATATAAATCTAAAAAACTATGGCCCAGCACACAGGTGCTTCTGCCAGGTCCCTTTAATTCTTAATGGGCTTTTAAGTGTAGCTGTGTTCCTTATGGTATTTGGTTCTAGTACCTGGGGTTTAAAAAGAATAAATTATCCTCCTTCCAGGTACTCCACAAGATTAAATCAGGCTGAATTGTTAACCAAAATATTCAAACTTCGGTGTCTTTTTCTCAGACTCCCCCTATAAACTATTACAGCCCACAAAAAGATCTGAGCAAATCCACTGAACAAAAATGCAGAAAATCAAACAAGTTGCAAATATACTTTGTCACAGCACTTTTGAATATAAGATGAGATAAGACTACATGCGATTTAGTATATATTCAGGTCAGATTAAATGTTTGTCCGAATGTGTTTTGGTCTTGTCTCCCTTTCAGCAGAAGATACCATTTCAATGGCTGACTCCACCATTACGATGGACGACATTGAAGGAGAGCTGTTCAAAATCGAGCGGATACGGGACATCCTCGTACGGAGGGAATCGGAGCTAAGATACATGTAAGAACCTGATCCTCTTTTTCAACAGAACCACTCCTGTTAATTATATACATCTCAAACACAGACACAAACACTGACACCAATTTATTACTACGAAAAGCTTAACATTAAGGAAGGTTTCTGTGTTTTAAAGACAAGTAGGCCGCCAGATCCACCTAAAGTAAAGTCTGCAAAGTCGGCAAAAAGTGGCCATTCACAAAATTCTTTATGGATTTCTAAATGGGTACAGAGAGTGTTATATTCTGTTTGGCCTAATTGGTGCAATTTGATCATATTTGAAGAGGGATTGTGAGAAAACTCCCTCCTTAAACATTGCATGATGGGATACTGACATAACACCATGACGACATAAGACCTAAGAGGCTTTGCCTTCTTGCCTACTCCCTAAATGGTTATTTTTGTCTACAGCCCGCCCATGTTATGTTTCACCCACAGAACTTGAATGGATAGAACGGTCTTGCTCTTTGCTATGGTAGTTTGGCTAGTACAGCATAAAATGGCAATTACAGAATTTTAGGGTTAATTGCTGTGGTGACAACGCAAGTCTGGGCATTAAGGCCGTAAAGTCTGTCACACTTGTTTGAGAACTGTGCAGATGTGTCTGTTGCACGAGTGCTTAGCTAACTGTCAAAACTCAACTGAAAGCTAACGTTAGCGACAAGGTTAATGTAGCATTATCAAAGACTGTACTTCTCTCTCTAGCTCTTCTATTCAACATTAGCATGTTGGCAATCCATGGCAGCAAGGCGACAGAGAAGCTCCTTTAGTCCTTGCTGCAAAACCTCTTGCCTCTCACCTCAGCGACTTGCCGTATGTCGGTTTATATGGAAGCTAGCCCAACGGTACACATAAAAGTGGCCGCCGCTCCGAGCATCCAGGAACGATTTAAATGGGAATGACCGTTCTATCCATTCAAGTTCTGTGGTTTCACCCCTTGGTTTCGTGTAGGCATCTCCGCACTCACACATAAAACTCTGCCTCTGCTATACAGCGTTCTGGCTGTGCCAAGATGTTGTTGGATGTTTCTATGGCTTGGTAACTGTTACACAGCAGTCCCCCCTGGAAGACATGCACCACCAACTGTCAGCCACCAGCTTTAGGAGCAGCCATGTGCATGATGGCAAAAAGTGTGTGAAGAAGACAGCATTTCTATCTGAGCTCTTACTAGACTACTAGCACACACACACACACACACACACACACTTCTTTTATGATGTAGAAAGAAGCTGCTTTCACTTCTTCTTTCTCTCTGATCCTTGTTTATAATCATTTTGCTCTTTTTTTTCTCTCAAGGTAGACCTTCCTCATTATTTTGACACGTGAACCCAGGATGGGGGGGGGGGGGGTACTAAGAACATTGTATAATGCGGCCATAAGAACAATCAGAAACAGAATAAATATGCTCTGCTGGGGGTATTGTGTTGCTGGAAGAGATGTGCGTTACACTCTGGGCTAATTGAGTTTGTGCTTCCACAATCAAATCATGAAGTCAGTGTTGTGGTAAAGGATGATATGTACCAGCTATTCCACACGTTTCTGCCTCATGTTTTCATTTCTATCCATGAGCTGGCTCAGTGGGTGAAAGTGACGCATCAATCCACCTAAGCTTATCTCTAATAAACACACAAGAATCATATTAGAGCTGTCATGGCGTATGTGCCGTGTTTTCCTCCTCATCTCCAAGGACCTGCGTGTATTGACGTGTGTTTTCTATTAGCTGCAACACAGCCAGCACCCGAAGGCCAGCTATTGCTTTGACATGCAGGGGAGATTTGGTAGTAATAATATAGCAACAAAAATGTGCCTTTACTCATGTGAAAAACTAATTACTCTTACCTTTTTGAAGCAGTAGATTTTTTCTTATCAATTAAGGTAAGATTACATTTAAAAAGTGATGCCTTTGCATGGGTTTCCTGTGGAAATTAAATGATAGCCCTCTTAGTATTCAGTGTGGTATCTGGCATGTAAAATATCTGGATTCATATTTATGTGTTCCACTATTTAAGGGTTACCAATTTTGTTTTACTATTTCTGCCTAAAAAATTCAGAAAATTCAGTGAAATGTGACAGTTATGCAAAGAATGAAAAATATTGCTCCAAATGAACAAAACTACAGTCACACAAACCATGAATAAACAATATGGAGTAGGAGCACATGAGTCAGCCTGAAATATAAACCGCTGAAGTACCTTGAAGTATGCCATATTTTGCATAATCAAGAGCTTGGAGTATACATTTTTCCATCAGGGGTAATTTTCCTCTTTTTGCCATTATTGTAATAGCAGCCCGACACTTGTGAGTGCGTCTGACCCCTGATGTTTTGAAATTCCCATCAGAGTTAGACAGTGAAATGAGATCTGATACAGTGAGGAGTGATTCATTCACAGAGAATAGCGCCGGGGCGTTGTTTCAACTAATAAACCCGCCGAGCCCGCAATCATCTCGGGCCAAAACCAGGGGAAAATCAACACTCTCCTGTTTTTTTTTTTCTGTTGGATAACCTCTTAACAATTTCACACTCATGCCGCTGTATGCGAAGTTAGAAAGGAAATTGCTTTGCTGTCATGATGCAAAACCCATTCTGTGTTTTAAGCCCTGGAGGAAATAACAATGCAATTGATTCCTTTACTTGCATCATTGCCTCTGTGGTCTCTTCTGTTCTTAAGGTTTTCCCCCTTCAGTAATGAATCTATAATAATGAGTGACTTGATTGTAAGAGTGTGTGTGATTTTGAGGTGCAGATGGCTTGGATAGAAAGTTCTGTCTGACCGGACACACAGAGCAGATGTGGGGAAAGTGGCCGTGTCAAGGGGGTCATACGTGTCATCACGCTCATTACTGACAGCTGGTCTCCTCTGACTGTTCTGACTGACCGTGTCGGTCCATCACACCGGTGCCACTCTGCAGCTCTGAACGCCCGGCTGAACAGCAGCTGCCCATAGGGATCTCTGGAAGGACAGACAGAATAGACATAGAAATGTTGCACTGTCCTAAACAATGCAAGAGGAGAATACAAATACAACTGCTACTACTCTTTCATTATTTAGATATACTAGCTAAAAACTGCCTATTTTTTCCATCTGCCTCAGTCTCAATTGCTAATTATTAAGAACAAAAAGGACTGATTTGTTTTTGTCAGAACAGGTTTTACAGTACAGAGAAAAGAACAGCATGTTATAGTAAGAATCGGTTACTCTCATCTCTGTTTGAGCTTCAGTCTTCTTGACTGAAGATCTATTTTAGCTATTATTGTTACCCCTAGCATCACGATGCAAAATAGAAAGCAGACCTCTCCATTCATGTGGTCATGGGGGAATATTTGTCCCTGTTTGTTTTGTTTTCTCTGCACAGGATGGATGACATCCAGCTCTGCAAAGAAATCACAAGGCTGAAGAAAGAGCTTCAGAAACTTGTCTCGGTTCCAGGTAAATTAGAAACCAGCCGTTACCTTTCTGTGTGCTGATTGTGACCTTCAGTTCAACCTGCAAACATTTTGCTCAGGAAAGGGTGCACCTTGTTTTTATTTGCTGTATCTACATTGTAGAGAAAACACACGTACTGTGGCAAAAATGGTAAAAATGTTATTATGAGAAGCAGTTCCCTCCATGACAAGCAGTGAAGCTCCAATTTTCACTCAGCAGTCATTTTCTGAATAAATAGGACGCTGTTATGAAGAAAAATTCATGACTATTTGGAAAAAAAGAATTCACCTCTAATGATTGTGTTATCACCTCAATTCAGTCGGCTTTGAATATAAATGTGCCTTAGAATTTCAAGGCTTTCTCTTACTCAACTTAAAGGCTCTGTGGAAATATTCACACTGTGTGCCAGTTCTCACATTCATAAAGTTTAGATGACAGACTTCTCTAATATAGAGGAAGGTTGCTATGACAACTCAAAAGATAACTAGCTGAGGTGCTGCAGAAGTGTTTTACTATAAAATACCTTCAACTGCAACAGTCTTTACTGCAGTAATTCCTTTTTTACAGTATGAGACTCATTGACAGCTGTACTGTGTGTTTGGCTTGTTCTGTGACTGTTGGACAGACAAAGACAAGTCCAAGGAGGACAAGGAGAGAGAAGAGGCGCTGCTGCAGCAGATCCACAAGCTGGTGGAGACCAGAGACTTCCTGGTGGATGATGTGGAGTTTGAGAGGCTGAGGTGAGCTTATTGATTTGACTGAAGGAAAAGGTCTTTCACCAGGTGGTATTCTTCTAACACAGTGGCTCTCAAGAAACTACAGTGCTGTCTGTTTATAAGACAACAGGATTCAGAGAGCAATGACATTTTCCTTAAGGCAACAGAATGTAATTCTAATGGTCCGGGTGTCCGAACCACTCATTTCACTCTGTAAAGATGAAGCTGTTGTTGTTGGCATGCCGTGAGCATTCAGGATGTCAATCGTTCAGAAGAATAGCTTTGTCACCGTGCATTTTAGTCCATGGGCCATGATTATTGTCCACTCAAAATAAAGATGACTCATTCATTGTCCCTCCTCCCTCTGAGTCATACCCCCAAACCAGTTGGAGCACCTCTGCCATGTGACTTTGCCACTTGAACCACATGAAATCTTCCTGAATGCATGAAAAAATCTGATTCATCTGATCCTGCAAGTAATGTGCCTAGTTAAGAAAACACAATCCTTCAAGTTAAATCGTTTTCTTGCATGTCTGGCATGATAAATAAGTTGAGATAAAGCACTTCAACAAGTTACATTCAGCCTGGATTGTGGATTTTGTCCAATCTCCATAGTTCTGGCATAAATTGTCTTCTCTCCATTGGGAGAATCTCTGTCCCATATTTACACTGAATAACAGTAAGTCACACACACTGAAGAAGCAAAGCCCCTTCCACCACACACGGTTTGTTTATGGTGCTAAATTACCTGTCACCGATGATAAGCAGGCAGTTGTTATTCCGAAAGATTGTCTTTGAGTGACATGTTGACAGTTCTCAGAAAGATTGCACTGAGGTGGAGAGAAGCCGTCATATTTCATTATTCAAAGTGCATCTGAAAATGAAATGTGGGGAGAATTGTGTGGAGTTGTATTGGTGAATTCACACCATATAATAGATGAAATGGTGGAAATCCTTTTCAGCCTCCTTCTAAAGCTCTCTATCAAACACATTAAGTCAAGTCCAGTCAAGTCTGACTAGATGCAGCAAACGTTAAAAACACTTCAACATCACAAATAACCATTCAAGACACAAGACACTCAAAACACTCAATAGCTGATAAGACTATTAAGAAGCAGAAGTCATTTCACTACACAGCCACATTCTAGCAATAATAGTAATACTGTGACAAAATGTCAAAACATTGGAAAAGCAATAGATCAAAATAGATCAAAACTGATTTCCAATATTAATGACTGTTTACATCTCAAAATCTCCCCACAGGGAAAGAGAGGAAGACAGAGAAATGGCAGACTTCTTACAGTCCAAATTTCCCAAGAATTTGAATAAAAAAGGTGAGTATGTCACCATGTGGCTGTGATTTAGCCAGCTTCCAGTTAAAAACGTATTTTCTGCTAGATTAGGTATATTATTGTGACGCAAAAACCTGCTTTCAATAAAACTTTGCCATCGCTCCTTTCTTTTCATGATATTTGCGTGTGAAGAGGATGAGCAGGTCGGTAGTGGTTAGGGTGGCCGTCCTGTAACAGAAAGGTTTGCATCTGCCTCTCAATCAGGTGTTCTGCAAGATCAGAGGGTCTCCAAAGCCCAACAGACATCAACCCCGTTTGTCACCAAAACTGGACTTACACTCCTGAAAGAATGCTGCGGCTTCACCTGCTCCATCATGTAACGCTCCATCCAGAGGACAAATAGAACTTTCTGTGCTCAAAAGTGTGTGTGTGTGTGTGTGTGTGTGTGTGTGTGTGTGTGTGTGTATGTGTGTGTGCACGCTACTCCACCACATGCATGTATATATGTGTGTCTGTGTGCCCCACAAAGAAGGTTATCTGTGTTTATCTTTATATATGCTGATATGCGTATAATGTAAAGAAAGTATATATTTCATGTGATTTGCCACTGTGAACTACTGTGTTTATGTCCTGTAGCAGGAAAGCTGACTGGTTTATGAAAATTCTGTTGTTATTCTAATGGCTCCTGTCCAATTAAGGTAATTAGACATTATTATGGTTGCTATGACTGTGCAATTATCCATTTGTGATGTATTAGACCCTGTCACTTCAGACATCCCCCTGAGAACAAACTACACTTGCTAATCTGCCTTTGCCACTCGCTGTAGCGCTGTGAGACATTTCACATGGTCACGGACGACTGCCACCCTGCTTAACCTTGCCAGGAGTCACTGCCCCGGCTCACCGCCTGACTGTTATAAACACATTATTTCAGATTGGGTCTAATGCATAATGCTTTCCTATCTGTACTAGCTTTCATATAAACTATGATCTGGACCAGATATTGTTGCGATACACATGTATAGTGGAGATGGTTTTATGGTTTTGTGACGTATAGCCCCTTCTGAGACTGCCTCAAAAAAGCATCTTCATCTGGGGTAAACTTCTTCTACTCTGTTGGATATTAGATGTATTATAGGCAGGGTTTGACAAATGTGACACATGATTATGCAGGAGGCATCTTTGACGTGCTTTCAAATTGCAAATATATTTTATTGAAATAGTTGCCAAATGCTATTCAATTGCACAGCACTCCACAGCCCTAAAGTCTTTGACTGAGCCCAGTATAATAGAGCATTGTCGACATTCCTGTGTTAGGCCTTACGCTCTGTGTTTTTTAGAGTATTTTCACATGTATGTAAAAGAAAACACACCATAATGTGTTCATGATCGGTAATCATTTTGTGTGGCTGCGACTGTACAACTTATCCAGCTTGACAGTGCTATTCTAATAAAGAGTTTTAATGTTCTTCTATTCTCTGGGTCTTCAGCATTTCCCTCCAAAATCAATTGTTATCAACAACTAAGTACATTGTAGTTGTTATCCCATAAATGAGCATATTGTGGTTTTGCAACAAATTGAATTGAATTGTTGAATCGTTTTGTCATCGTACTGTGGGTAATTACTCCTGTGCTTTCAGATTAATCTTATAGGTCGTTCTTTCACACACACAAACATGCACGAACACACACACTCGTCTATATGCACTTGCCACACACACACACACACACACTGCTCAGAGACATCTGTGGGTGTTAAGAGCACAGGAGTGAACAAAGTAAACTGTCACAGTAAGCGTGTCGGAGCCGGGACTTGAATATCTGACCTATTCCAAAGAGCATCCTGCCACATCTGCATGTGTAACTGCCATGACAACGGGCTGAGATGTGGGGGAGCGTTGTTATTGTCCGCTACAGTGATGAGAGAACCAGCTGGTTGCAATTCCACTCTGGAGCACGTAACTCACCTCAGCTGCCTTCCTTCACCTCTCTCTCTCTCTCACACACACACACACACACACACACACACACGCACACACAGATGACTCATCCAGGAGACTCAAAGATGCATTGTGATCCATGATAGCTTTGGCTCTGCAAACCTAAGCACACACTAGCAAGGCCAAATCATCTGAAAAGGTGAAGCCCCGATGTAACAGGTTCCTGATGGAGCACAGTGCCTGACGAAGACACATATTTGGTTGAAACGTAAAGCTAAATGGGAGCAACATTTGGTGTGCAGGTATTCTTTTTCCTTTGTTCAATGCACCAGAGATAAAGTGCTATTTTGGATGCACAAACCTTGGCACTATTTTCTGTCTCTGATAGAGCACTACTGCCACACATATACAATCAGAAAGACTACGATATATAAATGAAGGGAACTGGATGTGCTGTGGCAGTGCATTTCATTGCATTGTTTTGCATACAATGCCTCGGATGTGTTCTGCAGCGACCCTGTAGTCCATGCTCATGACAGTTGATAAAGGCCGTCACAGCTGGTTGCAAATTACCAGACCTGTGCATCGGCGAACAAGGCTCTCCACTGCATTTCATTTGCAGGCTGAGAAGCCTAATCAGTGGGTTGCATACTGTGAATATAGACAAGTTACCACCAACCCACCCTAATTGGATGCTACTGAAAACCCTGCCTGTTCTTGTACGCAGCGATGGCTGAGACATGAAACAGTCCCTGGAAAGGTGATAACATGCCTCACCAATTAAAGACAATTTCTGCCAAATATGTTCTTTTGCTTTCTTCTTCTTCTCTTTTTTTTATACCACCTGCCTGGCTCTCCTGTCTCCTCCGCCTCGAGGGTCTCTTCTTTTGTAAAGCTTTTA
Organism: Centroberyx gerrardi; assembly: GCF_048128805.1. Taxonomy (NCBI): domain Eukaryota; kingdom Metazoa; phylum Chordata; class Actinopteri; order Beryciformes; family Berycidae; genus Centroberyx; species Centroberyx gerrardi. Next base: position 12,327,237 of record NC_136003.1, on the reverse strand, counting down.
TAATCGCAGGCTCAATCTTGGGGCAGACGAATCAATTCGTGGTACGCGTGCAAGAGCTGCATAAGCCTCCTGCAGGTTAGATTTTGCCCCCCTGACAAATGCCTCTGACATTTACTCCAGGGAAACTAAATGAGAGATCTTTGTGAGTGTACATGTCAGACATTGAGAGCTGTGTGTGTGTCAGAGAGAAAGAGAGAGAGAGAGAGTTGGGAAAAGAAGGAGGAAGGCGGCATGGGGAGAGATCTGAGCTGTCTATTACAGTGGAAGGATATCTCACGCCTCTGCCACATCAGGCCTTATCTGCACGTATGTTCAACTGACGCCGGCCACACTGCAGAGTTTTGTTCCCTAGCAACATAAGAAACATGACTTTTAATGTGACGTTTTTATTTACCACCATTGAAAAGTATGATAAATGAAGATTCATATCATGGCTGTGATTGCATGGACACAGCTTGATTGACCCAGCTGCAGGTTCCATGAGTTTGCAAAGAGACCTATGGTGATTGACATAGTCTGATGATATTATTGGTTCCAATGGTGTGACTCGATGCAAGGAGCAAGTAAGATCTTATCCATCTAAACCCCAAACTCCTCATATTGCTGCCTCTCTCTATGTCTGATAACTGACAACTGGATTTTTGGAGGAGGATTAAAAAGTTGCTGAGGTGTAACAGTGAGAGATTGAATCAATACTGGTGGTTAAAAGAGAAACTCCAATCAGGGAGAATGTGATCTGATCAGAGGCCATGCAGACCTTCATCCCAGCACCTTAACCTTAATTTTACATTTTGAAAACACATGTCTTATTGTTTAATGAATGACATCGAATGTCAATATCCAGCATCTGTCCCCGCTGTCTCACAACGAAGGACTGTGGCCGTATTGGCTCAATTTCCGCAGAAAGAAGAAATTGCATTTGCCAGACAGTGACCAGGTTCCAAATTGCACGGAATCCATTTATGTGCCCAATCGATGTTTATCAATTTGACAGTGATAACGTGGCGTCTGTGACATTTCAACCTTTTGGATGAACACCACACCGACATTTCCAGTTCCTCATGTGTGGCGTGTCAGATTCCCCAGAGAATTGAAATGACAAACAGTCAGGATGAGAACAACAGCCATACAGGAACAGAGTGAGGACACTGATGGGAGGCAGATGTCACAAAAACATCACATTTGGACAATTGTACTCTTTATTTTCCACATCACATGCAGGTACAACTCGGAGTTGTAGTAAGACATTACAGTGATTGGTCATTACCTGTATTTGCCTCCACACTACTGCATAGCAACCCTTGAGGTAAAACAGACCTGTTGCCAAGTTGAGAATAGTGGTTGCAACCGTGCTGCAGGCTTCACCCAAGCAATAATGGTACATTTGCCCCGGCACGGATATGAAACCATTACTGATAAGATCATGGGAGATTTTTCATTGCAGGTACCTCAGGCAAACCTGATTTTCCATGCACTGCAAAGAATACTGGCTCTCCCTCGGTTCCATACACACACAGCAGCAACCATCTCTCATAATACAATCTATCGCCACAAATGTAGCCTTGAATATAACCTTAAATGTGATGGAGACTTGGAGATAAACACAACTGGGGTAAATATGTTTTCTTGAGCCTAAATTGTGATAGCAAGCCATCTGTGACAGCGAGCCGCCTGCGTCTTTATCTGTTCTATCACCCACATAATGCCACATAATGTTGCTTTTAATGAGCAGAATTGTATCATCTCCACTGGTGTAAACAGAGGAGTGGGTTGTACATCAGCAGTGAGAGTAACACCTATAATCTCTGTTTCTCACAGGGCTGTGAGTCACTGAGTCTGAGTCACTCGTTGCATCTTTGGCACAATCAAACACAATAGATGTCTTTCCTCGCCACAGCTACTCCAGCCTACGTCAGTGAAAGTGACATTTTTGTGAGTAAACAGTGGGTCATTCCTTGGAAATTCACAAACCCAACCTTGTATTTTGTTCTTGTATTAGCTGTTTTGTGAGAATGAGCGCCATTTAGAAGTCACATTCTTGGTTATGTGTGGTATGGACAATAATAATCATTAGTCTTGATCTAATTATAGTTCAGACAAGAGTGTTTTGTTTACACTGAGTAAGGCTGGAGGTCATGAGGGGAGCATCAGGCATTATTCCCAGACCTGGTATGATGTGGAATGAAACAGTGCACCCATGTGGCAGAAAGACACTTCAAACATACGACACAGAAAATGAGATCCATATTTCCTTTCTACAGTCTCCTTTTGCCATACTGATTTATTACAGAAATTGTCTGTGTGATTCTGTCACACAGGCATACACACTCTTTTTCAGTGAACTAGTGCTCTCATCCCATACAAAAAAAAAGAAAAACATTTCACATATAGCCTACTTCAGAATATATTCACAAAAATAGGCCAAAATGTAGCCTATATGATATAGATATATGGATAAATGTTGTCAACAGCACATAGGTTGAATGTATTCCCAGTGTCAAAAATGTAACTCAAATTAATGTCATCTACATGGACGAATACATTTTTCTGGCCATTTGTTGAAATACATCTCTTAATGTATTCTGAAATATATGTGAAATGTATGTTTCTCAGTATAGGAAAATGAATGGCTGTGCTTCTCATTTCATGTCTTATTCTGATTTGGTTGCTTTTACTGTTCAGGGCCTTGAGGGGACATAAAGGAGACTGACTTTAATTGAACAAAGACAGTGTTACACACAAAGTTCAAAGTTAATAATGTGTGAATATTACCATACATATATATTTAAATATAATAGCCGAATAATAGGAAGAAGAAGAAGAAGAATTATAACTGAAATATAATACATGATCCATAATAAATAACACATTTATAACAATTTACAGTTTACATTTTCCTTTTGTTATGTAACTGTAGTGATTCTAGTAAAGAGGCAAATTCATAAGAGAAGTCTTGAAACCTGGTTTTCACTTTTGAGAATCAGCATTTGTGAAAAATGTGTAAAATTTCCCCTTTAAGATCACATTCACCGTATGATCTGATTTCTCATCTCTGTCTTCATAGTAACAGATGACACACACACACACACACACACACACACACAGACGCACACACACATACGTGCGCAAACACACACACACACACACACACACACACACACACACACACACACACTCTGTACCTTCATGCTTTGGCAACATTGTTTGTAATTTTCATGCCAATAAAGCAAATTGAATTGAATTGACATTCTCTGCAGATTGCACTCCTTTCAAAACAAACGGTTAAACCATCGCGGGATTTTGCAGTATCATATTACAATCCCAGAATAAGTGACGTAACGACTCTATTTCTCTTTTCACCAGTGTCTGGAATGAAAAAAATCATTGAGGAGTACAGTAAATGTTAAGCTGGCCATCCTAACTGAATGGATAGCACTTTCCCTTTAATACATGACGTAATGCAGTTCAACTGGTGCTCCACTTCGCTGTGAGCTGAGCTGAGCTGAGCCGAGCCGAGCTGTCTGGAAGACGAAGCAGCAGCAGAAGAAGAAGCGGGGCTGTTGTCGGGACCGGGACGTCGGTGCTGCGCCGGGCCGTCAGGACACAAGATGGAGTTTTTAACAGGGAATCCTTTCAGCACGTCTGTTGGACAACGAATAGGTAATAAACCGTTTAATTGCTGTCAGAGGTCGTTACATTATAAACGAGTACATCGTCCATTCATCGTCATGCACCTTTACTGGAGGTATTTGCATTCAGCGGCTACACTACAGCTTCTCTCCCGTTATGCATGTGTATTATAAAGCGTTTTGTTGAACGTTAGCTTATGAACGGATCGATGCTCGTGTAACACATGATGGAAGAAAGCGTCCAAATTAAATTTATCAAGATTGACGGCGCAACAAAGGCTTATTGCTTGATTGGCGCGTCCACTGCACAATGATAACAGAGAGGCGGGATTAAGATCCGCCGAGCCTCAAATTGATTGGCTGTGATCTTTTCTATTTAACGTGCAGTAGATGGGCGGGACGAGCAGTTACAGACATCCTCCTGACCCAAATTTGATGTTACTCGGCTGCAGGCTAAATGAAATGCTTTAGAGGAGATAGCAGTTAGCTTTAATCGATTTACATGAATGAAACAATCAGCCACTTAACCTGTAGGCTTTTTTTCAGTAAGAAAAGCTGCTTTGATATTGTTATGTTAAAGAAGAGATGGCTGTTCAATTTTAATTAAGTGTGCCAAGCAGTAATGAATGAGAAAATGAGAGAAAACAAGTTATGTAATCATCATAAAGCCAAATTATATGATACATATAATTGCTGAGTATATTTGTTACACCCATTCAGTCATTTAATCATTTGTCATTCATTTTGTTCTTCTACACCTTTTCCTCAGAGCGTGCCACCAGCTCCAGCCTGCCGTCTGAAGACTGGGCCCTGAACATGGAAATCTGCGACATCGTCAACAGTACAGATGAAGGGTGCGTGTTATCTGCAGGATACCATCAGGAACCAGCCAGTCCTCTGGAGGTTACATTCCTCTTCTGCACTGGTGATTTGTTACGCTGATGGTTTAACGTTTCTCTGATTGCAGACCGAGAGACGCGGTCAGAGCCATCAAGAAAAGGATCGGGGGGAACAAGAACTTCAGGGAGGTCATGCTGGCGCTGACGGTGAGTGTCGTTCCCACTCTCCCTCTCTCTGTGTATATGAAGTCAAAACCCAAGCCCCCTGCCTCAGGTGTAATCCATGTCGGTCAGGGTCTCTGCTTACTCTGACCCTCTGTGTCGTCAGGTACTGGAGGCCTGTGTGAAGAACTGTGGCCACCGGTTCCACATTCTGGTGTCCACCCGGGATTTTATCGAAGGGGTTCTGGTCCGGGCAATTATACCAAGGAACAACCCTCCTTTGGTCCTGCATGACAGAGTGCTCAGCATCATACAGGTGAGAAATGCCACGGTTGCCATGGCAGCATGGGGTTGACTGAGGTTGTAACAAATAACCATGTAATAATCATTTTATTATGCCATTCATGATGACCATTTCAGTTCGGGTGAATCGGGTGGTCATGCATATAACATATTGTGCATTCAAGCACAGTTGGAGTCTTGTATACAGCCTGGAGCATTTGGCGCTGTCGCCTGCTTATAGCGTCTCATGGTAATTTGTGCTCTGGTTTTGAAGGCGTGGGCCGACGCATTCCGCAGCTCACCTGATCTGACGGGTGTGGTGTCTGTGTACGAAGACCTGCGAAGGAAAGGGCTGGAGTTCCCCATGACAGAGCTGGACGGCTACTCGCCCATCCACACCCCAGACAGGGTACTAGTACGGCCGGGCATTCCAGGACCGGTACACTCGCTTTACTGCAGATAGCTGGGGGCGATCTATCTCTATCTAGTTTCCTACTGCTGTTTTACTGGGGTTTTCCTTAGTGTCACTCTGCTGGCTTTCATTCTTCTCATGCCTATGCCTTGCTTACTAGAGTTTGCCTGGGAACGGGCCTGCTGTCACTCTGTCTGCTGCACCCAAATCTCCCAAACCTCCCCCCGTCCCGCCCCAGCCCTCTGAGCCCAAACAGAACCAGGAGGGACCCATTGTCTTCACCCCCCAGCAGGTGATGGGACTTGTCACGCTAGAGAGATTTTATATTAGAATTTGGAAAGCCTGGTGCATCTGAGGCTGTATGAATTGTATTCCAGTTAATCACGGACAGCTGTCTTTTGCACGGTGGCTGGAATTCTCTCTCAAATGTCAGTAGAAAAGCCTGTTTTCCTGTGTGTCTCTGTGTTACTTGGTTCATTTTCATTTACACTTGAATCTATATTTGCCTCTGCAAAGAGTATTACTGTTCAGTTTATTTAGTAAACACTGTTGACATTCCAGGTGAAGAAGCTGAAGGCGGACCTGGGAGTGGTGCAAAGCAACCTGACGGTGATGTCAGACATGATGAGCCAGCTGGATCCAGTCACAGCCAAACTCGCAGACATGGAGCTGCTGCAGGTAAAACAAGATTCAGGAGTCAGATGTTTACTGTCTGACTCTGAGCTCTTTCTGTTTCGTCTTCTCTTTCAAGACGACAAAACGATGATAATGTTTTGTTGCTCCGGCCCACTGTGTCTCTAGATAGTGGGTGTCACAGCGGTTAGATTGTTGACTCTCTGCCACAGTAGAGGGAGTGGTGCATGAAAACCATTACCATACAGTCAGTATTTTTGTCATTTTGAGTAACGCTGTCTTACCCTTGCTGATCTTGTACATTACCTCTGCCCCTCTCTGCTCTTCTTTCTGATTGCGTCAGTAGCAGATGTACACAGTGTGCAAGGAAATGCAAGACATGCTAGTGAAGGCGGTCCCTAGACTCAGTGAAGAGAAGCTGATTGAAGAGTTACTGGCTACTAACGATGAGATGAACACCACCTTCACTCGCTACCAGAGGTATTACTCCATATTATCAACAAGATGAGAGAAAGGTCAATAATTCAGCAGGTTGAGTTCTCCATTCTATGAAGTTATATTTTTTCTGTTGTTTACAGGTTTGAAAGGCAAATGTCAAATGGCCAAAATGCAACACAGAAGGTAAGGAACATGCTCATAATGGATGCATTGGCTCAACAGTCATATAATTACATAAAACATTTGTATCATGCACCTTCAAGTTGTTGCTCTTTGTCTCTCAGAGCCCCGTATACGTCAACCTCGCCGACCTCAGTCTTGCAACCAAGTCTGTCAACCAGTCAGGAGTTGCAGCGGTTCCCATCAACAGCTATCTCAGCCAATCAGCAGCTGACACTGTGTCCAGTCAGATGGAAAGACTCAGTAAGTGCTCACAGTATTTCTCTGATATATCTCACAGTGTCAAGTAAGAATTGTATGTGTGGGAGTGTGTATTATGTAATTACCTGTGTACAAGCTTGCATACATACATGTATGCAAGGTGGTATGTGTATGTGTGCCTATACTTTAACCAGTTTAGCATACCATGCACTATATAATTCACTTTCTATTATTGAATTGTTACTGTTGTTCTTCTAGGTACAAGTGAAGCAGACAACTTGGACACATTTTCACAGAAAAAGAACATCTCACAGCGGTACAGAAATACCATTATCATAGCTTTTTACAGCTTTAAAGAGGTACACAGAAAATGCATGAGAAAAGTTTTTGGCATTCCCCTAAATGAATGCTGTGTTAATCTTGCGTAGCCACACCTTCGGCTCAAACTAACGGAGGTCTGGAGAACTTCTTGTCAGAAAATGTTGGATAACGAGACCTTGTGGAGCTAGAGGCAGCCGTTCGATTGGCTCTCCTTTTTTAAGTTTAGCTACACTAATGATAAAAATGGACGAAAACTTTGACTTAAAACTCTCTGCTCTCGACGTCAAATTGAAAGGTTGATTTATCAAACCTGGCCGACAGCCTGTGATGCTTTACATGGGAAAGAGAAATCTATAGTTTTAGTAGTCTGTCCTCTCACATCAATAATGGTGAACAGGCCGTTCTAAAGGCCAAAGGGACTGACGCTGCATATGCTGGTCGAAGTTCAGAGGAAGATTTTGGTTGGTTTGAAGCATGGCGACAGCCCACAACGTCTCCGCCCTTTTCTAACCAACTGTTCTGCTTGAATTTGTCCAGACTTCCTCTAGTTTGAGATGGAGATGTGGCTACGCGAGATTAATGCTGAGTAAATAACAAAGCAAGTGTGGTGGCCATTGATGAACAGGCTGGCATGGTCTACTTGTGGCCATGCCAACCAGTGCTGCAGTGCAGACACTCAGCTCTTTCCCTGGCAAGCTTTTGGAATGCCATTCTCAGTCTTTCTGAGATGCTGATCCTGATTTGGGAAAGTTTTATTCCAACTAATTGCAACCCATTCCTTCTAATTCCTTTAAAAGATATGTGCCAGTCTTTCAATATGTATTAACGTGAACCTTTAGCTTACATGGCTTACATGGTTAACCCAGGAACAAACCTTATGTTTCAGTGAGCAGAGTGAAGTTGCTGTGGATGGCCTGGCTCAAGCTCCGAACACCAGGCTACAAAATGCTGGAACGGTCAGTAAAGATACCATGTTATTCAAGTTTTGAAGAGTTTTACAGGTTTAGTCACAAGCTTTTTATTAGCAGCCATGTTTGATTTTCCCTCATTTATCATGCAACCATTGGGACCACCACAAAATCAAGTATTGAAATATCTTGTTTGTGTTATGAAATGACTAGGATTTGTTATGGAATTCTAAATTTTGAAATGAAAGCAATGGCCTCCGGTCAATCCTGAGATTTTGTGTGTCATTAAATAACAGGCTGACTGTATAGATATTCATTGTGTTTTATGACCTATGTTGGAGCGGAGAGTGGAGAGAGTTCACAGACAGGGGGAAGCACTGCTCTCATTGAGTTACATTGCCAGTTCCTCGTGGCCTGTGTGGATGAATTTCTGTAGGTAGGCTATGCTGTGTTGTTATGTGCTTGTCCTTAATTGTCTAACTGTTTGTGCTTAAAATTACTGTGTGTGTGTGTGTGTGTGAAGGATGACAGCCCAGCCTCCACCCGCAGCTCCTCACCAAATTTAGACTGGATGGTAAAAAAGGGAATGGTGGGTCTAGTGCAGAAACTGGCTGTGCCAAAATGTGTGCTGGTTTTATATTGGTGCATTCTTCTACTCTCTCTGCCTCTTGCTTTTATCCTGAGGTTATAATTTACTTTTGCTGTGGTCTGGATAGTGTGTGTTTGTTTGTGTAGAGACACAACATTTTTTGGGTTTGGTGGATGAAGCATAGAGTTAAAACACAATGGTCTGCATGCTGTTTGATATACTAAACAGAATAACAGAATTTCTGAGTTTACATTAAAGCCTTCGGTATACGCTCTGCTGTTCAGTTGCTGTAAAGACTATGGTTTTGTCTGGTTTGCATTGTCCTGATTCTCTACATTGTTGTTGTGCCTTCAGTTCCTGCAGAGACAAACCCTCTTCGTTAATTGCTTTGCTCACAGACATATGGATCCATTTCTTTGTCTGTTCTTGGGTGGTCCTTCTTTGTTGGTGGTTTGGAAGTTTTGTGATAGTTTACCAGTGGTCCACATTGAACTTTCTGTAAATATTGGTACTTAGTTTGCTCTTTCTCTCTTAGGTTCCTGTCAGTCAGTCTAGTATAATGGATGATATTGAGAAATGGCTGGCCATGGAGGATGAGGTGAGTGGCTGGTTTACTCCATTTACTCATACAAAGCATTTAGCATTTGGTTTTGTTGCATGTACATGCAAACATTTTTCTGTGCCTTAACCTTGGGTAGTCCTCATGTTACATGTTGCACTCAGAAAAGTGCGTGTATCCTTTTTTATTTTTTAAATGTTCAAGTTGTGTATGTGTAAAACATAATAAAATATGGCCTTTCTATTTGCGAAACAGGACGATGATTTTGATGATTCAGATGGTGTGACCAGTGAAGGTGAGATTCTTTCTAATCTGTTTCCTTTTTGCATTTAGTAGCTTTTTATCTTTCATTCTCATATTTGGAGTTATACTGCACCTGCAGGGTGCAGTATAACTCCAGTATAGTTGTCTCTTGTCTCCAAAACCTACACTAGGTGTATAGTTTTGTATAATGCCAGCCTACATGCCACAACACTTACTGTACATATACTGTATATATGATTCACATTTGCACATCATGCATATTGCTGTAAAATCACATACTTATGTCTTCAGTTTTCACATATCTCCATCATCCATATCCATATCCATATCTCCATCGTTATATTCTGCATATTAATGGTATTTTCATAATGGCTCCAATATTTTCATGGTTCCACCATTTCATACTGTGTATTGTTAATACTTATATTTTTCTATATCTATAGTATGTATATGTATATATACACAGCACATATTCATAATTTAGTAATCCATATTTAATTACTCTGATATTTAATTATGACTGCTAGAAACATATAAACTGTAAGTAACTGCAGTAACATCTGTAATTCATTAATTCCCGTATTTCCAACCAATACAGTCTACTTAACATCAACACGTTTTTATTGTTTTATTATTTTTTGCACATTTTCTATTTCATATTTCATATTGTGTGCTTCTATTCTATTTGTCTTTTCCCCTGCTTAATCCTATTAATCTTGCTGCTGCAACAACCTAATTTCCCCACAGGTGTCAATAAAGTTTCATCTCATCTAACCCTGCTTCACCTCCTCTGCAGAGTTTGACAGGTTTTTGGCAGCGAGAGCAAAAGCAGCGGAGCGACTGCCGTCCCTGAGCGCCTCCTCGCAGGACGCCAACCACTCCCAGTCTTAGGCCACACTTGAGCCTGTCAGACTCACAATACTAATGAAGATCCTTCCCCGTGGACTGAGAGAAGGAACGTCTTATTGCTGAATGGATGAATGACATGCAGCGAGACAGTAACGTGGAAATGAGAAGTGCAGCCCTTACCTAGAGAAAGGATGATACCAGAGTACAATGCTATTTATTATGGGCCAAGCTTCTTTTTTAACTGATAAAATATTGTTACTTGATGAAGCACAGGGGGTTTCCCTGGACACTACTATGAGGAGTTATCCATGTGTGGAATGCAAACATTTGCACATTTTATATGGTTTCATTCCTGCTGTTAAAGAAGAGAAAGAGAAGGAATATTGTTACAGAAACTATTGCAACATACAGTATGTACTCCGGTAAATGTCAAACATCATGGTGGGTCACAGACAACCATGGTGCACATCACTATCAGAGTAGCAAACACTGTATACTTGTATGTGAGAGAAGCTCGGCTATAGTGGAATAGTTTGATGCTTGTAATCACATCATTATTAATGTAAGCAGCTGTCACAGAAAACTGACACAAGATTTTTTTTTTTTTACATCTAACATTCTCTTGTGAAGATACTTGAAGTTTAACAGATCTTGCAGAATGTCATGATGGAAGACTGTCATATTAAACTCGTTTATTAACTGACAATCTGCCTGTTTTCATTCTTGAAGGCTGGGGGTGAGTGTTGAGTGTTAGCACTGCGATAAGGTTCCTTAAGGCATGTAATCCAGTTCATGGCTTTGCAGATATAGGAGTTGACAAGCACACCAAATCCAATCCAATTGCTTGTGTGTGTGTGTGTAGGGGGGCAAAGACAAGGAACAAGGAATATACTGTATATGTTTTTGCTGTTTGTATAGTGTTATCTTTTTAACCTTCATTCTAAATGACAAGTTAAAGTAGTTTTTAATTACTGCATAAATCATAGGAAATCTATTAGTGAGAATTGAAAAGCAGTCAAACAGTTTTATAAGGTAAAGTTTATAAAGCAACGTTGTTACACTGAACAACTCAGGAAATGTTTACTCAAATATGATTGGACTAAAAAGGGCCCTGCCAGAGCGCTCTGGCATATGATTGGTCCACCGCGCTACGCCCACCCAGATTACGTGTTAACACGTGACCTTTTCGGCCACCCCTAGCTCGTGTGTGATCCTCTCCTTTCGCTTGCATGTAGAAAAATCTGACAGGACTTCACCATGTCTCTCGGAACAGCTGTCCGTAGTTTTGTCAGACCGGTCGGGGGCATTCTGCGGCCCCCGGCCTCGGTCTTGAACCGGGGCTACGCCGCTATCGCCGAAGCCAGATCGGTGCTGGAGAACGAGCTGGACTCGATCCGAACGGCGGGGACGTGGAAGGGAGAGAGGATCATAACGTCCAAGCAGGGTCCTCAGATCAGCGTGGACGGCAGTCGTGGCAGTAAGTAGCAGCTAGCTTGACAGCTTATTTCATGGCTGTTGACTTTTCCTTGTCCTTAAACGCGATCCAGCACCTAACTGAACTTGTAGCACTGCTTGTCAGTTGGGGCCCACTTCTGCCACGACGTGTCATCTCGATGTTGGTCTCCTGGATGTCACTTACTAGTTAGCTGCTCTTTAGTCAAGCGCACAGGTTTGCTGGTGTCTAGTTGCGCTCAGTACCTCAGTTTTTTCACATTATAAAGCTGATCATTTATTTCTGGAAAATATTTCAGAAATTCACCGGTCAATATTTCACACTGATGATTCTGTTCTCAAAACTATTTTGCAATGAAAGGAAGATCTCAACATGACTCATAACTTCACAGTAACCCATGATGTGCTTGGCTTTCATGTCAGTAAAAGGAAGCATAATTATTCAGTTTGAAATGAACCTCTTCATATGTGCCCACTTTAGCAGATACTATTGTTGCATTGTAGCCACAGCTTGTATAGCAGCCAGTTTATTACCAGTGGTGCTGAATCTCTGACTCAGTCTTCTTACTGTCCTGCCGCTAAAGCAGCAGGTCAGTGTTTACACTTGTCCATTCATTGTGAACCTTTGCCAGAGATTGACACTGCTAATTTATGAATGGCCTATTGACTGCAGGCCATGTCCTCTCATGTGTGAAACTGACTGTGTTGAATTCATCCGGATGGCAGTCTTTCATATCTCCCCCCCTCTTTGTTCTGTAGTGGTCGCTTTATTGTTCTGTCCTTGCCAGTCACCTTTTTGCAAAAAAGACACGCAGAGAGAAATTCTATTGGAGGTTTTCATTTGTTGTATCCCTGTCCAGCAGGCCGTCATGCAAGGTCATGGGGTTCTCCTGCAGATTTGAGTTCGCCACTGTGTTCATTTGAGGATGACCTGCTTACCTTTGGGTTTCTAAGCTACATGACACTTTAAACAAATTCTCTCTCTCTCTCTCTCTCTCTCTCTCTCTCTCTCTCTCTCTCTCAGCCATATTGAATTTCTGTGCCAACAACTACCTTGGTCTGTCCAGTCACCCAGAGGTGGTGCAGGCAGGGATTGATGCTCTCAAGACATACGGTGCAGGACTGAGCTCTGTCAGGTTCATCTGTGGCACACAGGTATGATGGGCTAAATGCTGCTCAATCAGCACATTAGTCTAACGCATGGATAATGTATGACTATATGGTATCTAACTTACATGGGACTTAATCATTTCATTCTGTAACATGGGATCAATAGGATCTACACAAAAATCTGGAGCAGAAGCTAGCGGAGTTTCATCAGAGGGAGGACTGCATCCTGTATGCCAGCTGTTTTGATGCCAACGCTGGGCTGTTTGAGGTATGCCTTCTTTCCACTATAGCAGTGATTTCATAGGAAAAATGTCAGTCTTTACTGATCCTGTAGTGAGGTTCTCTTCAGTCAGCTGGGTTCATCCTTCTTAACTTCCCCTGAGCAAGACTTTGAAGCTCTACCAGCTCCAGCGCTACTGTTCTGTAGCTGACCTCTGACCTCCTTAGAGGGGGTAAGCAGAAAGAGAATTTCCCATGGATGATCAATAAAGCATCAAATTGTTATTACACCAGGTTCTGTTGGGCCCAGATGATGCAATCCTATCTGATGAGCTGAACCACGCCTCCATCATCGACGGGATCCGTCTGTGTCGGGCAAAGAGGCTCCGCTACAAACACATGGACCTCAGCGATCTGGAGACCAAGCTCAAAGAGTCCCAGGTAAAGCAGCTCTACTGCTGGGTATGGACCTCTTCTAGTCCTGTAGGAGGAACAGGTTTATATTGTTAAATAGTTATACCTCTATCCTGCAGATTATCATAGCTTGTTACATTTCATTGCACTCATTTTGGAGATATTAGAGTTTCATCACTTGTAATTGGGACACTTTCAGTTTCATAAGTTGAAACTGTTTTGAAACAACTGACATTTATTTGTAACCAGATATGCCCGTTTCTGTAAAGTGGCTTTTCATATACACAAACAGAATTATTGTGCAGTATGTTATGCTGTGATACAACATCTAATCTTATAATACCTTAACATGGCATTATTAGTATCATATTGTCCATCCCGTCGAGAGTGATAACAAAATACCCAAACATATTAGCAGTTTACAAAATCCAAAGGTACCATTATCCTTTAGTGTAGTGTATAATCCTTTTGAAATCATAATCCATCAGAGGAAAAATAATGCTTGTTCACTGTCTCACATTAAGAGGATTTCCTTGCTTTTAGCCTGTGGAGCAGCCTAACTATTCTTATTGTGCACTCCCTAGATATTTCCCAATACTTTACCAGCATGCATTGCATCATTTACTGTGTGTGCATTCTGGAAAAAACCTGATATTGATACATTGCTAGTCTGGGTTAAAATGCCCACTCACTACAGGAGTCCTCTGTATATTTACTACAGTTAAATGAAGGTGAATTATGCGTTCCAATCTCACTTAACACTAGCAGACAGGACATAAATTATGGTTGATAAATTGCCTGCATTATAGGTACAGTCTTGCTAGGAAAATGGAGTAATTAGACCGTGTCGCATTAAAACCTGTATTACTGAGGCCATAGGGTCATGTCAGGGTTACAGTATTGATTATGCTGTGAAAGGCCGGTATTTGCTCCACTGACCATAAAGACCCTCTCCTCCCCCTCAGTCATCTCGTATGCGCCTGGTGGTGACAGACGGAGTCTTCTCTATGGATGGAGATGTGGCTCCTTTACAGGGGATCTGTGGCCTGGCTGAACAGTATGGGGCCATGGTGTTCATCGATGAATGCCATGCTACCGGTTTCCTGGGGCCCCGGGGCAGGTGAGAGGGAATTTCAGTTTTATTTCAATTCACAATCAAGTGAAAAACTATTTTTTTCACCTTGTTGGCTAATTCATAATGTACACCTATGTAACAATAAATGCCAGAAAAAGAAATTTGATTCTCTAATTTTTTTATATCAAAATACTGGAAATTCCTGGAAAACAGCATATTTTTAGCGGTTACTAAAAATTCCAACGTACATAAAAATTCCAACCAGAAATACCATCACAGATTTTTTAACACCCCTCCCATCATATAACACCTGCAACTTTACAACTTTCAAGGTGACACAAGGGGCAACATGGTATGGCAGTGTAATTTTGCACCATGGCTGCGATCCTGGTGGCTGGAATGTATTTATTGTTAAGAATCTGAAATTTGAGACAGCTCAACATCAAATCATTTTTGAGCATTTGAACACTTTTCAACAGTCCCTCCCCGCATTATTTAAACTGGAAATACGTTGAATTACGGAAGCAAGACACCATCAAAAATGCTGTTTCCTTGATACAAAGGCATTACACACTCTACATGACACAAAATCACGGGAATGAAATCGCAAAACATTGATCGAGGTTGTGTGATGCATAAGAGTTATGGGAGGCAGAGAAGATGAGACAGAATTGGACAGAGGTCAGGAGAGTATTTATCAGCTTTATAAAAAATGCCTCACCTATTAGTAAAGGCTTTTACTAAAGCTCTGTATCTTCCTATCATTATAAGAAGTTGGTGTTGCAAGACTGACTAATAGTGCTACTCACTGTGATTTGCAGAGGAACAGATGAGCTGCTGGGAGTGATGGACAGAGTTCACATTGTAAACTCCACGCTGGGAAAAGCACTGGGAGGAGCCGCTGGTATGTCTTCCATCTGATATAAATACAGTATATCCTTACTTTGATAACATATTCAAGTTCTGCTTATGAATTGCCACAACTCTGACTGTCTGTAAACACCTTGACAAAACCTACATGTAGGCTCCTTTTGTGCATCTCATGATTTATCAATACAAAGCATCTGATGTAACGTGTTCTCTCCATTCTGTTTTCTGTCAGGTGGCTACACAGTTGGCCCTAAGCCTCTGATCGACCTGCTGAGGCAGCGCTCACGGCCGTACCTCTTCTCCAACTCCCTCCCCCCTCCTGTGGTGGGCTGTGCCACCCGGGCCGTGGAGCTGCTGCTGGCGTCCAATGAGATCGCAGAGAGCATGACGGCCAAAACCATGAGGTGGGTTTGCACGGGGGGTTGGGGGGTGCGGCTGTTTAGGCCTTTGTGGTTTGGTGTAAGTGGGAGACGCCCACTTGTAGCTTATCACTGCACTTTTTACTTGAGTTGAGGGTTTACATGCTCCTTTTGAATGATTAATAAGTTTCTTAGTTAAAATCCATTCAAAACCCATGGAATGTCTTCAAAAATGTGTTGTGGTCAGTTTGAAAGCAAGACTGCTTTTCTTAATTCTTCAAAAGTTGACCGTTTGGAGATGTGAGTTTTTCCTCTGACAGCAGAATTATGCAACTGTTGACTTAGGCCCTCTGACAAAAACAGATAAGCCTTTTTCTTTTAGTTTGTTTTCACACAGAATGCATGTTCGCTTATGGGAATGAAAGGGAAAACGATTGAGAGGAGAAACTGTACAAAGTTTTTAGTAACAACAGTAACCAGCTGAAGCAATAACAAGCGATTCCATGGAACTTCTATTCTTGTAAACGTGTAGGAGGAATAATTTTGTTTCCCTTCTTGTTTCTTTGACCTTGTCCCTCTATAGTGTCGAGAACACCCACAGCTGCCCTTGGGCCTGATGTGCAGCTGTCTGTTGCTCACTGAAGTAATAATACCAAACATCTTTTTCAGAAATAGTAATCAAAATAACCTTTTGAGATATGCAACAGGTGTGCCCTCACTTCCAGCCGTGTCTAATAAAAAACTATCATTAGGATAATGACACCAGTCATTTTTATAATGCTATACATTATTGCCCCTAGGTAAGTGGGGTGGTGCTCAGGTGGGAAAAAAAATCCCAACACAAGTAGACAGTAACATTTTCATCATAGATCAAATCCTATGCAACACAGCAATTCACAGTTTCCACAGACCAGCATAATGGTCACAGTATTGACGTCTAATCATATTAATCCAAAAACCACACAATACAAGTAAAGACTCTTTGATCACAGAAGGATACCAGTAAAAATCATCACAAAATGGAATGGCAGCAATTCATCTCCATAAAATATAGCCCTTATTTAGAGAAATGGCTTATAAGTCATCATTAAAATTCACCCTCTGGTCTGTGCTCATCCACTTTACTCTCAACCCTGTTCCCAGGAGCACATTCGTACCACATAATAGAGCTGATCATATGTTTATCCATAGTGGTGCACATTCTAAAATGCTGTATCTACTATCAGCCACCCTGTCCTTGAGACACTGAATCCCTACCAGCTTTACGAGCGCTCTTCTTTAGCTGACCCTGTCCTCTGATCCTCTGGTGGGGGGCTAAGCAAAGAGGGATCAATAAAGAATGACATTATTATTACTAAAAAAGTTTGTCTCTGCCCACTCCCAGGTTCAGGAACAGGATGACGCAGGCCGGGTTCACCATCGCGGGCTCGGCTCACCCCATCTGTCCTGTGATGCTGGGGGACGCACGGCTCGCCTCTCTGATGTCCGACGACATGCTGAAGCTGGGTGAGACACCTCATCCACTGGACTGACGACAGCTGAAATTATATAGGAAGAGTTTCATTCCAAAATGAGAGATCCACAGTGTAAAAAAATCTGAAACCTACTCTTACAAAATGATTGGTAGCGTTTAAGTATAGACTATGGAGTATAATTGAGGTTAAAAGCTCACTGATTTAGTACCATATATGATTTTCATGATCAGTTAACTTTTTTGAAATATGGAACAATGAATAATAGGCGGCAGTGTTTTTTCAAAAATGGTTACATAGCATTTAGGAATAAAACCCTTCATATTTATCAGTACATGTATCCTGAATGTGAGACAATGAAACATCAACATCATGAAACAAACATCAACTGCATGACATTGAATCTTATCATGTACAGAAGATGTTTGAATTACAAATGCAGTGATAATTATCAACCACTAGAGGAAGACACAGTGGCACATTTTAAAAGAATACAACATTTGATACACATTAACCAGCTTGAATACCACAACAGATGGGTGATGATCATCTATTTTGAAGAACAGTTGTTTTCTAGCTCTTTCATCACACTTCTCTCCTCTCCTCAGGTGTGTATGTGATTGGATTCTCCTTCCCAGTCGTACCGAAGGGCAAAGCCAGAATCCGCGTCCAGATCTCAGCAGCCCACACAGACGAAGACATTGACCGCTGCGTTGACGCTTTCATCCAGACAGGCAAGAAGCATGGAGTCGTGTCCTAAATTAGTACAGACGAGGAAGAACCAGAAGGATTTAGCAGCCAGCCAGCCAGTATGAATTACTAAAAAGAAATGGAGCCGCTTGCCCTTGCAGACCTTGCAGACTGTTGCAGAGCACAGACTGTTACTTACAAGACCTATGAATGACGTTGATGAAAATATTAGTTACATTGGCAGGTCAACTGTGGTTAATGTTATTTTTGTGTTTGCTTTTCTCAGCTGAATAAAGAACTTTTGCTAACAAGTTGAGGTGTTCTTATTGATTTTCGGGAAGAACATTGAGGTTTATTTATTCCAAGGTTCCTACACTGGTGTAGAAAGTCTTGAAACATATATGAAAAATGAATTTGATTATTTCCATGTCTTCAAGTTTGGAAAATGCACAAATGATCTGGAAAGTATGGGGGGAAATGTTCTTATTGAGTCCTAGTATGCATTGACTGTACAGTTTATGTAACTGTACACCTATTGTCATTCCACACATTGTGATTTGATGATAGTGAAAATAATCATCAGCTATTTAGTGATATGGCCTAGCTGTCATATTGCCCCACAATTATCAGCATATATCATGAACACCATCCAAAATCTTGAAATCCACTAAAGGAGCTGAGGACTTTTTGTTTTCACTTAACTGAGAGGAAGTTTTTCAAGAGTGAAGAAAATAATGCTTATGTATGGAGGACCAAAATAGTCACAATTAAATAAATAAATGTGTCAGTGAAATAAATAATTACATAAATAAATACAGAAATACATAAATAAATTAATAATTGATTGATTGTTTTCATTTAATTGAAAAATTATTAAATATTGCTGAGTCTCTAAACATTTTGAAGCAGTTTACCTGATTGCTAGTTTGTTTACCTGGCCTCTGTCAAAAGTCCAGCTAGTTTCAACTTTTTTAACAGACTGATATTTTCATGCACTGATCTCTATCAATCCATGCCATCCTGCAACGCACAGGTCTCACCGAAGTACATTCATAACTAGTAATTTTTATGTAGTACAAATGCACATGTGAACGCCACCATATTGCGGCGTAAAGAGCGCGTACCATAATTAGGCACCGCAGTGCGCAATGGGCACAAACAGCCTGGCTGCCTCTGACTTGAGTCCACTTGGATCCATGGAGGTAGTGGATTTTCTAATAAGCCATCTTCCATATTAAACTCTTAACTACCTGTGCTATGCTGCCTTGGAATGAAAGGACTTTAAAGTTTACTGTTACTTTAGTGTGCCACCTTTGGCTCAGGATCTTTTTAGAACTGCCTGGGGGATGAAACCTTTCTTAGCTTTCATGTGCTGACTGGGAGAAGAGCTTCATTTTTGTAGCAAAACACTGGGATCAGGTTACTGGTAATTAACACATTAAAGACTACACAACTTTTTGGGAGCCAGTATATGAAAATCATCTCTGTGTCTCTGGTGCATAAATCTACCATGTACACTTGCTAACGGTTTAGCATACAGTATGTTAATTTTTGACATTTTACATCCCTTTAATGTTGACTGTTTTTACATGCATGTGCCACAATTAAAGATATTTTAAAATCAGTTTTGCCATACCACTCGGGCTCATTCACTCCCATTCAATTCCAAACGGCATAGAAAACAACTCTGGAGACTTAATTCAGTCAGTAAAGGTAATCCATCACTGTGAACGAGAGGCTGCCAATCGCATTTTGTAAAACTGCTTCAGAACGATAATATCAGGCAATAAACGTTTACATTTTTAAAGAAGTTTCGTTCATGGTTTCTAGTGTTCAGGAACACTGCAAGAGCTAAGACGAGACAGACTTACTACCGTTTTCTACTTGTAAACAAATATACCGCTTCCGGGTCATTACATGTCCGATTTCTGCATTTTCCACTCCAAAATAAAACTTTTAACCACTAGAACACAACAACTATAACAACTTAAATCTGGAGTCAATTGGATTTAAGTTTTGGTTGGTCAGTTGGTCGGTCGGTCACATGCAACACATGCAATGAGTCATATTTTGGACTCAAACATATGGGAGAGTCGTACACTTTTATTTTAACACAATACGTTCTGCAAACACAAAATGTTTTATGGTTTAGTACAATAGCCTCTTACCATAATGTCTGACAAGGTTGGAGAACACTTTGGGAGGGGCCGCTCCTCCATGCAGAACATTTCAGGATCCTTGATATTCTTAGGTTTGTGCTTGTGGACTGCCCTCTTCAATTCAGACCGCAGATTTTCACTAGGGTTCTGCAAGATGGCCATTGCAAAACCGATTTTGTGTTCCCGCGACCATTTCTGTGATGATTTTGATGTATGTTTGAGGTCGTTGTCTGGTTCAAAGGTCCTTCCATGGCCAAGTCTCAACCTCCTGGCACCTTCTTTCCTGCAACCCTTCCAAAGAGCTTGTTGACATGGAGGAGGTGTCTGTTGATTTTGACACTTGATAACCTCAGCATTCCACTCAACTGTGCAGTTGTGAAACTGCGATCCTTGGGTTCCTCTTTGCCTCCCTCACCATCTTCCTCCCTGTTCATGGGGACAATATGCACATGCGACCTCTTCCTGGTGAATTTGCAACTGTTCCAGATTTCTAAAACTTTTTGATTATTGCCCTGACTGTGCTTAGTGGTATTTTACTATCTGTCTCCTCTGAGTTGAAAGCTCTTTGATTTTCCACAAAGTGATGGATGTCAAATGGATTTTACATGTGTGCAACCTCATATTTTGACCCCAGTGAAACAGGAAATGATGAAAGCAATACAGTTTCTGGATTCTGAGATCAATAAAAAAATATATATAATTTTATTTATTTTATACAATACATTTTGCTCATTTTCATGAAGGGTGACAATAATTCTGGAGTTGACTGTATATGCATATGTATCATGCAATTCCTGTATGATAATTTCTGAATTTTACAATGCATCAATTCACAGTAAATGAAAAAAAAATTGACTGACATGGACTGATTGCAATGCAACACTGAATTTATTTTTTGCAGTGGGATTTCAGTCCCTCTCTGTTTCCTCGGCTGTTTTCCTCAGTGTTTGGAACAGCCGACAGAAGAAGTATCAGACTGGTGTCAGAGGATTGTTGCACCTCCTCCTTCTCCTCAGTGCCAACCACACTGCTGGTCAAGCCTTCCTGAACTGGAGTAATGGCAGGAGCTTCAGTAGGGATAGTCAGAGGAACCAGAGGAGCTTCAGTACGGAGGCTCAGAGGAACCAGAGGAGCTTCAGTACGGAGGCTCAGAGGAACCACAGGAGCTTCAGTAGGGAGGCTCAGAGGAACCACAGGAGCTTCAGTAGGGAGGCTCAGAGGAATCAGAGGAGCTTCAGTAGGGAGGCTCAGAAGAACCAGAGGAGCTTCAGTAGGGAGGCTCAGAGGAATCAGAGGAGCTTCAGTAGGGAGGCTCAGAGGAATCAGAGGAGCTTCAGTAGGGAGGCTCAGAGGAACCAGAGGAGCTTCAGTAGGGAGGCTCAGAGGAACCACAGGAGCTTCAGTAGGGAGGCACAGATGAACCAGAGGAACCAGAGGAGCTTCAGTAGCGAGGCTCAGAGGAACCACAGGGGCTTCAGCAGGGAGGGTCAGAGGAACCACAGGAGCTTCAGTAGGGAGGCTCACAGGAACCAGAGGAGCTTCAGTAGGGAGAATCAGAGGAACCACAGGAGCATCAGTAGGGAGAGTCAGAGACACCAGAGGTGTTGTGTCCTCTTCCAGGCTGGGCTCTTCGCTCAAATCTCCATCAAGGGAGGTGGAGTTCACGGTTCCATCCACTACAGCTGGCTGGGTGGAATCATCTAATTCCACCTAAAGAGGGAGAGAAGCCGTTTGAATTTTAGAAAAAAATTTTTTTTTCTTTTTTACTATAGAGTATCTTATCCAGCTACTCGATCATACATCTGCGCAGGTGTTCTTACCTCTTTAGTGGTCAGCACTTCAGACATTTCCATGTGTTTCTGTGGCTCGAACATCACACAGATTTCCCCCACTGTGACGTCAACGATCCTGGTCAGCAGCTCTGGCCCAAAGCGCCTCAGCTCCTCCAGCAGGACGTCTGGAGTGTACTTCTCTCTGACCTTGTTCTGGATAGAAAGGACCTTCTCATCCCGGATGGAGCGGGAGAAGGCGGCCTGACGGTCCATGGAGGTCAGAGAGGCGGAGAGCTTATCCTCAACGGCCTTCGTGAGTCCGACGGCCAGGTTGCTGAGCTGCAGCGGGGGTACGGACAAGAGGATCGCCGGATTAATCCAGAAGCCCTGCAGCACTTTGGGCACAACCAGCATCACCACTTCCCGGGGTCCGAGGAGGCTGGAGCTGGGCTGCTGCTTCTCCATCAGGCTCCTGATGGCTTTGTCAGCCAGACGGATGATCTGAGGGTCTCTGTCGATGAGAGTCGCTCAAAATGAGTTGAAATACTCATTTTCTGAAAAGACACAATTTCCCCTCGGGAATCATTCAAGTTTCATCTTCTCTCATAAATGTGACTTACTGAAAACAAGGACTGTTGGCTTCAGGTGAGTTGAGCACGATTCGGGCTAAAAACTCAATAACCATCATTTTCATACTGATGTTCACCTCCCACATCTGAAACAAGAAATGGGATGCACCATTAAGATTTGACATATTTACAGGATCAATCTAGTGTTATGTGATAATTTACTCCAAACTGAGTCTTTTCATGATCTTGGTCTTACCAGCGTGAGGAGAGGCTGGACACTTTTATCAAAACTCTCGAGATCAAACCTCCACAATCTTCAAATGGAAAGAAAACAGAAGGTTCATCTTAACTGTTGCTCTATTTTCTTCTCATTAGTAACAGACTAGCTTAAAGGAATAGTTCACCCAAAAATGAAAATTCAGTCATTATCTACTCACCCCCATGGCAGTAGAAAATCGGGTAAAGTTTGTTAGTCCATACAACAGATGGGCAGACAGAGTTAAAAAAATAACGGAAAATAACCATAAAATAGCTAAAAGAGATAGAGATAAAAAGATCCCAAAGTGACTTGAAAAGACCGACATTTACACCATTATTTAGCTGAAATCGCCACTCTAGCTGTTGATTTAAAAAAACGTCATCATGTGCGCGAACTAGCTTGAATTACCAGAAACAAAACTTCCAGTTTGGCTGTTTAGTTTTAAATCAATTACTTTGTATTTAATTGTCAAATTCAATAAGTGAGCACCCATATTAATGTTTGATGTCATAATAACATTTTTAACTATAAACGCTGCATGTATTATACTGTGCAGAATACATACAGAACAGAGACTAAAGTGGACATCAAACATTAAACCGATTTTCTACTGGCATGGGGGTGAGTAGATAATGACTGAATTTTCATTTTTGGGTGAACTATTCCTTTAACATGAGCAGAGTTGATGATAGATTGAGTGGTGGACTGTCTGTATGTCTCAGTAAGTCTCACCGCTCCCTGAGAGATTTCTTGCCCTGCTCCACCAGCCAGTCAGTCATGTCCTCAGCTGTCAGCTCAGATGGGACCTGCTTTTGTTGCTGAAGCCTCAAAAACTGCACCATCATTTTTTTCTACAAGACAGAAAACATCAGATGTTCTCATGTATAATCATAGGAGACACCTGACGAATTTGTCAGGTGTTTTATTTTGTGTGGGCCTGAAACAAAAGTGGTTCTTACTTGTACTTCATAGTACTTCCACTCCCAGCAGAGCTGTACAGTCTCTCTGTACACCGGTACATTGAACAATGCCTTTGAAGGAAATGAGATAATGTCACTCAAAAGCCTCTTATGCTACATACATACATCAGCTCAAAATCTTTACAATTTAACTGCAATAAACAATGCTCACATACCTTGATGGGTCTATAGATGACCCTTTCTCCTTCAATCCAGTCCATGGATGTTTTGTTACTGGATGACAAATCAACAGTGCAGAAACAACGACACAATAAAACCAACTACCAAACTCACAACTACAGAACAGATGTGAAAGCACTCAAACACAGTTGATACTGGTGGCTGAAATGAACTGAGGGTGTTCAGGGAGAAAGTTTCTGTGGGAGATGGAATGGACTTATTGTTGAGTCACTGGGAGCAGAATTCAGCTCTTTATGACAGACAGATTCTGTTTTGGTCCAGCTGTTCAGGCAGAGCCAAGGAAAATAAATGTCTGGGCAAATATGATGATCAAGATCGATCAATAAGTTGCCTTTACATTTTTTATTTAATCACACAGGAATGTCTTTTTGCAAGGCAACACTTGAATAGATGTTAATCCTGTGTTTTGACTTGGTTAGTTGGTTGGTATTGGGAGTGTAGCCTACATTGCCCTAAAAAACTGCCAGGTGTATCAGCACTTTTATATCCTTGATATGCACACTGTGTAACATTTTGGTCAACATTGCAGGATTACACAGCCCAAGTAGATGGATAAACACTCTCACATTGTCTACATGGCAACTTCTAATGCTATGGTATTATGCTGCAAGTCTGACTTCACTTCCTGTTGACCGACACGTTGCCTTGTCATCTTCTCCAAAATGTTGCTTGTTGTATCACAAGCTTTAGGTCCAAGATGCACAAGCAACATTTTGAAGCTGTGGAGAAGGGAAGTATCGCTTACAACAGGATGGGTTTGGCAAGCAGGACAAAATCAATGTAAACACACTGGCTATCGGAGAATAATGAAAAAATACTTACATACTTTACATTGCTTCACAACACTTCCCATGTATCATGGCCCTTATTCCTCCCTCTAACACATTACAGAGTTGATTTATTAAAAAGTAACTTTTACTTTAAATGAGCTACTTTTCTTTTTAATTGAGTAGGTGTTTACACCAGTGATTTTCCTTCTGCTTAAGTAAAATCTCAGCAGACGCTTCCACAAAATTGAGCGTCACAGGGCTGTTAGACTCTTAGTCTTGTTATGCTATAGCCTGTAGGTTCATAACTTATAAAAACAAAATCTCAATCTTCATCACTTTAGGTTTCTGGCTAACTCTGCTAACTTCAAGTATGTAAACAAATCAAGTTATGCTTGAAGTTTCACAGGAAGAGAGATCTTCTGCCATTGAAAGTGCATTCTATTAATAGAATTGTAGGCCTATTTTACCAATCCCCTAAACAAGCCTGGCAGGTTTACATGTGTGCCATTAAAATTAGCCAGCGTTAGAGCTGACACAGGTTCTCATTTCCTCACTTTTAGGATAATGCTAGTCGCCTATAATTACTTAACATACTGTATGCTAAAGCATTAGCATGTGCACCAGACAGAGCTATCAGAGATGATTTTGGTGCTAATAGGCTACTCTCGTCATTTGCATGTTGCAAGGGCACCAACTCACCTGAGAACTGCTGGTCAGGGATTATGGCTGAAACTAGTGCCTCTAAATACACATAGACACTCTAATCATGCATGTGTTCCTGGTAGATTGGCACTTTAGCATACACTGATGATAGAGTGATAGTAGGCTCCTATTAACACTACCAAGGCCAAGCCACCGTCAATTAACTCCTGTTTCGAGTTTTAGAACTGAAATCTCTCAGCTTTCTAAATGTGTTGGTAGACTTTCAAAATCATGTAAGGAAATAGTGGTTATGCTTTGCTTCCTTCAGTTGACAGGTAGTTTTACAACTGTTAGACCACTTTTCAACCAGTGGTTTGGCATTGCGAGCCAAAACAGATTTTGGCTCACAATGCCTATACTCGTAACACCCCGCCACAGGCTGCATGTGCAGTAGGTGACATAGGTGACGTAGTAGGTGTATTCTACACCTGTACGGCAGATGGCACACTCCTACAAATTTTAAGTGTAACTATCTGCCACTTGAGTAGGAGTTGAGTATGAAACATGGAATTTCATGAACATTCACATTTTAACACTCAGTGATTTCCTTTTAAGTAAAACCATTTTCCATGCTTTTATTTCAACCCAACTTTAAGAGCCACATAATCACCACCAAGAAATGGCTGCCCATCAATAGCTGTGGGTTTTAACGTTAATTGCCTTGTCACAAAGACAGTAAACTGTAAGTACACTGAATCTATCTGCAGAGCTGTAAGCAACGGAGAGAGCACTGCACTAACATTGTCCAGTGGAGCCAAAAAAACAATCTATGCACTGTACTGTAGGGTGCTTTGGACAGAAGCGTCCACTAAAAGGTACAAGCCAAGCCCATTTCCACTCACATTGTTGATCCAGGAGATGTAGGCGCTGACGCGGGTGAAGACGGAAGGCTTCTTGGGGTAGTTGCAGTCCATGCTGAAGCTCACCACACCGTGGACGTCCCAGGAGCCGTCAGGGTTCTGGCAGTTCAGGGGGCCACCAGAGTCTCCCTGAGGGGTAACAGAGCCAGACGTGATGTTCAAGCAAAAGATTGCGAAAACATTTGAAAAATAAAAAAACGTTTTTATGAAATAAAAATACAACTAAATATAGTCATGTTATTATGAAGACAATAATTATGAAATAATATTTATAAAGAATAAAATCAATCAATTATTAATTTATTTACTGATTATATTATATATTTCTGTACTTATTTCTGTAATTATTTATTTTACTGACACATATTTATTTATTTAATTATGACTAATATGGTCCTCCATACTTATGCCCATATGTTTTGGAATCCTACAATAGGTTTTAACAGGTTCCAAGAACCCAAAGGTCATGAACTCCACTCAACACATGCTCTAACAGTAGGACAAGAGTCACTATGCCTCAACAGATGGATACATATAAACAGCAGAAATCTGAAATCTGTGGTGTTCTCATACAGGTTTGGAGATGTATGGACAATGACATTTTGGATGAATATTGTCCTGCTGTATAATGATTAGACATTTTATGTAGGTGAACAATCATGTAATTTCACATACAGTGATGTATTCTGAAGAAAGCTTCTGCTGTAGAAGCCTCTGCCATATTGAGCTGACTGTTATTTTACTCAGCCACAATCAGCATATTGAATAGACCTACTGACCAAAATCCATATCCACTGAAGAAAACGAGGTCTGTTAAAAAGTGTGGAGTTTTGAAATCTCTTATTTATGATGGTAAGGGTGTGTTTTAGAAACTGTAGCTATATTTTGGATATTAACTGTATGTTTCATTATTCCACGTTGTTGCTTCTCTCCTCCCAAGGACTTCCTCCTGTTGTCTTTTTCGCGCCACCAGTACTCACAAGTCCCACCTCATACCTAAGACACACCTTCCCTAAAGCCCGTTGACCAATAAAAACAGGCAGCCTTTCCTTTCAACCAATCAGAGAATAGAAGGGGGCGTTGAGAGAAGCGGCTCGCGGGAAACAGACGGGAAGTGGAAGTTTTGCCGCGAAACACATATCGTGGGCAGCTTTTGTCTCTGGCATCTCGCTCGGTAGTCTCCAAAAGTGTTTACTTTTACCGAACAAAATCTAGTGCACGTTATTTACTAATTTGTTCCTACAGTGTTGTTGATCGTCTCGGTTCAGTATGTCTGGTTTTGACGACCCCGGAGTGTACTACAGCGACAGCTTCGGAGGTGGAGAGGGACCCGGCGGGGATGAAGGCGGACAGAAGCGGACACAGATCAAGAAACGGTTCCGTGAATTCCTCCGGCAGTTCAGAGTCGGAACCGACCGCACCGGTTTCACGTATAAATACAGGTAAGAAGACCCACGAGATGTAAACAGTGATGAAGTCGTAAATAACGATGGGTAAACTATGACCTCTAGTCAGTGAGCTTCCTAGTCAGTGAGCATCGTGAAGCAAACAGCAACAAAAATCACTTGTAACGTTGCTTTCAGAAGCGTTACATTCTGCCTTTCCCCTTTATAGACCCTGTCTTTTTATAAGTTACCTTAGTTTGGTACTGTTTCTATGATATGCACTATGTATTTATACCATTAAATACTCAAGTGGGCTTAAATAATGTGGATAAACTGTATTTCGCTAATAAAAATATTGCATGTAGGGTGTGTTTACTCTCTGCTAACGTTATCCCTGTAACGTTACATAAAGAAGAAAAAACTAAAACTGAATAGCACATAGCTCATTATCTGACTCGGTAGGCAGTTTTTTCCTATACAATGACGTGAGTGAAGTGACTTGTTTTCACGTCACATTTTCCCTAGCTTGAGTTATGTACTTTTTAATGTAACTATCCCTTTTCATTCCCCCTTCAAATAACCTGTGGTGGCTTTACTGCCAGTGCTAAGCTAATCAGCCAGATAACTTCAGCCATCAGTTAGTAACCTGCCTTGATATGTATTGTTCTCTCTTGTTTGGGTCTGTGGGAGAGTTGGTCCATCACCATATCCTTATATTGCTGTAAAGATTTCCTCCTCTTGCAGAAGACAGGATGAGTTAGTTGACCTCTGCCTGTGTGTTTTTCCTCAGAGATGAGCTGAAGAGACACTACACCCTGGGGGACTACTGGGTGGAGGTGGAGATCGAGGACCTGGCCAGCTTCGATGAGGATCTGTCTGATTGCCTTTACAAGCTGCCTACCGAGAACCTGCCTATGGTGAGAATGAACTGATAAACTGGTATAGCGAAAGCTGCCTTACAGCCCCTAACCATGATGACTGACCCATCGTTTCACAAAAGTCTCTTGTATTTTATTGAGATTGTCTTGAAATCACACACGATCACATAATGTACAAGCTGTTGTCACAGTGTTATGAAAACTCCCCTCTAACCCTCTGGTGATGGTCTGATTGATAGCTGGAGGAAGCAGCCAAGGAGGTAGCGGATGAGGTGACCCGTCCCCGGCCTGTAGGGGAGGAGACGGTGCAGGACATCCAGGTCATGCTGAAGAGTGATGCCCACCCTGCCTCCATCCGCAGCCTCAAGGTAAACCACTGCCATTCCCTGTGAAATTTAAGGGACGATACTGTTGTTTTTAGCTAGTATAATTCACTGTCGGTCGATTTAAAAAAAAATGCTCTGACTTTTTTTATAGAAGCATAGAAACAAGTAATGCACAGTCCGCTTGCAAGGTAGCCTTGATCATTACTCCCTAGTCTTTGGCTTTCCCTCTCATTTCCCCCTAGTTATGACCCGCAAATTCACCATATTTCTCTTCTGTCTCCCCTGTAGTCTGAGCAGGTGTCTCGTCTGGTGAAGGTGCCCGGCATCATCATCTCGGCCACACCAGTGAGGGCGAAGGCCACCCGAGTGTGTTTGCAGTGCCGCGGCTGTCGCACTGTCATCAGCAACATTCCTCTGCCTCCAGGCCTGCAGGGCTACGCTCTGCCACGCAAGTGCAACACGTGAGTATGACCATCTGAATTGATGACCTATCAGGAATGACTTGGGTGTATGTTGAATTTACTTATATCACGTGTGCAAATGCAAAAAAAATTTTTTGCATTTACTGCATTTGTATAGAGCGTTACAGTGCTTTACAGAGAATAAAAACGAGGTGTCAGAAGAATAAAATGGGCGAATGGAAGTAAAAAAGTTTGAGCGTATTCTATAAAAGCCAGCCTGCAGAAATCTGTTAGAGGTGACTTGAGATTTGATTTTTTTTTTTTTTTTTTCCCCAACCTAGCCTCCTCAGCCTAGGAGCACAGATGGCAATGATATTGGTTTGAATGGTTTTGGCCTTGTGTCTAATAAGTTCTCTCCCTTCTCTCCTCAGTGACAATGCCGGCAGGGTGAAATGTCCTGTGGATCCCTACTTCATCATCCCAGATCGCTGCATTTGTGTTGACTTCCAAACCCTCCGCCTACAGGAGTCCCCCGATGCCGTGCCGCACGGAGAGATGCCCCGTCACCTACAGCTCTACTGCGACAGGTAAGCTACACGTTCTCAAGACGCCCTTATATTTGGTCTTTGTATAATAGGATTCTTCATTCATATGTGAGCACCTGTCAGCAGACCATGAGAAATCAACCACTTTACGCTTTTTAAATGTGTAAACCTCAGACTCTGTTTCCCCTCCCCCCCTTCTTTCTCAGGTACCTGTGTGACCGTGTGGTCCCAGGGAACAGGGTGACCATCATGGGTATCTACTCCATTAAGAAGATGGCTGCTGCAAAGACTAAAGGCAGAGACAAAGGGGCTGGTGTGGGCATCCGTGCATCCTACCTGCGTGTGGTTGGCATCCAGGTGGACACAGAAGGGGCAGGTAAAGACCATTTCCTGCATCAAAACATGAAACTATATGATATATTAGTGTGATCCATATCAGTATAGTATTATACTAAGTAGGAAATTAACGCCAGTTATCAGCCAAATGCCAAATTTTTCTTTCCTTGTCCCTTTGAGGTCGTGGAGCCACTGGATCAGTCTCTCCACAGGAAGAGGAGGAACTGAGAGCGCTGGCTGCTTCTCCCGACGTCTACTCCTCTCTGGCGCGCTCAGTGGCTCCCTCCATCTACGGCAGTGATGATCTGAAGAAGGCCATCACCTGTCTGTTGTTTGGTGGTTCAAGGAAGAGGTGAGACAAAGGAATGTCCGCTCATTGTTTTCTGCCTGTATCGGTACAGTTTATTATGCCTCTTCTCCTTTTGCTTAATGGTATTGCCTCCTGTCCCTTAGACTCCCTGACGGTCTAACTCGTAGAGGGGACATCAACCTGCTGATGCTGGGAGACCCCGGTACAGCCAAGTCTCAGCTGCTCAAGTTTGTGGAGAGGTGCTCTCCAATTGGGGTAATTATCCATTTGCCTGTACTGATTAAACTTTACTTAACTGCAAATTGCATCAAATAATCAAAGTTCCTTTTCTATTAAGTGCTATCTTTGGACCAGACTTATAATAAGTTGTGTGAAGCCAGAGAAAGCCAGTGTGTTTGTAAATCTTGTCCACCACTGATACTAAGCATCCATTTGTCCTATCAGGTTTATACCTCCGGTAAGGGCAGCAGTGCTGCTGGTCTGACTGCCTCCGTGTTGAGGGACCCCAACACTCGCGGGTTCATCATGGAGGGAGGGGCCATGGTGCTGGCTGACGGTGGAGTTGTATGCATTGATGAGTTTGACAAGGTAAAGAGACGTCGACTAGCAGGAGTTGTCAAGCATTTAACTTGATTTGTGTCATAGGACCACACAAACAAAGCTATACTTCTTTGTTCCTCAGATGAGAGAGGATGACAGAGTAGCCATTCACGAAGCCATGGAGCAACAGACCATCTCTATTGCCAAGGTAAGTGCTTTTTTGTTAAAAATATACCGCACATTCCTTACTGTATTGGGGAGATTGACTTACTTTGTACACATAGTTACCTCGCAAATTGACCTTTTGACTCCTTCCAGGCTGGCATCACCACAACCTTGAACTCTCGCTGCTCAGTGCTGGCTGCGGCTAACTCCGTGTTCGGCCGCTGGGACGACACAAAGGGGGAGGACAACATTGACTTCATGCCCACCATCCTGTCCCGTTTTGACATGATCTTTATCATCAAGGACCACCATGACCAGCAGAGAGACATGGTGAGGAGACGCATGTATTTGTATTGTTTTTAGAGTTTGGTAACAGGGGCAGCGGTAGCCTAATGCACTTTTTGGCTGGAAGTTGGCCAGTTCAAATCCTTGGACCAGCAGGGAAAATTTGGGTGGTTTTTATTTCCACATAAGTGTGGAAGAAGAGTTTTGATTCTGTTGAGTCTCATGATGTTTAACCCCCCCTCTCTTTGTAGACCCTGGCTCGTCACGTGATGAATGTTCACCTTAGTGCTCAGACACAGACTGAGGGTGTGGAGGGAGAGATTCCCCTGGCTACATATAAGAAATACATAGCCTATGCCAGAACGTGAGTCTCCCTGAATTCTCCTTTCTTTCAGACGGCACTAATGCAAAATTCATCTCTTGTAAATTGATTTTGTATACCTCACTCACCACAAAGTTATTCTGTATACTGTCATGTGGTCATTACTGATATTTGGTATGAATGTCTCCTGGCAGTAAATGCGGTCCTCGTCTCTCTGCTGCGGCTGCTGAGAAGCTGAAGAACAGATATGTGGTGATGAGGAGCGGAGCGAGGGAGCATGAAAGAGAGAGCGACAAAAGACCCTCTATCCCCATCACTGTCAGGTATGTGTGTGTATAAAAATCCCCTAAATGTCTACTCATCAGTGATGAACATTTATCGTCTGATTGTTTGATGCTCCTAAGTAATCATTCATCTCTTCTCCAAGTGAGAATAGTTAGTCTTGGGATGTATGGACCTTGCTTGTCCTCTACTCCTTTGTAATTATGCTCATGTGCACAAATGCCTTGGGTTTAAATTCTGGCATCAAACTCACACTTGCTTCTGTGTCGCCTCCTCTTCCAGGCAGCTGGAGGCAGTTGTGCGTATCGCAGAGTCCCTGGCCAAGATGAAGCTGCAGGCTGTGGCTGGAGAGGAAGAGGTAGACGAGGCCCTCAGGCTCTTCCAGGTTTCCACGCTGGACGCTGCACTTTCTGGCAGCCTTTCAGGTGTGTGTGTGTGTACGCACATTGTCATATTTGTGAATGGAGCTATCGTGAGTTTAATTTTATTACGAGCGTACATATATAGCATTTGACTTTAATCTCATTGTCCACTGTACTGGTGAAGTACATAAGTTGGTGCCTACAAGAGTGCAAATTGGTCACACATCTTCCCCAACCGTTTAACCTCAGTTAAGTGTTTTAGCTGGTCACAGGGCAAAAGCTTGAAACATTCTAATGTCTCTCCATCTACATTTTGTGTGTAGGAGTGGAGGGCTTCACAACTCAGGAGGACCAGGAGATGATCTCGCGTATTGAGAAGCAGCTGAAGAGGCGCTTTGCTATTGGCTCCCAGGTGTCCGAACACAGCATCGTCCAAGACTTCACCAAACAGGTCAGTAACGACTGTTTTAAAGTGATGATTACATCCATTGATTTGTAATGTACCTTACATCTCTGGGCCCATTTTGTTGTTTGGTGTAGTTTTTCTTTACTGACCAAGTGTAGACAATGTGACATCACGTTAGTATCTCCAGCACACCTAAAACATCAACAGTAAACTTCAGTTTTTGGTGTCAGTCCTTCAGAATGAAAGACAACCCACAGCTGAATGGCACAAGTTCAGGACTCTTCTGTATGGGTTGTTGGAAGTCACTCTGGGAAATGTAGGAAATAACTGAGTGAAATAGAAGTAGATGAGGCAGGATGAGGGAAAGCTGACACACCAAAAAAGTAGATTACAATGCCTGGAACATCACAGATTGATATGTTAACGGTGCAAGAGTATCAGAGGGTGGATTTTTCCATAACTCTACAAGTCTGGTCAAGTCTTTGCTCAGTTACCTGCTTTTCCATAGCATTGTTTAGTACTTCATGATTCTGTAGCACTTCAGCTTAATGAATCCACTGGATCTTAGACTGGCCTGTGTATTGTGTTTTTGGTCTGAGTCCACTGAGAACTCTCCCTTTCCCTCCCCTGATGGTCTTCCTATATCCTTGTACAGAAGTATCCAGAGCACGCCATCTTCAAAGTCCTCCACCTGATGATGAGGAGGGGAGAGCTTCAGCACCGCATGCAGAGGAAAGTGCTCTATAGAGTCAAGTAGAGCCATCCATGTGTTCTCATAGTATTGTTGTTGATGTAAATAGTTTTGTTAAAATGTGCCCGTTTCGCACTACCAGTGGACATCCTATATTTTCTGATCTCACCCACTTGTCATGAATTTCCTTGCCACCATAGCTGTGATTGGGTTGGATCTGGATCCATTGCTAAAACTGTCTATTTAGATGGGTCAAATTATATAATGGAGATGTTTTATGGAAACCATTAGTGGTTGAAAAAAGATGGAAAGAGATGTTTAGGATTTCACTGTATTCATTGTAAGAGGGTTATGATGCGTTCTACCAAAATAACAAAGATGTTAGCAAGTGATGTGGTCTGCATGTTCTGTAAAGGATTAAAGTATTTGAAATCATATGAAGACTTGTACTCTTAAATGGTTTAAATTAGTCTGATGTAGACTGGTTACTTTGGGAATGTTGTGATTTTGGATTAATAACCATATCAGTAGCAACGATGAGTTATGGAGACAGTTTTTATTTTAGGATTTTGCATTGTTTTTACAGTTTTTTACAATTGGTTACAAACTTTTCTCAATACTGAGTCCACTTTTTCAAAACTCTTCACACTGTTGTCTATACCAACACGCAGCTTGGCACAACAGTTAATTTCACACCCAAAATGCACCAAAACTACCAAAACACTGCATACTTGTGTCAAAATCAAATAATTCTACCAAAACACCAGCACTAGTTTTCTCCAACAGCAACACTTTGTCAGTCATAACACAATTACCTAAAAGACACTAACAACAGGTAGCATTACAGTAGATTTTATGGCAATCTTTGATGTAGTAAGTCATTTTGTGCTCTCTAGTTTTTTGTTGTGTGTGTATATATATTTTTTGTTATTGTTACAGTAATTGTATAAGAAATGTGTACATTGTCTTATTTTACAGTAAATGAAGTTCCCGTTACAGAATACAGTAAGAATGGTACCTCTTTATAGAATGTACTACAGTATACTACAGGAACAAGTCATAGGAATGCAACAGGAAAACAGGAAAAGCTTCAATGTGCTTTTTTTTTGCCATAAAGTAATTCAAAAATACAGTAAACTAGAGTACAGTAAATGAAAATTGCTCTAAGGAAAACAAAAGTCAATACTGTAATAGTTTGCTCAAAAAACAAAACATACAAATCATGTTACTGTACTGTAGTCCACCCGGTCTCCTGCGTTTGGCCACATGTTTTTGTCCACATCACACCTACAGTACTGTATAGGTAGTAATTAAATGGGACTGAGATGGGAATCGCCTGTGGTTGGTCTCATTTACATAATTTCAATCAATAATTTTTCACTATTTGTCTCCATAACCATCTTTTTTTAGCATTTTGAATGTATTTCAATGGAATGGGAAGGCAAATTGCTCTCCACTTGAATGTATGTTAGGTTTTGAAAAGAGTATGTAAGCATTTGCAAAATGGGCTGTAGATACACATGGTTTTGCTGGTGGTTCACTTTGAGTGAGAAGAGAATTCAAGAATTCTGAAAGCTGGTCATTGAATATCTTTTGTGTTAAACCAATGCATTTTGTGTTAAAGCAAGGCAAGAGTCAGTCACAGTTTGGTCCGCATAGACTTCTGTTGTGCTAACAGTGTGAAGAGTTTTGAAAAAGTGAGTCTAGCATTGAGACATGCTTGTAACCAATTGTAAAAAACTGTACAAAAAAAAGACAAAATAATCAAGGAAAAACAATTCTAAGAAATAACTCTAGGTTGTCATTTGTTTATGAATGAGACTATAATTTAACGCGATTCCATATGCTTATTGAATTGACTAAGTAGTAAAGTGTTGTATATCCAAATTAGTATTAATACAGTTAAACCTTAGTTAAACAAGGGTCTGCAGTAGGGTACAAGCTGCTGGTAAAAGCTCCAACAGTGGCCAATGCAACACATATCCCCATGGTGACCTGCATCATGCATATGGTGAAGATGGGAACATGGCAACCGGGAAGTTGACAATGTTGGCTTTTGGTTGGTCCACTGTTTCTGCTGTGACATTCAACATTTTCTGCAAGTCATCAAATACCTGTGGGAAATACAAGGGATAAAAAACAATCAGCAAGTTGTTCACATGCTTACTCTGAAGCCATTCCCTGAACAGATTCACTTTCGCTAACTGGCGATTGTTCCGCCATCATTCTTCATTGACACCACAGAGTCCAGTGATTATCAACGTCTACATCCACTCTTAATCCCCATCTTCTCATTCACTCACCTGGATGTTGAGCTCAAATGCTGAGACTGCCTCCTCCAGCACCGCCTCCCTCTCCTCCTCTGTTAGCTCAATGCTGTTCATCCGACTTCTGTACAGCTGTTTGAAGCGGTTGGGGCTGGTCACACCAGGGAACAAGAAAAATGAAATCCCCTCTTTTCCAGTGAGCCCCATAGATTTCTGGTAAATTTCCTCAACCCTCTTGATATGTCACCAATGTAACAAGTGTAGGCATGGGCCACCAACAACATTGGCTTGTGTGTGCATTTATGTATAATTACAGAGTAGGCCCACCCTCAGTATTGATTTCTTCCTCAGCACTCACCTTTTGTGGCTTCTCACAAAAAAGCATATAACTTCCGGATGGATTCACGCAACACCATCAAACTTGTGTGCCTATCAGCAGACATAAGAAGAGGTAACCCTCCATTATTGGAGGGTTTATGAAATTATTCACTTTTGGTGAAAATCAGTCATGTGGAACTGGCATATATTATTGCATAGCGCTGGTATGCGCTCTACTGTGCCATCTACTTTTGGAATGATGTGTTCAATGAGGTGTCCCCATACTTTTGGCCTTGTAGTGTGCTTCTTCAAGGGTAAGTGGATGATGTTTGACATCCCTGGTAATACCTCTGCTGTGCAGTCACATGTACATGGGCTTCTCCCAAGACCTGTCCACTGTAATTCACTGAGCTCAGCTCAATATTTAAAAAATGTCCCATGGTGGCAAGTCAAGTCAACTTTATTTATATAGTGCCATGAACACAAAACACTTTGTAACAAAGTGCTTTAAAAGCTTAAAGAGAAAAAGACATCAGAACAAGAAACAATCTAAAAAGTCAGAAAAGACCAAGCACATTTGAAAAAGCAGAAAGACATCAATCTACAGAGGAAGAGTGGGCCTTTTTTCCATTATTAAGAATGGCAATGGATTATGCTGACCTAACACTTTCAGGAAAATTGTTCCACAGTCTAGGAGCTGCAATGTGGCAGTAAATCATAGGCCATGTCCAGACAAGGTTAATATTACAGGACAATGGAGATAATGTCATTTTTTTACATTTCTAGTTAAAATAACATATCAAATACTGCAATATACACAAGTTCCCAGGATAATCAGACATTGGATAGCTACGAAAGCTCAATAGTGAAGTAAGTGATGAAATTTTCAACACAATCAATCATCATGATGGCAAAAACTAGGAAAATAAGGCCCAGGTTGGAAATAACTGGAATTATCCTTTAATAAAGTAGCTAAACTAACGACATTGAGGAAAACACACCTAAAATCTCTCAGTTTTGGGTTGTGATTTGTTAGTTTATGAATTAGACCATAATTTAATTTGATTCCACATTGAATTAAGTCATTAGTAAAGTGTTGTATATCCAAATGAGTATTAATACAATTAAACCTGAGTTAAACAAGGGTTTGCAGTAGGGTATTCCTTGTAAAAGCTAGTTACGATGCAAAGATTCTCACTGCAACAGTGGCCAATGCAACACATATCCCCATGGTGACCCGCATGATGGATGAAGATGGGAATATGGCAGCCAAGGATTTGACAATGTTGGCCTTTGGTTGGTCCAGTTTTGCAGCTTCAGCACTTATCATTTTCTGCACGTCCTCAAATACCTGTGGGAAATACAATGATAAAAAACAATCAGCAAGTTGGTAAAATGCTTACTCTGAATCCATTAGCCATGGATGTCATCATTCTTCATTGACACCACAGAGTCCAGTGATAGAGGATTATGAACGTCTACATCCACTCTTAATACCCATCTTCTCATTCACTCACCTGGATGCCTAACTCAAAGGCTTTGCCTGCCTCCTTCACCACCTCCTTCTCCTCCATCTCAATGCTGTTTATCCAACTTTTGTACAGCTGGGTGGGGTTGTCCACACCATGGAACAAGAAAAATGAAAGCCCCTCTTTTCCAGTGAGCCCCACGTTTTTCTGTATCATTTTCCACAATTCTTGTCCTCCTGATAGGTCAACATGATAACGAGTTAAGGCGTGGGCCACCAATAAAATTGGTTTCTCTGAGCCAATCTGAAAAAGAGAGACATGTAAAGTTGGTTTGTGTGTGCATTTATGTATAATTACATAACAGGCCTTCCCTCTGTACTGAGCACTCACCTCTCGAAGCCTCTGTTCATATCTCTGTGTGGCTGCAGAAGTGGTTATTTTCTTTTTCCAGTCTGGGCCTAAGAAGTGCTCCAGGTCTTTCTCCAGGGATTCTAGACGGGCAAGTTCCTTGGGGAAATATATTGGTGCAACACCTGGCTGTGAGGCATTTTTGACCAACTCCTCCTCCAGTACTTTGTAGATCTTATAGTAGGAACCCAGCAGGAGCTGTCAAGGAATAGAGGCACACACACATCACAACTCAAAACAAAGTAACATTCACAGTCCCCTCTGGGATAATTTCTTACTTGTAATCACATGGAAAATATGCTGCATATTCTTTTGTAAATGTTCAGCCCACAAGACTTGGTCTGTTTGTTTGAAGACAGAAGAGGAAATCAGTTTGACTTGCCTTGTACTGTGGCAGGGTGATCTGTCCCTTCTGGTAATTCTGGGAAAAATGTGAGTTTTCCAATTTTAACTTGCTGTCCTTAATGACTCCTGTAACCAGCTCTGATACATCACTGTGGACAGATGGCCAACACAATAAGGATATGCAAAATCAACTGAAAACATGAAATCATAGCCTGAGAACACATAACTATTAACAGGTCTTAAAACCCAAAAGGTTTTGAGAACATAATTGAAAATATGTTGCTGTAAATCAGAGATTAAGTTTATCATTGTACCTGCCAGCTTTCTCTGTGCCATTTATCTTTGCAGTCGCCCTGTTCTCCAGCTCTGCAGTAAGTATTAAATGGTTAATTACTATAAGGTTTAGTAAATCACATTTAATAAGAACTAGAAAAGGTAAAATTTTCAGTTTCCGTTTGAAAAGTTTAAATGTCTTTAAAATTTGAAACTTAAAGGAATAGTTCACCCAAAAATGAAAATTCAATCATTATCTACTCATCCCCATGCCAGTAGAAAATCGGGTAAAGTTTGTTAGTCCATTCAACAGTCCCGGAGATCCCCGGAAGAAGTATATTGCAGCTTAAAAGTTACTGATTTACTTTTTGGAAAAGAGAACGTTGTTAGATGTGATCTTTCCCATGCAATTCTAAAAGGATGAGAATACAGTTCAAACTCACATCTTTTAAATGGAAAAATAAGAAATTACAAAAATACATAAAATACATAAAGTGCATGAACAAAGTAAAGCCAGATTACTCTTTTCTTCTTTACTGATTGACCATTCACTGCAAAGGGCTCCACAATTTGTCAATTTACGATTATCCAGTTCTTATGCCCACAAAATATGTACTCTGTAATGGATGTGATTTAAAATGTATACAATATTTCAATAAAAATCGAATTAAGTAAAAGTAAATGGTTGACTAAATGGTGAGTAAATGTAATTGGTTACTTCCACCCTTGTAAATTAGATTGTATAGTGTGACTTGTTGAAGCAAGCACACTAAGTCTGTAACAATGCATATAACTTTGTATTTACCTGAGAGAAATTGCAGTGCTTTCTCCATTTTGTTTGTTGAAATATATCTTGTATTGCTGGTTGCCTTCCAATTCCAGTTAACAGTCTACTGTTGCCTCTCAGTTCGGTCCCGTCTCTTTTATACATGCCTCTGCAGTGGCGAATCTTGAGTTTTGGGCCCGAGGCAAAGAACATTGCCAACCCCCCATATGCTAATATTTTCACCTCCTCCATTGCAGTGGGGAGATCTCTTACATCTCTCTCTCTCTCTTTTTCTTTGACAGTGCAGCAAACAAGATTGCAGATGTTAGCTAGATAACTCAGAAATATAAAATATCTTCTGATTTTGACAGTAATACTGTAACTGGGGATCCAAAATACAAACAACAACAAAAATACTTTGAAAGATTCCAATCTGTATCATTCCAAACCAGTGTTGGGAGTCACATTACTTTTTCCTATAATGGAGTAAAGTAAGGCATTACTGTTCCAATTTCAGTAATCACATTACAATTACTGATCTAACAGATCGGTCACTACAGTTGTGTTACATATTAACCTCTTTATTGGTGTAATAGCTATGAAAGATTCCCCTTGCCTTATCCTGCCTTCAAGTAATGTTGGAAATAATCAGAATTACAAGTAGAGTGCACATGAATGAGGCAACAACGTGATAAATACTCGCTGCAGCCTGGACATCAGAGCTTCCTGCGAGCACGTGAACGCACCAGAAGACGTATAGACTTTCAAATCAATGTGTGGTTTCAATTAAATTATCACGTAATGTAACTGACAAAAATAAACCTGGGGCAGAATCTTTGCCTATTGCCTATCTAAAGCAAGTTTCAGGATAGGAAAATGAATGGAAACAAATGGCTGCCTGGGAGGAAAAACACATTCAAACATATATGTAAAAGTATGCTCGCTGTATAAATGCACACAAATGAGCTATACAGTCTGACAGGCCCCACACTCTTAGAATCTGTTTTTCTAATTTTAAAAGCTGTGCTGTAGCTCTCTCATAACACTATAGTGCCTGTCCTATTCTTTGACACTTTTTTTTCTTTGACAAACAAAATTGCAGCTAGTCAGAGAGCTCAAAAATATAAAACTTCTGTTTTTTTGGAGATCCAAAGTACAAATGACTAAAAGGCATACCATACGTTTGTTCCAATTATTCTGAGAGATTCTAATCCAAATGTGCCAACACAGCCTTTTACTTGCTTTCTAATGCTTTCTAATTCTAAGGCTACCTCTCCTCTTCTTTCTTTTTTGTGTTATAGACATATGTTTCAGTGTGCTGTGACCAGTTCACTGACTGGGAGGTTCATGAATGACGTCACATAAGATAATATAAGATAAGATAAGATAAGATAAGATAGCACTTTATTAATCCCCTTGGGGAAATTCAGATGCCACAGCAGCAACTGGCAGAACAGTACAAAGGAAAACAAGTACAGGAAGATAATAAAAGAGAAGAGGTAATAAGATGAAATAAAGGTAATGTACATAATATAAATCTATAGAGATGGTGTAAATAATGCAAATAAATGCAAATAATAATAATAAATGCGTATACATATATATATACTGTATATATACACATAGTCAATGGTCAGGAGTTATTAGTACATCTGGGTAGCTCCATGTAAAAGTTGAAATTACCATAAAAACATCTTATGGTCATTACATTTTTTTTAAAGCTGCAATAAGAGAAATTGTCCAACCGCTAGAGGGCGACAGAAACCGCAACACATTTGTAAATAACACACAGCAAATCCACTGCACTACGGAGGCCTAGAAAGGACAAATGAAAAGATAAATGCTAATAGCTAAGCTAAATGTAGCTAAACGTAGGCTAAGTGTCGCCGGTTACCAGTGTCGCATTGCCAGATGAAGGCTACATGAAGGTTACATGTCCCACAATGACAAGTGAAGAGGTAGGTAACAAGTTTACTATTTTAACAAGTTTACTTGCTCGCTTCATCGATTCCGCCATTACGAGACAGTTTTTCAGGAATGGGAGGGCGTGAGAGCCGATTTTAAACATCAAGGGAGGAGACAAGCTCGTGTTAAAAAAAGTAAAAGCTGCTGAATGGAGCAGGAGGAGCTTCATTCCGGAGCGGAATTTGACAACAAGCTTTAGAAAAGAGGTGAAAACAGCAACACAGCTGGCTGCTGTGTGGATATTGGTTTATATCATTGTGTCTCAATGAAATCTCCACATAGCACACATTAGTTTCAAGATTGATTATAAGGTCTGATATTGCTTATTCCGCAGATTTAAAAACTGCCTACACTACTCCTGACATCATCTGTCCTTTGGGGTCACCCCTCTCGGCCCCCTCTACTGGGGGCTCAAGGCAATTGCCTGCAGTGCCTGCTGTGTTCATGAATATTAATACAGTTAAACCTGAGTTAAACAAGGGTTTGCAGCAGGGTACAAGTGCTGGTAAAAGCTAGTTACAATGCATAGATTCCCATTCCAACAGTGGCCAGTGCAACACATATCCCCATGGTGAACTGCATGATGGGTGAAGATGGGAACATGGTGGCCGGGAAGTTGACAATGTTGGCCTTTGGTTGGTCCACTGGTTCTGCTGTGACACTCAAC
The DNA here is from genome assembly GCF_048128805.1 of Centroberyx gerrardi. NCBI lineage: Eukaryota > Metazoa > Chordata > Actinopteri > Beryciformes > Berycidae > Centroberyx > Centroberyx gerrardi. The sequence goes on along the minus strand of NC_136003.1, from coordinate 12,285,347 downwards.
ATTTTCTGCAAGTCATCAAATACCTGTGGGAAATACAAGGGATAAAAAACAATCAGCAAGTTGGTAACATGCTTACTCTGCATCCATTAGCCATTCCCCGGACAGATTCACTTCCTCCATGTGTTTTCTTTGCTAGTTTCAGTTTAAGACCTAGTGACCGTTAAAGCAACTGTGGATATCATCATTCTTCATTGACACCAGAGTCCATTGATACAGGATTATCAACATCTAAATCCACTCTTAAAGGAGACGATTTTGAACATCTTTCTCTTACATACCTGTAGTACTTGGACCCACAGAGAATATTGGCTCCCGAGTCAGCTGTCGGTTGAAACAGCGAGCTCCTGTTGCTAGGTGTCTTGCTGATTGGGGTTTGTTAAAATATCTCTAAAAAAGCCAGTCTGTGAAACGATATTGTGGCTAATGTATTTATATCCACGGCCCGGAAAGCAGCAGCACTGCACCATTTCCACTCAGTGGATAGTCTTCTACCAAACTCTACCCGGCTCCATGTGCAATTGTTTACAACCTGACCTGGCCGTACGCAAAACTAGATCATGCCACCAGTGACACACTTTCACCCCACAGCAGTCTGTGCTGCAGCAGAGAAAAATAGTTCTGTGATTTCCTGATTAATGAAAATGTGTGGAATGACAGAAATGTGTGATGAAACCAGAGCTAAATTTTAATCTATGTACTCTGCAACTTTTCCATTTACTCTCAACCCCTGTGGAGCTTACAAATGGTTTGTTTGGAGATATTTTGAAAAAAACACATTTGGACTCATTGTTAGCAGCAAGAGGCCTAGCAAAGGAGCTCGCTGTTTCAACCAACAGCAGACTTAGGAGCCAATATTCTCTGTGAGTCCAAGTACTACAGGTTTGTAAGAGACAAATTATATATAGGTCCAAAATTGCCAAACTTACCCTTTAATCCCCATCTTCTCATTCACTCACCTGGATGTTGAGCTCAAATGCTGAGACTGCCTCCTCCAGCACCGCCTCCCTCTCCTCCTCTGTTAGCTCAATGCTGTTCATCCGACTTCTGTACAGCTGTTTGAAGCGGTTGGGGCTGGTCACACCAGGGAACAAGAAAAATGAAATCCCCTCTTTTCCAGTGAGCCCCATAGATTTCTGGGTAATTTTCCCCAACACTTGTCCTCCTGATAGGTCACCAAGATAACGAGTGTAGGCATGGGCCACCAATAACATTGGGTTCTCTCTGCCAATCTGAAAAAGAGAGATGTAAAGTTTGTTAACTGTGTGCATTTATGTACTAATAGTAGGCCTACCATCAGTACTGATGTCTTCCTCAGCACTCACCTTTCGAAGCGTCTGTACATATCTGTGTGTAGCTGCGGGAATGATTATTTTCTTCCTCCAGTCTGGGCCGAAGAAGTGCTCCAGATCTCTCTCCAGGGATTCTAGACGGGCAAGTTCCTGGGGGAAATATATTGGTGCAACGCCTGCATGTGAGGCATTTTTGTCCAACTCCTCCTCCAGTGCTTTGTAGATCTCATAGAGGGAACACAGCAGGAGCTGTCAAGGAATAGAGGCACACAGATATCACATATATCTATAAATTATTTTGTAAATGTTCAGCCCACAAGACTGTTCCCTGGTCTGTTTGTTTGTAGGCAAAAGAGGAAATCAGCTGAACTTGCCTTGTACTGTGGCTGGGTGATCTGTCCCTTCTGGTAATTCAGCATCAACTGTGTGTTTTCAGCTCTGATGTGGCTGTCCTTAGTGACTGCTTTAATCAGCTCTGATAAATCACTGTGGACAGATGGCCAACACAATAAGGATATGATGATCTTGATTTAAAAAATCAACTGAAAACATGAAATAGCCTGAGAACACATAACTATTGACAGGTCTTAAAACCCAAATAGTTCTGTATGATGGACAATGGTTTTGAGAACATATGTATAAGTCAACCATGAAGTTTACATTGTACCTGCCAGCTTTCTCTGTATCATCTCTCCTTGCGCTCTTCATGGCCTCCATTTCTGCAGTCAGTTTTAAATGGTTGATTACTATTAGGTGTAGTAAATCACATTTCATAATAATAATAACAATAAAGAAGTAAATAAGAGTGTGTAAGTGTGATTTTTACTTAAGTAGAAGTAAAAGTAGTTATGTTTAGTAAAATCACAGTTAATAAGAATAAGTCGGTAACAATGCATATAACAAACACTTTTTTATTTACCTGTGATAAATTGCAGTGGTCTCTCCTTTATGTTTGTTGAAATATATCTTGTAATGTTGGTCGCCTTCACTTCCTTCCTCAGAGAGTTAACTGTATACAGATGCCTCTCAGTTCGGTGCCTTCTCTTTTATACATGCCTCTCTCCTATCACGACCTACTGTGGCTGCTGAATCAAATGGGAAGTGAGATTACTGACTCACATTAACATGACAAAGCAGATATGCACGTGACACTGAGGAAATCAGTCAGAAAACATGAGAAGGCAGAAATCAAAAGCTGAGTCACACTAAGGTTTAGATTTAGATTTGCGGCTGTAGCAAACAGCTTTAAATGCCTTTCCAATCCTTCTGATACACAAAAAGCAAGTGTATACAGAACCTGATGGAGTGAACCTTCAGTATTGCCCAGGATTCAATACAGCTTGAAGAAGGCTGGAACAAGGAGTCTGAATGGACCTTCCTCTGTCCCTTTCTGAAGACCAACAACCCTTGGAAGAGTATGGAGACACCTAGACAGGAGCTGCAACCACAGGAGCTGCAGCCCAGTGTACATGCTGTGGCACCTTATCACAAGTGTTAATAATAATAATGAACACAATTAATTAATTGTGTTCATTAATTAACATAATAATATAATAATCTGCAGTGGTTCTATAGTGTTAGGTTCTATGGGTGACATAACATATTCCTTTTGACCCAGTTAGTGTTGTGTAAAATGTGGTGCTTTCTTGATAAGTGCACACATAACCCAAAATAGGAACCATAGTCATTTTAAAAAAGTACAAAAAGTACAAAAGTAGAATAATGTTGGGCATCTTTCATAGAAAACAAGGTAATTGTCTATTCTATTCTATTCTATTCTATTCTATTCTATTCTAATAATCACGCCCCCTTTCTACACGCAGCCCTCCATTGGTCTGTCTTGATCCTAGGGGGAAGTAGCCTGTGCTAGTGGATTTGCAGAGAGGGGCAACACACACACACACACACTAGGCGTTATGAAATGTAACTAATTGTCAACATGTAGCTTTCCTGGCAGGTTTGCTAAATGCTAAACCGCGGATTTTGCGTGCGAGGGATCGACTGACATAAAGGGTAAGGTACACGTTTACAGTTTTGTTCTGTAAATAATACAAATCTGTTTGCACACCGCACATCTGGTTCAGCGGGCGATGGCAGCCGCCGCATCCTCTAACATGGAGTGATAACAGGGGGAAGTTTCATGGAGAGCAGGGGGATACTGCACTTATCCTGGGCCTGCTGTGTTTTTCACCATGTTTTCACCCGTTTCGAGTCGTTAATAACTTATCTGGTTTAATGCCATAATAATTGTGTGTTAGATTTGGGTATGTTCCATAACCTAGGCCTACAGGATGTATTGAATGTTGCCTATATGGCTCAAATTCATTATTTGTTCGTGTAAAGTAATACAACTCATATGAATCCATTTTCCAATATCGCCGTGCTTACACATGTAACAGAAAATCTTAATGACGTTTACTGAACTGTCTTTATGCCATATAATGTTTTAGCAGCAATCCTTTTAGATCCTATTGGACAGTCAAAGGATGTTAGAGTCAAATACAAAGTCAAAGTCCTGCAGAGTTTCATGCTACCCAAACAGATGTTCTGATTGTTTCTGAATGGATTTTTATGATATGTTGGGATAAGCATGAAGTAATTCTTCCCATGGAATTCCTAAAGAACCTTTTGCCTCGGCCACTTTGTCTCGTATTCGGCAGGTTATGGATTCCAGCCTGCCTCGTCTCCTCCTTTGCATCCTGATTGGCCTTGTCCACTGCTCTTATGACAACCACCGCCACAACAGCACTCGTCACCATGACTACTGCGTGCTCGGAGCCGGGCCTGCCGGTCTGCAGATGGGACACTTCCTCTCCAAAGCTAAGAGAGACTACGTCATCTTGGAGAGGAACTCGGGACCGGGCAGCTTCTTTAACATGTGGGTTAACCTTGTCATGCATCACTTCATATCAAAGACGTCCTATTTGTGTTTATCCTATCTTCCTGAATCGCCTCTCTCTCTTCTTCTCTGTTCGGTTCTGTGTGTACAGCTATCCCAGGCACAGGAAGCTCATCAGCATCAACAAGATCTACACGGGGCGACGGAACCGCGAGTTCAACCTGCGCCACGACTGGAACTCTCTGCTGAGCGACCGGCCCGACCTCCTGTTCCAGCGGGTCAGCCGGGAGCTCTACCCGCCCGCTGACGCCTACCCCCTCTACCTGTCCATGTTCGTGAAGGAGCTTGGGCTGAGGGTCTGGTACGGTGTGGACATCGGAACGGTCCGGGCGGCGCAGTCAGCCGCAGGCAGGAGCTACGTACTGACCGATCAGCGTGGGCTGGAATATACGTGCAGGTATTTAGCATAATGCTGCACCTGAGATAGAAACTAAAGGAAACATTCTGGGAAGATGGAAGTAACTGCTCTCTCTCTCTTTCTCTCCCAGGGTCCTCCTGGTGTCCACGGGGTTGTGGGACCCTCAGAAGGTGCAGTTTGTCGGTTCTGACCTGGTGGAGGGCTATGAGTCCATCTCCGTCGACCCGGAGGACTACAAGGACCAGGCCGTGCTCATTCTGGGCAAGGGGAACTCCGCCTTCGAAACCGCGCAGAGCATCTTGGGACGAGCGAGTCGAGTCCACCTCTACAGTCCCAGCCCCGTCCGACTGGCTTGGCAAACACACTACGTCGGAGATCTCAGGTACTGTTAGTGATGTAGTTATTACTGGGGATGGGATGATACGCGATATGGTTAGTGTTATACAACCATGATACGATGTAATAAATAAAAGCTCAGTGGCAACAAAGTCTGACTGTGCAGAATTATGTTTATTTCTGAGCCACAAATCAAATTTCTAGCAGTGGCATTGGCTTGCTATAATGTAAACAATTTTAAAATGTCATTACAAAGTGCAAATATTTGGATGGAGTTTGCGAGTTTGCGATTACTACAGCAGAATAAAGTGGAGCTAATATTGCGATTCATTTTTCTCCCCCATGATACGTATTGTCACATTTTTGTATTGCGATATATTGAATTTCAATAGCCTATATCGTCCCATCCCTAGTTATTACTTATCTCTTATTTTCCCATGACAGATTTTGATTTACCTCCTCCTCCGTGCTTTGCATACGTCAGCTATGTGATAATTGTCCTGCGCTGGAGAGTGCTTGCCAGCTTTTCAGCGTATTTAAAGTCAAATTGACCTATTTTCTTTCAGAGCTGTGAACAATGAGCTGCTGGACACATACCAGCTGAAGTCCCTCGATGGGCTGGTGGAGGGAGGCCTGGAGGACATCGCCGTGGTTCAACAAAAGGAGGATGAAAGGAGGAGATCAGGCAGAAAGCAGAGCGAGCGGAGACCCGGCGGGAAGCGGAGGAGAGGCCAGTTGTACCTGACTCTCGCTGAGCTCCTGGACAGCAAGGAAGGGAGGAACGGCTCCGGAGTGACGGCCGCCAACCTGCCAGCGTATCACAACGACAACTTCTCTCTGCGGCAGCCGTACGACCGCGTGATTCGCTGCCTGGGCTTCCGCTTCAACTTCAGCATATTTGATGGGTATGGCTTAACACTGCTTATTAGTTTTGTATTGTGTGTACATCCACATAGGAGTGAGAAGTTATGTAGTAATGCTCTTCTGTATGGTTTGGAGAGTCCTGTCCATGAGTAACATTATCTTTTCAAAGTGTTTTCCCCACCTATTATCTGTTGGCTACATGGCCTTTAGCTCCTATTCAGTGGAAGTAGTTTCTCCTTTATCATATCAGTATTTAAAGAAAAGCCCATGCTGTTTCATTTAGATAATGTTCACATTTCCTAATAATACTGATAATCTCCCAAGCTCTGCCCGCCCACCCAGCAGTGAGGGTGCTAGAAGTCGGTTGCCGGGGGTGACGGCCTGGTATGAGGGGCGGGGCACCCCTGGCCTGTTTGTGCTGGGCACTGCTGCCCACTCCAGAGACTACCGCTCGTCTGCTGGAGGCTTCATCCACGGCTTCCGTTACACAGGTGAAGCTAAAAAAAAGTAAAAATAAAAATAACTTACAGACAGCAACCCTTACTTTGCTACAGCTTGTCTTCTGTAATCATAAGTGTCGTGCTAATTTTACATACAATTAATTATCTACATGAATTTCCTGCCACAGTGCGAGCTGTACATCGTGTACTTGAGCATCGTTACCATAGCGACCCGTGGCCATCGACAAAACTGTTGACAACTCAGCTGCAGTCGTGGATTCTGAAGCGGGTCAACGAGGCCTCTGGGCCGTACCAAATGTTTGGGGTGCTTGGTGATGTCATACTTCTTCAAGGGTAAGTGGATGATGTTTGACATCCCTGGTAATACCTCTGCTGTTTCCAACACATCTTTTATTGTAGTCACATGGGTAATGTAATGTCATTTTTTTTACATTGCTCATCAGTGATTTCAATGAGCAATCTACACAGGATACATCTATCACAATATATTGCCCCAAAATTACTGAAGAGGTGTTTAACTTTTGGAACTACATCCTACACTATTTCAGCCTACACTTTTTTAACACAGAAAATAATATTCAAAGCACACAACTTACATGGATCGCCTTCACAGCAACACAGCAAGAGTTGAAAAGGGTATTGGTTTGTTTTTGTCAAATTGTCTTGCAAAGTATTTACACTTTACAACAAGCACAGACTGCCGATCCAGGCGGTAATAAAACTGACAGATGACGTGGGAATTGAGACAGCAAGTTATTTATCCTGTAATTATTACTCAGTGCAAGGACCAATGCCCTGCTCATCACAAATAATGTCGTTCCACACAGGACTAAAATCACTGAATTATGTTGCTGAAAATTACATCAGCTGACCTCTTCCAGTAAAGTAATCCTGTCTGGACAACAAAGCCCTTATTATGTTCATCACATCTCTGGTGCCTTCTTCTCTCCTTGACTCTAAGCTCTCGCTGTGAGTACTTGGAGGAGTTTCCAGTCCAGGCCTTGCCTCAGCTCTCCTCTCTCTCGGGCCGTGAGGTCTCCAAGCATGGACTGCTGGTTCTAGTCCTGCAGTACGGGCTGAACCGTACCGACTCTCTGGGCCCCGGCAGGGCAGAATCAGAGTGGACCCGTGCCTGGAAGTCCAACTTCCTGCACCCTGTTCTGTACTACTATGACACACTTCCTACTGGTGAGGAGGGATGCTTTTTGCCTTTAAAAAGTTAATGCACTTTTTAAGAAAACATCACTGCATTTTTGCCATGTAGTGATGCTTCAATGAAAAGGGGACAGTCAAAATAATCCCTTTTAAAAACTAATGTTTCTTTGTCTTTTCTTTGTATAACAATCAGCTGTATTTTTTTATTGTTTCTAATCTGTGTGTTTTTTCCCCCCAGAGAGAGACATGAGGCATCGTCCCTCTGGTTGGCCATTGCCACGGCCCAAGGCAGTTCATCACATGATTGAGGACTTCCTGACAGAGTGGGACGGTCCTATATCTCACAGCCAGCCACTGCGACGCTTCCTGGAATACTGTGTCCAGACTGACCTCAGGGCCTTCTATGCAGGTAGTGTAGCGTGTTGCCAGCTGATCTGTGACTAGGCCCTCAGTACATGTCATATGTGGCAGTATTGCCAGGGTAGACATGCCACGCTGACACATTGTTTAATTTCATATAAACGTTTACATCCCACCACACCGCTGACCTTATACCTTAATTCCTTAAAGGAAAATTCCACCCTCAGATACTCACCCTCAGATACTCTTACACTGTTATATATCATCTATCTGTGATATTCAATGCATTCCAGGAGTTATTTTGTGATCAAGTGTTGCTGTTTACTTTTTTGTTGTACCCACTTTCCCTCAACCCGCCTCCTCTACTGCTACTTCAGTTAGTTATTTCCTACATTTCCCAGAATGCCTTTCGATAACCCCCAGAGAGGCCCAGAAAGTCAAGATACATCGCCAATAGCTATTTTTTTTAACAGTGTTTAAGTGTTTTAGGGTGGGTTTTCCCTATTATTTTCACTCATAGTACAAAGCAAATCGTGGTGTAACTTAGAGCTGCAACGATTAATCGATTAATCGATTAGTTGTCAACTATTAAATTAATCGCCAACTATTTTGATAATCGATTAATCGGTTTGAGTAATTTTTTAAGAAAAATAAGTCAAAATTCTCTGATTCCAGCTTCTTAAATGTGAATATTTTCTGGTTTCTTTACTCCTCTATGACAGTAAACTGAATATCTTTGGGTTGTGGACAAAACAAGACATTTGAGGACATCATCTTGGGCTTTGGGAAACACTGATCGACATTTTTCACCATTTTCTGACATTTTATAGACCAAACAACTAATCGATTAATCGAGAAAATAATCGACAGATTAATCGACAATGAAAATAATCGTTAGTTGCAGCCCTAGTGTAACTCGACCCTGTATTTTCCTCTGTCTCGTAGAATCATGTTTCCGCTTATCCCTCACCCATCGCAAGCCACCTCTGTTCTGTCGCCAAGGATACTTGAAGAAGCAGGGCGTTGTTGGTACCAGCCAGCTGTGGCGGCACGCCCGGGACGCCGGGCTGATGCCTGCTGAGCAGGACTCCGACGCATCAGAGGACGACCCCTCCTTCCCCGATTACCTGACACGAGCCGCAGCCTCCATGTCTTCAGGACTGAAACTTGACTTCTGATTGTTTTACTTAAAGCTATGCCTGTGACACTTTCTAGGTCCCTCAGACTCTCTACCTCCGTCACTCTTCATAATTCCCCTCATAAGCCCTAAGTCTATGGAAAGCTCCCTTGTTGTTATTCCTCACAAAATATTCGTCTGTTACATCAAAGTGTGCCATTTTTATAAGATGAAAATGTGAATGTTTATGTATACTAGGCTGTATAGGTGGAGGGTATGGTGGGTTTTCATGATATGAAATTCTATTGATTATGCAGTATTTATTTTTTATACAATGTATAGTGACTCAAATATTAATTTACTTTTGCTGTTAAAACACACATTAAAGAGAGACGATATACTGTGTCTTTTTCCTCTTCCGTTTTAAAATATCTCGTGTGGAATATGAATGATTTCTACGATATGCATGTGCAGAGCAATCACTGGCCCAGCACGGGGGCTATCTGATTGGCCGCCTGGTTGCGTTGATCCGATTGGACGAGAGGCAGATGAACAACGCGGAATCTGATTGGTCGTTGCTGTTTGCAGACTGTTGACTGTACAATGGGTGTGCCTTTTACTACTTTTATTCGATGAAATGGAAAATGTGAAATAGGGGACATTTTGGCTCTTTGAGGTACCATATCTTGGACTCTGGAAATATTTAAATGACCCAGGATGGTAAGGCGGTGAAGGGGGCTTTCTGTGTTTTGACGCGCCGTGCCGTGCCGTGCAATGCCGCAAACGCTGCTAACGGAGGAAATGCCATATTCAAAGTTAACTCCCGATAGCAATGACGATTTTATTTCCTTTTCGCCTTGGCAAGAGTAGGAACCGTATGTAACGAGCTTCGTCCAAACCACAGCCTCCATATGTTACGGTAAATATGGACGGGTGGAGCCCAATCGTTGCGACAGCCTCGGACAATGATCGATCCAGCTCCGAGGGGGAGTACACGGTGGAGCCCGCGCCCCAGGGTGAAGCCCCGGGGAGGGACGGAGAGCAGAAGGCTGCCGCGGAAAGGATGGACGGGGGCACCGCGGTCGGGTTTGGGATAAGTGGGATTGGGGAGGGCAGCGTGGTGCTGGGTCGAGCCGGAGCGAGAGACGACCAGGAGCTGCGGTACCTGCACTTGTTGTGGGAACCGGGTCGGGCTGAACTGGGCGCCGGCGGCGTCGCGAGCAAGCTGGGGAAGATGACCGGGAGCAGAGCGAGGCGACACGGCAGAGCTGTGCGGAGTGTTGGACCCATTGGGAAAGATATTTATGGTAAGGAAAACTGTTTGCATGTGACACGGGCAGCTACACGGTCTACAATTTGAAAAGAAAAAAAACATAGGTGTGCGTGAGTAGAGAGAGAGAGAGAGACATGTTACACTGTGGTGAAGAGTAGCACCAGTTAAATACAGCAACAAACCAGTTGCTAATCATGAAAGTGTACATTCAACGTGGCTGTGAACGCTGCCTTTGTCTGCTGTTCTGATCCCATGCAAATTGAGCCCTTCACCAAGTCATAAATCTGTATTAATATGCCTTTACTTTGCATTTCTCACCTCCGCAGCTGTGAAAAGACTGAGAGAAGCAGCGAATGGCAATGACATTGACACAGGTATGAACCGTGAGGTGACAGAGTGACATGTGAGTAATGTGAATGTGAAGACCTGTGTGGATGATGGAGAGTGATGTTGTGTTTTCCCAGTGCGAAAGCTCCTGCAGGACGACATAGACCCCTGTGCAGCAGACGACAAGGGACGGACGGCCCTCCACTTCTCCTCCTGCAACGGCAATGAGAGCATCGGTAGGTTCACAGCTGATTCCTGTGATAGTTTGTAGCTTTTATTGCATTATCAGGGTCTGTTCAGTAAGAGAGCATCTTGTAGAGGCAAGGCACAACGTTTCACAGTGATGCTGTTGCTATAATGTCATGACAGCATCTTAGGAAATCATGTGTCATCCATGCAGCAGGTTGGCATAGTGGTTAGACAGAGCATCTTTCAACTGGAGGACAACAGTTCAAGTCACTGTGTCAGCAAGCATCCGTCCTGCTGAATCTCTCCCAGCTGTTCTGTAGCTGACCCTGCAATCTGACCTACAAAAAAAGGAATAAATCTCAATAGGGATCAATAAACTATCACATTAATTAATGGGTTAATCAATAGGTACTCTGTTACCTGCGCTGAACTTTGCTTAGTTATCCTTCAGCCTAGTTTGAAAAATCTTCTCTACTTTTCTAGTTCCTTTATTGTTGTTCATTGCACTTGTTTAGTCTTCAGTTAACTTTGCTCTCAGTCGTCCTTTCCTCCTATGCAATCCTTCTACATTACATTACATTATGTCATTTAGCAGATGCTTTTGTCCAAAGCGACTTACAATAAGTGCATTTTGTCAACAGTAGTCAAACCAACTGTATATCACAGTCTTCATCAGCTGAGCCTTTAATAGGAATAAGTAGCTTTTGTAGAATCACAGTTTTTTTTTTGTTGCATTAAGAGTAGAATCGGAAGAAGATCTTTACATGATAAGCTAATTCAAGTGGGGTCCTGTGGTTTCACTGTAGTTTCTACCCTATTCCAGTTGTTAGTATTGTATTGTTGCCCATTGCAATTGTTCTTTACCAGGCAGCATGCAATTACAATATTCAAAAATTCTTTTTCTACAGTTGGATTTTTTGTATGCGGCTCTGGGTTTGAGCATCAGTTACAGTTTACAGTAAATTTTTAACAGCTGCAATGTCCTCTTTCATACGCCCCTCCTTGTGGCTTTAGTGCAACTGCTTCTGAGCTACGGCGCTGACCCCAACCAGCGGGACGGTCTGGGGAATACCCCTCTCCATCTGGGTAAGACAGCACAACAACACATGGCATGTCACATCTGTAGGACTGAGGTCAGTCATGCACATCACTGTGGTTTCACTCTGACACACGCTGCGCAGCTGCTGCAGAGTCACACCTGTTAATGCGAACAGTTACACTACAGAATGACACAAGAAAAAGTGGCCGCGTCATTTTCTTCTGTGCATCCTGATTGCATTGCAAGAGCTTTGCGACAGTGTCGTGAATGTGTTTTGTGTTGTAACATGCCCATTTCATCCTGTGTGTCTGCAGCGGCCTGTACCAACCACGTGCCTGTAATCACCACATTGCTGAGAGGAGGTGAGAACCCAGAAGGACACTGTTGTAGAGGTGTTGAATTCTGTGTAAAAAAAACACAAAAAAAAACGGTACACAATCATATTATAAGAGAGTTATTTCATTAAACGTATGTAAGAGATAATGTAGAGCAAGCCGGTCATTATCGCAAAATAAGCCCCAACTAGTTCTTGATCACCCAGAAGGGGATTATTGTTGAATAATGACAGGCTCCTTGTATATTATCCTGCTTATTACATGGCTACTTACCAAAGGCATTCATCATTTGTCACGAGATGTTGATTAAAAATGATTTTATTACAAGCTTACGTAATTGACAAGATTCTGCCAAAAAGTAGTTCAGGACTGCATCCATATCATGATAGCATGACTAGCATCCATGGGCTTCATTGTAAGAACTGCAACCATAGCAACATAAACAAATCTGGTAAGACTGCTGTTTAGCCTTTCACCAGCAATCAAAGGTTTTGTGCTTTCTGAGGTAATTAAAAGTAATATTGGAAAAATCCTTCATGTTTCTAACCTCGATTAGCTGAATGTTTGTCTGCAGTAACCAAAGAGTGACATCTTTTTGGCACAAGGTGTCACTAGTTAATTTGATTAGAAATCAATAAAAACAACTGGACTTCTTGTCTGTGGAGTGATATGATTAGATGTGAAGTAACAGCAGTCTGTTATTCAGAAAAAGACCTGAGAGCGCCTTCACATTCCAATTAGAACTGAGTATTCAACAAAGCAGTGTAATAAGAATTTATAACATTCTGAGAGTATGTTGTTGATGTTTCTGTTCAGGAGCGCGTGTGGACGCCCTAGACCGAGCAGGCAGGACCCCTCTACACCTGGCCCGCTCCAAGCTCAACATCCTACAGGAGGGAGACTCGCGCAGCTTAGAAACCCTGAGAGGAGAAGTCACGCAGGTAGAGGGAGTTTACTGACTCGACTGACCTCGCCAATCATGACTTGGTGTTTTTGTACAGATAGATTCTGAGGATCTTGACGGGATTGTTTCTGCCTTCCCTAATTTTCAGGCTTGAGTTAATTGATGCCGGGGTTTAAGGCAGGAACACTTGCTAATATTCTCTACATCTGTCCTGCCTTTACAGATTATTCAAATGCTGAGGGAGTACCTGAACCTGATGGGCCAGAGTGAGGCTAGAGAGAGGCTGGAGCACATTTCAACACAGCTGCAGCACACACGCACCAAAGAACAGGTGAGACCTACAGACATACTAACTGAATGCTCCTCAGCTTCACACTCATCAATTGCAAACCTATTTTTTTTTCTGTAAATAGATTGAGATGTGTCTGTCCCTGAGAATTGCACATAATGTTGGTTTACTGTATATTTATATGTATGTAATTTCCACCAAATCATGTATGTTTTTCTTTTTTTTTTTCAGGTGGATGAGGTGACTGACTTATTGGCCAGCTTCACATCACTCAGTCTACAGAAGCAGAATTTGGGGGATAGGTAGAGGGTAGAGAGTACCGTGTGTGTGTGTGTGAGAGAGAAGAGAGAGAGAGAGAGAGAATGCGTGTGTGTGAGAGAGTGAGAGAGTCACAGCTGTGTCTGTGCAGACATGTTCTCTTTTTGCCAATGATTATGAGCTACGTTTTGTGGAGAAGATTAAAAACATGATCATGAAATCACTCAATACTTTTTGACTGTTGTATCGGTTTCCTTCTCAACAGCATCTTTATAACACGCTGCCTTTTCTCTTGCATTGCATGTTATGTTTATATGTGAACTGTAATTGTAAAAATGGATTTGGGTTATTGTTGTAAATGGATATATCTGAATCAATCATTTAATAAACTATCTTTGGGTATATTTGTGAAACATTGTCTTCTCTGCTATGTATATCTAATTCAATTAGAATGTATTTATGAATAGAGTATCTATCTATCTATCTATCTAATCCAACAGGGCTTCTAGTTGCGTTGTCATGACATTAAATGTAAATGCTCTTTGTAATTGTCACGTTGGAAACAGGATACATTGTATCCTCATACATCTATATTATTAATCTTGATAGTATATGTATTCCTAATATGGCTACTTTTCCCCTGCGCTGATTGGCTCCACTGGCTAAGTCCCTCCCCCGTCCGACACGTATTGTTGTTCCCCGATATCAAAGATGGCGACCGGACCCGCGTAAATTGGTGAATCCATAGAGGTAGTAAAATTTAATAAATGCATTCTTTTCATATCTCCTGGTGGTTATAAAATTCACATGCTGCCACCCCAGTGTGGACGAATACATATACAGAGTTAAATGCATGAAAGTCACTGTGTTTGGCCACTTAGGGAGACCCGGGCCTAGCTGTGTTTGAAAGCCCCGGGCTGCCGGTAGCGGCTCTGCCCGGGAAGCTAAGCGCACATTCAGGGAGACCGGTTCAAGTGCTGGAAATGTTGGGAGTTAGGGACTCAAAGTGAATGGAAAGGGGGTGTGTTTGTGTGTCTTTACGAAAGTAGGCGGGAATTTGTCTATCAATTTTGTTCTGCTGCTTTGTAAATGATAGAGAGCAACATTACCGTGATAGACTGCAGATTTGGGTTTTTCTCAAGTAGCTGGCCGTCAACAGCTTCTCTACTTTTGAGAATGTCCCGTTTACCTGCAGCTCCTCCTGTTTGCTGCGGTCCCTCTTCAACACCCGACCTGAAACATATAAGATCCTATGACTGCTCATTATGGGACTAAATTGTAGTAGTTGTAGCACCCAAATATCTATCTTATGGATTTAAGTCTGCTTGAAACAAGACGTCTTTGCTGTTTGTCTGCAGTCTAGGTAATGCACTTGGCTACAAGATATGACAATCAAGACACAAGTTATAGTTTTTCAACTTCATTGAAATCTAAATATTCTGTGCAGTGATATAAACAGTTCTGATTTCTATGTCTTGGCTGTTATGTTGATATACAGCACTTTAACTTGCATCTTGAAATAAGTGTTTCCTTTCCTGGTATTCACTGAACAGGTCATTGTCCTGTCTTCATGTTGTCAGTGACGTCCTGTGACGAGCAAACCTGCTGGGAAAGGAGGACTCATGGCTTTTGAGGAGATCAAGAGTAAAGGAGGGATGGGTAATGTCTGCCTATAATGTAGTTTTACTGTGTCCCTATGGTACTGAATTATTAAAGTGAATTACATTTCTGCATTACAGTGCAGTCAATACCACAGTGATAAGTGATAAGAAAACTTCAAGTCCAATCCCTGTTGTTTATTTAAAAATCACTGGGCTCCTAGTTTGAGGGAGTGCTTGCCAAGAGACCCGATTGTGATGACGCCCAACATATGCAAAACATTTTGTTGTCATTCCATGGCGAGAGTCTAAATGTGTCATGTTTTTATAGTCAAGGTAGGGATTATAATTGTCATGCCATGTTTTCCTCAGATGTGGGTATGGAGGGAGACAGGGGCCTAGTAGCTGGTCGCAGCCAGAGAGAGAAGAGGCGGTCGTACAAAGACCTGCTTAGGGAAGAGGAGGAGATCGCTGCTCAGGTCCGCAAGTCCTCCAAGAAACGGCCCAAGGTAGGTCATCTAATCTCTCCACAATAACTTAGTTTGATACCATTAGAAAGCTTTTAAGACATTATGTCACTAGTTTAGCTGTTATCGCACATTGTAATTTTTGAACCTCAGTTTCTATGAGTTGTTAAATGGAGAGCCGCTCTGTCTTTCCTAATCAGGACTCAGAACTTTTCATGCTGGGAGGGGACTCGCACAAAAAGAAGAAAAAACATAGTGATGACTACTATTACAGAGGTGAGAGCCAGATATTTCAAGTTGTAATATATTTTTTTATTGTCAATAGAATTGATTTTCTAACTGCATCAGTTTTTTTCTCCTCTTCCTTCTCCTTCTTCCATGTATCAGACCATGAAGGTTCAGGTCCGCCTCCCCACAAAAAGAAGCGCAAGTCTGCAGACCGCTCTCCGCCGCTGTCTTCCCCCTCGTCTTCCCACCCGGCAGATACAGCCATGGGCCTCCTGCAGGCCATCACCTCGCCCCTGGCCACAGGTACAGACCCCAGTCCCCACCTGCACAAGAAACCCTCCTACCCCTCCTTCTCCTCCCACTCCTCCAAGGACCGTAAACGTGAGGGCAACAGCGGCGGAAGCAAAGGGAGCCACGCCTTCTCTCACTCCCGCCCCGTGACCTCGTCCTCATCCTCCTCCAAGAAGCACTCCTCCTCTTCGTCAAAGTCGTCTCTGTTCCACGGCGGAACCCCCAAAGAGGAGCCCTTGACGTTACGCGAGGCCGACGGGCTGAAGATGAAGCTCATCATGTCGCCAGAGAAAGAGGAAGGGGAGAGCTTCCCGTTCACCCCCCACTCGTCCAAAGGAGGGGTGAAGAAAGAGAAGGACAGAGACCGCATGCAGCTCACCAAGTTGCCCAAGAAGAAGATGCAGCAGAGTCGAGATCCACTGCCTGTCGTGGGGAAAGAGGTGGAGGTAGAAGGTAAGAACATTCCTTGGGAGGCACCTATCGTATTTATTCCCCAATAAACCGATTGATCGACTCCATAGAGCAGCACAACAGATGGCACATATATTCACAGACCCAACGTAATATATACTGTCTGCTTGTTGTTTAAACTGATAAGACCTCCATGTTCTGAATCTGTGAATTTATGTTTTTTTTTTTATTAATGCTCATTCTGCTGTTCTCTGTTGCTACACAGGTCACTATGGAGGTGGCATGGGAGATGATAGCTCATCATCTGGAGGGGAACTGGAGGCAGGAGAACTGGTTATAGATGACTCATACACACATCTGTCAAAGAAGAAGAAGAAGAGCAAGAAAAGCAAGAAGAAAAAGGACAAAGAGAAAGACAGGGACAAAGAGAAAAGTGGAAGGGAGAAGAAACACAGCAAAGGATCTGGAGGTGCGTGGATGTGAAAGTTGTAGTTGTCTCTGTTCATCTGCATTATTACCCAAGAACCGATTAAGTTCCCCTTCTCCTGTGTTGTGTGTATGAACTGATTTCAGATTCAGAATTTTGTATAATTTTTTTTTATAATTTCAGGTGCGGTCTAATATGTAAGAAATTATATTCAGAAAGGTCTTTTCTCTTTTGCATTGTTTGAACACTAGAGAGCGCAAGGCTAGCAAGTTTTAGTTTGGGTCATCACACTTCTGGTGAGCCCAGCTGAACTCACTACTGTGCAGACAAAGTAGGCTACAAGATGGACTCAGGCAAAACTGGAATGGAATCAAATTTTAAGTCTGCTGTGTGGCAGCAATTTGGATTTTCACTAGCAACACGCTGCAACAACATCACAATGAAAAACTCGCTGGTAGATGGTTATACATGTTTTTTTGTTAAGGTATTTTTGTTTTTGTTTTGTTTTTGATTAGGTATTGTTTGTTTATGGTATTTTCTCAGTTAAAAAATGTTTTCATTCAGATTTTGCTCAAAATATTGCGATAATATTGAATGATGACCCCAATATGTATCGAACCAAATCGTTAGCGGAATATATCGTTACATCCCTAGTATTTTGACATTCCTTAAGTCTATACATTGTTAATTTCGTAAACCCTTAACCTTTGTTTTTGTTATCCCTTCTGTTTTGGTCTCCTGTATGACCATCTTCAGACCCGTCCAGGGGCCACAGCCACTCCCATCCCACGGTCACCCACAGTGCTGTTGGTCCGATGTATGCCATGGGCACCCCCATCCCTCCCCACCACCATCAAGGCAATGACGGAATGATGGAGAAGAAGAAAAAGAAGGAGGAGAAGGAAAGGGAAAAGCACGAGAAGGAAAAAGATAAGGTAGGATCCTGTTCAGTGCTATTTCCTCAGGATTGAAGCCAATTGTTCACATACATGCGTGCTGTCATTACTTTGTATTTTGACTTGGCAATTACTTTTCTTAAAGTGGCATTAAGTAATCTATGACTTTTATTGACCTCTATCGACAACCAAGGAATTGCAACAAAAACGACACGTGTCTGGTACAGCTTCTGGCCTGTAACTGACACAAATAATAAAGTCATATTTTCACAATAGAGATGAGCTCCAACAGAAACATCTAGTAAAGACTTAATATATCATGATGCAGAATACTTCAATAATAACACTGCTTTGTCATTTGCTTTTTTTGGCTTGATAACGATAAGTCTTGCAACGCCTGTTGCTTGGTCATGGCGCCATCGTTCATCATTGAACAGCTGAAAATGCCAGTAGGTTGTGGGGAGGAGATGTTGGAGTGGATTGAACTTCCAACAGGCAGAGCGTTTTGTTCCAAAACAGAGTCCGGGCATAAAACTGACTTTTGAAAGCCAGAAATCTCGGCACCCGTTGAAGTAATCCTTTAGTTCCTGCTATTGATCAACATCTCTATCAGACCCATGCAGACTATTATGGTCATTTTGTACTATTGGACAGTAAAAATCTCATTGCACCTTGAAAGCCATGGTGCCGAATGTGTTGTTTAATGTTAATAACCCCATATTAACAGAGAAAAACCAATAAAATAAAGGCGTTTCAACTATTGGAGTGCTTTTAGGTTGCTATTTTTCATTGCTTTTGAAGACTTGTGTCGAAAGAGCACCCAACTTTTTTTCTTTAACTATGAGAAGCTAAGTAGTGTTCCAGCCTCCTCCATTTCTAACACTCGTGGTCTGTTTCTTTTTCCTCTCTCAGCCCAAGAAGAAAAACACAACAGCATATCAAGTGTTTTGTAAGGAATACAGGGTCAACATAAATGCAGAACAGCCAGGACTAGGTGGGTGAAACGTCAATCTATAATTCCATTATAATGACACAGCTTTGCATATTGTCCCTTTGTGGGTTGTAAAGGATCAAAAATTACTCTATTCAAACAAACTGCTTGTATGTCTGATCTGCAGTCTTTGGTGAGCTCAGCAAAAAGCTGGCAGAGGTTTGGAAGGCCATGCCTGAGAAAGACAAACTAGTAAGTTTTGTTCAAACTTAATCCATGTTGAAAAAAGCTTTGGAAGTCCATCCAATGTTATGTCATTCCAGCCTCATGCTTGCAGTTGTGGCGGTGCACTAAATGCCCCATGTGTTTTCTGTTCGTTCCCTTGTCCAGGTTTGGAGGCAGAAAGCCCAGTATCTGCAGCACAAACAGAACAAAGCCGAGGCCACCACCGTCAAACGCAAGAGCTCCACTGACGGCAAAAGCAAAGGTAGTGATCCTTCAACCATTCTTGTTTGAGTGAAACTAACTCCAGAGTTTTCAGTTGGATAAATTGCAAACTTCTTGACCTTTAATTAGTTCAGTGTTCCTATCTCTTACACTGTCGTCTTTGTATCTTATTCTCTGCTGAAAGGTGTAGGAATGGGAGCAGGGATGGTGTCGCCCACCAGAGCGTCTGGCAGCATGTCCCTGTCGCCGGCGCGGGTCCCAGATGTCGATCCCATCGATGCAGCCGCTCACCTGCAGCTGCTAGGAGAATCTCTGTCCCTGATTGGCCACCGGCTGCAGGAAACGGAGGTTACTTTGCACTCATTCACAGGCCAATATGCAGTGTCTGTTTATACTCTGCATTGGTTTTCACCGTATAACCTCCATACAATAATAAAAATATTATGTTGACTACTTTTCAGAACAGTTTTACAAAATGCTTTACACCATAAGCTGAACAATAACAATGCATTGAGTTAATTATAACAAAATTGTGTTATATATGGTGAATATGACCCAACTAAAATAGACTGAATACAAATAATGTAATCTGACTTTGTATTGGGACCAAGTGTCTCTGGTAGCAACATTTCGCTGGCACTTTTAGTGTTATGTATTACATTAAGATGCAGTGAAACAAGTAAGCCATGTGACTAACTGTTTTTTCCTCTGTTAGGGGATGGTGGCGGTGTCAGGGAGTCTGTCTGTCCTTCTGGACTCCATCTTGTGCGCCCTGGGGCCGCTGACCTGTCTCACAGCGCAGATACCACAACTAAACGGATGTCCTCGAAATGTTCTGGTATAGTATTTGCATTTATACATCTTATGTGAATATAATTATGGAGGTTTCAGCTTCATAACTGTTTTAGATTTATATTCACGCTTAGTATTTCCCAAAGGCCCAATCGTTGATTCAAACAAAAACAACAACAACAAAAGAACCAACCCCTGAATTGCTAAACCTTCCTATTGTTAATGAAGCGGAGCAAAAACGAAATGTAAACTTAGAATTATTTGTCAGGTTTCAAAAGACCAGCTGCACCACAGAAAGTCACAACATGCAACATTGTCCCTCATTTGTGTTGCCATTGTTGAAACCACGATAAATTCAAGAGTTGAATTCTAATAAGAAACTTGTCAAATTCATGAAAGTTTCCTACCCGTCTATATGAGTGCATAACCCAATGTGAAACACATGTTGTCAAGCACAATAACACCCACATTTGATGGTGCCCTCCAGTGGAAATCACAGGTTGCATGTGCTTTCTGTTAAACAAATGGAGCCGAACAAGCCGACTTTGTATTCTAGTTTGTTTAAATATATACTGTCTGTCTGCTGTCTTGCACTGCATGCTTCACAAGTAAAGCAACTACAAGTGTGCTTCCCATATTCTGTCCTCTAAAACAAAGTGAACAAAGTGCTCAGAGGAGTAAAACATTAGGGAAACATTTTTCTGAAGATGCAAATTAAAAATATGTGGGAGAAGCACATGAGCTCATTTTGTCATTCCATATTCCTAATGCATGAAGAGATCCACTTGTCCACCTACCCAACTGCATATCTACATGATTTAGTCTGGATTTTTAGTCTGGAGTACTGGAAGTGCAGAGTTCAAAATTATAAATATAGATTTTGTGATAAAATGGGCAAACATTTATTTTAAGATTAAAGGCACACAATAAGTGAGCTATAGTGCTTCTCTCAAAATGATTAGCAGGTCTTGATACCAGAACTGAAGAGTATATGACAAACTAGTGTTGCAAAGAAAGTTTATTGTCCTGTATTTTAAATGTGTAAAAATATAGTTCAGTAAACTACTTGATTGAACCACTTATATTGCGATAGTTTGATAGTAGTTTCATTAAAGGCTCCATATTCAGTTTTAATGATTTTGTTTTTTACTATGGCTCAGGATAAGAGTACGTTCTTCATAGTGTTTTGCAAGTGTAGTTTAGTTAAAAGCTGAATTAGTTAAATTGAATTAATTGGAAGACTAAGTTCTCACAGGCAGAACAGTCACAATACTGGACCAACTCCTCTAATTCAAATGATTCAAACCTGCTGACTGGAGACTTTCCACTCTAAATGCTGCAAACTGGCCTGACTGGATGGATTTCAGTCATTCTTTAGTGAGGAAAGCCCAAAATTCACTTGTGATGCGTTTACTTGAGTTAGTCTGAAACTGCCTGTAAAAAAGGGGAGGATTGTTGAGAATGCAATAACTTTACATTTAACCACTCAAACAAAACATTTTTTAACCTAAACTTTACTATTCATACATTGTTATAATTGTGTCATTATGTGTTCCCTCCTTTCCCTCAAGCCTTCTTCTTTTCTCTAATGTACCGCCAGGCACCCCATGAGTGTCTGTCAGGGAGTTGTTTTATGTGCCGTTCAACTTGTTAGTTAGTCAAACCTCTTTTGCAAATTAAATTCCGTTTAACAAATGTAACTGAACTGCTCCCCCTCTTGTACTGATTATTTTGGGTTAAAGTCGTGGAACCTGAATGCTCATACTGTATAAAACACAAATTTTTCAACTGTATTCAAGAACCCATTTGTATGCATCCAGGACTGAAATACGTGAACGACAATCACATGCGCTTTTATTGCAGTTTTCTAATATTATTCTCCCTCTTTCTCGTCAGTCAAACACTTTGGACAACATTGCCTACATCATGCCTGGGCTGTGAGTGAAGGACAGACGAGCGTTCCTCTGTGTGACTTGGCAGTGCAAGTGAAGAGATTTGAGTGGAAGTGTCCTTTAAAGGAGTGGCCCTTGGACTTTTATTTAAGCCACTGCTTGGCATCCGAAAACCTGGACATTTATAGTATCGATATGTTTTTAAAGTGTATTTTTTAAAAACCTTTTCTGTTGATTTTCTAATTGTTATATTTTTAAAGGAAACATTTTACTGAACACCTTAATCTTTCTCAGCATGTCAGCTTGGTTTTACTGTTACTACACAGTTTGTTTCTGTATGAATGGAGTGTGTGTATATACTGTATGTATGTACGTGTGTGTGTGTGTGTGTTTTAGTTTGTTTGGCTGTTTTAGTGTATTTGACTGTTAATGTATGACTGCTGCAAGCGTGTTATGTACATACAAGTCTACACGTTCATAGATGACGGTCTAGAGGATATTTTTTTTACTCAAATGTACAGAAACAGTGAAGTCAGGGTCCAAGTTTCTTTTGCTCATCATCAACACAACATAAGAATAATATATTTGACAACTGCTTATTATTTCTTTTGCCATGTAAGTACTGTCATGCCTTGCTGTTTTATACATGTGCTATTTTACCATGCATACAGGAGTTAGATTTTGATTGTACTGTAGAACTTGAGATGTGATAGAAAACACTTTTAGGTGCAACCTTGTCGTAATCAAGAGCTTTTTAAGCACAACACTGTCAGTCAGAGCTTCACATTCATGCATTTCCAGTAGGCGATGGAAATGGCAACAATAAAAACAATACATTTCCAATTGAAGCTTTGCTTTTCTTCTTTAATAAATGAAAGATCAGGTAGGGCTAGGCAATGTGGACACAATATGATAATCATAAATTATTTTGATATTGACAACTATCTGCTAACATGCACAAGCACAATAATCAAATGAAGGTTCATTGCATTGACCGTGGTAATATAAAGTATGACAAAACTGCTTTTCAAATATTTCCTGATTCCAGATCAGATCTCATTTTGTGAGATTTTATATGTATTTGCTTTTTATCATTAAGAAGACAACAAAATTGTGTATCACGATAACTCAATACTTCATTACAATATGATTCTATTGAAAGTGATAAATTATAATATTGAACTATTGCCCAGCCCTAAGATCAGGGTTTATTTGGGTTTATCTCCACCAAAATAAGTGAACATGTCACAGGTATGAATGCCAAAGAATATGAAGAAACAACCCAAAAAAGTGATCACACAAATTGTTTTGCCGCAAAAATGTCATGGCATAAAAGTCTGGCCAGGAGAGGTCCTTTATATGTTTAATATATTAGGATTATGCAGCCATTCAAGATAACAGAGCATGTCCCAAACCTTTTCAAATTGATCCTTATTAGACTGGATTTTATTTCTATTTTGTCTCTGGACCCCTCATTCAGAATTACATCACTTTCTACTGCAGGGTGATTCCAGCTGAGAGAGCGAGACCTCTGATCAAAACTTCCTTATGCATTCTTTCATTGTGCTAACATGTATAGGGCAATTAAACTCATTTTGCCCCGGGCCCCCCTTTGGGAACCAGTGCATTAGACCCACAACAGATGGACCTGTGTTCACCCCTGGTTCAGTTTAGTTCAGTACAGTACGGTACAGTACAGTACAGTACAGCCGGCCTGACCAGGCGGGCAGGGCTGAGTCAGGCGTCAGGAACGAGGAAGTGTTCATCCCTGACTAAATACGGCGTTGGACAGGACGAGAGATGGCAGCAGGCATCAGACACACAGGTATGCTGTATAATTATCTTTGTATGCTGTGTTTCATGCGCTAGAATCTATGACAGATTATAGGAGCAGAGTCAGACGGATGCCGCTCCTCTTTCTACGCATTTTCGGCATCGCAATAGTGTGATCTGTGTTGAGAGGAAGCGGCAGCACTAAAGGGCGCTGCCACTTCTGAAGTGTCCGTGCAAAAGCGATAATAACGTCTCCAGTAGTGAAATATGCCTGATTGCACGACAGCGTCTCCAGCAGCTGACCAGTATGAGTAGACAAAAAACCAGCACGCAAACACAACAACAGCTGTTTCTTTTATGGGGCTGTAAAAAGACACCAGTAAACACTTAGTAAAAGACGCGTTCAACTTGTTATTATGGACGCTCACGCTGCTGTCTCTCTGTCTTTCTGTCTCTGCCCTTTTCCTTAATTGCTAGCAGAGCTGAGGCTGGTCGTGCTGGGCCGGACGGGGGCAGGGAAGAGTTCAGCAGGCAGCACCATCCTGGGCCTGCCAGTCTCTCAGCCCCAGCAGGGAGATGCTGCCGACTGCCAGCAGAGCCGCAAACACACGGGCGAGGCTGCAGGCAGACAGGTAGGTGGGGGGGGACCTTTGGGTGAAATATGAATCATCAGATCATGAAGGCTCGGGGCAGCATGCAAAATTTACACTGTATTATATGATGTAAGGAAAGTATAGAGGTAAGTGATTTGAATCTATTGAAGACATTTTACTGAAGTTAAAATCACCCAAAGCAAAAACCATGCAAAGTTTTAAGATTTGCATATAGGCCTACTTCTTTCTCTGCTGTTCTCTCTCTCCCTCTCTCTCTCTCTCTCTCTCTCTCTCTCTCTCTCTCTCTCTCTCTCTCTCTCTCTCTTTCTTTGATTTTGTCTGTTACTGTTTTATCTGTTACTAAATGTGTTACTGCTGTCCTGACCAGGTCTTCCGTATCTCAAGATAAAAATACATTTTTCTTATCTGGGTGTAAAAATACCACTTCTACCGGGTGTTTCAAAATATATATATTTTTTATAATAATAAGAAGAATAGGAATAATAAGAATATTCATTTTTCATATTTCATTTTTAACTTATTCAGTCATTATAACAGAATAATGCAACATTCAATTAATGAGAGAAACAGGAAAAACATTTAATAATACAGTGATAATGTATATAGAAATGTATACCGACTTTTGAAACAGTACTAAAAAGTAATGAAGGACACATTATTTACTGTCCTTCCAGTACACAAAAAATTACATGTTTGTGTTGCTAATGCATTTTTCCTGTCAAACCCTCTTTAACTGTGTTTTTCATTCTTTGAACCTCAATATTTTGGTTTTGTATATTGACACAGCTTCTACCTTCTCTGTGCAGGTAGTAGTAGTCACCAGTCCGGATTGGTTCAGCTCTGACTGCGACCCGGAAGAAACCAGACGCCGCATCTCCTCCTTCGTGGCCTTATCCAGCCCCGGGCCGCACGCCTTCCTGCTGTGCGTCCCTGTGAACCAGCCGGCCGACAGAGAGGCCGAGGCCCTGGAGGTGCTGGAGAAGCGCTTCGGCCCCTCGGCGGTCAGCGGACACACCGTCGTCCTCTTCACCCGCACGGACGAGCTGGAGGAGGGTGAACAGCTGGAGGAGCACCTCGTCACCTGGCGCAAGGACCTCCTGGAGCTGGTGGAAAGGTGCGGGGACCGCTACCACACCCTGGAGAAGCGGGGCGGAGAGGCCGAGGAGAGGCAGGCTGTGGAAGAGCTGCTGGAGAAAGTGGAACAGGCGGTGAGAGAGAGCGGGGCGGAGCACTTCAGCTGCCCCCTGTACCAAGAGGCCGAGGCCAGGGTGAGAGAGAGGCAGGCAGAGATACTGAGGAAGAGGAGAGGAGAGGAGTCGGATGATCAGGCGCCTCCAACGGACTCGTGCCCAGAGGAAGACATGGATGATGAAGAGATGGAGAGAGTGCGGGAAGAGGCGGAGAAGAGCATAGATGACTTGAATGTGGACGTAGACGGTATTTTCCCCTCTACCTGTGTCTCCCCTTCCTCCCCCGCTCCCTCTTTCCTCTGGGGCTTGTGGGAGAAGCTGACAGGCTGGATGAAGAGGTTGCCCAAACTAGTGAGGCGGGAGGCCCTGCTGGGAGCCCTGGTCGGCCTGTTTGTGGGGGGGCCTTTCGGGGGCATGCTGGGGGCCACTGTGGGATCGGTGGCTACTGAGGTGGGCAGGAGGAAAACACAGAAAAATAAATGAAGGGAGCAGAGGGGGAGATAACAACCAAATCTCATATCAATGTATTATGCATAAAGCTGCACCTTTAAGTCGTTTCACTGCATTGAGCAAACCAATGTATTTCTGAGCTATTGGCTTGCCTGCTAGCACCTTCACAATATTTATATGATATGATTTATATGTTTGACCACTGACCACCAGGACCTGTTTTCTGTTTTCTATGTTCAGTATTGCAGAATGTTTTAAGGACTTTTGGGAAGAGGCAATAGTAAGAAACGTCCACATGGTGGAGACATCGACCCTTATACTGGAGAAGTTTACTGTTTGAGTTGAACTGAGAAGATACTAATTTACTGCTTACCCAAGCAAATAAAAGCTGCTGTTTAAATACATTTCGCTGTTGTTTCTCATATGTGTTATTGAGATCTCCAAATCTGCAGTTATTTATTTTTAAAGAATGTGATCGAGTTAAGGACAAATCCAACTCAAGGATGTCCAGGACATGACAAAGGGAAACTTCAATTATAAAGATACCTTTTTATGCAATGTATTTTGCATGCATTAAAACGCCGGGGAATGAAATGAGAGACTATGGTTAACTGTGGTGGGCTGTGCAAAGAGAAAGAGCCTCTATTCTGCATTTAAAACACTGCACAAACTCAACTGAGCACTGAAGCAAGGCAGTGGGAGCTGTCTCTCCCAGTCTCTCTCCTCCTTACACAATGGCAGGTTATGGTTTTGACATTGATGTAATTGATACTCTGCTAAAACCATCAGTCATAACCCATCCTTACATCTCTCTCTTCTCTCTCTCTCTCTCTCTCTCTCTCTCTCTCTCTCTCTCTCTCTCTCTCTCTCTCTCTCTCTCCCTCTAAGCTGCCGGAGGCTCTGCCTTAGGAACTGCTAGGCGTTTCCGAATGTGGGTGGTCCGGCTGGGGTGGGAGGGAGAGAGAGAATTAGCCCAGCTCTCATGTTTCCCAAAAAGAGAGGGAGGAAAGACGCGAGAAAGAGAGAGTGGGGAGAGAGCGAGTGAGAAAGAGCGAATGCGAGGGAGAGAAGAGAGAAAGAGAGACGAAGGCAGAGAACATGCTTAGGGACTACATCTGTCTTCCAGATGTGGCCTCCACAGTTGTCTGAAACAGGAAAAAAGAAAGTTTTAAAAGTAAAGGAAAATTGGTGCTAAACAGTTTTTTATTGTTAGGGATTACACATACAGTATAGACTACAGTATACTCTACCAGCTTAGAGCGCACCAGCCAGGATATGTTGCCTTTTTCTCCTCATGAAACTGCAGTGAAATGACGCACTAGACCCCATTGAAGATAATGTATATAAAAAGAACACCTGTCCAAATATTATTCGGTCTTACTGGATATACATTGAGGATAAGACAGAGAGAGTAATGATGGAGTCGGCGTGATGGGGAAAAATTAAGAGGGAGGATTTTCGGGGAGGGAAATTTATTTCTTCGGGGAGACAAGACTATGGGACACAAAAGTATCACAGATCAAAAGTAGCAGAGAAAAAGTCACAAATCAAGGCCGAGTGTGTGTCGGGGCGTCCCGCAGGGCGCAGACAGCGGAGGCCAGGATTGGTCCTGGAAGATGAGACCTCAGCAGGACAGAGGAAGAAAAAAGAGGAAAAAAAGAGGATGCAGAGTTGATTTGTGCCTGTATGTATAAGCAAAGCCAAAATCTGAACAAACATCTCAGGGAATCACCAGTGACCCATCATTAACACACAGGCTGTAACTTCTGGGCCTCTCCCTCAGAGCAAAAATGTTGTTGTAAGGGCCTTGCGGTCCCTCATTGAAGTGGGGGCAGTCCGCTGTGAGACGTGGACAACGCGATATTTTTTGTTATCATCGCGCCCTATGGGCTGGAAAAGACAGCAAACCAAAGGAAAATAAACAAGATGACACAGTTTTTCCTCAACCGCACACGGCCTTTTCTCTCGCTGCCGGTTTACACACAGCTCACACTTTATCATTACATGCTCAAACTTGTTTTCCTTAAGAGTGATAAAAAAAAGTTTTGCACAGATTTTTATTGACTTTTATTCACCCAGAATTGTTTTTTTTAAGGGATACTTGACCTTACTTACTTACTTGATTGTTTACACTGAAGTCCGCTTGATTAATCTGAACATAATAGTTTTAGTTTGTAAAGCAAATGCAGCACTGGATGTTCTCCAAGAAGAAATATCAACACACCAGCATGCATCACACAAAATATACAAAAAAAAACCCAAAAAATGAGGTTCAAAGAATGATAAACACAGTTAAAACTCTCGACAGGAAGAATGTATTAGCAACTCAAACATATAATTTTTGTGCTGTGGAAGGACAGTAAATAGCGTGTTCTACATGACTTTTTTTAGTATTCAAATTATTATTTTTATCTGGAGATCTGGGAGAGCCGGCCAAGACGGCAGCAGCACAGTTAGCTACAGATAGAAGAGGAACAAAAACACAGTAAATACAGACACAGTCAAAGAAAGTGAGAGAGAGGGAATGAGGAAAGAGAGAGAGAGAGAGAGAGAGGGGGGAGAGAGAGATATCTTGAACAAACAAACACACAAATGTCATAGATCATACTGTAAGTTATATTTAAGCGAGGAATTTAAGTGGGCTTTCTGAACAATGTGCAAGGGAGTAAGACCTCCTACGGCAATGTTTCTATCAAATCCCAGGCGGTGTGTGTGTGTGTGTGTGTGTGTGTGTGTGTGTGTGTGTGCCAGCGGGGCTGAGGCGGCGGTGTCCAGCAGCCGGCCCTCTCTCCTCTCCTCTCCTCTCCTCTCCTCTCCTCTCCTCTCCTCTCTCTGGGTGTGCTTGCTGTGAGCCCTCTCATCTTTTTCCTATTAGTGCTGTTTTCATGTTCCTCCCTAGCGTGAGTGTGTGTGGCTGCAATTGTTTATGAAGCAATGCTTGCCCCATCCGACTGTGCGTGTGTGTGTGTTTGGGGTGTGTGTTTGTGTGTGTGTGTGTGTGTGTGTGTGTGTGTGTATAGTGTATGTAAGTCTACATGTGTCTTTGAGTGTTTGTGTGTGTGCGTGTGTGTGTGTGTGTGTGTGTGTGAGTGTGTTTGTGTGTGTGTATGTCAGCATGTCAAAAGCATGATTAAATATTGAATTATATTAAATTACCCAGAAATGCAAAAAATAAAAATATAATTAAGATGTTCAATTTAATTAATCTATGAAGTAATACAATCAATTATTTAATCATTAAAGTTCACAAAATGGAATTGTCTGTTGGTTTAAAAAATTGTCAGAATGTATTGTAGAATATAATCATAATCATTTTTAGCAATTGCAGAACCAGGATATAAAAGTCAAAAATGAATAGGCTCACACAGGCTTAACTTGTGCAAAAATGTCCTTTATTATGCCTAGTGCAAACACACATGAACATATTTTTTCTTCTACATTTGACTCATGAAAGCGAAGGCATCTGTATATGAACCGCCTTGTCACAGATGAAGTGAATACTGTATCCGTTCACTGAAGCTCTGCGGATGAAATAATGCAGCACACATCCATCGTCTCAGCAGAACGTGTCTCCAGCACACGAAACAAGGTGTCGGGACAGGCCCAAAAAAAGAAACAACAGGAAAGAAGCCCCCAGACAACATGAATACAAAATCACACGCAGCTGCTGAGGTTAGGGGTGCTAGCACGTTCTGGTGGACATACACTCACACACACACACACAGAGCCAGCCGCACATGTGCCAGCAGCTGGACTTGCTTTCTGGGGGATAGGGAGAGGCACGGCTAAAATGGAAGTGCACTGGTGGCGCCGGCCAACATGAGAGTCACCTTTCATCCCCCTCGCGCTGGGCCGGCCTGACCTGAACCCCTGGCCAGATGTGAAGGAGGAAGCTCTCTCCGGGACAGAGACGGAGAGAGACGGGCTCAGAGAGGAGAGGAGAGGAGAGGAAAAGGAGGAGGACGAGGCACTGAAAGAGAACCGAGAGAGAAAGAGAGAGAGAGAGAGCGAGACGAGGGATTTCAGATGATGCTGTGTGGTCTGGTTCAGGTTTGCACGCCCCGCCGTCATCTGTCTCTTAAAAGTGAATTCTAAATATGGTCACCACATTGTGTGTCATTTATTTTCACCCTTACAACCTTAACACAAGTTCTGTCACTTGAATACCAAAAAGGCATTTGGCCCTAACGAATACCCCATGGCAACATCTTAGAATCAGATGTCATCAAATGAGTTCCAGTTTGCCTCACAAGCAATAACCCGCCTCAACAGTTGTTCTCCTGCCAAGGGACAGATAAACAGTGAGTAGGAGGGTAAGGTCGCGGACTCTTGTGTGTGTCTTACAGGCGTGTGTATGAGCCTACTGTGGGATGTTTCCTGTGTTTTAAAGCAGGTCTACGGGATGGGAGGAGGGGTGTGGACGGACGAGAGGCAATTACATCAGGGAGCGGAAGAACTGAGCCGCGCTGGAACGAAAAGAGAGGCCAAATTCACAGACAAGAGACATTTTTAAGGGAGTTATCTGTGTTGCGGCGGGCGTCTGAGAAACGCGGCATTAAAAGGGCCGTGAGAGCTCGGGGTTCTGTTTGTGTGACAGTTCATAGGAGTTAGCGGTTTTACACCACACCTCCTTCAACAGATGGGCTTTGAGGACTCTGGGGGGGGGGGGCTTCAGTCAGAACAGAAGACAACTCACTAGTCGCGGAGCTGTGGCGCGGGTGCTGGACGGCCCCTGAGCTCACCATAATTGATGAATAGTGTGGTCCACATTAACTGACATGCGCCGTTGGCTGTAAGTGGGTGCGATGAGTGGGGCCTTTTGAAGCTGGGGCCATGGGTTGTGTTTGAACCATCAGCGGAGAGACCCTTCTTCTCTGTAAAGGACACCGACCTGTGGTTTGATCACGGGCTCGGCGCAGGATGAGCCAAGTACGCACACATACACGTAAACATAGACATACAAATGCACGAACATGTGTGCAAGGCCATGCATGTGCGCTCACTTACACACACACACACACACACACGTTACCCTCCAGTTGTATTACAGGGCTTTGGGGGAGGTGATTGTATTATTCCTGCTGCAACACTGACTTAATTCAAGGCAGATCTGGCCCGAGCGCGTTCTTCTCCAGTTCTACTCTATTGGATCAAGTCATAATCCTGCCTTCACCACATGAATGGGAGACACGAAGAGGAGCCGCGCTCGCTCCTGCCGCATACATCAAATGTCACTCAGGTCCATATGCTGTCATGCAGCTTATGATGGGTATCACCGTGTCATATGAAAGCTGAAGGGGCTTAATGGAGGGCCTAGAGAGGCCGGAGCTGGAGACAGACAAGCAGGAAGATTGGAGCCACGTCTCACACAGATACACGCCGTCAACCTGGAATTGATCTTCTGTTTGCCCTGTTGTTTTCACGGATCCGCAATCCCACACATCCTCCGCCAGGAAAGCCAGAGGAGCTGCTGACCCATGACACCACTTCAGAGTCGCAACGCACAAAGCAATCTCTAAATAGAAGCGTCTTAGGAGACACTTTACAGTAAGCTATGACTAACAAACCCAAAGCACCTCAAAACAACACTGGGAAACGTCCAACTTCCATCATAGGAGCACAGCGCTGTTGCTTTCAGCCAAACACATAATAACTCCTGCTCAAAGGCCCTATCTTGTCATATCTTTTCAAAGGATGCCAAACCCAAAACACACACACACACACACACACACATATACACACACACACGGCCTTGAGCTAACGAGGGATGCAGGCGAGGCTTTCGGGGCTTTTCCAGTGACTGCTCGCACCAGACAGCAGATAGCGGGGCAGAGGCAGTTGCGGTGGGCTTGACGTTTGGTGTGTGTCATGGTCCAGCTCCCACGCAGTGGAAACACAGAGGCCCTGGGGCGGCGGGTGCTACTGAGGCCCCCTGATCCCCACTGACGCCCCGGGGGTAGACACGCCCTTCAATCCCCGTCTGAAATGAGAGACAGGCCATTGGTGCGCAGGGATGGGCCTCTGATTTGTTCTGTGGTCCCTTTGAAACCATGCATCCTGCAAAAAGAGAGAAGGAGAGAGGGAAACATCAAGTAAACATGACAGGCAGGATGCAGGAGAAATAAGATTAAGATGTGCAGCTGCAGTGGCTTTACTTTGGCCCAGAGAGGGCAGTGGAATCAATATGGAAACGATAAGGTGGTGTCAAAAATTTGCATTTCTCACATGCAGTGGCTTATAGGGCTATTGCATGTTAAGAGTCTTTTCAGCTTAAATAAATGTGTTTGTGGATGAAAAAACATTTAATTCAACCATGCTAATAACATCAAGAACTTGAATGTCAAAAATTATATTGGTGATGTTTTGTAATATTTCTGTGGACTGTGTTCAGGAGTGGATTTGCTGTCAGATGAACAGGGATCAAAAGAACATGTTGAATCCCTCCCATAGCATATTCTTACACAAATGTGTTTCAGTTTGTGCATGGTTTGTGCACAGGCGTGGGCCGGAGAGAGAAAAAGAGTGTGTGAGAGACAAATCGTGAGAGAAACAGACAGATTGTGGTGGCTTTGATGTGCTCTTGGTGCTTGGTGCTTAGAATAGATACTAGGTGGAAAAAAAGCAATATCATAGGACAAATGTCTCTCTGCAAACCACTACAGTAGAATAGTGTGTGAGTGTGTCGGGATGCGTGTGTGTGTGTCTGTGTGTGTCTGCGCACATTTGCGTGTTGCACTGTAACTCGCAAATGACTTGCACACACTCATTCATGTGTGCAGACTATCGAGATGTCAATCACTAGGAGTGATGAAGTAGAAAAAAGGTTTTTCTCCCAAATATCCTCAAGCAGGACAGACAACTGACACGCCTTAAAAGGGAAACAAAACAGCCTCTACCACATCTAAATCGTGTTGTATTCTCTTCCCCTCAGAAGAAGAGGAAAAGTAGTACTTGTGTGATCAGAACCCTGCCACCAATATGCTCCCCATATGTCTGGGTTCAGCGTTTGTCTTTCAACTCTGGTCATGTTTTTGTTTTTAAGGAATTTGGCTTTTCTGCACATATCTATTTATCTATTCTTTGCTCTATATACCCTGCGTATTAAGCGAAGGCTGTCTCTGCGCGGACGCTGACAGCCCGTCACTTAGCAGTGACTCGACGGTTTGCTTTATCAATAGCACACACAGCGGTATTAGGAAAATAGGCCTAAATGGGCCCAAATGCTAAGACTCACGGCTTAGCCCTGCAAACAGATCCCGTCTTATGCTGCAGATATGAAGCACATCAAGCAACGTCAATGTTTTTTCAATCTAAATTCCAAGATTACTTCATTTTCAGCACAATGCCAGACCCAAGTCACAGCCAACATGTGAATACACCATCACTCACTGAAATATTACAGACACCAGAAACACACAAGCTGAGGGGTTTTGAAAAATGAATCCGTGTATTCACAAGGCCCGTCTAATAATTAACTGATGCTATGACTCAACATGGTCTCAGCGTGGTAATTATCTGAGGAGGCTGTCATATTTATTTAACTAGGAAGCTAAGACGGCTGAAGTCCAGCCGTGTCGTTTGTTAGATCGTGTCAGATTGAAACCATGACATATTAAGTTGATTTTTTTCCCTCTTTCTATTGAGGCAGGGTGGTCCTCACTCTGGACTAGTGTGTGGGACTGTCACAACAACTTGACCCCCAGAAAATTTCTAACATACACACTAATTCTGCACAGACACGCACATCTAGGCACGAGAGCTTGCATGTCCACATGCACGTAAACATACACACACATGTGCACACACACACACACACACACACACTAACCTCTGTCCCATCTGCAGGGGTGAGTGAGCAACGCTCCCCAAAATAACAAAGCTGCCATTGACACTGACCCTAACCTCCTTCCTCCATCCCTCCTTCCATCCCTCCGTCCCTCCTTCCATCCCCCTGGCCCTCATCACCCTCCCACGTTGCCCGGGCCCGGCGCTGGCCATAGGGCCCGGAATGCGGTTCAGGTGCAGGACTGTGCTGTTTCCAATTACCAGGGTATAAATTAGCATTGCTCTCTCCTGTCCTCTCTCCAAACATTGCTGTCTCCTCATCCTTGTCGACCCCTCCACACTTCACTCTGCCTCTGACCTCCCCCCCTATATCGCTCCGACACATAAATTTAGCCCCTTTATGGCTCTTGTCGGCAACCTCTGCACTCCCCTAACTCATGCTCGGTGCTGTTAATGTGCAGTGCATTTGGTGTAAAATCCTCCATTGTCAGTCAATGAAAGTATAAATCCAATGCCATATATCTGACTTTGAAAGGAATATACCTCCTGGTTTTACTGTAAGTCTGGTTACTGTAACTGAGATATTTCACAGAACACAAGGACGTAACCTGACACATGTACTCCATATTGCGGCAAGGCATGTACTGATAGAGATATTCAAAATCGTGAAATCTGTGTGAGGAAATGTAGCCTTATTCCTGGACTTATTACACAGCGTATTTGCGAGCTCTTTTCCACAGGTCAGTCTGTTAAACGGAGTGTTATTTTTCCAGGGCGTAGAGATCAGCCTCAGTGTAGCCAAGTAGGACCTGAGGTCACCCTGGCACTGAGAGTTCACATCTGTTCAAATAAATCCTCCACTGTGCCATCAGCAGTAAAAACACACACACACACACGTGTGTGCAATGCAGGATCCACACACATGCACACACACATGCATGCAGAAAGGAGCATTACAGACACACACATGCATGCAGAAAGGCACATACACACACGTGCACATGCACATACACACTCAAACACTTCAGGCACATTCTGCCTGCACTCACATAAAAACACGCAGAAAGAGACACACACACACACATAAAAAACTTGGTGAAGGCGGGAAGTAACAAGCACAGTGATATTATTTCATCATTCACTTTTTTTTCGCATTCCTGCCTTTGGCACCTGTCATGCGTGTGTTTTTTCTTTTCTTTTTTTCTTTTTTCTTTTACAAGCGCGGGCTGCCGTTGCAGAGAACACAGCACACGGGAGGGAAATTTACAGAGCGTGTCCTCCCCAGGCCGCGCACCGTTCACAGGGATCAAATACTCCCAAGGTGTAGTGTGTGTATATAACTCTATATTCCTCCTCCACCACCACTATACCACCACCCGTGCCGCTGCCACAGCCTTTTACACAGCCCGGGACCTCGGCGTGCCCTCGGAGCTCTCTCTTTATGAGCCCCAGCTCATCCCTCGACTTGTAGAGAAAACAAGACCGGAGCAGGCTTTTATAGGACTCCTGGGGAAAACACAAGGAAAGAGACAGAGGGATAAAAAAAAAAAAAAGAGCAAAGTTTAGAGCGGTCGGCTTCGGCTTCTCGCTCTCCGAACATCAGAGAGGGAGTGAAGGAAGGAGGAAATGAGGATGGCAGAGGACAGAGGAGAGGAGGGAGGTGAAGTGGTGGAGCTGCCATTCACGGTGCCAACAGCAGAATTAGACAGACTCTTGGCCCATTACTGCAAAATGCGCTGTAGCCCTCCGACCCTCCGCCGACGAGGGAGACATTAGGAAAGAGGTGAAGAGGACGATGAAGATGAAGACAAGAGAGAGATGGAGCGCAGGCACGAGGAGGGTGTGAACTTTCCCCCATCGACACGGGACCACCCCCAACCCCCCCTCCGCAGGAGTCCCGTGCCTCATAAGATAAACACGGCTGTTCGGTTAACAGCTTTCACCTCTCTCTCTCCCTCCATTCATCCCCCCTTTCCCTCCTCTTGCTCTCTCATGTTCGCCCTGTCTGTCTCTATAACCTTCTCTCTCTTTGCTCGAGCAGCCCAGTCCCCCCCCCCCCTTCTCTCTCTCTCTCTCTCTCTCTCTCTCTCTCTCTCCAGATGTTTGGCCCCAGCAGCAGCAGCAGACAGAGTGAGAGAGGAGACCCGGGGCTAAGCAGCAGGGATCTCCAGCGTGGACTGGAATGCTGACCCTCTATCCATCTCCATCAGCGGAGACGCATTTGTTTGACTTGAGATGTGATTGTGTTTTCTCTTCCCCACACCTGCAGCTTCCTCTGAACCTTACCCCCCCCTCCCCTTGGACCCGGGCCGGACTCTCGCTGATCAATCGCTTCAACTTGGAAAAATACTGATCCAGCTGCTACTGCTATTCCTTATGTTGTTTTTTATATTCTCTGCTGGTGGTTCTATAGGGGCCAAACCTGTGGAAGAAGAGCCGGAGCAACATCCTGAGCAGTAGTTGTGTTTAATTAGCCAAGTATTCTCAACAAACACAGCCCAGGAAGTATTATAATCCGATGAAGTCATGAAATGAAGCAAGTGCGCTCATTTGTTGTCACTTCGTCTTTGATTGACTGCTGTGAAAGCGGGCCGCAGGGGGAGCAGCTTCAGTTACGGAGACAGCTAATATGGGATCTGAATAAACTAATAAACCTCCTCTGTGTCATGATGGTGTTCTCCCCACCCTGAGCTGCACAGGCATTGTGTCGTTCAACAAACTGCGGTTTGATGCAGATCAAACGCATCTCGAACTTTTGAATTTATCATGCAGCAAACCCACCCTCATTAGTCAATGGCACTCAGCAACTTGTAGCATCTAATTCTGCGGGGGCCGCCCAAACTTAGCACCCTTCGTTTCAACATGGTGGGCTGCCCCGACGCTGAAACCCTCTCAAGCGGTTCCAGACGTCTGACAACAGCCACATTTATTTATTGACTTCATTTCGCTTACGGGGCAGCCTTTACAGCTCCCCCGAGTGATACAGAGTTAATGTAGAACTGTACATTGCTAGTGAGTGTTTTTTCTCTCCTCCTCCTCTTCCACCTCCTCCCCCCTCCTTTTAAAACCGTTCTTAAGTGTTTAAACACTCGGGTAATGACGTGCTGTTGTGGAAGTGAAAAACCATGCGGGATAAAAAAAGAAAAACATCCATGTGGGCTTTTCCCCGAGGAGAGAGCGAACCACCAAGGATGGGACGAGAGTGAGGAAGGCCCTGTTAATCAAAATGAATGAGCACCTCTCAGGGCCGCTGCGCCGACGAGGCCACATAGGATCTGTCAGAGTCACAGACCCCCTCGGCTCCAGAACAGCGAGCCCTGGGTGTAAAGAGAGATCCAGACGCTCTCCCGCATACAGCCTACGGCCATCACCAAACCAAAGTGGCTTGGCTGCAGATATTCCATGGGTTGTTTCCTGTTTGCTGCATCTTTCCAGCGTCTTGTAGACATCAGACTTTAAAACAGAGTAACATGCAGTGACTGAAACCATTACATGGCTTTTTGAAGGTGTTTTTTTCCTCACTTTTATACATGTAGATAGTCAGCTGGAGAGAGTTTCTATCTCAGAGACTTTACGATTATAAGCCCTAAGAGTTTAACCAAACACAAGTGAAATACGAGTTATTTTGGCCAAGGAAGTCAACTCAGAACATGAGTGTTTTCGTAGGCTGAACAGAAATCGCATTAGCTTGGAATGGGAGGGCACACATTATCATGATCATTTCATTAAAAGAGCCATAATTATTGGTGGCTATGGTTTTTTATTTCCCAACAGTTATTATTACATGACTGTCTTCTGCCTTTTGAGGCTCATCGTGTTTTTGCTGTTTCTGTTTTCCCTTTTGATGCACTCGACTGATTGAATTTAGTCCCTCTCTCTCTCTCCCTCTCTCTCTCTCTCTCTCTCTCTCGCTCTCTCTCGCTCTCTCCCTCTCCCTACTGTTGCTCCTACCGCGTTTCACAGAACGCCTTCAACTCAGCAGCTTTTTCAAATTTGGGGCTTGCGACACTCAGCCAAAAGCCGCAAATTACCCCCCTCTAGCAGCAGCGAATTAGGAACAATTTTGTGTTAGCTATAAAAAAAGAGGGAGAGAGAGAAGTGAGGGGAAAATATAGCTTACACCAGGGACCACCAACAGAGGCAACATGGGATGAACGGCTCGTTGGCCGACAGTTTGGGTGGCAGGGCGGTGCTAGAAACGCAGCCTCAGTGATCTTCACAGCAATCAATCCTATCATATCGCATCTACATAGTATAGCACAACATCCATTACCAAACATAAAGGCCTGAATTACTGGATTTATGTTGCTGTTACAGGATGTTTGCAAGCCCATGAATTGGCTTTACAGCTCCCTGAGCACACAGAGACCTGCAGCACTGATAAAAAAGGAGGCCTGTTCCCCGACACTGACAGGCTCACAGCACTTCAAGCTCTTTTCACCCCGGTGACACTGAAGGCAAAGGGGGAACGATATGAGGTGACAATTCACTGCCTGGAGTTTTCATTCTCTCTGTAGCGAAGAGGGTGGGATTTTTGATTTCCCTTACTATGCGGTTGGTCCTTAACTCTGCGCATTAACGTAAAAAAAAAAGCTCTTTTTTCTTGTTTCTTACAAAGCGTGAGGTTTGGCATGCCCACTTAATCTGCTTCGATTGAGCCAGTCCATGTTTTTCCCATTCTGGCACCGCTTTCTATTCCCTTTTAAAATCCATTTCCAAGTTGTAATATGCCACTGCAGACGTTATTGAGGGGAGAAAACCAAATGTAATGGGGGGGAGAGGTGGAGAGAGGGAGACAGACAGAGGGAGAGAGAGAGAGAGAGAAAGGGAAAGAGGGAGGCGAGAGAGTGAGAGGAGAGAGAAAGAGAGAGTGAGTGAGAGGGAGGGAGGGAGGGAGAGCGAGAGAGGTTTCCAACTGTTAACTGCCTAGTTTCCAAACTCCCCTCGTCTTCGTGGCGATGCCTGGTGCAGAAGGCAGACCACTTTGTCTTCCTCAGAGATCAGTGGGACGGGGCGAGCCGCAGCCAGGTTGGGGTTACTGACTGAGTGACTCTCATTAAGCCGTACACAACCAGGCCTAAGACTATGCAACTGTAATAAGAGCCTGCACCGTTATGACCTGACCCCTCTCTGACACATCTTGGCCCAGATGTTAATTGTGCTTCCTGCTCCCCTTTTGATTAAATGACAGAGAGTTTTAAGTCTTTGTTTGTATGGCTAATGGCTCTCATTTAGTGCAATAAGTGGTTTAGGGGCTGCCGTGGGTGACATCACCCTTCCACTGGCTTTGATCTCGGGCCCATAAAGGGTGAGCAAGCGAGCGTTTCTGCTTGGACCATGGTTTTGCTGGAACTGGTGGTTGGAGGCCTTGTACCTGCAGCGGCTTAAGAGCAGTATGAGGCCCCGATGCCCAGGCACGCGCTAGTGCTGGTACACAAACCTTGCTTTCCATTGCTAACCCATCCACCAGGCTGTGGGATGCCAAGCTCCATGGGCAAGGCGAGGGCATGAGGTCGCCAGCTGGGGATCAGCGGGATGCCAGGAAGATTGAAAAGGCAACATGGAGAGGAAGAAGAGGGAAAACAAGGGGGGTCAAGACCCAATGTCACCCAATGAGCTGCAGCATGGCTGCTTTACAGGCCCTGTGTTTTTGTCAAACAGATGTCGTAATGAGGAGGATCTATCTGCCATAAAATCTTGAATGCAACTGCGGATTTTCTGATGTTGTTTGATGGAGTAGCTTGATATTTGCTTTTCCTCAGGAACTTGGCTTGCAGAAAGAAGCCATGGTTAATCAGACAGAGGGAGAAATCTGAGGTTAAGAATAGAATATCTAAAAGGTTTAGCATAGCTGAGTTTATTCAATTATTTATTATTAAATTATTAAAACACGATATTCAATTGTACAAAGTATCCTAACATATTTAAGGAAGCCACAGACATATTTCTAATTCAGTTCTGCTGCTGGTTCTTCCCTTGCAGTGTCACACACTTATCAGATCATTTACTTGACTTGCACTTTTAACGTTTTTATCTTGATATTGGTGAACCCCATGCTTTTCCTTACTCTTTCTTTTTCTTTCTTTTCTTTTCTTTCTTTCCTCCATCCTTCCCTCTTTTCATCTTGATTTCATTGTCCCCTCTACCCCCAGCTGCAGATCCCCCTCTCTAGCACCCTCTCTCTCTCTCTCTCCCTCTCTCTCCCGCTCCCTCTGAGCGCGTGGCTGAGGTGTGAGATCATTTTCCTTCTGGGTGGCTTTCCTGCTATATGTCACTGTCATCTGTTGGCACTGAGGCTTGAGGGGGGGTCCCTTTTCCAAAAACACACCGCACTCCGCTTCACCACCCCGAGCATAATAAATTCTTGGGCACGAGACTGGAGAGGGGTGCACCAACGGAGCACCGTGTTTTACTGGGCTTGGCAGGCTAACACATAGACCGGTGAGAGAGGGAAAGCAGAGGGGGGGGTGGGGGTGGGGTGCAGCAGAGGAGGGTGGAAGATTTATAATTGAATAACTCCCCAAAGCAGGGCAGCGGGGATTGGCCCTGCCAGGAAAAGCAAACGCCAAGGAGCGAGCGAGGCCCGTGGAAGTCAGCCATTAAAGTGAGAGCAGAGAGAACCTCGGCTCTGATCTGCCTCAGCAGAAAGGTGCTAGATTTACTAATGTTAACTGAAAAACCACAACACCTATTTAGCATAAGCATCTGTATTCACCCCGATTCTCTCTCTGATTCTCGACAGTCGTATAAATCATCCAGCTGAAACAATGAAGCAAACTCAAATCGGTCTTTTGCTATCAGCTTTCAACCCGCATTCAGAAAACAGTAGGCTATAAGAGAGGGAAAATATTTGAGAGGAATTTATTCCAAATGATGCATTTCAAACCCTCTGGAGCAACATAGCAGCATTGTTTTTCCTGCCCTGACTGGACTTGCAGGGGTTATCCCAGAATGCACCGCTCTCTCTCCCAACTAGGATTGTGGGTCGTGGCTGTCTCATCTACCAATGAGTTTATCTTGCCTGTTTGGCTTGGCGTTAATAAGTGGAGAAGGAAAGCATGGTACAGCGGCACTGTTCGGCATGAATGGAGTTCTGACTGAATTGACTCACTTCTCCCGGGGAAATGGCCTCCACATCAGAGGGAAGATATGAGTTATGATAACTCATGACTGATAATCCACGTGGAACTGAGCAGCAACGCTGCAGCGGTGTAACATGGCATGCACCATTGACAGGTTGTCACATAAATGCACATTCATCACATCCACTGTGTTATGAATAACCCTAATGTGACATTGATTAGAGTTCTCAGTGGTGACGTATTCAATTTAGAACCCAACGTCCTTATTGTTTTCATTTCTGAGCTAATTTGCAGATTACATTCAATTTCCACGTTAATGGTGAGACTGCAGAGACGCTTCACAAAATAAAGAGAAAATATGGTAAAACGTATAGCCAAAAACAGGAAAAACTTGCTGCTTGCCATATAAAAGAAGCTTTTACTAATTCAAATGAAGATTTAATAAACCATGTCACACTCAATGACGCACAAAGGAAAAAGGAACGAAAAAACACTTTAAGCGGTGTATTGGCAACTTTTACCTCCTTCAGGACGGAAAATTGATGTGCAATGATTTACACTAACGGCTACACACAAACGTGCACTTGCACACACACACACACACACACACACATACAAGTCTGGGGTGTCTGACTTGCTTATTTTATCAGGTGCAGGGGCTTCTCCCCCAAAATGAGTCTGACTCCCTTCCCTGGCTGCCAATCAGCCGCTGATAATGTTTGTCTGCTTCAGTGTTTATTCTTTTCTCGTCTCTTGGCTTCCCACTGGCACATCGGCTCTATTACTCATGAAAAAGGCTTCTTCTCGGATACACTGAGTCCTTTTAAGGATTACTGATGTCAGTCCAACATTGTTGTGTCTAACTCATACCTGACCAGTGGAGATGATGCTCCACCATGTCAAACCATACCAAAGTCAGACATTCTGTGTGTGTGTGTGTATGGGTGACTGTGCATGCATGTGGTCTGCACTCTGTTTCAGTACTCATGACTTATTGTCTGCTATAGATCACATACACAAGACTTTCTGTAATGATTAAACGTGTGCCTGCTTTTCATAATCCCAATAATGCTCAATTTCACTTCTACAACTTCATTTTCAGACTTGACAATCTAAATTTGATGGAATGTAAATGGGAAAAATATTCACATGGATTTCACTTTTCCAATCAGATAAGTTCTAATGGCAGAAGTGCTGTGGTTTATGATATGAATCTCATGGTGGATCAGTGTGACCGCAGTTCTCACCACACTGTTTAAGATTAGCAACACCAATATTAGGCATTTGGGAGGTTATGAAGAAAAAAACACCAACCTCAAAAAAGGATTGAATAAAACATAAGAAACAAAATAAGTGAGTCTGTAAAATTTCCTGAATCAAGCAAAGAAAGGGGAAAAACACATAGAGAATCAGTGTGTGTGCATTTACTCTTCTTTCACAAGTGGGCAGCTTAACAGCTCACCATCAGGTAACAATCTTTTTATTTGTTTCAGTCCCTCACTGGGTGCCAAAGTCTGCTAAGGACTATAGGAGAGTGTGCGGTATGATCCATCAGCCCCGTCCAAAAGCTTTAGCACAGTAATCCATCTAAA
The DNA here is from genome assembly GCF_048128805.1 of Centroberyx gerrardi. Taxonomy (NCBI): domain Eukaryota; kingdom Metazoa; phylum Chordata; class Actinopteri; order Beryciformes; family Berycidae; genus Centroberyx; species Centroberyx gerrardi. The sequence continues at coordinate 12,243,028 of NC_136003.1, read as the reverse complement.
CCAGACTGAGAATAGAATTAAATAAATACTTCCATGCTCTGAAACCTAGAATTATTTTACTACTGTCATTTTCACTGTAAAACAGTGCTGTATTGAAGTAAATGAAAAAGAAAGGGAAAATAAATTAGTTAATCTAAATAAGCAGCATGAAGAAATGGATGGAAAATACTTAATATTGCAATGCAAGCTGGGATAGATTCAGTAATCACTACTTACAGATTTAGCCTCTTTATATCTTCAGTTTAAAATATGTCTGCTTTAAATATTAGCCTGCTTATTTTTCTACAAATAGGCTACATATAATGGTGGTGATTTGTATCATATTGAGCTATTGCATGACCAGAATGTTGGGTCACCAGCAGACACTCATAAAAAAGAAGGAGAAGAAAAATAACCTCTAATAACCATGTTGCAAGCAAGAATAGTTTGATTCCTCTATATTGTCTTTGCATGAGTGTGTGCGTCTGAGTATGAGCTTCTATAATATTTTAAAAACGTTACTTTAAGTGTTTATTGACAAGAACACAGTAAAAAATAAATTAAAAAAAGATTATTTTGAATCTGAATATTAGATCATTTCTTGCAGAGAAATTGATTAGATTTCTAATTGTTTGTAGCATTAACAGCAATTATCCATTCACGCGGAACTAATCATGAGCATAATTTGCTTTTTAGATAGATATATTATTGTTTGAAAATCATGTAGTTATCTCTACGAAATTCATAGGCCTACTCATAATTTCCTGTTCATGTGTGGCGCATTGCCTCTCTGGATATGGCTTTTTTTAGGAGTCTTGCAGTGAGTAAATAAGCTCTTACAGGCCGACCGATGCATATTTAAACGCATAATTGAAAAGATAGTCAGCCGGCAAATATTCGCATGTGGCACAGCTCTTAAGCTCCTCACTGCGGAAATGTTTCAGTGATATCCCAAAAATCCTCCTTTGTGGGAAAGTTTCGGAGGTAGGCTAAACGACCAAAAAGTGGCTTTATGATTAGCTCATAATCCGACATGAACAGATGAAAACTTTGACATGAAAATGTGTTGTACAGATTTTTTCCCATCTCGGGTTGGGACTGGGCGGGCGAGCTGTGTGTGGCCCTGCAGGCAAAACAAGGCAATTATAGGCATCTATATTTTGATCTATGGATGTGATGTAACCCTTCTGATAGACCATGAGCGAGCGGCACGCAGGCATACACGCACGCACGCACGCACACACGCACGCACGCACACACACACACACACACACACACACACACACACACACACACACGCACACACACCTGCTATTTATACGCTTATTAGAGCTATGACCCATTATGGTCATCCTTTAGACGTCATCAGATATTGTCAGATGATAGACTATTTGAAGGTCTTGAATATATATGTAGGCATCACTGAGTTGTGTTTCTTCATTGCTTCCTTATAATTTCCATTAATATTAATGGTAATTGTTAACTGTAAGGCCTGGATGGCGCATCCAGCGCCTTGACCCTGACGCTCTGAGGTCTTGCGGGGCCAGGATTTATCTAACATGTGGCATCAATGTTGCGGGCTTTATATTAAATCTCCTCAAACATTTAGCTTGGATTTAGATTTTATTTTAGAATCTATACTTTGTTCTTTCCCCGCAACATATTTTTCTCCACTTCACAGATCATCTCAGTCATAGCTAATCGAGCAAATCTTTGTCAATATTAAAACATTAATACTCTTTTTTACTCCAGTATCTCTGATTATTATGTCAACCTGAAGCATTTTTTTTACAGTAATGCACACTATCAGGCCTCAGACCTGCGGATTATTGTCAGTTATGCTCAATTCATTTTTCTGTAACCTTATTTTTAATCCATAACTTTTATAGCCTATGACTTTTTACCTTTGAGGTATTATATTTATTGTCTAAAGCACTGTAACTCTTTTTTTTTAAGTTCTTAAAATAAAGATTACTTTTATTGATAATTTAATCGATACAGACTCAAAAACACAGGCTACCAATGCAAAGTTGGAATTAGAAGTATTTTTGAAAATAAAATAAAATCTACAACTTAACACATGGTAGGCTATATGAAAATACGGAATGCCTGAAGATTAAAACTTAAACCGGTTTTCATCAGGCCTGTGTTTTCTGAATTTAAGACAGCTAAATAAATTGCTGAATCACATCACATAGGTCTATAAAAAAAAAACAAAAAAAAAACAATTGAACGCAACGTTTAAATAGTCAGTTTTATTTCTTTCCAGAAAAAGATATAGGAAACTCGTCAATTAAATATTTAGACAAAAAATGATATTTCATGATCAAATTAAAAAAAAGGCGCCTGCTAAAAGAAATTTTTGCCATTAAAGGAGGGGAGGGAAGGATGGTTTTAAACATATCTACAACATTCTTTTAAAACAGATCCGTCCAATTTCCAACACTGGCGAAATCGTGTGCTTCTGCTTTAATTGTCTCTGTTACCTGAGATACAAATGAAAACACGAATTCAAAGTCCGCTTTAATATCGCACTGATTATTCATTCGCACTGCTCATGTGTTTGGCCAGGTCAGAGGCGCCGCGCTGAGTCTGTAATTTCTGATACTCCTGGTGTAAACTGAGGAGGTGCGGGGACGCCGCGGGGTGGAAAAGCGCAGGAGACGCGTAGGCAGCGCCGGAGGTCAGGGGAGAGGAGAAAGCAGTACATTGAGCCGGGGAGAAGGGTTCAATACCGGGCTGCGACTGGAGGAAAGCCTTGGCCGCCAGGGCGCTCCGGGAGAAGAAGCTGGACAGAGCCGGCAGGATGCTGCTGACAGGTGGGATGGAGGCGGGCGCGCACGGCGACGGCGCGTGGTGATGGATGTACGGGTATATCTCCAGGCTGGGCAGCTGCAGACCCGCCGCGCCGAGCCCGTAGGCGCCGTGGGGGAAGCCGTGCAGTCCGCTGGGCTCCAGGTGCTGCTCCTTGAGCGCGCCGAAGCGAAAGTGCTGCCGCTTGAACCGCTTCCTCCGACGCAGAAAACTCCCGTTCTCGAACATGTCCGAGGAGTTGGGATCCAGCGTCCAGTAGTTGCCCTTCCCCGGGTTCCCGGGCTCTCTGGGCATCTTTACAAAGCAGTCATTGAGCGACAGGTTGTGTCGGATGGAGTTCTGCCAGGCTGGGAATTTCTCACGGTAATAAACGAAGCGATGGCTGATAAAGTCACATATCTCGCTGAGGGTGAGGCGTTTCTTTGGACTCTGCAGTATGGCCATCGTTATCAGAGCGATGTAGGAGTATGGAGGCTTCACCGACGTGGGACCTTTGGTTTTTGCAGGGGAACTCGCCGACGAAGGGCTGCAGGAGTCCCGGTCCTTACTTTGGCTGCCGGAGGACTCGGTCAAAGTCTCCGTGTCGCGGTCCTGCTCGCTCTGCGCCTCACCCAAAGGTAAGAGGTGCTCCTCTCCGTTGTCTTTGAGTTCCTCTCCCACCACGTCGATAACAATATCCTCCATGAGGTCCAAGTCCAATGTCATAGTAGATGTCCGTGGGTGCAGCCGATATCACCTGCCAACAGGTGGGAGGGTGACAGCTCTCTTCTTAAATGCGAGGAATAGATTTTTACGCACGACTCATCTCCATTCACAAAAAAAAGTGAACGCAAAAGTCTGAGGCACAAACTCTCCTCCTACTTTTCAAGACGAGACAAACAACCTCTCCAAACCACAAGGCATCCGTGCGGATATCCCAATTTCGATGCCTAAGCGCAGGAAAACGGTCAGCGAGTGATTTCTCGTGTGCGTAAAGCGTAAAAGTGTGCGTCCTCCGAGATGTCCAGCATCATCTGTAATCTTTGTTGCTTTCCTGTGGATCGGGTGGATGTGATGTCATGTCGAGGCATGAGGAACAGGATCCTGACCAATGGAAACGATGCAAAGGGTACCATGAAGGCCTATACCAGCCACCGGTTCACTCTCATCATCATCCCATCAATCTGCATTCAACATCATGGACATTAGAGCTCCATTCAGTAAAAAAAAACCGATCATATGCGCATGAAATTAGAATAAGACTATTTGTCAAAGAGAATAAGACCATATTCATCCGAATGTTTATTTCAGCTGCTCTTCAACTGGATCTAATTATCACAATACATTTGAATAAAATGAATGTAAAATTTAATGACTACAGATGTTTTATGAGTTTCTCTAATACATCCAGATTTTATATTAGGCTACTCCTTTAACACTGGAAATATTCGTAGTAGAACACTCCTAATCTAAGTTTATTATTATTATTTTTTTTTTTTTTACAAATTAATTTTATTTCATACGGTTTTCGCCTCTGCGAAAGTAGTTTGGTCTTATTACAAACGGGGCGAAATTCCGTATTACAGTAACTTGAAGCCCAATTTTGTCGAAAGTCCCAATTATAAGAAAAAAATAACTTTGACATCTTTATACTCTATAGATCCAAAAATGGGGGGAACACTTTTCTAAAACAGCGGATAAAATGCTGTCATCTAAATGTTCTAGTGCATTTTGTCCTTTTGTTTCAAGTGAGAAAGGACAATAAAAGCAGTTTTATTTGGGGACATCAGATCAGAGTCCTGCAGACAGAGGGGGGAAATCCCTCGACACTTCTCTACGTGAGGCAGGGGCTTAAACCTTAATCTCCCTCGAAGGCGTCTGCAGCCGCACTTGACGCACACAGTTAATGCACAATTATATGTTTTCAGCAGACCTACAACAGGGCATAATGCGGGAATGACTGATTTTGTGGTGCTGCCTAAAATAATAATTTGCACCCTTTGAATAAACTGATAAGAAGTAGACTGTGCCTGTTATTAACCGAGCAAAAATCGCACTCAGACTTTCGTTTCCATACTAAAGAATGCCTGAAGAATGAAAGAAATATTAATAAATAGCACCATGTGTGAAATGGAGAAGGGAAATAAAATATTTGACCTGTGTATTGTGGTGAAGAAACCCTACACTCTCTGCTCTCCGTTTGAGCGCAAACCTATCAAAGTCCGCCATAACCCCGTCAGATTATCTTCTTTAATAATGGGCGACTGAAAGCAGAATGGTAATATTGGGATGAAAGTAATAGATTTTCACTTGCCCAGACATAAAAGAGGAGTCAGGAGTGGAGGGCGCTTTCGGTATTGTTGGGAGGCCCCTGGTTGTTTGTGTTTAATGATGGAGCCCTTTGTTGGGGATTCCCACATTTCCTGCCTCTAATCGTATTGATACCTCGGGGCAGAGGGGGACTGGGTCCGGACTGGGTGGGCTCTACGGTACCAACAAAGCTGCAGATGATTTCCCAAATTCATCACGCATGTCTTCAGATTGGAAACAGGCCCAACGCGTTGTGTGGTTTCAATAACCCGAAAGCAGGGGCGTCAAATCACTAAAACCCGAAGGTATATGGCGAAGTCCCTGCACCCAATATCATCTGACACCAAAACTTCGACACACTTACACTGAATCATTTCTGGGGACAAGTGGAGCGCGGACTGATGACCGAGGAGACATTTCCACTGGGTCAAGGTGATAAATTATTGGACGGAGGTCACCGAGCTGTCTGCAGGGACAACTGGTGCTGAAGGCTGCGCTGGTGTGTATTTTGTTTAGATATGGCTTCCAAATAAATTCCTGGCATTTTTGTGAGATCTTTGCCCTCCATTATAATGATAAAAACTACAAGATCAATTTGGACTCACTAGGCTAAGGCATGGCAAGCGTCCATGGTGAAGGGGGTAAAAAAGAACCAAATAATTCTACTGCATTTCTACAAATAGGTGTAATAAAATTTTATGCATGAGAAAAGTCACCCGCCTTAGAAAAATGGAAGTGAAATATGGAAACGTTCAAATCGATTTTTTTCTTACCCAAAAGACCCCCACCCCACCCCCCACCCCCTCTCTCTCTCTGAGCGCACACACACACACATTTCAACAATAACAAATCTGATGTCCAACAAAAGGCCTTTGTAATAATCTTATTTTTATTCAGTCGAATACGCTGGAAAGCGCACAGCCACCAAGGACTTCATGTAATAACATCAAGTTGCAGGAACTAAACAGCCTGAGGAATCTCACTGGATGGCTGGGATTACTTTGGATAAACGGACCTCGATACGTTTAGGTCAAGGGCATTAAAGTGAGATGGAGCTGTTACGGGCTACTTCAGTTGTAATATTTCCTTATCTCAATGAAAACCTTCTATCCCGGCCAAACGGCTCGCATGATTTTCAGAGTGATAAAAAGTGAATGTGTTTCTCATTGGGGAAGGTTGAAACAACTTCAAAGACCTGAGGTTGTTTTCAGTCATTTTCACATAATGCCCCCTCATCTTGATTCCCTTAAAACCTTGGCACTGCAGTGGACAATAATATAACGTGTAATTTAAGGTATCATGAATCATAACGGCATGAAACCAAGTCAGACTACGGAGAGGTGCCGAGCCAAACAGTTTATCTCTCTATTACTCTCTATCTATCTATCTATCTATCTATTTATGGTGTGTGTGTGTGTGTGTGTGTGTGTGTGTGTGTGTGAGAGAGAGAGAGAGAGAGAGAGAGAGAGAGAGAGAGAGAGAGAAAGAGAGAGCCATGCTGCGCTTTGCTTTGATTCTGTTTGGGGAGGATACACGTGTAAATTTCACTAGCTGATCTGGCAAAGCAATATATTTGATTTATAGGCTGACAAATGACCCCATAACACACAAAGTGATGCAACCTGTTCACTGCATTGTATCATCTAATTGTTTCCTCATCTGCACCATGTAATTTCGTACCTCAATCATCATCGCGGAGTCATTTTTGAGGAATGATACATCTGTATCTGCTGTTAAATCGCCGGAATTACAAGAGCAGCAACACATAAGGAAGGATGCAGCCTGACTAAATGTCGTATGGCGCCATCTTGTGGCGTAAAAGTAAAATGCTACTACTGTAGTCCATCTGATATTAGAGATGAATGGTTTTAGTCTGTTTGAGGCAATGCATGCATAAAATTAACAGATTGACAAAACAAATAAATAAATAAATATTTTCTGATGTGATTTGTTTAAAAAGCAGGCCTGATTTGGGCCAATGTTGTCTAATATGAAACCGACAAACTATGGCTCTTCCCCTTCAGAGTGAAGAGGTTCTTCTTCTGATGAGCACATGGTATTTGATTGCCGCTCCTGGGGTTTCAAAGACAAAATAAATAATTCTCCTCCTTCCATCACTACATGTGAAAACACAGACTGCATCACTGGAAGTGCTGGCTCAGCAGGTCAGATGCATACCATACACTCATGATGTCATGAGTTTGAATCTGACCTTTGACCTCATGACCTTTATCGCCATGACATCCCCTCATCCCCATCTTACTTGTCACTCTCTACTGTATAAGACTACATATATTTTTAAAGAAAGTGTGTGTGTGTGTGTGTGTGTGTGTGCGTGTGTGTGTGTGTGTGTGTGTGCGTGTGTGTGTGCGTGTGTGTGTGTGTGTGTGTGTGTGTGTGTGTGTGTGTGTGTGTGCTTGAAGGGAAAAGGCAGTTTGAATTGTCTGTTTTAACATCATATTAATTTGGTTCTTGAAGCAAAGTAGTTTAACATTAACTGAAAGCAAACAGATTGCATTACAGAGTTGGACAGATCCGACGTATTGCGTCAGAAATACATTTTTTGGGCGAGTAGTCATCATCTGTAACTGATAAGATTTTGGAAATAGTCTTCTCGAGTTTGCACACAGTATGATTTACATTTCCAACTGAGGAACATGGCCTTTTATTCCAACAGAAAGCTTATTCACAGCACTGACATCCTTACTAAAAATAATCATAATCCTATAGTAGCCTAAATTTTAGAAGCATACTGTCCAAATATGCAGCAAGCCTATAGGAATATTAGGCCTATCATATGATTATATAGTGATACCAAAAAAATTGCTATTAAAATACTGTTGAGTAATACAGATGCACTGTACCTATAGATACATTATAATATTATGTGATTTTTCATTTACAGGAAATTCTTCATTACCAATAATTTGTATGCTTATCTTATGTTAATTGTATTGTAGCCTATGCTTTGATTCCCATACAGTTGGCATGCAGCCCAGACTTCATTTCAAGCACAACTAAGCCACCATGTGAGATCTTGCAAAACAATGTCAGGAAAATATAAGCCAACAATGAGAAATAACACCAAGAACTTTGATTCAACTCACAAATATGTTCAGGTCTGCTGGTATATTTAACTGGGAGTCTGTTGATTCCCTTCACTGGCTCAATGTTGTCACGAGTGCAGGTATTTACTTTGGCAAAAATCATAATACGATTAGGAAGGGGACCAAGTAACCTCTGTCTGGGGATTAGTCTAACCCAGAATCTTGAATTCAAAGTGGTGATCACATGCTTTCGTTTAACCAATCAGGGATGCAATAGGAATATGCTAATTAACACTTAATTATCTCAATTATTATCTACTTAGAGCATTGTAAATGAACTAAATCCTCCTCTCCGCCTGGGTAATGTTGGGTTAAACTGAATCAAGGACATTTACGTTACTCCTGGACTCTCTCAGTAGAGGGAGCTGTTGCTTTACTGATGAAGCTTTGTCTGGCTTCCAAATGAAGCGGTGGCTTTTACTTACATCCCTCTCCAAGTGTTTGAGTTTGAATGAGTTCACACGTTCATCATCATCATACCTGTTTGCTTGTGTGCCTGTTTCGACTAGTTTCAGGATTTGTATGCAAATGAACAGCGATGCCACTTTTCCCAGACCCCGTCTTCCCCACAGGTGAACAGGATCCGTTTAGGACACACTCCATAGTGCGCCCACAGTGTCAGCATGCATTGGGCTCAGCTGACCTCAGTGTGCGCTCTTCTGTGTCGATGCATCACCGTGATGCCGTGCCAAATGCCTGTGGAACTTATGGCTGAAATTTCCTAGATTATTTTCTATTGGGCCTGACAGCGGCGGTTTGTCTGCAGTGTAGTGTTCCCCCCCCTGAGCTGCTGTCAGAGCTCAGATGGGGCCTGAGGATGGAAGGAATGCAGATGTTTTGTTTTAAAGCCCAGCGTGTATCATAGTGACTGATTGTCATGGGTCAGCGGCTGGATGGAGGGAGTGCGTACGGCAGCGAGTGAGTTATTAACACATATAGGTTGTATGAGAGGGAACGGCGGTGTTATGATGAGGAGGGAAACAAAAAAGTAAATGTTTGTCCCCCAGCTCCCTGCCTGCATGGCTCACAGACAGGACAGAGGGGTTGAGGGAGAGAGATAACATGGCATGATATAGGCCTCCTGTGGTGAGGTGCACCTATCTATCCCTGTCAGGTTGGAGGAGCCTCAGACTGGGTCTTCTATCTCCCTCTGCTATCATCTTGACTGGCATGGCTTTGACAGCGAGTTACGGCTTGTCCATAGAAGAGTTTTCTGGAAAAAGGTCTGTGGTATGAAGAGGATTTGTTTAGACTGAGATCTCCTGAGAAAAGGAACCAAAGCACCGATCTCAGACACGGGGCTGTGTGATGTACATGGGCAACGATACTCCTGATTCCAGCGTATAAACACAACCAGCAGGACCGCCGCCGCACACTTGCTTTCATGAGGCTTTCCAACGTTTGGATTTGAGAAACCACAGAGGTCAGCGGGAGCAGACCACCTGGTTTTGGTAATTCCTAAAAAACATAACTGTAGGACGGTTTGCTTAGACTGGAGCTCGGAGGGGGAAGAGATGCCGGGTTAGGCCAGACTTCTCCGCTTACTCAGTGCGCATAATTATCCGAACAGCTGCGAGAGAAAACAAGATCGCAGAGCCCTATGAATATTTTCAAATTAGACTTCTATGATCCTTGAATGCGTCTATTTATTAGGCTTTTATTGAGTATATTAAGTTCCATATTGGTGCATTTTCTCTCTCCAAATGTATATACAATCCATACTCCAGACGCAGTTAAAATTTGACATTTCATACTTGTGCTTTTTGACAGAGTCGGTGCCACATAAAAGACCCACAGTAAATCATCCTCTGACATCTGGAGCAAGTGGTTTGGTCACATGCACGGACCCCCCCCACAACCCCCCCACCGCCCCCCACCCCCCTCCTGTGAGCATAGAGCACCGTGCAGCAACTGGTCCCTGGGTACCACCGGGGGTCAAGACCCGTCACTGGTGGGTTGTGTGTATTTAGAGGTCAGAGGTCAGCCTGCTACACTGAGAGCCCGTGTTCTTCCCACCATGGGCCCCTTCATAATCCCTCAGCACCCCTCAGACAGACACACACACACACACACACACACACACACACACGGACACACGCAAGCAAAGACAAACTGCTTCTATATCATGTGTTTCCCTCTGTTTTTTGTTGATTTAGTTTTATTTTAGCCCAAAACTGCCCTGCTCACCTTTTTCCTCTTGCCAAACCACCATTGCTAATAAGAATTTGCAATTCATTAATTAATTGACATGCCCGGCTGAATAAATGTTAAATTAAATGATTTTCTTCATTTATATACAATGTATAATGCATGCAGTCAACGTTTCACTCGCACACACGCTCATATACACACAAACACACACACACACACACACACGCACACACACACACACACGCACACCAGCCCAACTCGGCCAACTGCCCCTGCCTCCTCAGCTGTGATGCTAACACATTCCAGGGATGATTCCCACCAGAGAAGTGCGCCGCTGACAGATACATTCCTCCACTGGCATTCCTTCAGCCAAGCCACCTGGGTCTCTCTTTCAGCTTCTGCATGTTTCGGGGGGGCCTGCTGCTGCACCGCTGTCCCGCACCCTGTCCCCCGTGTCCCTTTTGATATCCTTGAACAGTGGCAGCAGAGCCCCTGAAACTGGAAATGAATACAGGTGAAACATGGATTCATTTCAATAGAGAATGTGACGGGATAGGAATTCGGGGGTTGAGGTACAGTATTATTTTCACTAGGTTTCGTGTGCGGTTGAAACCCTTTTGTCCAACCTGGCCGCCCTACTGGTTTTCCACAGCTAATGTCTTGACCATGTATTTGTGTTGGAGAGAGATTGTTTACTCTGGGAATGTGTAGGCGGTGAAGGATGACAAATGGCAGTCGCTCCCAGCTCTCGTTCCTTTCTGGACACTGTCATATTGCCTGGGAAATTAATTCATGCAAATCCAGACCTATTGCACCACAATGCTGACTAAACAGAAGGTGCACGTTACATGGACTAGCTCATCCAGACTTGTCCCTCTTTAATCATCTATTGCTGTGCCTGATAGCGTCTTGTTGAAGGATTAATGCACTGTGACTGACAGTGTTCTTACAGAGGGGAAGATCTCTCTCTGATTCAAGGCCTGATTGAAGTCACTTTGATTCAAGTGTATAAAAGTTGCCTTCAAGACCACAAAGGTTTTGTGAAGTTATATGTGAGAAAAGTTGGTCAGCGGTTATGATGGTTAGTGTGGATAGCTACAAACATGTAATATGTAATAAAGGTGCATGTGAATAAGTGTTTTCTTGCCATTGCCATCATCCAACTTTGAATGTTGTTCATGTGAAATTTTTCCGATACATCCGTTAACACATGAATTCAGGACTAGCATTACTTCTGACAGAGAAGAACTGTGTTCTACAAATAGCATGCTGACTTTGTACCACAGGTGGCAGCAGCAGTGGTTTGATGTGTGGTTGGAGTGGTTACAGTGTGTCACAAGGTTGATGGTCAGTGATGGGTAACTATGCTGACTGTTTCCCAGCAGCTTCCCTTTGTCCTTCCTGGGGACGAGAGTCTTGTGATGGGAAATCCAGGTCACCTGCTCACTCAGGCCCCTACGCAGACTGTCTGTACACACGTGAATGCATGCATGCAATCACTCACGTAGGCTCGCACACACACACACACACACACACACACACACACACACACGCCTTCGCACACAGACATGCCATCACTCTGTCTCCATCTTTCTCTCTCACACACACGCAGACACACAATGAAACAAACATGCCCATACACACCTACAGACACACAGAACTAGAGTGTCAGTGTCCTTGCCTTGAAATCTTCAACCTGCTCCCAGGCGTTTCCCTGTGTGTCCTCACTTTCCTTCCTACTGTAAACAGATCAGTGTTTATCTTCTGTCTCTTTAACCTGCTGCAGACAGCAGACACACTTTGTTCTGCTCACCAGATTTAAACACCAGCAGCCTTGAATTTCAGTAGCTTCAACTTTCATCCATCCTTTTGTTCCTTTTCCATATTTAATGGAAAAGGTATAAAAGGATATGAGTGCAGGCAGACTTTTTCCCCTCTGCAGCCACACTGTATTCCACACTGCTAAACCCCACATAGAAATAGAGTATTTAATGTTGAATGTGTACATTTGTAAGTGATGCGTATAATCTTCTGTTCTTGGTATTCCTTGGCTCGCACTGTCCCATTGCACTGTATGTGAGGTCCTGTGTGGGTCCTGTGTCCTGTTGTCATATGATTCAGTATGTGCTGTGAAATTCTGTAAAATGACAGCACTTCTCTGCTCAAATATCACTAAGGCTAATGTAAGCATTCATTGTACTTGGTGATTAAGGTTTACAAAAAAGAATCGTCATAGTTACAATAACTTACAATAACCCAAAAATGCCTCTATGGCCGTGGATCTGCATCACTTCTTTGCTTTTTGGGTTATTTTCTATAGTTTGAATTCTGATAAAAAATTATTTTCCTCCTAGTGCTCCATGCACCAGCAGACTAAGGTTCATATCCTGTGCTCATGACATTGTAGGTTTCAGTAGGTCAACCAGCTCACACAAATAATATAATGTGTTACTTTTGTCATATGTGACGTGATATCCTCTCTCTCTACCTTTCCTGTCAGCTCTCACTGCTGTCGAAAGGAGCAGAAATGATCAAATAATTAAAAAATAAGAAAATATGTCTCTTTCAACGTTTTATGTTTCTGTCCCATCACTCCCCTTGAATGTACAATAATAAGTTCAGAGCTGTTCTCTTTGGTAACCCATTTAAGGATCTCTTTACGGGTTTTTAGGTGTGTTTTTAAAGAATTTGATCTTTAAAATGTGCATTCACACGTACACACACATACACACACACACACACACACACACACACACACACACAACTGTGTAAAGTTCTTCAGAATTCTCCTTTCTTCCCTAGCAGTTTCATCAACAGCCTTGTTCTGAATGAAATCCAGCTATCTGTAGGCGTACCCACCCATAATTCTTTTGCTGTAATCTCAATAAGGAACTGTAACAAAGAATTGACAGGTTTGGACAAGCTGTGTGTGTCAGCACAATCACTTTTCATTTTGTTTACAGGATGACTCAGGAACCTCTCCAATTGTCTCGAGCTTGAGAGAGAACGATTATGTGACCAACCGGCGTCTCGTCACCACTCTCATTGACAGCTTATTGAATGTAGGCTTTGGCTGTGTAATGCTTTTCATCTGTGCGTGTGTGTGTGTGGGAAAAAATGGCAATCTTGGCTATGCAAATGAGCAGAGATGTCGTTATGAAGATACGCGTTTCCCAAAGGCTTCAGTTACAGTGAAGTCCAAGCTTATTCTTGCCTTCCAACCGGTTGACGAGCCAAGAAAAACAGGAATGAAAGGGAAGAAGTCTTATCATTTGATTGTGTCAATGCCTTCCAGCTGTGATGCTGGCTGGCGCTGATGCAAATATCTATTGTTTTAGATCATTTCTTTAGCCTTTTTTGGCTTTATTTGATAGTTTCACGCTAGAGAGAGAGAGAGAGAGAGAAAGAGAGAGAGAGAGAGAGTGTGTGTGCAGCGTGTGTGTGTGTGTTGACGTGAAAAAGGTCACAGGCCAGCTTGGAACACAACATTTCACAGGTACACCGCATGGCTTTGTGAAAGACGGTATCGCTCGCTCATGCTGGTGTCACTTCAGCAACAGAGTCGTGAGATGTTACATCAAATTATTTGTCGTTAAGTCTTGTTGTCCTCATCTCACATCTGTCACAGTGAAGCGTATGTACTGATAAACTTCCTGTGTTGGCAGTTTGTGTCTCATCCAATCATATTCTCATTGCGGGGATGCCAGCGCCGCATCTATGCAAAAGTCTACTTTCTGTAAGCGCACTTTGATCTTTGACCGCCATAACGGCTCCTTCAGAACTGCAATGGTATGCGTGTCATTTACATGGATGCTAAGTGACGCATGTATTAGACAGTGCAATACACATGCTGATGCAAGCGTAGCCGGAGAGGCACAAAATCTATGTGTGTGTGTGTGTGTACTGTACTGTGTCTGCCCATTCTATGTGCTCTACTTGTTGTGCACTTGTATGCGTTAGGTTTGCCCTTTTAATCCCTTTATGAAGGGGATTGAGTAATGCCCCACATGCCTCCTTTACCCAATACCACTGCACACGTGTTTCGCTGCACAATGAAGACATTGAACGGAGCGATCGTCCCTTTCCCCCCCCCCCCCCCTTGCACCCGTAAATCTTCCCCGTGGTTCAGAGGAGAATTCCTGCAGACAGTCTGGGCCTCACTCTGGTCTGATTTGATCCATGTTTGGCTTAAACGCTCACACACACACACACACACGCGCGCACACACACACCAACGCACAAACGCTGAAGTCATTTTACCACTGACCTCATGATGATATCTTTGCAAGTTTGAGCCCCGAGGAAGAAAAAAAAAAAATCGGAACGTTAACAGTTGGACCAAATGTTGACGGTAAAGATGTCAGACAGGACCAGCGCTGACATTAATCACCTTAAAGGAGATGATGATGCGTACAGTCCGGCCTTTCCAATTGGTCGCGGACTGAAAGGGATTTTACCCAGGAGCTCTCAGCTGTCTGGGGAGAAAGTCACAAATCAAACCAAGCCAGGCTGTTCAAACTGATCAGTACCGTGAAACACTCCGTTTCATCCGTGCACTCCTCCCACACACTCTCTTTGACATGCATGGACACACAGGCACCCACTCACGCACAAGCATACACACACATATACACACACAAAGGCGTGGAAAATCTCTGGTTTGAGCCTCCTGTCCCCTCTCTGCTTGGCAGAAAAAGCCTCAATCACACGATACCGAAATCCCTCACACGCTGCACCAGCTATGGGATCTACATCTTTTCCACTGCATTCTTTCTTTTGTAGGCCTGCAGCTTTATGAAAAGCCAAAAGGTCTTTTTTCTGTCTTTTTAAGCCCCTTTATTTACGAGGGGAGTCATGTGAGCGAAACCAAAAGGGAAGTAAAACAGACTACAAGTTCAAATAAACCAGAGCTGTTTGAAGCCGGAGTGGCTATAAATCACCTATGTCAATGCAAAATATTTTCTCTCAGTGTTGCAACCACACTCCAGTGACATGTAATTGATGTTTCAATCCCAGCGGTCTATTTAAAGGTCCATGCCCTGTCTTTCCTCAGTGTTGAAGGACATGTTGTTAAAATTGTATGATTTCAACCAATGAGGTTTGCATGAGTGTGCGTGTGTGTGTGTGTGTGTGTGTGTGTGTGTGTGTGTGTGTACACGAACACACATCCCTGCAGGTCCAAATGCCTAAATTAGTGAATCAACAGCATGTAAGAGAAATTTTATTTATGTAGCACATTTCCTACACAGCGAAACTCAATGTGCTTCACATAAAAGCAAACCTTAAACAGGAAGGAAAACAGTACAAATTGTACAAATACATATATACATTCACACATTGGAAGAAGGAAGAGAAAAAAATGTGTGTATATATAAAATATGTGTACATTTGCACCAGCTCAGTCTGTGTCAATGCAACACAAACTCTATTCTTGTCTCTAATGTGTTTGTTTACTGTACAAGCCTGTGTTGTTCAGGATGTATGTACTGTATGTGTTGGTGTGTGTGTGTGTGTGTGTGTGTGTGTGTGACCACATGTATGTACATGTGTCTTTGCCTCTATGTGTGAGTGAGGCAGCTGTGATTAGAGGGTGGCACTGTAGTGTTTCCCTTGGGCCAGTTCGCCCTGTTATTTTCCCCTGTCAGCCCGTGCTCACAATGAGGAGGGCGGGTGCGTGACCTCCCTCCCACGCAAAAACCACAGGAGAGGGAGGCGCCCGATTCACACACACACCCCCATGCAAGTGTCCGTGGAGGGGCCGCCGAGTTCGCAGGCCCCCTCAGGCCTCGGCGACCCCCCAGCAGAACTCCACATTTCTCATAAAACGGAGCTTATCAAAGTCCTCCACTCTCTCCTGGCTGGGAAACACAGCTGACATCCCTCCTAGCTGTGACGCGGACAGTTAACATGCTCTCCTCACTGTCCTCCATCTGGACGCATGGAAGTCGTCAACA
Source organism: Centroberyx gerrardi (assembly GCF_048128805.1). NCBI lineage: Eukaryota > Metazoa > Chordata > Actinopteri > Beryciformes > Berycidae > Centroberyx > Centroberyx gerrardi. Next base: position 12,226,734 of record NC_136003.1, on the reverse strand, counting down.
GCGATGAACCGATGACACCGAAGCGGGGTCGTTTGTGGACTTAGGCTAGCTTCCCATAAACTTTCAAAACTGGAGGAGATGAATGAAAAGCCTGAAGAAAGGCCCATGTTGAAACAAGCAACATGTCCAGTTGAGGGCTTTCTTTGGCAATATCCGTCCTCTCTTCCTCTGACTCCCACCTTTCCATACCCTCTACTCTCCCTCTGTTCCTCTCTTTCTGTCTCCGTCTCTGACTCTCTTCTTCTCCTTCTCTCTCTCTCTCTCTGTTTCCCACCCACATCCAAGCCCCTCTTCCAGAGCCGCCCGAGCACCACAACAACATTCAGAAACCCTGAAAGGAAGGCACCGCCGCAAAACAAACAGCCCGGGGTCCTGTTTAGCCGGGGCACCCTGCGAGGGGTGGGAAACAGTGCCTCTGAAGGGAGAAGAAAAAATTAAAAATAAAATAACCATTGACACACACACACACACTGGATTCCGTTGTGCTGAAAGTTTGAGGTTCGGGATCATTAAGTTTTAGGAGAGTTAAAACAATACTGGATGTGGAGGAGAGACTGCGCTCAATAGCAGCACAATGACTGGCAAACAACTCTGTGGTCCTGCTGTCCGCTGCTGGCGGTCTGATGCTTCCAGCAGAACGTATGGTTCTGACTACCGAGGTTCCCGGGTTTCCAAGTCTTCCTCAGTTCAAGACGCTGTAGCGAGCCTTCTGGTAGGCAGGAACCGGCGACCGCAGAGTCGGGACTGTTGAAATACCAGATTGACTTGGGACGAAACAAAACAATGCATCTGGCAGTGAACGTGGGGGAACTGAATGTGCTGACCAGGACAGTCCTGTTTGTCCTTCAGATGATGGAGTATTTCCCACTGATAGTATTAAAGTAAACCTGCATGCTCATCGTTTTAATATCAGACAGCTTGTTAATTTTAGTGATTTTAATTTTATTCTAATTTATCCAATTAGTCCCATTGAGATCAAGAGACACCTAGCCAAGACAGCAGAAGCACATTTAGTTAAATTCCATTACTGTAGATTATCATTCTCATCTCACAGATAAACTATTGTACTTAACATGGCAGATCAATTAAGAAAAAAAATCCTATTTAGAGTGACATGCTAAAAAGACAGTACAAAAGAGCTGGATCACCATAGTGAGTAACACTTAGACTCTCCCATATAGGGGATTTGCATTGTCCTCAGTGAAGCAGTGTTTATCTCCATGGGAGCCAACCTGCACTTCAAAGATCCAGGTCAGGGTCCCAGGGGTCCCATTTAGCCCAGAGGGACTGGCTCCCCCCCTGCAGAAAGGTGCATTACCATAATGTAGGAGTTTTCACCTTTAGGCATGATAGCATCGCCACAGGACCCTAACCTGTCTTAACTGCACCATGATCCTAATTGAGGTCGCATACTTACAGTACAGAGGAGGATTCTTTACATGTGCTTGACTGGTTGTGTAATGATGTTCTAGCCTTCTGTTCAGTAAGATAGACAGTATATATATATGATGATCTCGCAATATATAGAGAGTTTAATTCCAATTAGATATACAACATTTGGAAAAAATGACACCTACTCTTGAAATGATTGCTGTCATGAAAGTAGAGCATTATAGGTTACTATTAAAGTTATGAGTCATCTTAAGAGCTTTGCTTACAAACTGCTTTTGTTTATGAGGCCAGAATCATGTGTGTTTTTGAAATATTGATGTTAGGGTAGCACATAGCAGAAATTAGTATTTGCATTATTTCGTGATTTCTCTTTTATTTTTGTTTCTAAAATGCTAGATATGGATTTTTGGAAAAGATTTGCTACCTTGTTGCCAATGTTCCCTCTAGTTTGCGTCTTCATTCTTCAGTGTCATAGAAGAGTCTGCAGGTTTTCATTTCAACCAAACAATGCAGAAGCTGATTGCACTGATTAGTTCCTCCTCTCTGGTTGAAAGTGTGCTTATCAGTGAAATCAGCTGCTGTAGTGTTTGGTGAAATGAAAACCTGCAGACTCTTCCATGACACAAGACTGGACAGCAATGGCTTAGAGGAAGCAGCGGTACGAAGGTAGCAAAATGTTTCCAAAAAACATATTTACCATTTTTGAAGTAAACCCTTCATAAGTTAAAAAAAAAACAAAGACTAAATGAGGTGAAACTCTGTTAGTTCAGTAGGTCGGAGCCTGTTCGCCCTCATTCTTTCTCTCTCTTTCTCTCTCTCTCTCTCTCTCTCACACACACACACAGACACACACACACACACACACGCACACATATATACCACATAGGCACAAGCAGGCGCTCACATATGCACATAAAGAGAAAGAAAAGAAACAAAGGGAGAATTACATGCAACCATCAGACAAAACCACAGAGCATCCTGTATACCAATGCCACGCTTTCTGTCCTCTGTCAGCCAGATGTGTGGCAGACTGCTGTGTGATTGATTCTGAGTCTGTCATCTGGGTCAAACCTCACATCAAGCTGCTCTTACCGCAGTTTCTCAAGCTGCAAACTATCTTAGAATAAAAATGTTATTAGACAGCTCAAAACAGCCTAATTAAACTATTCTAACATCATACAAGTCTTTGCTGATTTGTTATTGTGTATGATGCTACTTTCAAATACCTCCCAGTATTTTTTACCCTGTGTTTTATGAACCAGATTCGGGTACCCGTTGTTCTTCCGACACTCGCCAGGACCCAGGAAGCCAGACTGCTGCAGCTCTGCCTGTCTGATCTCACTTATCAGTTATCAGTCAGGCTCCGGTCAGCTCCGCTTCCCTGACCCAGGCACATGGGCTGAGATTATAACGCTGCCACGAGGAGGGATGTCTTATGTCATGACGCACACTGCCTCCTACATGCATCAGGTCTGAATGTGGTTTGTTGGGATGCTGGAGGTATCTAACAGGAGACACAGGGCTTGTTAACTTAGCAGAGATGATGGGAATCCAGGCAAAAGAGCGAGGGGAAAGTGTTTCTTCACTCCAGCCTAGAGAGCACAGACCTCTATGATTACTCAATGTTGAGATGTTATTCATACTGTGCTTTTCTCAAAGGTTGCATGCCCTTTGAACCAAAGCGATGTTCTGCTGCTCGTTTCCAACGTGCAGATACATCATTGTTTTCCCCGCAGACAGACAGAGGCCCCGCTAATCTCCGAGGCTTTGACTGAGCAGCGCCATTAATCAAGCGCAGTTTATTTAAGAATGTAATCCTTGTATTTACCAAGCTGAGAGTGCGAGGCAGTTTAAACTGTCATGTTATACACCCTGTGGTTAACTATGACATAAGACAGAAAGTGATAGCGAGGAGGGAGAGGACCTGTTCCCAAGAAGAGAACAAACCTTGTTTGGGGTTTTCTAACTAATCTTATCAGGAATCGCACGGTCTGTTTAGTATCCCCTGTAGGTAAAGCAGATAACAATATTATCTAAGGGATTATTATCTTGGGGATTAATGCCCTGCATGTTCATGCCTGTCGGTTATATCCTAATGTGTGTGTGCATGTGAATGTGTAATTGTGTTCACACACATGTAGTACATGTGCTGTATATATGACGTGTTTGTCAAATTTTCGATGACTCCTGTCAAAACCTCATCATTTTTTTTAATAAGAGTGTACCATACATTAAAAAAAAGAAAACTAATAGTTGCAGTCTGTTCTTGGGAGTTGCTCTTATAATGCCACTAGAATTTTGAATATGAAGAGTGTGTTGTTTGGGACAATAAAAGCCATCTTTGAAGGCATATTTTGCTGGCATGCCACTCTGTAAAATACTCTTATGTGTATGTTTCCACATTTGCACACCATCCACGTCATGTGAAAACTTTGTATCTCCAAAATGTCAACTTCTCTGGAATGAAGTAAAACGGCTTGACCACCATGCGTTTTAAATGCAATGGGTTTTCAGCGGTTTCATCATTATGAGGTTTTCATGACAACAGTGATATGTGGCATTTCTCAGCATTTCTCCAGCAGCTGCCAGTCAATCAGCTGCCATCCAGAACAGTGACCTAGTTGTGACAGTGACCGAAGCCTCTTGGGGTGCTGCTGACACACTGCTGCCTGTGGTGAGCTCTGGGTGTCAGGGCTAGCTGGGTGGAGATGGCTGTGGTCGCTTGTCACTACAGCTGCAGGGCATGGTGTGTCTGTCTGGGCGTGTGGGTGTTGCATGTCTTTACCTATGACGATCACATGTCGTCACGAGGATAAAACGATGGGGAAATCCTCCAACATGAGGACACCTTGCCAGTCCTCATTTATTCGACGGGCTAGTTTAGAATTAGGACTTTAAGGTTAAATTAGAATTAGATTAGGTTTAGATTTGGTTAAGGGTTAAAGTTAGGATTAGGTGTTAGGAAATAATGAAGGTTCTCAAAAGTATAGTAATACAAACGTGTGTGCGTGCATGCGTATGTGTGTGTGTAATAATGACGGAGGTGGGGGGGGGAGTTGTTGAGTCCTTCCTTTAAGACTCAACCATCAGGAATGTGAGTGAATGCCGGCACCTAAACCACAGCAATAAAAATCATGCAACAAAACACATGTACCGGTAATCAGGTTGATAAGCAAACCCACATGTTTACACATGCTATGATGGGAAAAACTCAAACTCTTGTTCCTATCAGATTATGTTACAGAGAGTTTGACATAATTTGAAGTTACCTAATGCGTTTTTAATCTGTGTCTCCAGACAAGGTTCATATGTCAATAAAAATTAAGTTTGATGATTGATGGTGGGGTTTTTTTTTTTGTGGACAATAGTGGCTGGTCAATAACAGCAGTGATGAGGGATTCCTCAGGGCTCAGTCTCTGGAGGTGAACAAGGACATGCGTTTTTTTTTTATTTTCTCCAGTAACAGCTGTAGCATAGCAGCCCGACAGACTGACTGCTCACTGCTGATGAGAAAAAGAGAGAGAGAAAGACAGAGAGAACGAGAGACAGTATATACAGAGTGAAAGAAAAAGTAGCGGTCTCTGGTCCCGTCTCCACAGTGCTGAAGAGTATTTTCCCCAGACCTGGCCCTGCGCCTATCCAAACACCCCCGTCCATGCCTTCCCCTGACCCCGCAACCCTTCCTCTGCCCCCCCAGACGTCACACAAGGCCACAGCTGCATCCCAAAGGCAAGGAAAAGGAGTGTGTAAAGGGCAGAGGTGGAGGGGGGAGGGTGACGAGGGCACGTATTCCCCTTTTAGACACTTGGAAGGACCTTCAAGTCCACTTGTAACAGGCCAAGAAAAGACTTTTTCAAGAGCTGCCTCCGAGTGAAATGTTTCTGCCGCTCACCCTACGGCCTTTTTTCTTCGGGGAGGGAGGAGGGGGAACATGAGGGTTGGATCGAGTTTATATCTACAGCTGGGAGGTCGGCTTTCCTCTGGGACAATGTGAGGATATGAGTGTTTGATGACAAGATACGATAAGGGACTCTGTGTGTGTGTGTGTGTGTGTGTGTGTGTGGAGGTGGGGGGTAATGGGTGCAAGGCAACAGACTTTTTTTAACTCCCTTTTTCTGTTCTTTTCCACAGCCTTTCTATTTTACTTGAGTTGCAAAAGTGTGACAAAGATGACTAGCATTCTTCTGCCTCCTATCAGAACAGCCATATCTATGCAGTGGTCACTTAGTAGCGTTATGGTGTGTGTGTGTGTGTGTGTGTGTGTGTGTGTGTGTGTGTGTGTGTGCCTGTATCGTCTGGTGTATGCCAGGGAAAGACAAAGGAGACTAGAGCCATGTTCACATCCTATTATTTTACACTACCTCTGCCGCTATGAATAAAACCATAGACAGATAGTCATGTAATAATGCTTCTATTATCTATTGTAATCATGTTTAACTGTTTGTTGTATTTATGTCTGGTGTTTGTCATGTGATACCTTGTGCTGATGCCAAGGATCAACTTGGAAGTAATTCTCTCTCATGCCATTTTTACTTTGTGCTTAACCAAATAATCAATCAATCAATATGATCGCAAATAATCAAGAAAGTTTTACAGTGTGAATCTTTACAGACACACAAAGTAAATGCATCATCTGATAGGCTAACAAGCAAGTAAACAACCAAAGATCATTTTAGACATAAAGGGAAGCTTGTCAGCCCTTTGCAGGTAGAGAACTAGGCTGATTAAGAGATATGGGCATTACCATCAACAGTGGGAGATAACATGACACAGTGACCACCAGATTAGTCGTGATGACCCAAAAGACTAGTACACATCATCCACCCAAGGCCAGCCAGGCTGTGCTGCAGCAGGCCATACGGTACCTCAGTGGTTTAAAACATAGGTGTATCACAGTCAGGTATACTTCCAGATGGATATAACACTGGAACAGGGGGTGAGATGTAAGGACAAGGTGGGGGGAAAGAATGAAAATGCCAAAAGATGGTCAGCTGATCTCTGAAGATCTCTGAAGCCATCGTCCCGCTGGTTAGTAAGCCACAGTGATTGGTGCGCAGATCAATGGAGTGATCGATGGTGATGGTGAAACCTTTTTGGGTTGACGGACCTGCATGTCATGTAAACCTAAGGGGCTGGACTTGGCCTCCTGCATGTCACCATCCATCAAATGCTTGCTGAAAGAGAGAAGAGAGCGAGAGAGAGGGTGATCATTTAGTCCTTACTATCAATTATAGATTCACACATTCTGCAAAGAACACAATTTAGCAAATGCTTTTTTTTTTTTTTTTTGTAATTGAGCTCCTAGAGCTACAAAGTTTCCAAATCGAACTGTTTGATCAAGTCCACCTAAACAAGGTCACCTGTTTATTTGCATTGTTAATACATGATAGCATTAAATTTTGTATCACTTATTCAAAACAAGACATCTGAGGCCGTGCCATAGGTGAACAGGCAGTGATTTTGAGAAAATGCCAGCATTACATCTATTTTCAGAGCTGCATCTTCTTCAGAATCTACCATATAGTCTGTAGATCCTTGGCAAGGGCAATATTAGGGCTTACTGGGTATAACAGGGAAACTCTGCCACACTCAGTTATTGTACTAAACGTTTTTTTCTTTCAGGTAGAAATTACACTGGCCCTCATCAAATATCACAGGAAGCTGATATTTACAACAGCTATTTTATTGATCTACTTGTTTTATTATTATTGAGGTTTTTACAAAATTTTACAACATACAGTACTAGTAAAAATCTAATCTCCAACCTATCAGGAGTTCAGTGGCACTACACTGTTCTAGTGAGTGTGTTTATAGCACCCAACCAGTTTGCATGCTCAATACGCAGTAACATCCATTTAGAATGATTTATATGGTTCCTATATTTTATTCAAAATAATACCTCAATAGGAGCCATGTAATGATTGGGTATTAACATTGCTGATGATCTAATTCAATGAATTTGATAAAGATTCCCAAAACAGGAGAACTACAGTATTTTGAAGGTTTTAGTAGATGGGTTGTCTGGTCAGAGACTGTCATTAGGTCCTACTGACTGCATGGTTGTAATCGCATCTCAGGCTATATACTGTCAGATACTCTTTTTTGGGGGTGGGAAGGACAAGTGGTGACACAACTACAGGACATACAGCTGAAAGAGAAGTAATGAATGATTTAGTCTTCTGTCAAGGTCACATTTTTTGTTTCTCTCTCACATTCAGAATAATTTCCCTGTTCCTGCTGATAAGCATGTTGTGACTATTAGGACCAAGCCTGTCAGGCTATTTGAAATGTGACTTTGTAAATTGTAGGTCTCCGTGCTGGACAGCATCATAAACATGACGAATAACCAGTCAAACCCAGTTTCCCAGTCGCACATGTCTTGTGTTGTTTCACCATAAACTGAAAATAAACTTGCATACCGATTGTTTATGAGTGTTTTAAGGACTTTCCTTGCTCCTGGGCCGACCTCGGGCCGCAGATTTACAAACTGTTTACACTGACTGGCTATGTGGCTTCTTCACGTATACTCAAACTCTATGGGTCACAGTATTGAATAGTTCTCACGGCCTGGAAATTCTGTGCGTTGCTACCACAGCCTTAATACAATATGTCAATTCCCCCAGAGATCTCAACAGATGCTGCGCTGTGTATCTACCTGCTCGATTTCCTGCACAATCAGAGGAAATGCTCATCAGTGATCAGTGGGGCCATGTGTTTCCTGACACCAGTTTCACTGATGAGCAAACACACATCCTTCTGTGGGTATTTTATCTGCTCCCAGAGCCACATCAAGGCTTCGGCCTGTCCTTCCCCAAACAATAGGCTCAGGAATCCCGCTCTCTGTTCCACAATAAATCAGGTAGTAATTTAGATAGCTGTATCTCACTGTCTAGACACACACGGCAAGTCAATGGTATCACTTGTTGAAACAATGCAGTGTTAATTGCTATTGGAGTGTCTCAGAGTACAACAACAAACATTTGGCAGACTGGGGAATTTTAACATTGTTCAGGGAGATTTGGAGGTTAAAACTCTGATTGGCAGTGTTTGCTCTCCTAGACGCATGAGATCTGAAAAATGCTTTGTAGAATGTAAACTATTTACGTGTTGTAGCTAAAAGAACATGAGTATACCATGAGTAAGAACGAGAGAGAGAGAGAGAGAGAGAGAGAGAATGAGAGAGAGAAACCACCATACAACTGTGAGTGCGTCCATCCTGGTTAAGGGGATTTTAGGGGTCGATGTGACTATCAGCAGTGAAATCTACAGGGCCAAGAGACTCAGAGACTCCCAGCACACCCACTCCATTCCAGCGCTTCACAGACGGGACTAAATTGGTAAATAATGACTTCCTCTGAAAAATGCATTGCAAGTAGTATGACCATTTCCTTTCATTTTCTTGCTTATCTCTCGCCCGGCCTTGTAAGAATCCCTCTGAACAAATGTCTTAAATCTATCTAAAAATCCCCCAGTTGAGCAGTTTTTTTTGGTAATAATTGGTTGCACACTTTGGACTTCCTAACCAGCAGAGATGTGAAGCAGAGGAGAAGGAAGCAGGAAAAGGAGGAGTGGGTGGAGAAGGTTAAAATTGGGGCCCTCGGTGAAGGCTGGTTATATTTTGGCTGTGTGCTGCAGGGTGGGTAATTCTAGGGTCCACCGCTTTGCTGTCATCTTTTGCAAAGTGAGAACCTAAATGTGGTTAACCAGCCTTTATCGTCTGCTCCTGCCCTTGACACAATGGAATCAACAGGTCACGAGAGGAAAAAGAGAAAAAAGTCATGTCTTTATGTTAAGAAATTGTTAATTTGAGTCTGATCTGTGTATAATACACTCCTCAAAAGCATCAATGAAAATGGGGAAAGGACATCTAAATGGTTGTGCTGGATGAGTGATATTGAAAGCATTCACGTCAGCACCAACAGCTGCGAACAACGCTAATTTGAAGCGTACTCTTCATGTGCAAGAATAGAAAAACCACATAAGCTGAGAGGATGCGCTTACAAGAATAGCATTTGCATGCGGGGTGAAAACAATGTGAGCTACTAGTTAGCACTTACAGTAACAGCCGCTCAAATGAAATGTTAGTATCCCTGACATTAGTTTCATGCTGCTCTTGTCTACAAAGTGTATCCTCAAAAAGTAAACAACACACTCAGGTGCTCATTATTCATCCGCGTGCTAAAAATAGTTGTCACTCTTGGAGTACGGCCAAATTTCCCCCTGTGATGCAACGTGTTGTCCAGATGTTGGTAGTCCTTCAAAAACAGTACAAACAGTTTGTGAAGTCATGGGAAAAAAACAGACACACCCACCTCAGAGGAGAGCAAAGTGATGGCAGAGTGATGCTATTAATGTCTCCGTCCCCACAGGAGTGGGGCAGGCAGGGCCAGGAAAGTCTCACTTCAGCCTCCACACTGGAATTCTCCCACACAATGAAAACATACCAGAGTGCAGCAATGAAAAAGGCAAAAAAAACATGGGAATATGCAGGGATGTAGTGGAGAGAAAACCCAGCTAAATTCACTTTACCCACCTTTTTATTATTCATGGCATTTCTCTGCTTTATTAGAAAACCCTGACAAAGGTTATTGCAGCCGAAACCTGTTGGTTTTAATATTAAAGCTTTGTCAAAATAGCTGGATTCTTTTCATTCTTTTGGTTCTTTTTGATTCATGCACCTTGGTGGAGCTGCAAGGTTTTTTTTTACCCTTTGTGCGTGTCTGCTTTATCAGGCAGTTCACAGTGAAGAGAGACAGGAGAGATGGGAGAGGGAGGGAGATGACATGTGACAAAGAACCCAGGACGCCTCTATCCACTGTTTATTGGTGGAATACAGTTTACCTGCCTTTTTAAGCTAACATAAATCTTCATGAGGTAAATTCAGTATATAACATAGGAATTAGTATTAGACTAATGCAAGATATCGAGGGCTTGGAGCCAAAGGGGCGTAAGTGTGTTATAGTAGATTTTACAGGAGAGCCAAAACAAATTTTGATCAAACTTGGATCAGCTGCCGTTACCACATACTAAGCACAATATTTTAACTTTTTGCGTTATCAGATTGAGCATTACTATAAAAACAATACAGCTACAGTTTAAGTTGAATTATATTTGTTAACTTTTTTTAAAATGGCAAAAGAGTGAAATACACCTTTTTGGCACAAACATTGTCCCAATACAGCCATGCAGAATATGGGCGTATGTAAGTAAACAATTGTAAAACACATTCATTTTAATACAAATCTAGCAATTACACTTCAATCAATACTGAAATATAAAACAAGATCAGAATGAATATCTTTATCTTAAATCTATCTATCTATATCTATTTATTTCTCACTGAGACCTTTCAATTGATATATAATACTCATATTCGCCCAAAATCGCACTTGCCCTCGATATATGGGGATATGGCCTCTTAAGGAAAAAAGTACAAATTCATGCTGTTACCCACTTTTTCGCTTATTACTATATCACTAATAATAAGTGGTTATAACTTGTTATAATATGTGGTTACTGTATAAATGAGAGGACATTTATGGAGATCTCTATCTAGTTTCTCCTGGGCATTGATATAATCCAGCACCTGCTAAAGCTAAGTGGCCATGCCTTGAATAGGCTTTTTATGACAACCTGAAATACCCTGGAGGAGGGTTCAGTCCTCTCAACCTGTTTCTGTCTGTAATGACAGAGGTCTTTCTGGACTTGGACCCCTCTGCCTTGTGTCAGTCCTTACAACTGTCAAATGAAAACAGTAGAAAGACAGTAATAAAAGTAGTAAAATGTAGATTTCAATATTTAATTCATTTTCATAATGGACAGAACATTGTTGGCCCTCTGGTCCTCATCAGTGTCTGTGAATGATGATCCACTTCTGTCCTAAATAGGAAATCTGTAATGTAGATTACAAGTCAATCAATTTACATTACGTTGTGTCACACATACATTAGATACATCACAACTATATTTTTCCTTGTTTGGGTGAAATCCCATAATTTTACTAGACCTAAAATCTAATACATTCTATTTCAGATATAATTAGATTACACACAACACCCGATCAGCCATGTAGAGGCAGTTTCAGAGACAAAACAGCTCAATTAAGAACAGGCAGCACATTTGCTGGCATCTGTGGGAAACGACCTTTCATGTGAAGAAGCCCAAACATTATGGGTAAAAAGGAAACACATCAAATGGGAGGAATAACAGGAAATTTTGACCTGATAACAGTGAGTGTTTGTTAACCCCAAAACATTAAGATTCACAGGCCAGAAGAGATATGCATCCTTACACTCTGGTCATATTATGTGCTGATTTTGGCTAATCTCACACAGCAATACAGGGAGCCGGTGGGAAAGGTATTTGTTTTACAGAGGAATTTCCATACACTTTAAACATCGACTTACAGTTCATAGGGTTCATCTGAAAGAAGTGGCACACACTGATTAGTTAACAAACAGAGGTATTAAAGGGAGAATGTCAAGGCTATTACCATGAGCAAATGGTGAGTAGAGATCTGAATACAAAGACTGCAGATCAATGTGTTGTTGAAGAAGTCCATGTAGGCTTTACAGAAATGAAAACGCTCCATTTGACCTTCCCTGCATAGAAATCATCAGACATATTTTCCTGTTTCACAAGAAAACATGTTTCCATATGTATACATATTTGACGATTTGTTTAGAAATACACCAGAATGTAAACTGCATTATCTGAAAGTGTTACTTTCTATTTCCTTTCCAGATAAAAGGTTGCAAACAGAGGGCATTCACACATTTTTAAGCACAAGTGAGAACACAAGCGCGGGCTGCAGAGTGCATTAAATGTGTCTTGTTTCTTGTATCATGTGCAAAGTCAAACACCTGCTCCACCCAGAAACCCTCAGGCTCTATCACACCAATGTGGTTGAGTCATTATTGAGCCCCTGGCCTCCACAATCTGCAACAAGTGCTCATACGCATTGATTCTTACACTTTTTGGTGACACATTATTTAAGCACATTACAGTAGTGTAAGAGCACATACTGTATATATGAGTGGCCCTGGTGGGAACTTAACTGGGAAGACAAGAACAGAATAGAATGAGTCGATCTGTGTGCATGGACAGGCAACACATGGTGGTGCAACAGCAACAACAAGCAGGGCTTCACAGGCTTTATTTCAAATGGAATGGGGAAGTGATACAGAGTGTATTAATCAAGAAATCTGCAATGTAATTAATTTCCTAATTTCTCTTGTAGGTCATGCTATTCTTTAATCTTCATCATCTCACCAAAGCTGACAGAGGGCACCTTAACCTTACCACATGCAGCGAGAGGATACAAGGCGAAGGAGATCTGTGGTTTGTGGGAAACCAGAGCTCTACCATAGTAAGCAGGGTCATCTTCAGCCACGGCCCGGCCTGCACACAGCTCAGCCAGCCGGCCACATAAAGCCACGGGCTGCTGCTTAGTGTAAATATTTCACCCTTCATCGAAATACTCTCCCTTTTTTACTGCCACAAAGACCAGCTGGGAGTCTGCAAAAACAAATCCCGTCTTTGTCTTCTGTCAGTGGCCTGGTGTGCATCGCACTGCATCAGCCCTTTCATTTCACAGGTGTGCCCGCCATTAGCCATTTAAGTCCAATATTGTCACTGTGCCATTGTCTGTGCTCACTGCACCGGCAATGACACCAGTTTGTGACTCAGTGTGGCAATTAATGGAGTCTGTCTGGGACTGAATTGTATGTGTATGCATGCGAGTCTGCGTGCGTGTGTGTGTGTGTGTGTGTGTGTGTGTGTGTGGTGGGGGGTCATTAAAGTTCCAAAGAGTGAGTCAGAGACTTTGTCCTTCTTCCCTCTCTTTGTTGTCCCTCTCTCGCTGTCTCAGCTATTGAATGTGAGGAGCACACCAATCATGTCTGACTACAAAGGAATGAATAATAAAGGAAAAAATGATTAGTGAACTGACTAAGAATTAATAGTTGTCTAAAAAAGAGGCAATAGAGAGGGAGAAATAACATATTGACAATAAACATGCTGCAATACAAAAAATACAAAAAGCAATATTTACTGATTTTTGTATTTTCTCAGAACTGGGGTGTTACTGTGTTAGTTTCATTGTCAGTGAGGGTTTCAAAAGACTGGGAAAAGGTGAGAAAAGTCTGAAATGTGACAAGGAATCAAAAATGTTTTCATAGCGACAACCTTTGTGTTGTGTGCTTCTCTGTTGTCTGTGTTTCCTTCCAGTTACTGCCATACACAGAGAGGCTAAGTGCAGAGCCACAAATAACAAAACCCGGCCACCCTCACACTCTCTGCCACAGTTTCCTGAGGAAATGCCCTGGTCACAGCGTGCACCCCTGCCCCCCACCATTTCTAAACATTTTCTCAGGTTTGACACCAGAGGGTTGATTGCTTCTTTGTAGCATCCTTCTCCAAACGGGTTCATGGGTTTGTATAGTTGGTTTTGCTCCAGGAGAGACTTTAAATGTTCCTACTGGTGCATCCAGCTGCCACAGCTCCCTACACTCATCACATATCCATGTCCTGCCTAGAGCAGCAAGTAAGGATAACTCTAACCTCAAATAGTCACTTTCTTTATCTATCCTAACTCAAAACAGAAAAAAAAGTAATGTTTTTCCTTCTGTTGTGTGATCCTTCCCCCATTTGAGGTGATCTGTAGTCAGCTAGCAATCCAACAACATGAAGGAGTCGCCAGAAATATAGACAGAAAATGTATGCCATCCCAACCACTAAATTAAGCTGAATTTTTTGCTACCTCGCCAGCAAACATTTATCAGCTGAAAAAATGCAAGAATGAGCATATAAGTAATATTTACAAAAAAACTATATAAACAGAAGTCAGAGACAGTCGTCCTCAACCTGGCCTTCCTTCAGCATAGTGAGAAAGACTGACCCTCCTTGGCGGAGTGTGTCAAACATTCTCTTATTTATCCCAATTTACTCATTCACACACATATCAACATGAAACATCTAATCAACATGCATATCATACACTTTCACTGACTCCATTCACAAGCCGTAGTGTACAATATTAATTACCAAGCTGCTCATTTGTTACCATATAATATACACTTTATATTACAGGGAACTAGAGAGATGAAGTCTGATGTAATATTGTAGGCTGTAAGTTAGCATCTCCGCCATTTGGTGAAAATATGAATGGGATTTGCAAGAAAGGTTAAAAATAGGTTAAAAATAATCAAAATGAACAAAGGTGATGCTGGTGGATGTCTTTTAACCTCTGGAACAAAACATACTATATCTCATGGATATCTGTTCAAAACAGCCCTTACTTGTGGCATTTTTCAAAAAGCCCATTCATATTTTCCATAAGGATTTTGGACTACACATAAAACAGCAGATATGCTTATCTATGGCATACAAAATGGCGCAAAATGGCAACTTCTGCTTACAGCCTCTATCTAATAGTTTCTAGCAACATGGGGTGTAGTTAAGTGGGTCAGATATTTACAGAGCTGGATAGAGAAGAAGAGTTCACTGGAGAACCAAGTCTAAGTGGGACAAACATCTTTGGGAGAACCATGACCAACAATGACCTTTTATGTATTTTTCATTGCTTTTGTTCACAGACAATTTTCAGAGATCCTTTCTCTAAGAAGTCCACTGACACGAAACCACCCATTGTCCTCCTTGATAAGTGTACAATGAAGAAAATAATTCACATATAGCTTTTCCTACCATACAATAAAGAGATAAACCACCTGAAGAACATTATGAGCAACTCTGAATGTTCTCCAGGAGAAGCTGCATGCTCTCCAGCCACTCCTCTTTCTCCTGCCGACCAGAAACTCCAATCCTAACAACACGCACATGTCAGCAGGGATACTGAGGTGGTTTGGAAGCGGGGGCATCTCATTAAAACCGCTGGTATCTAAACAGAACGAACCCCAGCTCCCCGTCCTTCATCCGCGGCTCAATCATCTCCTTCGCAAGCTTTCCAATAAAACCTTGTATTTAAACAAACCCATCCCAACTAATCTTTAAACATCATTCAAGTTGAACACCGCGATGATCTGTTTATAGTGATTACGGGCGGCGTATGTCTAGAGCTGCTGAGGGAATCATGCATAAACATGTGACTCACTACAGAGAGGGGGAGAGGACAGTGGGAAAGGGGATTGGGGATAATTGGCTTGAATTGATACAAGACCGGAATAGCAGAATGGTTTCCAAAAGAGATCAGACCAAAGAACACGGAATCTCAGCGGGCAATCATGATAATAGTAACAGCAACCATGTGTTCAAATAAATAACTGTCTCCAACAATGACACAGCTCTCTACTCAATTTAGACAGCTCATCAAAAATAAACAGTGTAGCGGGATGCGACCGTACAGAGAGACTTCATTTCCACGGAATATCAACAAAGAGCGTAAGACAATATGATTGCTCGGAGCTGTAACCCTTCGTGTTAAAGCGGCCAGATGAGGTAGGATTTGGAGAGTTTCTGTTCTCTGGGAACACTTTGGTTTCAGCCCTTCCTGGGCCGAGGTAGGTAGCTGTAAGGTTTCTCATGCGAGGCTACAGTTACCCAGCCCGAGGGCCAGACATTAGGCTCGGAAAGAATATACTCCTTGTTAAGTTTTACAGTGGAATACCTCACATAACTTCACAGCCCCACTATAACACAGCTAGCACTCAGTCAGCGGGGCGTTGGTTGTCCCCCTGGCCGCCATGTGTCGGGCTCCGTCACCATTAAAACGACCCCAAGTGACAAAACGTGCTATCATTGACAGCAACTGGGGCCGCACAACTGTTTCACATCTTTGATGCAGGTCTTCTTCCAACACGTATACACTTGACATGATCCATGATGGAAGACAGACAGACCGCTCAGATCCCCACAACATGACAGTCTGAGGAAGTAAGTGGACCTGGTTAGTGTAGAAGAGGAACAAGTCTAACTGCTGTGGGGGGGGGGCATGGGGAGCCAAGAGTCAAGAGTACAGATGTAGGCCTGTTACTGCAGCTAATTCACACTGGAGTATGAATCAAGCGTACAGACTCCAGACAAGTATAATAATTCAGCTTTCACATTGTGACACATGGTGAAGTGAGTGGGCATGTGTGTGTTTTTGGACGTATGTACGTGTGTGTGTGCGTGTGTGTGCAATTGTGCACACCCACGCATGCTTATGTGTATATGTGTATGTGTGAGAGCGTGCCAGACTGAGCCGGCTGTAATAGGTTCCAGAGGGTGGACATGTGTCAGCCAATAAAAACACAAGAACCTACAAAATGTTGGGCAGTTCACTTCCTGTAGCAATGGGTTTATCAACGCTGCGAGTGCCAGAGACAGATGACCTGTTGGCTGTATGCTCCAGGTTATTGTATAATAATAATAGTTTCACACCTACTTTCTTGCTCCAGACACAGGAAAAGACATAGGAAGGGGAGAGTTGTTCAACAAAGTGCAGCAGATAAAACCATCCAGAATCCAGAATTAGAGATAAATGAACTGATACTTCACACGCTTCAAAGTGAAGTGTCGAAGCACATAGAAACTTTACACTGTAAATCCAACCAAGTGCTTCCCAAAGGGCCAATGTTCCCTTTCTTTCCTTTTTTTTTTTTCAAAGAGACATTCATGAAACCAGAGAGGGAATAACAATACTTTTGGTTTCAGTTAAGTACAGGATCAGTAAAACATGCCCAGCCTGGCCTCTGTGATGGTCTGGGTGAGCCAAACAGCCTGCTGGTTTCCCCTGCAACGGGCCCACACCACACTCACAGAGCTCGCTCATAATTAAGGGTTTCTGCTCCGCTTTTTTGGGAACCGCTATGGAACAATATACAGATTATATTTATTCCAAAATATACTTCACATATAGGAGGGGAATGGGCAAGGGGAGGAAGTCAGACTTACAGTGACATCTGGGTTTTTGCTGTTTCCTGCGTTAATTCATACTAGTATAGTTGTTTGTTGTCATTATTTTACAGCGCTTCACGGGAGATCATGTTCATGTTCAGCAAATTAAAATTATTTGCTGAGTTTGATTCATTACTCTGATGGTTTGGCAAGAGGATTGTCATACAGCGATATCTATTTTGTTTATCTGCCTGCAATGTATCAGACTGGATGTGGAACGAGGCTCCTTGTAATCCCATCATACATTATAAATGATTATTTGAATAGCTTTCACCACAGCCTCAGGCAAGTGGCGCCAAGTAAACTAACATATACTGCAATGGAAAAGCCAAATATACTCCAGCATCCTGGCTGGCAATCTTGTTTATTTACTTGACGTGGAGCGCCTAGGAATCCCATCATGCATTATAAAATGGCCACAAGAATAGGTTTCACCACAGTATCAGGCAAACGGAGCCAAGTATAATAGTCCTGTATAATATAAATCAACAAACTAATGTAAGCAACAATCCTTTTCTCTGATAGAGTAGTCTGAGCCAGTAGCCAGTAGCTGCTCCATTGATTCTCACTCCCAGCCAAGCGGTGAAGATTGAGGATGCTGGATTCTTTCTTAGGATTCATTTAATCCTCATAAACACACCAAATGATATAATATAGACAGAGGAAAAGAAAGAAAATATGAATTATCTAAAGATGTTGTTAGGTTTGAACTAGGCTTGAAAAGAGCAGTATTAACAGTGTCAGTCAAAGTCAAAATGTATGTGTGCTTGGCAGAAAGAGAGTGAGAGAGTGAGGAAAAGTGTGAGCAGTCAGTCCAGGACAGGCCCAACACGGCCTCGCTTTTCATTCTATCAGCCTCCTCGCATTTCTCTCCATGTAGCCTTCCTGATAGGAAGTCAGCCTCTCCAGTCTGCTTAACAGGCAATCATGTCTAATTTAGAGTCCTATTTTCATTGGAGGTAAAACGTTTATACAGTGCTGGTGAATAGAGATGTGTGTGGTGATTGGCCAGTGGGAGTGGATGTTGAAAGGTGCAGCTATTGAATACAGACAATGGAGTGCTGTAAGAGGGTATTTTTAACCGTCACGCTAAGTACCCTGAAATCGCTTTTACATCACCTGCTATACCAGTGATAGCCTCGATTTATAGGCCTTCTGTTGTGTTGCTGTGGCTAATACCTGTTTCATTTCCTGCATACATATTAGACCGGCAATTGTGTTACTAATCTGCCCCTACCTGTCGGCTGCATGGCTTCCTCGAGATACAGCCATGTAGAATTTAATTCATGACCGCGATTCACTAACACACAGGTGGAAGCAGTCGTAACTCTCTCCTGGGAAAAGCACCAAGTGAAAACATACCAAGCTAATGATGGTTCTAATTAACACCAGAACTCACTACAGGGAAGTAAGGAACAAGCTCAGTATGATAATCCCTTGTTTGATCTGAACTTGTATCTGGGGAAATCTGAAACCCAGACAGGGACGAGCGAGTATCAGTTCCTAAGAAGGATGTTACATTTTCCCACCGTCGTCATCATGAAAAGGAGCCGTTTATCATTTCATTCTGGATTCCCCCCGCCCCCGTACAACGCTCCTTTCCCCCCGCGTGGAAGCGAACGCAGCTTTTCCAAGAATCTGACCCCCGACAGAGAGTGTTGGTGGGCCGCTGGTGTTTCTGTAATTGAAAAAGTTTGAATAAATCTCACGCAAGGCCTTTGCTAATTCTCATGACTCACCCCCACCGACCCGTCACACATCCCCCACACCCACCCTCTTCCCCCCTTCTCCAATGTGGGAACGCTCTTTTGCTCTTTCTTCCACCCTGTCCTCCAAGATGAACTCATCCCAAACCGCTGCCCTACGAACAAAACAACCTTTCATAAAACTCCCCGTTCAGATCTCACCCAGAACTCAACAGCTAATCTGGAAAAAAATACATATGTATTATAGCATGAGCAAACCAGTGACTACTGCATAGGGGCAAATGAATTGTAAATGAGAGTCTGTCTGTGTGGATGGACACCTTGCATCTCCCAAATGTCAGTTTTTCAGCACGAAGCAAAAAAGAAACTTGTTTTCAGATTGACCGCTCTGCATTTTTTAGTTAATCCAGTGGCTTTTGAAAGGGATTTTTAAGCCCAGGGAGTTGTAGAATTTTCTCAACCCACAGAGGAGCATGTAATCCTTCAATTAAAGTCAAAAACATGAAAATCACCAAAATTGGAGTTATGAGGTTTTCACACGACAACAGCGATATGAAAGCGAAGATGAAGGGCAGATATTAGACGTGTTTCAGGCCGACCTCACACAGAAACACTATTAGGAAAGAATGCCTCTCTATCGGGCCTGACCTCGTCCGCCTCGAGGGCTTATCAAAGAATGTAGGACGGGGAGAGGGTGAAGGGTGCAGGGTTAAATGTTAAAACGTGAGAATGTGGAGAGCGAGGGAGGAAAATGCCTGAAGAATGATCTGCAACATGAAATGAAACAATGTCTCCATGGTGTGTAGAAGAAAAGGAGCCATAACAGACGTCACCGACACACTGCTATCTGTCATTAGTGCTGTTCTGAAGTTTGGTTTATAGTTGTAGATGATTTATTTGCACATATATGTGATAAAATGCTGAAAGAAGAGCAAAAAATTACAAATTTGTGAATTTGAGAGAAAAAAAAACCTTTCCAGTGGCTTACAAAAACATCTCACTTCAAAAGACACAAAGACAAGTCAGTATGACCTGCAAATGAACGTGATTAAAGCAGCTACATGACAACACAACTCAAACAGGAGAATCAAGGTTTTTGCTCTAATGAGGTAGAACACTTGGAGTCAACAATGCTGACTGAGCCATCTTTCTTTAATAGTAAATATAGACTTGATTTCCTCTCTTCACAGGCCAAGAAAATGGTGGTCAACCGAAAACGCAATTATACACAGATTGTGGGCTTCAGCTTGAGTGACGGCATTATGATTTTGATAAACACAGCTGTAAGCGTGCTAAGGCCAAGTCATGAATAAGCAGAAAAGAGCTAAACAAGCCTTTATCTGCTGTGTGTAAAAATGCATGTCACTGGCTGGAGCCGGAGCCGCAGCAGAATGACTTGCCAGCTTGAGAGTGAGAATTTGTGGAGGTTGAGATAGGAAATGAGGATGTTTGTGTTTACATATAGACAAACTGAAATTCACATATGCAGAGTTTATGTATAATCCAAATTGTCCCGAATGGCAGCCTCTTCCTGTGTTTATTTGTACCAGAAAATCCCCACTGACTTCAGCAACTTCAACCAACAAAGCTTTTTCCGCCTCCTGTCCCCTAAAAAAAAAACACAAAAAAAAAAAGAATCAAAAAAAGAAAAATCGACTAGGGAAAAGATTAAAAAACAACTTTGTTTGAGTCAGTGAAATACATGAATGCATTCTACTCCAATTTCCATTTTACTGTGCAAAGACTTTCTATAAAGACTGTCTGGCTTAAACACAAAGGGAAAACTTCAAGAGTGTTTTTCCTTGTAAAAACATGAGGTCTGGATCACAGCGCAACAACACTGTTTGACAGTCAGCTCTGGTGAAAGAATTTACGCATTCCAAAGAGCCGCTACATAAAGCACAGTCTATGCAAATGTCACTTCGTACAACAATTGGTGGCCATTTTTACAGATTTGCATGATAGAGGAAAAAGCATAAGAATGAGAAGCAGAAGAAATGGTTAAGAAGACAGTGCTGGCAGTGTTTGGGTACATGTGTGTGTGAGTGTGTGTATGAGTGTGCTGGGGTGGGGGGGTTTATAGGGGCAGATGCAATCTGATCTAAATTCTAATGCTTTGATTGGGGGACATTAAGTCCTAACAGTGGTTAAGAAAAGAAGAGACATCACGGGGCAAACAGCAGCCAGAGTGCAGCTGGAGACATCTGGGAGGAGAGTCAGGTACTGGACAGAACGGCAGTAATGGAAAGGAAATAAATCCAAGATTTACATATGTTCTTCCTATTTCCTCTTATTAGGAACTTATACTGAGGTCACTGGCCAGCACAGCTGCAGCTGAAACAGTGTGGCAGAAAAGCTGGACTTTGACAAAAGTAGACTATTTCTAGGATTCCCGTAAAACTCTGGCAGGCAACTTGTTGGTCACTACAGTAGTGGACACTGCAGTCCAGATTTAAGTTTCTGTTTCTGTTTCTTTCTCCTCTGTTATGGGTTTCCACTGTAGCTTCGCTCTGATCAGTGACACACCCCTCTCTCGCTCTATCTCTCTCTCTCTATCACACACACACACACACACACACATAGGAGGAGTAGAAAATGCATGACCTCAGTTTACCCTTCAACATCAACAAGACACCTAACTCAACACTTTCCACATGAGAACAGACTTCTGAGACTTGTAAATGATTACTCTTCAGATCTGATGTAAGGCGTTGGTTAACACCTCCTACATTCTTTATAATCGTAGAGAATTATATATATATATATATATATATCTGAGCCATCTGAGCCTGTGGTCTGGGCATACTGTAAGCCAAATCATTTCATATATATATATATATATACATGAAATGATTTGGCTTACAGTATGCCCAGACCACAGGCTCAGATGCTGGGTTCAAAAGAGTGTTTTCTCAAGAAAACACTAACAACCTTCTGTGTAAAACAGTAAGTGTGAATGCATTTCATTGTCTTCCTGAGAAGTCATTAACAAGAGAGGCTGTGTGTTTTTAACTGTTAGCAAGAGGTGAGAATGTCAATTTGAGGTGCGATTTTGCATCAAAAGGACTAACACTGATACCCTAGAGCAGAGAAATGCAACAGGTTTTGCAATATGATGCAAGGCATTTACATGAAATGTTACAAGAGTGTGAATTGAACCTAAATTTAATCAGGTTAAATATTTTCAACAGCAACAAAATAGGGGGAAAAGATATGTGACCTGCCACCAAAAACAACACGTCAGTCAGTCAGTTTAGGAGCGTTTACCCAAACATCTCATCAGTCACTGACAAAGAGCAGCCAGACAGGCAACATGTAGCGAGTAAAGGAAGCAACACTGTCGTCCACACAAACAGCGGTAAATCCAAAGCAGGCTATCACGATGAGGGCAGTCCCAACTGACTTCCTTTCTGCAAGTGCATTAACGTCAGAGGGATAAATCACCCCGAGGCGGGACAGGAGTGCCGGACAGAACGTACTGACTGCAGAAAGCCCCCAGGTAGTGAGACGAGCGGGCGGGACAGGATGGTCACTCAGTGCTAAAGTCTCCGTGTGGCCCGGGGGAACAAGTGGTGACTGAGCAGATCCCTACTGTGGGAACAAAAACAGACCGAGTAGGGAGTCCTGCTGTCACGTCTTTGTGTGCTAACTAATCAGAGGCAGCACACTGAGGCCTCGTCACGGTGTCACTGTGGGGGGTTAACTGCCACTTGGCTGACAGGGGCTGGTGAGGAGGATCGCAACCTGACAGTCACTGGGTGGGCCTCCGGGGCGAGGGGGACAACTGAGACAGGCAGGACTAGATGAGTCAGGGACTTAGTTATAGACTCCTCTAGAAGCAGGCAGCCCTTAATGGGGTCGAAGAGAGAAACATTGGGATCCCAGAAAAGCAGGTGTGGTGAGGAGAACCGTGCCAGCTCAACAGTTGAAGTTAAATTAAGAACAATTCTGTTGATGTAGGGAGAGAGAGAAGAACTATTTATAGTCTAACATTTGGGCCTACAGGCCACAGAGGCTGGGACAACTGGGGGAAAGCAGTCTCTGGAATACAATGACGTGGCTGCATT
This sequence comes from Centroberyx gerrardi, assembly GCF_048128805.1. Lineage (NCBI taxonomy): Eukaryota > Metazoa > Chordata > Actinopteri > Beryciformes > Berycidae > Centroberyx > Centroberyx gerrardi. The sequence goes on along the minus strand of NC_136003.1, from coordinate 12,203,675 downwards.
ATGATTCGTAAACAGCATTTGGAAAATTTTCCATTAGTAGCCTACCCCCGGTGTGGAAATGAGTAACTTGCAGATTATGTCCCATAAGTGTTCCACGTCATCCTGGACGGCGCAGTCCCTCCATGTGTCAATTCCGACCAGTGACTTCATCAGTGTTTCTCAAGGATATCCCTCTCCTCTCTAGGCACAATGAGGCAGCTTCCTGTTTAGAGAAGGTCCAGTCCAGTCCACCACACACCTGCCTTCGGCTTGCATAATTTCCCCGTTTTCTGTGGCCAAACGTCATATCAGTGCTTTTTGATAATCCTCATCTTCAAATACCTAGAGGGTTGTTGTGACAATGGGACAATGATCACTGAATAGTGAAATGGGTTGAGAGCGGATATTCCTATTGTAGCAATGAGGAAAACTGAATAAAAGGGAAATGCAGTCATGTGATTTCTTGGAATATTATGCAGCTGGACCCAAACCCTTGTTTTTCCAACACTTTCTTTTTTGTCTTGCCCTAACCCACAACTCTGGGACCAGGCAAAACTATTAAAAATGAATTGTAAAATGACAAAATTGCTACAATCTGGAGATAAATTTAACAGTTGAAGACACTAGTTGAACTAGAAATGCTAACTTTCTCATCTCATGGTGGCAGGTAAAGATATCATGAGATTGAGAGTAAATTAATAGTAATTAACAGTAACTGGTAACAGTTATGCTGTGACCTGGAGTGCATAGTTCAGGTCGAGGAACCATATGGGGTTAAAATGTCTGTGATATAGCTAGCTTGGTGACAGACCCATATTAATCATATTCAAGACCGTGCTTTGGTATTGGCTCACTGGTTGGGCAGCTGTCGATCATGGGTTCAAGTCTAGACTAGAGATCACCACCGGAGAAGGCTCTAGTCCCTGCTAGCATAAATAAAACTTGTAGATACCAATTTCCCAAAATAATGATTTTCCTATTTTCCCACCATAAATTAAGTTGTTTTTGTTGTTTTATTTTCAAGACTTGAAAATATTTCTGTTTTTCAAATTAATTTTATGAGTGTGATTTTATTTTATTTTTTACTAGCAGTTAGACCATGGGGAGAGACAGAGAGAGAGAGAGAGAGAGAGAGAGAGAGAGAGAGAGAGAGAGACAAACAGAGGGAGAGAGTGAGAGAGAGAGAGATTGTAATATTAATGTGTTTATTTTACTATAAATACTATAAATGCTCTTACTAAATAAGACTTTGTTTTATTTAGTAATGTATTCACTATTTTGTTGTTAGATGAATTGGATCTTTTTAATTTATTGTTCTTAGACGCTTTGGCAATATTGTTCTTATGACATTCATGCAAATAAAACATGTTGACTTGAATTGAATTGACTTGGGGGGAGAGAGAGAGAGAGAGAGAGAGAGAGAGAGAGAGAGAGAGAGAGAGAGAGAGAGAGAGAGAGAGAGAGAGTTTCTCAGGCAAACTGACAAACCTGAAGAGCAACTCGCGGTAATGATCTACTCCTGTAATTACACATCAAAAACATATCAAATACAAAAGCGCTGAGAAAAAAAAAAAAAGGCACTAGGCAACATCCTCTTAAGTGCACCACGCAGTCCTACCTGAGCGTTAACTGATAAAGCCAATCTAATTTATAATAACTTTTCCTCTCTGTAATAATCACAAACAGAAACACGGAATCTGTCATCGAGAATGCCAAGCCGCCTGAGGGCAAATCAAAAGACTCGAGAGGTCAGGGAGGGAGGGAGGAAAAATCGTTGAAGGGCAAACATTAAGACCAACCCACTTCATGTTCAGTCCTGCCCCAGTCTATTCCCACATCACACTCAAATGTCACTTTGGTGATCGACAGAGCGTGTGTCCGTTTCTGGCCGTGGGATAGCTGCTGCTGCTGCTTCTTCAAACTTTCACGGGATATTTCCAAGTTTTTACAGGTGCGTGTGCTGGTCCCTTTCGAAAAAAAACAAACCACTATATTATTCCTATAACATTCCTATAGGGGCTTATAGTGCGTCTGTGGTGCTCAGTAGTGCGTTTATACTGTACTTTATGGTGTGTTTTTTTGTTGTTTTTTTTTAAACTCCTATAGTATGTCTGTGATATCGCTATAGGTAGGCCTACTAATAGTTTTGTTGTGATATTTATATAGTAGCCTATACTTCTAAAATACATGATCTAATTACTATAGTTCTTTTTCGTAAATGGTTATTTAATATTTCTCTGCGCATTTCTCAAAACGTTTTGTGCACTAACATTAATTGTCCATTGACTGAAACTTGAAAAGTATGAAATGTAGGCTAATTAATCAGTAAGCTTACAGTGTAGAAACAACAAAATAGATTCATCAAATGCCTTACCTTGGCTGAATGTGGAGGAATTGTGGAGAAATGTGCGTTCAAAAGCATAAATGAACAGCAAAGATATAGGGTGTGTATAAATGCTACAAGACCTCTAGGTCATTTCTATTGTGTTTCTATTCGTGTCTCATCCAGAAATTGGCCTACACTGACAGACAGTGATTAAAGGAAACTTGCATTTAAAAGCAGTAGCCTAAGTCATTAACTTTGATCATGACTTCAATGTTGTTTTCATGGGGTTTTTTTTCTGCCATCAGAGGCCCAAGCAAAGTTTTCAGAATCTTTGATCTATTCATCATCACTTTGGTGGCAAATGATCATTTCCACATTGGAGGCTATTTCCCCCTCACTGTGTCATAGTACAGAATTTATTCTCATATGTTGATGAGCTGTCACTGTCTATTTACACATTTTGAGAGGGTTTCTAAAAATTAATTTATTCTCTGTTGCCCGATTTTAATAATTATTGTTCTTATTTTGTATCTACTGTAGCCAAATACTAACTTTCCTTTCTCCTTGTTATGCAGGCTGGCTCTCATAGCCTCCTAGTGGACAGTCCAGGCATTGAAAAACAGTGATTTCTCAAACCAGAGATTCTCAAACCATCAACGAAACAGGATCTCACCAGCTTTCATCTGAGGACAGAAGACAAGAAATCCTACACAAAAGAATAAAAGGAAAAGAAACTCATTGTTTTTCCCACGGAATATACTTCACCACTTCTGCCTTTTGTCTCTGATTCCAAAGAAGGCAGAAATAATGCACTACCTAAGGACTATATGACAGCCTATCAGTGGACCTAATTTCACAAACACATCAGAGAAGGTGAAGAGAAGACAGCATCCAGCTCTTACAAATAACAAAAATGGCAACAAAGGCTTCCCATGCTGCCTATGCTGCCGTGGCTCCATCTGTGGTCCCCATCATCCCCTCCGCAGGCTACCTGCAAAGGATGTTTCGTGAATACCAGAGCAACGCAGTCATCATGGAGCACTACAACTTCACAGGCAAACTGCAGGAGAACAGGTACAGGGACGGACTCAAACCAGAGGCCATCGCCTTCCTGCTGGTCTGCCTGCTCATTGTGCTAGAGAACGCTGTGGTGTTACTGGCTATCTGGAAGAATAAGAAATTCCATCTGCCCATGTACTATTTATTGGGCAACTTGACTCTCTCTGACCTGCTTGCAGGTTTCACCTACATGGTGAATATTGTAACGTCTGGGGCCAACACACTCAAGATGACCCCAGTGCTGTGGTTCCTGAGGGAAGGGGGCGTGTTCATCATGCTGGCCGCCTCTGTCATCAGCTTGCTGGCCATTGCCATCGAGCGTCACGTTACCATGGTGAGGATGAAGCCGTACCAGGGGGCCAAGCAAGGACGGATGTTTGCTCTGATTGGAGCTAGCTGGGTGCTGTCTGTGCTCCTGGGGGTCCTGCCTGTCCTGGGTTGGAACTGTATGGGACAGCTGGAGCAGTGCTCCACCGTCCTCCCGCTCTACGCCAAGAGTTACATCCTCTTCTGCATTACCGTCTTCAGTGCCATCCTACTGTCCATCGTAGTGCTCTATGTTCGCATCTTCCGTATTGTCAAGTCCAACACCCAGCGCCTCGGTTCAGGTCCACAGCGCAAAGGCCCTAGCCGCAAGTCCCAGAAGTACATGGCCCTGCTGAAGACGGTCACCATAGTGCTGGGAGTCTTCATTGCATGTTGGCTGCCCCTCTTCATCCTCCTGCTGCTGGACTTCTGCTGTCCAGCCAAAAGCTGCCAAGTGCTCTTCAAGGCAGACTATTTCTTGGGCATCGCCATGTTCAACTCCCTTCTCAACCCTATCATCTACACCCTGACCAGCAAGGACATGAGGAGGGCCATCCTCAGACTGCTCTGCCAATACTGCCTCCTGACTAAAGATGGACAAGTGAAGAAGATCGGGATGCCCTTCCTGGAGTGCAGCACTAGTAAGGCTGACGCAGCCTCTCACAGACTGGAGGGCCTAGAGACTACAGTTTCCTCCGGAAACTTCACACCCTCTACTATCAAAGCCATCTACCCCAGGATGTCGAAGACATGACTCGGTTGCTCAGTTTAACTCAGTAATGAGAGCAAGTATTCGGACTAAGAGTCGGAGCACCGATGCTCCCAGGTTGCTTCTCTCTAGAGTTGTGTGGCATAATCATGCACTGTAGCTGAGAAAACTACGCCAGGAATGTCCCACTGATGTTGTGCTGCACTCTGCCACGATTTTGGCATTATCCTCATGAAACATGTAAGCTTGGAGTATCTAACAGTCAGATATCCAAATCAGGAAGAAACCTTTTTCTGCCCATCCCTAGCTGTTTGAAATTTTCCATACCTATTTTCAATAAAATGGTAATCATAAAAAAAGGAAATTTCCATACTTTATTAGTAGTATAGAAGTTGTTTACTGTTCATACTGTGAAAAATTTGTCTTTCATGGACAATCAAAAAATGTGCAACATGGCTCAACCAGGCTTGATGTAAAGTCGTTATCAGAGGACTTCCCTTCTGGAAAACCGCCATTTTATTTCATCAGTGTTGGCTTTTGTACACAGAAACATATCACAAAACTTTCACATAAATGCAGCCATTATGCTGTACATTTGATAGACTGTGGCCAAAGACCAAACACGAGACTCATCCTTATCTCCTCTCCTTCTGTAGCACATAATAACATGTTGTTACAAACATGGAGCATCCACACCCAAAACCTCCTGCCAAAACCATGTAATTTCTGTCATCTGAACTTTGGGCAGCAGGAATTGGGTAGAAGTCCCCTCGACCAAGATCAGAGGCTCAGTGGCCTGGAGACGCACAGAAGACGTCATATGGAGGCTTGTGCTGGTTGGTTTGCACAGCTTTGGAGGTCCCTTCAACATATGTAGCAACAGATGATGAATGATTGAGAGCAATAAAGCTGACAGCTGAGGCTTGTTGACGCCTTCCTGGTTTACTGGACTAGAATATGGCAATCATATGTCGACAATTCGCTGTAGCTTGTGGACAAAAACAAGAGCCTTCAGAAAGTTCAGCTCTTGTGCCATGAAGTGATGTTTATGTATTTTTCCTGTGAACGGTGGCAGATGTAATCTTGTCGCACACAATAGAAATCTGTCAAAACCCGGACTGCAGAATGTGTGGGTTTCAATGTACTGCAGAACAATTTCATTATGATAACAGTTGAAAAAAAGGACACGTCGTTTGTTATCATATTGTACATAAATGTAAAGAAAAATGTTCTATTTGTCATATTGCTCCATAGTATACTATGTAAATAAAATGACTATAGTCTCTCTGAGCTTATCAGAGCTGCATTTTGTATAATAAAAACTTAAGTTATGATGCCAGTGTTACATGTGCATTCAAAGAATGAATAAACATATGTGAAAAATATTGACATTAATGTTTTGTATGATATTCTGTATTTGTGGGAATGAAACATCACCTCAGTAGTAGTTTTCTTTCTCAGTATAGTTTTTAACCATTAATATCTGAAAGAACTACTGTTCCAAATCTCTCACTGGAAGCCGTCCCTCCCATTCATTGCTGTTAAATAAAATCTGACCTCATTGCTATTACACACACAAATTATGACAGACTACAGGAAAGTACGAGACAAAGAAATAAAAAACAATATTTTCTTTTAAGAATTTGTTTCATTCCAAAATGAAACAAAAATGTGACTCCTATTATAAATGATTGCTGACATTAAAAAAAAAATAAACTACAGATTATTACTGACATTATGAGCTACCAGGCACCCTTTGCTAACAAAATACGAACCTTTTATAGGATAATCTGTCTTTATTTAATGTAATATCAAGTAGCCTAACTTATTTTCCCAAAATCGATACACAGCATTTTAGCCTGATATTGTAGATATAAATGCCATGCATGCGTATTTGATATTGTATGCTATTCAAACATGAGTCTTCTCAACAAGACAGACTGATGAAAGGGGAAACAAAGACTAACAGCTCAACCTTTGCTTAACTCAAAACTCTACCTCCATGCAAACCACTTGCTAACCACTTGATATGGCATGTGCCTGTGGCCAAGAAAGACAGATGAAACTGCAGAAATGAGCAACAATCTAGTTAATGCCCTGCTTACCGTAAGGAAACCACATTATCATGAGTGGTTCTGCAAGCGATGATACATGCGAATATGAAACCTTCCAGCACCCCGTGTTATCCTGCCCACTCGTAACCACACGCGCTGCACTGGCAGATCATCATGAAGACTACTTTCCAAAGAAGGACGTTTCAGTTCTCATACACGGGTTTGTCAGGCCCATGGCTGTGGGTAAATATCATTAAGCTAAGAGATACTTAAGTCACGCAATGCAGAAATGCTTCAATGACACTATACTACTATGATATGAGTCAGTACTTCTTTTTCATCATTGAGATATTTGGCTGCAATTTTATGCTTATTCATCACTATAATGTCCATCATTTCCCTTTAGTGTATTTTGGCAAAACAGTGAGATGAGTTCAATGAATTGTCAAAGTGCTTATGGTACATTTTCAGGTATGAATTGCCTATGGCAGTGATGCATCAGCACAAAATGGCTTCTGAATATCTTAACGATGGAAATCAATGGCAAGAAACAGTCTGAAGCGTTCATTGTCACCACTCTTGAGAGCCAAGCGTGTGTTGACTAAACTATAGCTCACTCCATAAACAACTCTTTCTGCATTGTCTCATCTCAGGGTTTGTGCATATCCAAGGAACCGATGTATTCATTTGCATTTCCAAACCTGCCACGGCGTATAACTGGCTTTGCAGCGACATCTAGTGGCGGACATCTCACACTGCCTAGCCTATCACAAATAAAGCATCTACAAAGTGAAATACTTCTGATGAATCCACGCAGCTGGAATACATGAATATTACCAAAACAACCACCAGACACAATGCTGTGAGATATTTAATTACTTTTTATAAAAACAATAAAAACACTGTATAGAACAACCCTAACCCAACACAAAAAATTTACATGACAAACAAAACATGTACACCACAAACACGTTCTCGACATCTATCTCCACATCCGGCACCATCCTTCATCTACCACTCGGTGCTGACAAAGCCCCACAGCTGGTCGCTGACATCAGTCCGAGATCGCACAGCGGTGTCGATGTTGATGGGAGTGGCTAGATCTGCACCATAGTGCACTGCAAGAGGAAAACCAGAGACAAACCAAACATTAACACCTTGTGGCAACATATAAACACTTCAGCTGTCACAAAAAAATACCCGTTATGATAGTGACAAAATACTGATTAAAGGCCAGTACCTCCTTTCAAAATGTGTGGCTCTGTGTCATGTTCCCACTTGATTTTGGTTACTTTGTAGTACAGCTGAGCAACGTATCTGTTAGGGAAGAAAAACAACTAATCAGGAAATACACCACAAGTGTATTTACCACCCAGACCATACAAAATGCAGCACCACCCATCTGAGAGCAGTGTTCATGATTTGTTCCACATATTGTAATGCACAATCATTTCTCACTGCAATAAAATGAGTCTAGTCCAAAGAAAAGCAATGGGTATTCAATATTATTATAATATTTTTTGGCATGTATTGTTAAACAGCTGTACATTCAGAAAGGGAAAATTAGCTACAAGGTAAAACAAAAAAAAGTCATTTTTCACTTCATTTTGTCTTTAAAGACAAACAACAACACCAGCTAGCTGGTTCCTGGGACAAAATGATGGAGAAAGTAATCCTAACTGAACATCTGTGTGACTCACATTGCTGAAGGGATGACCTCTGTGGTGTCTTCATCCACCTCCTGCTGCAGGGTCTGAAGCTCATGTTCAGTGTTTCTCAGACTCTCAAACTCCCTCTGCAGGAACCTGGAGGAGGGTTAAGGCTGCCAACAAAGATTTCTACCCTCTTGGTAGTGGTGGTGGTTTTCATTGGTACATAATTGACAAAGAGCAATACAGAAATTCTCTCACAACATTTTTTAGTGCCATGGTGGAAGACCTTCTGTCTCCTGGTGTGGGGTAAATGTTTAATCCACCAGGGAGGAATATGGGTTATGGGTTACAGTGAAGGGAGAAATAGAAGACGTTTTCTGTTTTGTTAGTTTATATGCTCCCAATCACATAACTGAGCAATTAGAGGTTTTCAGGCAGTGTATTGTCATTTGAGGGGCTGAAACTGCACAGTTCAAGTTCACTTATTTACATAGCCCTTCATCACAAGTATGTCTCAAAGGAGAAAGAGCCTACCTAGATCTAAATGATCAACAATCAACCATAGAACAGAATGATGTAACATAAACAAGGAAGCAAAACAAAGCACAACACACACAAATATAGCAAGCCTACCTATCCTACATATCCTAACCTACCCAGCACCACCAGCCTTAGACTCTCGATGCATGCAAAGAAAACCTTATTAGGAAACAATGGAAGAAACCTTGGGTGAACGTGCAATAGGTGCACAGTACACTTCACTTCAGACAGGACAAATGAGGAGCCTCACCCTGTCCTCTACCTGCCTGTCTAGGTTGCTCACATGGTCAGATTTAATAGATGCATGAAGGGTTAAGCATCCGGCTGTTCGGCACTACACCTGGGTTAGGATGTCAGGTGAAAGGGTTTGTGCAGCAAGGCCAGAAAGGATTAATTTTTTCGTTCATCTACTATACCATGTTGGTTTTACTTTATTTATGCTTCTCTCCTTACAAGGTCAATAATAATAATTAATATTAAGTTCTTATACGAAATGGTATTTGGTGAAAATTTGAATGTTTTTGTGAGTACTGGAAGATCAGAAACACAAACGCGCATGCACACATTCACGCACACACACACACCAGGGAGGCTGTGTGTGAAATGTCCTTTATTCCTCTGTTCAATCTACTCAAACAATGATGGGCTTGATGTTTTTTCTCAGTTGTGAGTATATATCAGAGAAGGGTTATTATTGACAATTCGATAAGCGAGCTCAGTATCTTTGTTCAGGAACTAAGGCAGACACAGGTGTCGGCACAGAAAGTTCATGCACTGTGTCATAGGCGCAATAAATCATGGTTGTTGTAGTTCACTAGTACGCTTTCAGTGCTTGACAGCATCTTTCCTTTTTCTATACTACATAAAGGAGAAAGGCCAAGTATGAACATCAGCTTACCACCCAAAATTAATCTAAAACAAAAATTGAACTGCACAGCTGTTGAGTGGGCCACCCAAATATAAATCATCATATGGGACACCCTGCATGCACAGAATATGTATAAAAGATACTGTAATTCAGAGTCAGTGATCTGGCTCCTGGCTGTGTACTGCCTCAGCTGCTCCTCCAGGTTCTCCAGCTCCCTCTCCCCTTGGTTCTTCTGCTCCTCCATGTCCAGCAAGCTCTGGCCCACACTTTCCTCCGTCTGAGCCACATCTGTGGAGGAAGGAGAGAGAGAGATGACAAGGGGGTAAGAGACCAGGAGAACCTTAATGCAAAAGATTATAGTGACCAGGTGTGGGTCCACATGTCCAATTCAGAATCACTGTTATTCACCAAGTGCAAATGGAGCATAGGAAATGTGCTGGTGCTGACACTTTACAACCACACAGGTTTGACACACTAGGTGCAATAAATAACATGACCTCATACATAGTGCAGACGTGACGCACTGTATAACACCAATTCACAACAAAGCCAAAGAAAAGTCCAATGTAGCAGCAACGGCATAGTTGGTAAAAGCTCTGAGGGGCGTAGTGAGTGTCTGGTAGTGTGATAGTCAGTGTATAGGATCACAATTCAGAGTAGGTTGAACTTAATAGGATCAATTTGAGAATGCTAAATCATGTTCACTACTCGGACGTAGTATTTTTTATAAAGCATTGAGGGTAGGGACAGGGACATATAATAACAAAAGGAAAGAAAACAATAGACAAATACTGAATCACTTACCTTGTAAAATCTGTGTCACAATCTTCTTGGTTTCTACATGTCGATCAAAAAAGGCCTGCTGCTCATCTCTCACGAGCTTCAGCTGATTCTCAACTTTGCTGCTGTTGATGAAGTGGACCAGCGCCTCCATCGTCTCCTCCAGGTCTTGAAAATTAGGAGCTTGAGACATTGTGGTGACACTGGCAGCTACAGAAGCACACAATATGGCAAATTAAGATCAAGATACTGTATTTTTATCCATGTAGTTACTGAGTGGTCATTGCTATGCCTCACATATTGACAACAATGAACAGCCACAAAGTCAGCGAAGTCCCTCTCTCGCAGTTTAATACAATGGTTTTACCCATTCTTCTGGTTTTACCCATTCTGACATATGCTGCTGCTGTCTGGGGTTACAGAAGCTACTCTTGTGTTAATGCTGTCTTTAACCGAGCATGCAGATTTTATTTAGGAGTTGGTAAATACACCCCAACTGCTGCCATACAGGGTGATATGGGTTGGAAAACTCTATGGCAACGCCAGTGGTCATGTATTTTTAAGAATTGGCAGAGGCTTTGTAGCATGCCTGATAGTCGACTCTGTAAACGTGTGTTTCTGTGGGCTTCCCAATTGACTAAGGTAAAAAATTATATGTACACTGTGAGAACTTTTTTTAGCTCCTTGCATATGTCCCACCTTGCCCGCACAGATAGAGTCTATTCAAGAAATGACTTAAAGAATTTTGACATTGCAGTGTCAGAGAGTGATGAACAGAAATGGTTTCAGTTAATAAATAAACCTGAGGGTAACAAACTGCGCACTTATTGCCTATTTAAAAGTGCTTTTGATACAGAGCCATACGCACAAAGTATCTTATCAAGGCAGCACAGAAGCGCCTTTGCTAAATTCAGATGTGGAGTTGCACCTTTAGCTATAGAAACTGGTAGGTACACAAACACCCAGCCGATAGACGGTTCTGTCCCCTGTGTAATAATGCTTCTACTGAATCAGAAGCCCATGTACTCTTACACTGTGAGCTCTATACAGACATTCGTTCTGAATTATTTTTTCAACTTTCAAACCAAAATTTTAATGAGTACGATGATTTAAATAAATTGTGTAGTTTTAGCTGGTAAATATTGTATCAACTAATGTGCCTAAGCTTGCCACCTCATTCTCAACAGAAGACGTTCATTCATGAGTGTCTAAATTTTATAGTATTAAGATTGTTTTATATCCTTTGTTTGTGTAATATGACCTTTAGTTTTCTCTCGTGTGTGTGTGTATGTATGTATATGTGTATCAATGTATCTGTACGAATGTATGTACTTATGTGTGTGTATATTTGTGTGTATGTATGTGTATATATATATATATATACATATATATGTATGTATATATATATATATATATATATATATATATATATATATATATATATATATGTATGTATGTATGTATGTATGTATGTATATATATATATATATATATATATATATATATATTCTAGTATCTTTTTTTTATGTGTATTGTTTTTAGCCTGTGTCTCGTAACTCTTGATGAGTGGTCCTCAACTTTCTTTCTTTTTTTGGGTTACTGTGTTTGTTGCTTTGTTTGACTTGTTTGTTGAGGAGTGACACATTAATAAAATTATATCTATCTACAATAGCATTCAAACAATATCATTCAATTTGACAATCAAAGCAAGTTAGGCAACACGTTGTTATAGCCAGTGAACTAATGTTAACACTGAACCAGCTCAGTTATCCACATAAAACTACCGCTGTGCTTCGTTATCCTGTTTATAAACACGCAGTGACACGGCTAGCGTTAGCTTCGTGGCTAGCTACACTAAGTTATAACATAAATCCTGAAAACCTTCACAGAACTCAAGTTATATGCAATGTATCCAGCATCCAGTGGCGACTGTTTATGGAAGAATAAACCTAAATGTCATTCAAAATCAGGCAAAATACAACATACCAGAGGACTAAATCGACGAACTATTCTTTTCCGTGATTCAAAATTTGACCCAGAGCGCGCCTCAACGTCACATCCGGTGACGTTCATCATTCAAAAACACCACCTGCGCCAAGGAGGTTATGTTTTCGGTGCCGTTTGTTAGTTTGTCTGTTACCAGGATTACGGAAAAACTACTGGCCCGATTTTCATGAAACTTCGTGTAAGGGTGTAGCATGGGCCAAGAAAGAACCCATTAAATTTTGGAGCGGATCCGGATCCGACTCACGAACAAGCAATAATAGCACGAACCTTGGCGGAGCTCTGCGCTCTCTGAGTGCCCTTCTAGTTTCGATTGTGAAATTTAAAAAAAACCCTATGGTTTAAAATATGATAATTAGTGGGCCAACTGAAAACGATAATCCACAAGATTTCCTCGATTATTCTTTAATTATTAACTTTTTCTCCAAACCTTTGGACTATAGCTGGAATAAAAAAATGTTAATGTTCAAATTTGAAATGTGGAGGTACATAAGGGGACATGCAGATGTATTACACTTTAATATGCTCTATACTTTATAAGATATTAAAATTGTATTCTATTTTGATCGTAGAAATTAATGGCACAGTGAGAATAGATATCTGGAGGTCCAACAGATCAACTCCAATAAATTCAACTCATTTTGAAGCAAGCCATTCCAACTGCTTTCAGTGAGCCCACACAACTCCCTCAGGAGATGTACTTTCCTGGTTTATTTCTTGGCTTATACCATGCCTCTCTGGCAAGGAAAGATGGCACTGAACATGCTTTCAGATGTGGGTTAAACATCAATTAAGTGAGAGTACTTTGTGTTAACAGAAAAGACCTGAGGAAATGAGTCCAGGGCACCATGTTCCTAAAGTATGAAGCAATATTAGCCTATCACTGACAGTAAATTTAGTCAAGAATAGAACGTCTAAAAATACACAGAAAACAATATCTCAGGTGTCCACACAGCGTCACTATTCCTCAACTGTTCTGTTTTGTGGACTGGCAACAAAATGAAAACCAGTTAGGTTCATTTGAAACATGAAATCAAATTACAACCAAACTAAAAAATGTTTATTGTTGTGGATAATTTGTGAAATTCAAGTGTATGCAAGAAGAATGCAGCAATACAACGATTTTAAAAGTTTTCACAGGAGACCGGGTATTTGAAAGAGAATTTTCGATTTTCAGCATTATTGAACACTGGTGAAATAGGTTGATTCATATTTTCAACAAATAGGCTTAATACCCAGTGGACCCCATAATCTGTGGCCTATAGAGGAGAAATTAATGTTATATCAATCACTAAATGAGTGTGAGCATATGAACAATTGTAGGCACCCATTCAGAATTTATGGATGTAGCTATGCCACTGTCCAAAAATGTTTGTTTCTTAATTTCTGTTAAAATCTCTGTGGTTTCAAAGAGCCAACGCTGGATCATACAACAGTGGAAAAGTGAAACATTGAAAGTGAAAAGTTATTTTCAAGGTCTATATGCACAGAAAGTAATGAGCGGCTCAGTGCCACTGTCCATCACTCCTTGTTCTTCTGCTTTTCTTTCTTCTCCTGCACTTTTCGTTTCTGTCTGCCAAGCTGTCTGAAGTACAGTCTCTTGGGGTTCAGTCCGTAGGCCTTAAGTCTCTGTCTGCTGAACTCCCGGCCACCCATTTTCACCCTGACGGGTCCTGATATGAGGCGTCCGCCTGGCTGCTTGTGTTTCTTCTTGGGCCATTTTGGCCTTTCAGTCCTGCTCTTGACCTCCTCAGCTTTATCTGCCGTCTCCTCAGCAGCAATAACCGTTTGAGTTTCCTCTTCCAGTTTCATCTTCTTTTTCTTGGGTATCAGGAACGCTTCCTCTTCTTCTGCACTGCCCCCTGCCTCTCTAAGCTCTTGGGCTGGTGTTTCTTCTGTGGAGTCCATACTGGAGGCCGCCTCACCCTCTTCTGCTCCTCTGCCTTGGTTCTCAGCATCCTTCAGACGATCTCTTCTCTTCTTCCCCACCTTGTTCTTGGCCTCCGCCGCCTCTTTGTCCTCCCTGTAGTACAAAATTCATTGAATAATTAACCATAGTGTTGCTACAGTAATGTAGGATTTAATAAGAGGGGTATGTCTGATCAGTATGTGCCTTGGCCAATACTCACTCAGAATATACAGAGCTTAGAACTTCTCTCTTCTTGTTTTCATTCTGTGCCTTGATTTTATAGTTCTTCAAATCACTCATCTCTTCCTTGTCAGACCTGAGAGAACAAGAGAGAATGATGAAAGTGTAATCACTTACCGCAGACAACAGAACAGGTATATATCTATATAATTACAGAGTAACTATTTTTACATGAGGGACAGAATCAGTACCTGAACATGCAGGTCTTCTTCAGAGAGCACCATCGGTTCAGTTCCTTCTCATCAGCATTTAGAATCTTAGGAGAGAAATAATGTCTACCATTAGATCAAACCACATAAAACATGTCTTTCTGCAACAGTTTCAGCACGTTCTTGAACATCCAGGTGGGATTTAACATCTGTTCTGAATATTTAACCAAAATGATCAACAATTAATCACTATGTATACTGAACACAGCACAGCCAATTAATCAATGCATTTTGCATTTGCTGCTGCTTTATCTCATCGCTCCCTGTCTGCTCAGAGAGAAGATTAATTTGAGATCATTCACTGGTCAGAGCCGTCCCCGGAGGGCAGCAATACCAGCTCAGACACATCAAGGCTCATCAGTGCAGGACTTGGGAATTGCAGCATTTTAACCAACAATCAACTAGGCCTAAAATGTCCAGTCTTCTAATTCGTTTTAGCCATTTACTGAAGTATGCTGGACTTGGACATCAAGTCAGCGGATGTGCCACGCTACGCACACCAGCATTCCCACCTCATCAGTGGTCAGGCCGAAGTCGTTGGCCAGGACCTGCCTGTAGCGGAACCTGCAAGGGAGGTCGTCGATGACGTCCTCAAAGTCCAGCTTGTAGTACTCATCCAAGTACTGCTCAAAGCTTTTCTCCTCTGAAATGCAAACAACCTTCAGTTATATAAATGCATAATCAATGTCAAATCATGTTTCTCCCAAATCTGTCACCTTCAACACAAATTATGCTGAATACATAATATAGTTACATCTCACTAACCTACTATACAAGTTCAATATTCTGACCTTACAGTCATTCAAACAGCAAATGGGAAGTGCTCTTGGGAATGGGAAAAGCTCTCCTATAGCTCTGACAAACTTGAATGAATGACGAGAGGTTTATAGACACTTACGAGGATCAAACACAGGCTTGTTCTGGGTGATGACCTCAGCAAAGTGAGACTTCTTTCTCTTCTTTCCCATTTGTGGGATATCTTCCTTCTTCATCTTCTTCCTCTCCTTTTTCTTCTTCTTCTTGGAGGCAGTCTGCTGGCTGGGGTCATAGTCTGCATCCATCTATTTCAATAGAATGAAATCTGGTAACCAACTTTCTCTTTACCCCCACCAACATAACAAAGGAGGTTGTCCAGCCTGTTATAGCAACATATAGGTGACCACCTCTGAATAAACCAGGATGAAATTATGTTTTTTGTAAAAGTGAGTCGACTCACAATGAAGTTTGCGTCATCACAGTTGGGCTCCTGGCCCTCATACTCCTCTCCATCATATTCTTCTTCCTCACCACCATACTCCTCCTCTCCTCCCTCTCCTGTCCATTTGTCCCAGTTCCAATGCTCTGTTAAACACACAAGAAGCCAGAAGTCACATCTTGTTAGAGTGCATGATACACTGACATGATGATTAATATAATTGAGCGTAGTGCTAGTTACATGCTTGTCAGCCATGAGCAAATTGGCAAATAAAAAAACTAAGCATTTTCTAAAATGAGTGTCATGGACATAGACAACACCTCTAATCTTTTACTGAGACAGCAAAGGGTTTGGAGTACAAATATGTTAAATGTCATTAGTTTACAGTTTTGCAAAAATAACCAGGTGAAACTATGTTTGACCATTGACCATACCTACAGTATCTATTGAAGAAACTGAAAACAAAGACAACATCATTACCATAATCAAGTGCTTGCTTCATCAGATAATCAACCAAATGTTCTACAATCAATAGGATATATAAAATCCAAAACGATTGGCCCATCTCAACTACAACTACTGCGAGGAATGAGAACACAAGCATCTAATCCAATCCAAGTTTCTCTACGTAACACTACCCATGATTCCTTGCAAACATCAAGTATATGGAATTAAGGACTCTTTATTTTTCAGGAATTCATGCAAATAAAATGGCAACATTGTACAATTACATTGTTTTACTTATACATTACCATCTTAACACACCATGAAACTGATTCATCTAGAGAAAGAGAGGTATATAAAGCTTGCACAGCCTTTACTAAATTGAACTATGGGTTTCTATGTCACTGATTAGTATACAACTGATTGAGTATATAATTGTCAAGTAGTCAATCAGTGCCATCTGCAGGCCAGTAGGGATTACCACCATAGGATCAAACATGGGAGTAATAAACAGGGCGATCAGATGGCCTCTAAATATTACAGATGTGCAGTTCAACACTGACTCAATCAAAATCTATAGTCAAAATCTATAGTCACTGACCAGATATGTAACATGCAGATAAACAGGAGCTTACCCTCAAGTTCATCATCGTCGTCAAACTGAGGCTTCTCTCCTTCATCTCCTCCATAGTAATCATCTCCAAAGAATTTCTGCAAATAGGAAAATGACAACAAAAATGCTGAAAAACCAAAACCCACTCATCTTGTGGCTGTATCTCATTATTTGGATCTGTGTGTGTGTGTGTGTGTGTGTGTGTGTGTGTGTGTGTGTGTGTGTGTATATATATATATAAACCAATGCACCTGCATGAGCTGCTCATGTTGCTGCGGGTCAAAATCTCCCTCCAGGTCAGCCTGACTGAAGGCGAGCTGCTCGTTGCCAGTCAGCTCCTGAAGCCTCTTTAGCTTCTCCATGATCTCATTCCGCTTCAGGTTCTTCAGCTGCTTCAGTTGCTCTTGCTTCTGCTCTTTCTCCTGAAATGGTTAGCAGAAAGTGAGCAGAGGAAGAAGAGAGAGAAGAGATAGGGTTATGTTAGCTAAGGCATATGAATATCTGACACTGAAAAGTTGAGGTAGAGTGGTAAAAGTGGGGGGGTTTAAGGGCATCGCTAGATGAAAACAGATTTTCAAGGGACACACAGACCTTTTGCTTCCTCTCCTTCACTTCCTCCCTTTTTCGTTTTCTCCGTTCATCTTTTGAGCGGACAGAGGTGGCAATGTTGCGGGGATAGGTCTTGATCTGCTGAGCATCCGGCTCTTCAAAGCGGAAGTTGTAGCTTCTCTCAAAGTCCTCCTGGCGCTCCAAGAAAGATTCGCCTTCCTCTTCCGAATCCTCCACATCATCCTGGACCACTTCGTCATAGGTGGGGATCCTTGAAACATCGGCGGTCAGGAACAATTAGTGTACAGTCAAGCTGCATATCTCTATATGGCTGCATATGAATGGTCTACATTACTATCACTTCACAGCTCTCACTGACAGACAATATAAAAACTGGTCAAAATCCAGACAGGTAGGCAACTTACCGGTCGTCATCGTCATCGTCTTCCTCCAGGTAGCCCTTGTTAAGGACGAAGTCCCTAAGGAAACGCTCCTTCTCGTCCAACTGTGGGTCATTCCAGTAGTCCCTCAGGTACTTCTGCCTCAACACAAACATGTCCCATTAGTAGGATGTCATTGGGTAAAAAAAAAGGCCCCATTTTCAGACCCTTTTTTTACACTCTCCCCAATCTCTTCTTTCTTTCTCACCCAATAACACACTCACCATGTCCTGCACCTCCTCCGGACCCTCTAGCTCCGCCTGGCCTTTCAGCCACTCCACATAATCCTCCTCTTCTTTATCCTATAGACAGATGTAGATTACACAGTGACAAGTGTGTCTGTAGTAAAGCAACTGCTTTTACACAATCTCCATTTGAAGATGATGAGCCATTTGTTAAAAGCTTTAATGTAGTCCATTGACTCTGACCTTCTCTTCTTGTGTTTTGGTCCTCCTGGTCAGCAGCCGGGACTCTCCCTCTGCCTCGCTGCCTTCCTCATCACTGTCCTGGACGAACTTACGGAAGCTGGAGAAAGGTTTTGTAAGTGGCAAATAAACTGCAAATAATATTCAGGGGTCCCCCACCCACTTGATACAGCAAATTCAAGGACTTTTCAGTGACTTTCAATGTCTTGTTTGGACTCCAAATGGTCATGTTTTGGGGCAATACATGACACTGGTCAGAATTAGACTCATAACAGCCTCATAGTGTTCATGTTAAACCTCGGAAGTGGTGATCCAGATAGCCGAGGCATACTGATGAATTTGGTAGCTATATTTGAATAAAGAACGTACTTTTCAAAAACATATTAAAGGTTAAAAAACGTATTTTATTTGTCTCACATCCACAAACTTTCAAGGCCTGTGGGAGCCTTGAATATTGTATACCACCCTAGATTGTTTGGGCCTTACCTTGCTTTCAGATCCCTCTGCTCCTGAATGTAACTAGGAGATGCAGCTCTCTTTAAAAGAAAACAATGACGATTAATAAAATGGCTGTCATTATATAGCATCTACAAATTCCTAAAGAAATGACATTATTTTGTAACACAACATACCTCTCTTCTCCTGGCAGCCTCTTCATCATCACTGTCCTCGTCATCATCTTCATATTTACTGTTAATAAGAAATCATCAGACAACTTGCTGTGGTGCGGTCAAATATTGTAAAAGCTCGCACGAGAGCAGCTCACTCACCCTTCCCTCTCCAAGATGACTTTACGCTCATAGTCCTTCAGATACATGGGCTTAACTGCTCTCTTTGAGGTGGAGGGCTTGGCGTCACTGGTGGACGCATCTGGATGCAACCGATTGAGATGATTTATTTACAGAAACAGGTGTACGTCAAAGAAATAAGTTGTCGAAAGCAACGATGGTTATGCTTGACCATACCTTCTTCAGAGTAGAACTTGGCATCTGTCTGATAAATTTTAGGGTCTTTCTTCTTTAGCAGTGACAGTGTTCTGTAGAAGTCTCTTTCCAGTTTAGGGTCGAGTTCCTAAGGGAAAATGAAGATGACAGTCAGACAACTACAAGCGTAACTGTACATCATTGGTACAGTTATTGGCTGATGTACCGTTGGGTGAAGTTAACTAGAGATTGTGGAAAGTGAAAAAGCCTTTGATGCTCACCACTTCACTGTCGTCAGAGCTGGAGTCAGACGACCCAGATTCACTCTCATTAGCTTGGTCTCCATATCGGTCCTTCACTGTACAGTAACACAGGACACAGCATTGTTAATTCCCTGTTGTTTGTGCAACGAGGAAACTCTCCAAATTATACTCACAAATGAGACAGCGACGTGCAAAACACGTGCCGTTTACCTCCTATGAAGCAGCTAACTTAACGTGCTCTACAGATCCACACACCGGGTCGCTAGCCCGTTAGTTTAGCTAGCTACGTTAGCTTGCAAACACACTTACGCCTTTGTAACTCTTCTTTTTGTCGGTATTTGTCATATTTCTCCGCAAACTTGGAGTTGATTTTCAATTCCGATTTGCCTGACATGGCTTCATTAAAACAGCTCGCTTTAATTAAACTGAAAACTACACACAAACCAAGAGAAGTTCTTGTTGCTACCTCAGCATGTGAAAAGCTGAACCACGTGGTTTCCGGTGCTCAGTTCAAAGGTTACGCCATTTCTCCTTTTGGGGGCGCACTTATACTATTTTTCTGGAAGGAAAAAAAAAAAAAAAGAAAAAGAAAAAAATTCTCTCCATCCTTTTGACCCATTCATTGTTTTAGAAATAATAATTACATTATTATTTCGGTCTATTTTGTCAATAATAGGCAGTTTTTTGAGGCAATGTTGGTGAGCTCATTGCTTATAGCAGAAATATGAAAATGCAGAAAATTATGTAAAAGTGATAGCTGAAAATATATCTACATGTAGGTGTTCAAGTCCTCCACACTGTAAACATTCAGTTCTTATTATGCATGAGGCTGTTTATTTCTAAGCCCATGCCTATACATGTTGAACTTTATTTACCTCAAATGCCAACATCAGCCTAATATTGACACACAAAGCTCTCTATCAGTAGTTGCCAGTCAGTCTCCTATAGGATATGTAAATACCATATCCCACCTAAAGCAAACAATACTGCTGATGAGAAAGAGGCTGCTGAATCACTAACAGAGCCAGCTTTGCCTTCCCCAGATAGAGGATGTGTACTTGGTATTGGAAGACCTGAGGGGGTGAGGCTGTGACACATGACATGTCAAAATGTCAACTTACCTACAATCAAGTAGACTGTCTTTTATCTTCTACACTCTCAGGCCATCACAATTTTCAATTCTAATTCATTCACAAAGGTACTGGAGAGGTTTAAGAAAAAAATACATCTTCAACGGCTCCAGCAATGAGGATACATTTCTCCATTGTGTTATTCTGCTGGTTGCTGGTTATAAGAATATGGAGATTGGCACCTGGCTTCACACAAATGGGACGATAACATAATGGAAAAGTGTGTGTTCGTCACTGTAACCCTCCAGGTCTTTTTTAAAATGCTCCCATCATACTAGGCATTCCTTTCCCTTCCCTTCCCTCCCTGCTGAAGGACCTTTGAGCTCATCTCGCCTGTCTGTCATTTACTCTCTTTGTTCCTGGGACTTGCCATGGCGCTGCCTTAGTGCTCTCTTATCCACTCACACACGTGCCTTTCACAGGCACACACGTATGCACACACATATGCACACACACACACACACACACACACACACACACACACACACACACACACACACATTTTGAAGTGGTGATGTGCTTGTTCTGTCTTGTTTTTGGTGTGTATCTATGTCTTTTGTTGTGCTGTAAAGTGATTGTGATTGTGATTAACCTGTTCCGTTGAAAGAGCATCAGAAATTAATTAGGCTTGACTGTCATGACTCAGCCATGACTTATGGCAGTATGAATATAAGACAAAGAGATCAGGATTGTCTTCTGGATCAGAATAAGACAACTCATGCATAGCCATCTAACCAGATAAATAAAAGGCTTTGGCCTCAGTCAGGGACTTCTGTTTGGTAAGGCAGATGCTTGGCAAGCCATGCCTCACACTAAATATTTATCATCCACAGATGGCTCTGGGTGTATGGCATATGGAAAAGCAAATGTAAGGTGCAAAACATCAGTGCAAGTCCAAACATGATCCATCCAGCCCATCCCATGTCCCTCGTCTGCCCCCTAAATGAAACTGTTGTGGGAAATGTAAATAAGAAGGCCAAGCCTAGAGTGGTCAAAGACCAGTCCAGTTTCTTCTGCTCTCATGTTTATGACAAATGAGGATATGGGAGATTATGATATTGCCATTATAATACGAGATAGCCTGCAAAGTAACACATGTGGCATGCAAATATATATTTGATTTAAACTGTTGCTGGATTTATGGTTCTTAAAGGGCCTATATTACTTACTTTTCATGAATTTGTTTTCAAATGAAGAACTATGCCTCAGGATAGGAATAATGTGTTTTGTAATGTTTTTCAAATAACCAGTTTAAATAGGGTATTTCTTGAATGAATTCAGAGAGTAACTTCAGACAATATTTCGGACCCTACTTTGCAGACAGTTCCAATTGAAATCACGCAAACCTGCAGAGTGGAGGCTTTCCAGAGGGTGTGTCAATTCAAATGCTTCAAACCCCACTGATTGGAATTGGATTTAAACAGTTGTTTCAGCAGAAGTGTCAAACAAAACTACATCCCAGTTGTGATAACAGGAGATAATCTGAAACTGTGAATCTGAAAAAATGAATGGGTTTTTGAGAATGTAAGAACTGTAAAGTTAGACTGTTATAACTAATTTTGACCATATAAGTTTGACTGTATCCTCCTCAAACAACCCTGATCTAATAGCCTTACTAATGGAAACACACGAGTCAAACTGCTGGCTGGTGTGTGGTGTGTGTGCTTCCCACAGTGGGCCGGTCTCTCTCCACATCTCCAACAAAACATCATCACTCTGGGCAAAGGTCAATGATGGACCATGGACCCAACTGGTAGTCTTTGTTTATGCAGGCTCAGGTGTAACGCCGCTCACAGCAGGGCCTTATCTTTGCCCTATGGAGGAGCATATATCTTAAACAACAGGTGAAATTTATGGGAACTTGCTCAGAAATGCTCAGAAATGGGGAAAATGCCTCAGAACTTACATTTTTGCATGATTGTACAAAATGGGATTCCCTGTTCTGTGTGTATGCTGTGTGCCATGTTGTTACTATAGCCTGTTATTCAAAATCAAAACGAAAACTTGAAACGAAATACCATATTAACTATACATTTCTGAAAAAACAATTTCAGTCAACAAACAAGTGAAAAGAAAACAATATTTCACTCAAAACTGTGCTGCAGTCAGAAAGGTGTACAGTATATTTACCAGACTGGATGTTCTGACTTTCTACCAGACTGATAACACGTGTTCAATTCATCCCTGGAAGTAACTGGAATGGCCCAGCTGTGCGTGACCCTTTGTTGATATATCAATGATTAATGATGTCACAGGATTCAGATCAAAGCTTTCTTTGAAAATCAGGGCTTTTCTGCTGCCTCATGCCAAAAACAAAAACTATAGCATGATAAAGTCGTCCTTTATTAACTAGCATATATTTATCTTTTCTGCTGAGGGAGATCTGAAAGTCAGCCTGAGAGGCATTGTGACGATCTGTCTGCTTATCTGCATGTTTACCTACACATGTGTATCTATAGATGTGTGTCACTGTATCTTTTCCTATGTTATCAACTTACACTTCCGCCCGCAGCCTTGAACTTTGCCTGCAGTCAGAGACCCTCAACATGATGTTGGGGGGTTTGACTGCAGATCCACAGGGTCAGAGAGCTGTTTTTTCTCCCTCTCTCCTCTGATAGCTGACGTGGCGCGCTCTCACAGCTGCCAGGAAACGTGAGTTTGGACCACATCTGATTAAACCTCACGTTGAAGATGGATACCCTTTCAAAGATGTTTTTTTTTCCAGTTGTTTTTACAGTATCGCATAGATCTGAAGAGCGAGGAAAAATGCAATCCTACTGTATGACATCATCAAACTGTATTGCTTGGGATGGTTGAGAAAAAAATGTTATGTTTTTATGGTATGGGCACACAAATGTCCATGAAGGTTTCTTTCAATAATCTCACACAAGGGAATTCAGTGATGTCACAGAATTTAATTTTCCTAAATCTTAAGAGATAATAACTCAAACCTCATCAAACTAAATTACTCAGAAAAAGAAGAAATCCAAGTTCCTGAGCAATTACTGAGTTAAAGTGTGTGAGAAAGATGTTAGTGTGTACAACGACATCATATTTAACCATTTTTATATTATATTTGAGATTATGCTATGTAGAGGCATTAGTTTACGTAGAAAAACACATAAACTTCTCACAAACATGTCTGTCAATCTGTGACTACAATCATAACTTTTCTCTCTACTATCAGCTTGTACATATACAAAAAAAGTTCAATAACCTCTCAAAACCTTAGAGTTGTTGGTTTATAAAGAGCATGTCACCTCACAAGTCACTATGAATGAGATTACATGACGCACACAGTGTTGTTATTCCTCCTCGTTGTGATGTCACCGTGTTTGGGAATTTCTAAGAAGCTGTTCTGCTTCTGAAGTGCAAAACTAAAAAACACATGTGCACATCTATCTGATGAGCCATGTTGAATGAGGCTTTACTGTGTCTGCTGTGTTGTTATTGCCTCCAGTTGGGACGTCGCCATGTTTGGGGCTTTCTAAGAACTGGCTCTTGTTCTCCATAGAAAAACTACAAAAACACGAGGCTCCAGGAGAAAAAAAACCTCATCACGTTTTCCCCTCAGCAGCAGAGCCATGCCTGCATACCGAACCTATTAAACAGCAGGATACGCTGCTGTCCATTATTTACAGCCTGTCATCTGCCACATACCTTAACCACCGTTTCAATCGCCTCATCTAGCACTTATGATCCTGCCATATAGAGGGAAGACTGACTCACCCAGTGAGACATATGGCTGCCAAATGTATGAAAATAAAACACCCTGAATAGTAAAGAAGTGACTTCACAATTCTGAAAAGTATCAAAATAAAGCAGGATCATTTTTCATGTAGTATGGTTTCACTTGAGGTGACTATGTGCCAGAAATGAGTTATGCTAAGTTGAAATTAATACCAAAGTTCAGTTCAAATGAAATGGTTTACACATTTCTTACAATGCACATCTACATACAGTATCTCCTCTCATTTGTTACACTGTATATTGCATTCATTCATTCTCTTTACTCTGCTGATTCCTACTCAGGTCTGGAGCCTGTCCCAGCACACATCACACCTGACTCGCATGTTTTTGGAATGTGGGAGGAAACACACGTGAACAGGAGGAAAACACGCAACCTCCAGGGTCGGGAATTGAGCCTGGGACCTTATTGCTATGAGGCAACAGTGTTTAACACTGAGCCACCCTGCTGCATGCATATATTGATATTTTTATAACATTTCATATTTTTGATATATTCTCATACACATTTTTCTACTCAACATCTTCTAGTGTTGAATTTGTCAGTTGAGCATGTTTTCTGCTCCATTGCTGTTTATTTTCTATTTGTCTTTGCTGTATCCTGTTACTATTTGCTGCTGCAATGGCCCAATTCCCCCACGGGGATCACTAAAGTTTCAGTGTATCTTAAATTAATACTCATGAAGGGAAAAACAGAGGATGTGGGGAAAGAGCTCACTGAGATTTTCATGGCTCTCAGAACAGAGCAAGGGGTAAAAACTACTGCAAATTTGCATATTTCCAAATCTTTTCTTTTTCTTTACAATTTTACAAGCAAGCCTATCTCCCAAGCTTTTGTCCAGGAGTAAATACACTTAGAATTGCATTCAAAAGAACTTTAGAATCCACTCCCAAAATTTAAAGATGTTGATTGATGTTAGCAAATAATAGTCATTAATTGCATGAAACTAAATTCAGGCACATGAAGCTGCAAAAACTGAACGCTGAGCGGTGATTCTAGAATAAATAAAAGCATTTATTTATGTACAACAAATGTTTCAAAGTATACAACAAACTCTACACAATAACATCAAGGCCCCCAAAAAAGTAAAGAACAAATATTTACATTTATGAACATCGTATTTACATACACTTAATATGCACTGTTAGTTGACAAATGTAAAATGAAAATTATTTCCTCCTTCTGTACAGCTTCACTAGCACTAATGAATCAGGGTTTCTCCGCCTGAAAGCCTTAAAACAGCCGTTAACACACATCACAACAATATGTAATAAGGCTCAACCTCGCTCACCTGCATGTAACACTGTCACCTCCCTTTAACACTTCATTGAAAACAGACAGACACACTGATTTCACACAAATCCTTGGAGTTCAATAGCACCAACATGAACAGGCATACAAAACACATTGTTAAAAGGCACACACGTGTCATCGATATAAAATCAGACCCAACAGCCACTGAGAACTGTCTAAAAATCTGCTTTGAAAACCTCAAAAAGGGCACATAGCTCTCTTCAGTCAGGAATGCGGCAAAGAGGCAAGTTAAGTTTCTAGTCCTTAGGGAAGACATAAATATACACTTCTCTATGTGCTGCTGCATGGTACAGAGCATTGGCTGGACATTGGCTCCATTGGTCACATGACTTCACCTTATACTCTTCTGTCTGGAGGAATGTTTCAATTATATACAGTTCTCCAGAGTGGGGCACAGGAGGGGAAAACTGAGGGACGGTTTTGAACTCTACACTCCAATCGAGAAATGAGCTGAAAACACCTCCTGATAAACTGAGACAGAGTACATGGCTGCTGAAGGACATTGTGACCGATTAGCCAGTGCCATTTGGTGATATGTCAAGTCTAAAGGCTATCTCAGAGCAGCCACAGTATAACCAAGGCACATACACAACGTTGGGGTGTTTTCTGTGTGGTTAGCGTCTAGAGCTGCTGTAGGTCCCTTTGGATGACACCTTTACTCCATGACTGAGGCAATGGCTGGTGTGGAAAGCCCCTCCATCCTTACGCTCAGGATGATGAGGTGGATGAAGATACTGAGGTCACAGTGGTTAAATTGGCACATGCAGAATTCTAATTAGTATGTAGCAATTACATTCACCTATTCTCAACTTTAAACAAACGGCTCTACTGTTAGTGTTCATCTTGGGACAAAACCTCAGGTTAACATTTCCTTGTTTCCACAGAACAAAAAGACAATCTGGAAATAGTGCAAGATATGATCACTTCCCATCAACAACTTGCCACTTTCTATCGGAGGACAAAAATAAACAACAACGATATTTACAATACTGAATTCTACGAGTGAGAGAGAGCTAATAAGTTTAGTGTTAAATGAGCGTAGCTGAATTGATGTATGAAAAATGAAACGTGATGTGGCTTTAACGCTAAGACAGTCCCCAATTTGTAAGGCATCACAAAAAGTCTCTGAGAAAAATAGACAATATTGAGGAATCCCCAGTTTGATGATTTGGTGCGGGGATGACGGACGCTCAGCTGGACACGGATGGAAAACAAATGTGCAGTGAAGACGTAAAACCCTCTTCTTCTCACCCTGGTTTTCCCTTGTACAGCGCTTATCTGTCTGTGAGGATATAGTGGTTCGAGCTTGTATGATACTGTTGCTGGCTTCTTCTTCCTTATCTCTGTGCTGTGTGAGGTAAAAAAAAAACACGACTTCCAAGGAAACTTATTGTCAAGGCTCTTCTTACTTCTCTGCCCGTCTCTTTTTTTCAGTTTTCTGTGAAGGCTGGGTTGTCTGCCTCCTCGTCCAAGCTCACAATTTGTCTCTGATAGGACAAATAGCAAAAAAGGAAGAAGTTAGATCATTGATAATCAGCTTACTTCATGGGTGAAACTTGCTGTTGCCTGTAGGTGCTGATAACAACAAAGGGTTTTCTATTCAAACAAGCTAATCCCAAGTCATTTTTGAAGAGGACTCTTTTTTTTTTCTCTGCAGGACAGATAAGAGTAGGAAGAATTAGATTAGGCTAGAATAGGAAGATGCTTAGAGTAGATTTGTGGGTATAGAATCAATAATAAGAGACAGGCTAGAGGACTTGCAGTGTTCTTCATCGTAAAGGTTTTTGCTGACATCAGAGTCAGAAAAACAGAAAGTGAGGAAGATGGAATAACCCTGTGTCATGGCAAATGCTAGGATGAAACAGTACTAGGATGGCTGGCTGGCAAAAACTGGCACTTTTATATAAATATTGGTAGATCTACATGATCTCAGAAGAAATGAACCAATTAAAGTCCTTAGACTCACCGGTGGGTAGGAGTAGCCGTCGGGGCTGTGGCTCCTGCAAATATGCACTTGGTCCTCTGTGGTTTTCTGGTAGACGGGGTTGTCGAAGTGAATGGTGTTGGTGTTCTTCAGCCTGTAGTTCCTCCATAGCAGCATGGCGCCAAAGGCCACAATACATACAATCACTGCATGAGGTGGAGACAGGGAGAGAGACAGAGGAAAGAAAAAGAGAGACAAAGGAATACAGAGAGAGAGGAATCAGCCTTGATAGTCAGCACTGTTACTATTTCAACAAAGATGTAGTTTCTCCATAGATGCTGATTTTGTATCTGCTGCCAATGGAACTCACCCAGAGGTAAGACGATATACAGAGCTGTGGGGGTGGTGGGGGCTGTCTTGGGTATAGCAGCAGCAAATTCATGACGGACGTCTGGAAGAAAGGCAAAGACAAGAATATGTATCAGTAACTAACTTGCAAGGGTGCAATACATCTATGTCGGTCCCAAAGGTGCAGTTTTGAGAGTAACGACACTGAAGTCTACCCTTACCTTGAGAAGTGACTGGAGCCTCTCTGGTGGTCTGGGTCGCCTTCGTGGTCTGGGGGACATCGGGCTTCTGCGGCTGGGGCGAGGCGGTCCTCGGTACAGGTGTGGTGGTCCTAACCAGAGGCTTGGTGGTGCGCGGCGCCGGCCTGGCCGCGGTGCTGGTGATTACGACGGGCGCAGCGGTGGTGACGACCTGGGGCTTGACTGTGGTCCTGGCTGGTGCTGGTGGAGGAGGAGGAGGAGGGTTGGTAGCAGGAGCTTGAGGCTGAACGGGAGCTGCAGGCGTCGGCACAGCTGTTTGCACAGGAAAAGAAGAGGAAGAAGTCAGAAAAAGTTTGTGTGCACGTATACTACACATTTCTTCTTTATTTTTACTATTTTCCACATTTTAGAATAATAGTAAAGACATCAAAACTATGAAATAACACAAATGGAGTTATGCAGTGACCAAAAAAAGTGTTAAACAAAAGATTCTTTAAAGTAGCCGCCCTTTGCCTTGATGGGAAGGCAAAGGCTTTGGAAAGAAATTCATACATAGGCATCAACTTCACTATTTATATTTCTCTAAAAATCAAATCTCAAGCATTTAAGCATAAGCCTTTCAACCAAAATGGCTTTAAGAGAATGAAAAACATAATACATTCAATCAGGTGTGTCCAAACCTTTGACTGGTAGTGAATTGTTATTTTGTCCTTCAAATTCTAGTACATTTGAAGCCTCTCTATTCAATAATATACATACCTGGCACACATCTCCTCATGTCCCTGGCCAGCATCATGTTATCAGGGCAGGCGCAGGTGAATTTGGGGGGATGTCTGCCCACTTGGGGAGCTGCCAGGCACAAGAATTCACAGCCGCCATTGGCCACCTTGCACCAGTCCCTGCCTGCAATACGGGGGTGGGTGAAGGTTAGTACTGGGGTTCGATCGATACAGATTTTATTCTTGGCAGGGTGGAAAAGACTCTGAAACAGCATTTTGCTCTTTACGGCAGGATGAGCCACACCACCTATCCAATGGTAGTGGAAACTACATTACTGCGTTTAAGTGAAGAAATAATTTATTATGAATCATTATTAAACAATTGTCTGAGACCCTGCTTACCTGCAGGCTGTTTGAGGTTGTGGTAGAGAACAATGTCCTCTGGAGATGACAGGTGCTCCGCCACGGGTCTGATGTCACTGCCTGTCACCCTGTTGGCACTCAGGATGGCGTTGTTGCTGACATCTGTCCAGAACACTCTTTCCTAGAAGCACATAACACAACATGGTTTCACATCGAATCGAATAGAAAAGATGTATTTTATAGGATTGATATAGGATTTTATAGGATATTTTCAGAGCGGTATTATTGGTATATTACTGTTTGCAACTACACTGAAGAGTTTATGCCGTGTTGCATGTGGTAAGGACTGGGTTTATGTGTAACAGAGTTTATCAGGCAGTAAATATCTACCTCAAACACAGCGAGTCCCAGTGGGTGAGCCAGCTTGTGTTCGTCAATGATGAGAGTGCGTCGACCGCCGCCCTGCACGTCGATACTGGAGAGGGTGTGCAACTTGGAGTCCACCCAGTATATCCGCTGGTTCAACAGGTCTGGGGAGGGGGAGGGGAGGGAGGGGGGGGGGGGGGGGGGGGTCAAGGAAAGGGGAAACAACAGGTCAGACCAGAGTGACCACTCACACAAATGGGATAAATGAGTGCAGAGTAACTTGAAGACACAGAAACATGAATGGCAGAGCTTACCGAGTGTGATTCCATTAGGCCACACGATATCGTCAGTGACCAGAGCGCTGCGGTCTCCTCCATTGAGTCCTGCCTTCTCAATCTTGGCTGGAGTGCCCCAGTCAGTCCAGTAAATGAAGCTGTTAAGGAAAAGACAATATGAAGATGTTATGAATATATGATGTGTGTTCTGACAAATGCTGTGAAAGCAACTAGAACACATTTTGGGAAAAACGTAAATTAAAATAGTGAAATCAGTGAATTCCTATGGATCGTACACACAAAAAGACAACAACAAGGTTTTAGGCATTATATTTATCAGTAACAGCAGCGTTGGGCTCACTTGCTGTGGGGGTCGACCACAATAGCGCGGGGTTTAGCCAAGTCTTGGTGGAAGAGAGTTTTGCGGCGGCTGCCGTCAGCAGTCACCACGGAGATAGTGCTGCGGATGCTGTCGGTCCAGTACAGGTTGCCGTGGATCCAGTCGAAGGCAATTCCCTCTGGAGCGTCAGTGTCACTATCAATCACTACATTGTGTTGGGTGGAGTCTGCAGCCGCGTCCATGGGGGCTCTGGATTGACAGGGAAGGGTTGAACAAAAAAGACAGAAGGGGGCATCAAGTAGGAGCAAAGGAAATTAAAGAGTATAATTACATCCCCAAAAATGGATCAATAAATTCTTTCTGTCCATTCTGGCCAGTGAAACCTTGCTCACCTGTAGATCTTCTTTTGGGAGATGTCCGACCAGTAGATCTCCTTGGTGGCCATGTTCATGTCTAGAGCCACGACGTTCTTCAGATGGGGGATCACACGCGTGTACTCACTTCTGTCCAAAGTCATCTTTCTGACCTCATGGCGGTTGGTGAAGAAAAGGTAGGCGATAGTACCTACAGAATCAGAGCAGGACACTTTATTCTTTATCCACATAACCTTCTAAAGCAGAACAGAAAACGTAACATTCAGCAAGGCTATTTGAATAATTTGAGTATCTAACCGTTACATACTGTAACGGAAAATACACCAAGGTGCTGATATTTACCGATGGCTTTGCAGGCTTTGGTTGCTGGGTCAACTTGGTAGCCCTCCTCACACTCGCATTTGTAACCGCCCATCTGGTTGACGCAGATCTGGCTGCAGGTGTCGGGGTTAGCGCACTCATCAATATCTGAGGGAAATTCACAGAGGAGAGAAAAAACACGGTGTCTCTGTTTTAGGCACATGAAATACAGATACACGGTAAATAGGTGACGCAGGGGACAGGGTGATGTAACAAAACAGGAACAATGTTGAGTCATTCGTTACATTGGCGATCACCCCATCTACCCCATTCTGACTAAGGGTACAGTCAGTGCCATGGAGGGCTTTGCGCCAGAGTAAATAGATTACTGGGCATTATTTTCTTAACCTGACTGAAGTTCATGTTAGCATGGACATTGGATTTGGCATAACATATCACTTATTTAAAGAGTGCCCACATTGGGTACCTGACTTGTGATTACAAGTGGATGTTTGACTATTTCCTACTTAGCCTAACTACTGTATATAGATGATGTATGCATGTATGTTTGGGATGTTGTACCTTCACAGCGTTTTTTGTCAACAAGGTAGTATCCAGCAGGACACAGGCACTCGTAACCGATCTTCAGGTCATTGCAGATATGCGAGCAGCCGCCGTTGTTGTACATGCACTCATTGGAGCCTGCAGCAGGAGAAGAAGAAGAAAAGGCTTACCACATCCATCTTTTTTCAGAGGACATAACTAGCATTCTAAAGCTGCAGACACCCTCATTAAATGTGTGAAACCACCAATTAGCTGAACAGAAATGAACAGAACTCACCACATTCTCTAAGAGGCTCATCTGACCAGTCCCTGCAATCACGCTGCTTGTCACACACCTTCTCCATGCTAATGCACTCCCCAGTGCGGCACTTAAACCTGGTCGGGCCCTCGCAGTGGGTCGCTGTGCATGAGACAGACGTGAACCAGCATATTAGTGAGTATGAGATTGTAAAAGTTCTTCAAACAGCTAAGAAAGGTAAAGCTTATGGCTACGATGGGTTACCAGTTGATGTGCTGAAAAATGGTAATGCACTGAATATCCTGCATAAGCTTTTTAATCATTGTTTTCTACACGTGTGTGATCCCAGAGATGTGGAAACACGGAATCATCAATCCCATCCCTAAAGCTGGGGGAAAAGATAAAAGAATCCCTCTGAACTATCGGGGCATTACTTTGACCTCTGCTCATAAGCGCCTTTGCTAAATTCAGATGTGGAGTTGCACCTTTAGCTATAGAAACTGGTAGGTACACAAACACCCCAGCCGATAGATGGTTCTGTACCCTGTGTAATAATGCTTCTATTGAATCAGAAGCCCATGTACTCTTTGTACAATTTCACTAATTATCATCCCTGAGATTATAACACAATGAAGCACATCTGGCAACAAGTATCCTTGTGTTCTCCTGGTGAAAACACTGGGAGTTTGAGTGAGTTAGGGAGGGAACAGAAATTGGGAAATGCAGTTTCAAGTTTTGGGAAGTATATTTTTAATGTATTTTCATATTTTGGACATTCTAATAGAAAGTGGATCTGGATCATCAGTTTTATTTTGTACACAGACTATAGATGTTATGGTGGATTCAGTGGTGGCAGGTCCTTTATTGAGCAGGGAAGAGGAGGAGGGAGAGCTCCGTACCGTTGACGCAGCCTATTTCGTCACTCATGTCCCTGCAGTCGTACTGTTGGTTGCACTGGCGGCTGCCGTGGATGCAGGTGCCGTCGCCGCACTCAAACTCATCAGGGCGACAGGTGGGGTGAGCTGGAGAGAGGCAACAGGCACAAACATGGCATGAGTCCCACTGACAGTGAGCTGAAGCCGGCCTGTAGGTGACAACATAAAAGTAAGCAGATAATAATACATTTTTAGTAGACGACCACTTACTGCAGTCAGCCTCGTCCGACCGGTCGTGGCAGTCGGCTCCTCCATCACACTTCCAGCTGCTGTGGATGCACTCTCCGCTGCCGCAGTGGAACTCCAGGGAGGAGCAGGGGTGAGCGGTGGCGCCGGCGGGTTTCTTGGTGCCGCAGTTCTGGGGCCACTCATCGGAGCCGTCCGCACAGTCGGCGTCCCCGTCGCAGGCCCACAGGGACGGCACGCACACGGTGTTGTTGCACCGGAAGGAGGAGGCGCTGCAGGTGGCGGGCGGGCAGGAGGCCTCGTCGCTGCCGTCGTCGCAGTCGGCCTCGTCGTCGCACACGAAGGAGGCCGACACGCACTGGCCGCTCGTGCAGCGGAACTCGCTGTCTGTGCACTGCTTGGGTGCTGAGGAAAGAGGAGACGGGACAGGGCGCTCAGAGCATTGTGGGTTTTATCAGGGGGGGGGGGGGACACAGCAGGGAGGAATGAAGTGAAAGTGAGAAGGGAAAGTTAGACTGGAGGGTTCTGAGAGTGTATGATGGAGGAAATGTTGCCAACTCACCACAGCTCTCCTCATCAGCTCCGTTCTCACAGTCAGCTTTTCCATCACAGCACCAGGTGTTCGGTATACACTGATTCAGGCGGCCACCGCAGCTGAACTCTGTCGGTCTACACGTTTTGGCCGCTGGAGACAAAATATACAGAATTATATTCATCCAGTACTGATTCTTCTGATGCTTTTAACTGCTCCTTATTAAACAAGGGTCTGAAGGCTGAAGTATTGTAGGATCCATCTTCTTGTTTAGTTATATTAGTGATACTCACAGCAGGTGCCGGGAAGTTCATCAGTGCCATCTCCACAGTCATCTGTGCCATCACACACCCATCTGACCGTGATGCATTTCCCATTACCACACTGGAACTGCTTGGTGCCACATGTCGTCAGTGCGTCTATGTCAGAGAGATATAAACACACAGTTGAGCTAAAAGGGCCATTGTTTTAGTTATCATCTATCAAGGGCCATTACAGCAAGGCTCCGCATAAACAAAGAGATGGCTGCGAATGAAAGAAAGTGAAGTCATACAGAATAATCATCCTTTAGGGAAAAAAATGGATCCATAAAGCATGTTTCTGTGTTCGGCACACGTAAAATGCTTCCCCTATTTCGGAGCAGAGGCACGACACTCTGTGACCTGGAATGCCTCATATCAAAAAATCAAATTCCAGAGAAGACCTTGAGGTGCGTGTCGGTTCACTTTGCATCAGTGGTGTCACTCTAAGTGGAGGAGGGGCTATGTAGCAGCCAATGGCAGAGATGGTGATAACGTGCTGCCAGAGGAGCAGGGGGATGGGAGGTAAACACTGTGGTGCGACCCTCTGATGGGTGGGTTACCTCTCCTTTTGCACCCACACATGTACGGACAAACACATAGTTGCATGTCCCTACCTGTTTAAATAGGGCAGATGAATGGTTAACATACAGCTATGCAAAGAGAGATGCTTCTCTATGCAAGAATAGTCTAGCCTACATTTAGCACTAACAGGGGGAAGTCGCTGATTTGGCAAGTTTCTAATCACAGCAATAGAAATCTCATTTGCCAGTGTTTATGGTTCCTGTCAGCAAACATAAAGCTCATCTGAACTGAAGAAAGACATTCTACACCTCTCAGACGGCCGTCCTCCCAGCCCCCATCTCTAATGGACCCAGAGAAGTCACTGAACTGGAAGGACCAATTAAGATACTGTACATCAGAGGGAGCAGTGTATGGAGAGGTACCAGAGGCCCTTGGGAATTCCTCCTCCTGGCCCTCGGGCCTCGAAGCGCCGGACGGCCACCTGTTTGTGGCAGGGGTCAGAGGGAGGAGCTTACAGTCACACCACCAGTAGTTGATTGGGTCTTGCATGTTAGTGACCTGCTACCTGGTGATAACAGCAGGCACGTTGTTCTTTTTACAGCAGATCTATAATTAAAAATTCATAAGTGTTTGCATTTCTCACAAGGAAAGGCCTTATGAAAATGGATGGGAAATGGATAAATCATACATAATGTATCCCGACGCTGTTTGCAGGAGTTTCAATTTTATGACAGCTCTTGGGCCAAGTGAAACACCTGGTGGTTTATGTTTCATCAATAATAGCTATCTTGTAAATCACATTGTAATAATGTCATAAGCAGAGGTTTACTTTCTTCAATTTTATGTCATCTTCTGAAGTGTGGGAAATGGTTATAGCAATTTATATGACTCAATTGCAAATAGGCTTTTATCAGTGTTGCTCCAAAGTAAGCCAATTATACGGAACATTAAGACAATCATGTCTTTATGGCTGCCTGTGGTCCCTGTTCATTAGTACAGGGCACTCTTGCCATAAAGATAGTCATCAGCACCTTAATCTTGTCTAACCTGGTGTTATCAATAGGATTCCCTTGTGGGCCAACAAAACAAACCATGAGAGGGAGAAAACAACCTGAATGACAAAAGCCAAACTTCACATTCAATTCTTGGGCTTTATAGGTCTGAAACCTGACAGAAAGTCTGATTTACCACTTTCCCTTTCCCTGAAAGAGAGAAGAGAATCACTTCAAACAAAAATACACATCATCACATTGTGAAAATGGCCACTTTTCACTTTTTAAATCTGTTCTTGTTTCCTGAAACAGACGACACAGATGACCAGCAGATGACACGTTACTCAGTGGAAGAAGTTCACATATTTACTTAACGGGCTTAA
The DNA here is from genome assembly GCF_048128805.1 of Centroberyx gerrardi. Classification (NCBI taxonomy): domain Eukaryota; kingdom Metazoa; phylum Chordata; class Actinopteri; order Beryciformes; family Berycidae; genus Centroberyx; species Centroberyx gerrardi. The sequence continues at coordinate 12,168,133 of NC_136003.1, read as the reverse complement.
AGTTCAGTCCTTGAAAGAAAAAGTGGACTGGAGGATGACAGTGTTATTGATTGACTGCAAATGCTGGGAAAAAACACAAATGTGACATTGGTGTTTATCTGTCCTGTCTCTGATGTCTGGTGTGTTTAATCGATTTGCTATCAGGTACACAGACAGTGAGAGGAAGCTGTTGGCTGTTGTCTTATACTTTCTGATAAAACATTTAGCGTCCCTGCTCCTATTAGGTGTCCTGGGATTAACGGGATGCCTACATGGGATTTAAGGTAGTCATGTTTACCCAGAGAGTGTCACTTTGTAACTTGGTAAAAGAGATTCATGTCATGATGGATGTATAATTAGGGGTTTTATTTATATTTTCATATTGTCTCCTCTGCCTAAGGGGGATACAGAAAAGCTGTCTGGCTGGCTCAGTGTGGGTGGGTGTCCACCATGTGACAGCACACTGCATGTTTCAGGACTGGGACGCTCTCCTCAAAACACAACACACAGCTCTGTTGTGAAAATGAAGGAGGATGGACGCCGGCCAGTCCCAACACGTCCCACCACACACGTTTCCCCAACACACTGGGACCAGCGCTGACAACTCTCATCTCTGAGAGGATGGATGTTTGAACCGATACTGAGGAATGTTGCCCCAAGACAAATATATGAAAGTCTTTGTTTGTATGGGAAGATGAGTGTGAGGGATTCCATGCATTTCCACAATATAGGGCTCTTCAGATGGCTCCTAAAAAAACGTGAGGGGAAATAGCCTTGCTTCTGCAAACTGGCTGGATATTGCATCATGTGGGAATCATGCAGTGGCAGTTAATAGGAGTGGTTATTGTGAGTCAGAATGTGCGCACCTGCAACACAGCCAAGCAATCACATTCATCCAAATGTTCCCATTCTGAAATTCTTTACAATGATGAGGTTGTAGCCTAAATGGCGCCCATTCCCACACTATACATTACAATATAAATAGCCTCAGCAACCGGCTTTTCAGAAACCCCGCTTGACATCTCGGTGCACGGTATTCACGTTCCTGAAACCTCATTGGCTGCTGAGCCGCCGGCGACTTGAGTGGCGACAAATGAAAAGCGGCTTCATTCTCACAAATGCCGGTACGAATAGAATATATATAAATGTAACTAACAGCCTTTCTAAAAATGCGCGGAAGAATGAAAACTGCAACCAGGGCAAAAATATGACGCTTTAAATATTAAATCTTAAATTCTGACAAAATATGATTTTCATTTGAGCGGAAAGCGACCTATTCAGGACACACAGGGAGAAAGAGAGGGAGAGAAAAAAGGAGGAAAAAAAATTTGACCTACATTCTGGGAATAATTGCCCCCTCCCCCATCACCTTGCATCCGGTGCTGTCAGAGGAGTGGGCAATTTAAACCCACGGACTGCATGATTGGCCAAAATCATATTTATAATGTATAAAACGCACAATATTTAAAAAAACAACATTAGGCTAGAACAAAACATTATTTTTCTGTACTTAACACAGATGCCACTTCAAAATAACGAATGATTCATTATTAATTAATAATAAAAATGCTCATGAAATGCAGGAAATTTGAACTTACTTGTCTGAACAAGGGAACAGAAGAGAAACAGCAGTGACGCGTAGCACGGCCGTCCCATAGCTTTCAGCCGCATTGAGGAAGGCATCTACACTTGATAAGAGACTCCTGTCTGATTAGAGTTATAACCTGTCAGTAATGTTACTGTTGTTTGACACTCCACAGCTAAACGCCTTGCTTACTGCACTAGTGGCTCCAGGGTTTGTGGCTTCCTTGTGGCTCTGGTGTGTGAGATGCTCCAGTTGGAGGACTGAGGGATAAGGATGCTCCTCACACTGTAATGTTTGGCAACAACATCAGACCAATTTCAATGTGGTCCAGGAGTGGGAGGGGACAGGAGGGGCCCGGGGAGGGGAGGGCGGGATTTGGAGTGGTGTGATTTCTGAGACACACAGCTTCACAATTGGGAGGCGGAGCTTCTGGGGATGAATTTTACTATGAGTTTAACCCTTTCAGAGAGAGAAAGAGAGAGTGAGTGAGACACACACACACACACACACACATACACACACACACACACACACACACAGCCAAAGGGTGAGTCTGTAGGCTACATACCAGTAGTCAGTGTTTGGCTGTAAGCCTACTCTGGCAGGTGCTAAATCTTTAAGTAAATCACTCAGTTGGACCCAGTTTAAAAAAAAAATATGTATATATATATATATATATATATATATATACATCTGGTCAACACAAAGCATAAAACTAGTCCATTTCCCATAATGCTATTTTGACAGCAGCAACTGCTAAACATTTTTTTACAGAGAAAAGAGATAAATGTGTTAAATGATTGTAATCTTTCACAAAGTTACATGCAATTTTCATTTCACTTTTAACAACTAGAACACAACACACACAAAAAAACAAACTAACTTACAACTGGCCAATAAGTGGCCAATAAGTAAAACATTCAGATAAAATACTAATAAATAGGCCATAAAACCACTAGCAAGGCTATAATCTTCACAATCCTTGTCGGATCATTTCCTGAGCTGAGAGGGTTTTCCAACTCTCTGCCATAAAGATTTATGATCTGCACGTGATTTTGAAGTTCAAAGAGTCAAAGCTCAAACTCTTCCAGAGCCATAATATAGTTTACAATAAGATACCCATCAGAGGAAGTGCAGAGATAAAGTGCATCTAGAGAGATAAAAGTGAAACGCAGCAGCCTTGAACCCGGCAGAGAAAGCACCATATACTGTAAGAAGAGATATTTCCTAATAGAAAAACTGTTGGACAATCCAGTTTAGTAGTAGTAGTAAGCATTTAGATAACATTATAACCTGGCCCTTTATTTACCAAGCCCATGTTATCATGCCTGTCATTTCATATTATTCCAACACTGTAAATTGACTTCAGCTGAGACTTCAAAGAAACATATAAAACACATACAGAGATAAAAATCAAAGCCACACAAATATGTTTTCCTCACGCCTCCTCACAGTCACACCGACCACGTGAGGAAACTCTCGCAGTAAAAACAAGCGTTGGAGCTGTGCCAATTTTCATGGGTCTGGGTCAGTGTTAGTATCTCTGTCAACCAGTAACTCACTACAGCCGCCACTATCCTGCTGAGAGAGGAGAGTCAAGCCAAGGGACTGCGGTCGCCCCTGAACCTTCGTATCAGGGCCGCAGATCTGCATCACAGTAGCTGCAAATGGAAATGAAGGGAGGAGGCCAAGGCCGATACTGCTGCCAACAGCAAATTATGTGGGAGAGCAAGCGTGGCGTCCACTGCAACACAGAGCAGCAAGATGGAAATAATAAAAATATGGCGAGCAAATTTAACTCCCAATGAAGGAGGCATTAACTGTTTCAGTGTATTCTTTGCCCTCAGGTATACTGATGTTACATTGATCAGCACAGTGTTCAGTTGTACAGTGTGAGGGAAACAGTGTGAGCACAGGACATGTATCAAACTGACAAGGCCTGGAGGAGGTCGATATTTTAGAGACAAAAAGATTACAATGAAACAAGTGAACCAAGAAATAAAGTTCCATCAAATTCCGTCTTCAAAATTCCGCAGGTAAACATATTTGACAGTTTATTCCACATTTAATATGAACTGACACTCGTACATTTTCAGGCCTCTGGCGAAAGTGGGTCCTTTGGGTGACCTGCTCCTGAGAGGCCCGCGAGACATGAAAGGCTCCTAAACTGCGCCGGAGTTAACCTCCGATCGCCTAATGAGATGATCGCTCATTACTCTGCACCCAGCTCCCCCCACAGCCGGGCCCCGTTAGAGAGGTCACACTGCAGAGAGAGGAATTCCTGCAACATCTACTAATAGATACAGCATTAATAAAGCCTGAGGCAGAAAGAAAGCAGCCGACGTGGACGCAGGTTAAAGTGAGCACCTCCCTCTCTCTTCTATTCACCCCCCCCCCCCGCCCCCGACCCCCCCAGTGCACTCCACCCCCCCAGTGCACTCCACCCCCCCAGTGCACTCCACCCCTAAACTGATGGACTTCCCTCCCTCCACCATTGTTGTGCCTCTACCCCCTCATCCAAGCCTATGTAAACATCCAGCACACAATTTCTGGTTCTTCCAGTATGCTTGCACCCCGCGCCCTTTTTACATTCATTCTCTCTGCTGACATGCACTCAAAACAAATAGTATGTTGGCTGAAATAGAGTCTCTTTCTCTTTCTGTCTTTCTCCGAAGGTCAAATCAGGTTCTCCCAGCTGCAGTAAAGCACGTTTTTTGGCTCCTCGCTCCTCAACCCGAGACAGACCAGGCAGGGGAAAGTTACTGTGTGATATAGGCTCCTGATGCACTGTAGCAGCGTGAATCTGAGGAGAGAGAACGATCTCTGGCTTGATGTCTACACTGGATGTTTCAGACATCAGTTTGTGTGTGTGTACACAGTTATTCATCATCCACTGAAAATGATGCCTGGCAGCACTGCGATACCCTTCTGGATAGCCCGGCTGTAAATGTGGATCTTGACAAAAAACTCTGATAGGGAGGACAGCACAGTAAATGACAAATTGCATGTCACAACTTGCGTTTTGCCTCATAACAGAAAGAGGATATGACTGATATGACTGTTGAAAGAATGTAGGGGATGGGATGATAACAGCCGGATAAAAGTGGCTGGATTGTTGAAACACTGAATTTTATCTCGACTAATGAGAAAGCCTCCTCTCCTCTTTGGACTCGACCCTTTTGTCAAGAACAGGCCAGATTTATACCAGACTTACAGCTTCAAAGGGGAGATTCAGTAGAAGAGGCTCAATAGCATCAACATTCCTGCTCCCTCATTGGATCAGGCATCCCATAACACACAAGGTTCTAGTTTCATCTTCCAGGTGAGCCGTTCCTCTTAACTGATAAAATAGAACCAACGTACAAATAAATCTTAACAAAAGGAGAGAATATTGGGGCGAAAAAAACTGCCAAGGAATCTTGAAATCATGATACATACAACCACAACTGTAAAAACACACACACACATGAACCAGAGAGGTCTGCAGGGAGGATAGTTTGATCATGCTGGGGTAGCCGTTCCGTCAAAACTTGCTCACTTGAAGCATGAGAATGGCCTACACAGCAGATTCATACAGATATAACCCAGAGTGTTTGTACAGGTGTCATGGCATGTGCCCCTAGATGCTAGCGAAATCATGTGAGGGAGAGGAGGAAGCAGGCGTGTCGGGGTCAACGGCTGACCTCTGAGGAAGAGCGACGTGTTGGAAGAGCAAAGATCAGAGGCTTGGAGGCCCGGTGAGAATATCACAACCAGCGAGGGAATTTCGCTTGAGTCTACGCCAAAAGAAACACAACAGAGGCTAGCTACAGAAGTGAATGAAAAATGACTGGGGTTTAAAGTGAGGAAGTTATGGATGTGTTGCACCTATAGTTATGTAGCCTGCACTTACAGGGTAGAAGACAAAAACAAAAAGGCTCAAAACAAACCTCTGTGCACACAGTATGCAGCCAGTCATGGTCAGTAGGCCATCTAGTGTACATAACTGATAAGCACAATTACCATTGACCTAGTTTGTGTATACTGTATTTTGGACAGTCACATCAGTGCAGGATAGAAGCAAAAACAGTCGAGTCACAACAGGTTAATTATGAGATGCCTTTATTGTAGTTTTTGGAATCCAGTGACACCGACACGAGAAATGGTCCTAACCCTCCCTCCCCCCTTTCTCCTCACACAGCCTGAGAGGGAGGCGCCCCCGGACGGGACGTACCGTGATCCCGCTTGTAGTCTTAAATTAAACACAGAGATAAGAGCGAACGACACATCCAGGTGCATTTCCACAGACACGCACGACATGCATTCAAAAAGGGGCTTCGGGGAAAGACAGTGACTCTGGTTCACACGTAAGCTTTTGTCTCAAAGAAAGAGAAAAAGACGACAAAATGAATGAATACCACTTAAAAAAAGAAAAAAAAAAAGAACAGTCAGTTAGCTCTCCTTATGGTCCACGATCAGTCTGCAATTCAGGCCCTGTCAATTTTCACTTGTAGTAGAAAACAAAAAAAGGCAAAAAAAGACACACAGTTCAACAATTCATTTTGGGAAAGCCGGCTTAAATATGGAAATGGATGGTTTTCGGCTTTCATATTTTACTTTTTTTTTTATTTTATTGGTTTTTAATTAATGATTTACTTTAATGAGAATACAATTGTCTCACTAAAAATCAGCTGATCTAGGTTAAACTAGGCCTTCTCCACTGTCTCCCCGCTGTGTGTGTATCTAAGTAAAATATATAAATTCCAGTCGAGGGGCTCAGTGGGCCATCGGTCCCATCAGGAGGGGTTCGCTTCAGTCCTCCTCGCTGCCGCTGGCCGAACGCTCCTGAGACAAAACACACAGAGGAAACACAGAGTTAACCTCCGCTATCCAACATTAGTGCAAAAAGGCTGTACAAAGTGCTGAAGGGTCCACAATTCTATTGAAAATAATACGTTTGCATTTCATATTGGCAAATAAACACGCAATTTGTACCACTATGATTTGTTTTTTGTAATTGTTTACAATGTTAGTTGTTTTGTTTTGTGTTTGTTGACGCGTGTGGGGTTGGAATTTTCCTGTAGTGCCAACATTTTCTACTGCTTCAGGCTGTGGGCTTGGTTGTTTTCTGATCAAAAACTGCTCCCAATTTTCTTGCCCAGAATGCACTGAAAAGAATCCCCTGGTCAGAGACTCCCATGAATCACCTACAGGGGCCCCACAGGGGACAGTATACGTATTCACATGTGAATACTGACCACAGATGGTACTCCTAATTATTGAGAGCATTTTTGTTCTGATCCTGGACCACTTGTATGTGATACAAAATAAAATCCAAAGGTATACGACCATCATGTGTATTTGAATACTCAAGTGTTAGCATGGTGGAAGAGACACAACAATGGAAAAAAAATAAATAAATAACCGACTGATTGGTGTTTGGAGAGCCGCTTCAATCCAAAAGGCACATACTGTAACTGACGTGGTCGAAACAAGCGGGAGAAGCATAAGTACGTAAATGGATGTCTTTGGTTACTGTTACTCTGTGCTTTGTGTCTTCAACATCGCTGTCAGTTTATTGGTATCGCACATGAATTACATCCTAAAATAGATATGAACAGTCATCCAAAAAAAAAAAAAAAAAAGGAGTAGCAACTCAGAATTGAGCAAGAAGGTCTGCAGTGTGAACTTAGCCCAAGACTCAGATGCAACTTAATGGATGTTTTTGTCTTTTGTGTGTGTGTGTGTGACTTCTCTCACCTCTTCCTGTTCCTCTTCACTGTCATCGTCGCTCACCACAGGTTTGGCCCGGGCGCCGCGGCCCCTCCGTCGTTGTCCTTTTCCTCCTCGCTCCCCCTTTTCTTTCCGGCTCAGCTTAATCTTCACCTTCACTGAACGAGCTGAGAAGGATTGAAGATCAGGAACAGATTCATGTTTACAGCGCCTCCGCTGGGGACAGCCACTTCCAAAAGATTATGTGAAAGTTTAGGTCAAAAGTACACTGTGTGTGTGTGTTTCTGATACTCACATTCAGACTCAGAGCCTTCGTCCACCTCCTCCTCTTCTTCCTCACTTTCCTCACCCTCGCTGTCGTCCTCCTTCTCGATCTTCTGCCTCACACTGGTGAAGACTGACTGAAGGACGATGGAGTCCTCATAGATCTGAGAGGATCACACAGAGCAATGAGATACAGTGCAGTGCAATTCCACTATTATTTAATTTACCAGAAGTTATCACAATCAGAGAATAGGCCAAATTAGTTCGGGACTCTTTCCTCATATGCAGTATGAACAATATTTCTTGCATTTTGGTAACAGTAGTAATAATAACAAAAAAAAAAAAAAAACACATCTCAATTGGGGTTCTTAAGACTAAATCATACCTACTTGGCTCTTTCTGCTCTGCATCTAATCTTGCTCTTGTCTATAAAGAAAAATGTCTTTTGTTTGCTTCTTACCTTTGTACCCAATACAAGGCTCTCTTACTTTGACCCTTGCACTCCTTATCACTGACTTCTTGTAATGCTGAATTTAGGCTTATTCCACTGTTGTTTTTATCACAAGTGAGTATGAATATCTAATACTTACTACAGCAATAACATTAAGCAAACCGTGCTCTATGACCCATGAGTTCGGCCAGAGGCAGACACTCACCAGAGACCCCTCCAGGTTGAAGGTCTGGGCATTTTGACACAGCAGCATCACGTCCTTCTCCAGGTCGTTCAGGCTGCGGTACTTATGGCTACGGATCCTTTCCTGGAAGGGGGGACAGCAGACGGCAGCGGTCAGGCAAGTGGATAATCAGGCAAAAAACACTTGAAATGAGAGAAGTTACTTAATGAGGAGCAAAAACATGTGGCTTTCGATCGTTACCTTGATCTTCCTGAAGTCTACGGGTTTGCGGATGAGCTCGTAGTACTCTGGCAGCTCCTTGCGCGACGGCAGCTGGATGAAAACCTCACTCAGCTGCCGCCCATTACTGCTGTGAAACGGGGGAAGAGGGAAGCTAGGGTCTTAGTACACATCATCACTGTCAGTCCATGTCAAATCTGAGATTACTACTTAATAAATCAATGATCAATCAATGACACACTACATCATTCTTTGGTACAGTATTTAATTTTCACCATATCTTTTGAGTTTTTACTTCAGATTGTAGACACAATCATTTCATTCTCACCCATCCTTGTACTTGATGACGGCGTCGACGATCTTCTTCATCTTCTTGGTGAGGGAAGGAGGGTTGGGAGAGAGCTTCTCGGCAGGCGGACGGCCGCGTTTCTTTGCCTTCTTCACCTCCTCGTCCTTCTCCCGCCCGCGGCCGCCACTGGAGCTGGGCGTGGCCGGGCCTGCGTCGTGGTCGCGGTCTCTCTTGCGCTTCCTGGTCGTCTTTTTGTGACGCACCTCCTCCTCAATGTCCTCCAGATTGCCCTCTTCTATGGCCTGCGGTGGGGAGTAATTATCATTGAGCCAAATGCTACGCGCTCAAAGCCGACAATAGCTAACGATTAACTCTCAGCCAAGTCACACGCTATATTTTTTACATACTAAACATTGTAACATCTCACCTTCAGCCACTGTTTCTCAGTGAGTGAGTCGCTGTAGTCCACCTCCTTACGCTGGCGGGAGCCTCTGCCAAACATCTTCTCCTCCTCCTCTTCGCAGGTCAGCCTCTCCACCTCGGCGTCGTCCTTCAAGATCCAGGCGGGCATATCGTCCTCCTCCATCAGACGGGGTTTCCTCTTAGGGTTGCGGGCCTCCTCGCGGCGCCGGTCCAGATCCATGCGCTGGAGTAGGAGGAGGGGAGGAGAGAAGGAGACGTGGTATTAGTGGAGTCAAATTAACAAATGAGTCAAATATGCGTTTACCTGATAAAGGGTAGAGAATGGGGACTGACCATGAACTGTTCAAACTCCTCTTCGCTTCTGGCAATCATCTGGTTGACCGTCTCATCATCGGGCACCTCGTCTTCCTCCTGTAGACAAGTGAGACAGAGCGAGTGAGAAGACGCTGACGGCAGATTTATGTGGCACCTCAGAGCAAAGTCTCTGAACTAATATACTTGAGTCTTTAATTTGTCTAAAAAAAATTACTAATGAAGTGCATGTTAGCATTTATCTGATGTAGGTATTGGAAAAATATATATATTATTAGGCCTGTATGACTTGACTGACTTTGCGTATTCAACTGTATTGAGTTATAAGTGGAACTAGGTTTAAATACGAGTGAAGATAAAGTAAAAAAAATAGAAAAGAAGGTCTATTTTTACAGGAAAAATTAACAGCACAAAAGAAGAAAAAAGGTCAAGAATAGATTTTATACTAGTGGAGAGAATAAAGCACCATTGTTAACTATAAGAAAATGTATGTGAAGGAGAAATATCAACTAAGTGAAAACTGGAAATGGATGATGAAAGCACGTAAATCTGGAGAAAGGGAGAAAAGAGGGAAAGAGACAAGAGGAGGAGGAGAAAAAGAGAGAATGAATAGGTGGAGCAGCGCACAGGCAAGTGGGTGGGCAATGTGGGAAGGGGTTGAGATTACACCCACCCACGCCCCCCTAGTGCGGCAGCCCCCCCGAGCCCCGACCTCGTCCTGTTCCTCGTGCTCCAGAATGGCCTGCAAGAAGGCCCGCCGCTCACAGCCGGAAGACTTCTGGTCGAACATGCCGGCCTGGATGACCTTCTGGTCCACATTCAGTTTGTACTTGGCTGCAGCCAGGATCTTTTCCTCCACGCTGTTGACTGTGCAGAGGCGCAGTACGCGCACCTCGTTCTGCTGACCAATACGGTGGGCTCTGTCCTGGGCCTGCAGGTCCTGTGGGAGGATGTGCAGATGTGTGAATGGTTAGTTTAGGTGGTCTGATTGTGGGATGACTGTGTGGGATAAGAGTTGAACAGGCAAACATAGCAAAACAACGAGATCTCACTGCGCCACATACACACGTGCCAACTTATCTGTTGACTTTTTTAGATGTAAGAGAACACACACTATTTATTCAGGCATAGGAAACAAATACAGAAGACTGTGATAAGCCACGCATAAACTACCAGCATTTGACAGGTTTTACTTACTGTTTAGGCTTTTGTAATACGAATGGTCTAACGCTGTCAGGGGAACAATAACCCAAGAATAATGCTGCGTTCATGTCATATCGGAAGAACGGGATGATATCTTGTTGCTACAACTTGTAAGCTTTCACACATTTAACCAGTTGGAACACCGACGTCCAAAACTATTTTTATTTATGAATTTAAAATCAACCATAAACAAACCGCAGTACATATTGCTCACTTTTTGTAAATAGAGTCGACTGTATTTGTGTGAATAAAACTGATAATTGGATTGCTGACATGAGTGCATTCGCTGCCATTATTGCCACCTGCCTTGACACACTTCCAGGTCCAAGTCAGAGATATCAGAGCCTACAAAAGATTTCCACATATCCTACTATCCTATTTACCACTGGGAGGCTGACAGTGTAGTGAGCAGTGTTTCCCAGTTGGCAGCTCGCATTTATAGTACATCTAGCATAACTTTTTGAAATTTCTATACCAAAATGTATATTTAGATTTCTGAGAAAGTACCTGATGTGGGTTCCAGTCGCTGTCGAAGATGATGACTGTGTCAGCAGACTGCAGGTTGAGGCCCAGGCCTCCTGCCCTGGTACTGAGCAGGAACACAAAGTACTCAGAGGCTGGGTCGTTGAACGTCTTCAGCAGCATGCCACGGTCCTCAGCCTTGGTGGTTCCTGTAGGGAAAAAGATCAGCGTGTAAAGTAAATCCCAAAAGTTATGTGTCGTCAGGTGACAGTACATTACCGTAGATTAAAGTTCATTGAAATGTACAGCAGGGTGGCATAGTGAGTTAAGAGGCCATCCATTTATCATTTTATTCTAAAGTATTCTCACAATAATAGTTACCTATATAGCTGAAAACAGACAGTAGCCACCAGCACAGTTCAGCTCAGTAAAACCATAGCTGCACAATTCACAAAATTCAATGTTTAGCTCTAAGATAAGGAGAGAAAGAGGTGTCTCACCATCCAGACGCAGGTACTTGAAGTTGCGGTAGGCAAAGTAGTCCTCCATGATGGTCATGAGTGTCGTCATTTGACAGAAGAGCAGCACTTTGTGGTTGGTGGCCCGCAGCTTGGGCAGGATACGGTCCAGCAGCTCAAACTTCCCAGAGGAGCGGAACAGGTCAGGGCTGGACAGGGGGAGGACAGCATGAGGAAGGAGAGCGAGCATCACAACACATGAAACACACTTCTGTGCATGCACATGCGCACACAGACACACACATGAACAAACCCTGTAACACACAAAATACCAAGGTCCACGTACCCAGACACTATTCCGCCAGAATAACCAAGATGCTCAGAGAAGGACTCCTGTAAAAAAAAAAAAAAAAGATAAACACAAAATAAAAACAAAATCAAAAAAATATTATTTTGTTCTGAATTCTAATGCAGTGTACGTGGATGCAATATTCACTGACAGCTTCATTAAGGTGGATCTCGTGTTACGTACCTCAATGTGCTGGAACATGTAGGGGTGGTTGCAGATCTTCCTCAGTTGCATAATAGTGTTCATCAGGGTCTTCGTGCCACCTTTACCCTGGAAGACAAAAAAATATATAGAAATTAAAAAAACACCAATTACTTATTTTTTATTTTATTAAATAACTTCATTAATTCAAGTATCATTTACATATTGATAAAATAAGGCAGCTTCATCTAAGAGATTTAAAGACCCATATCCCTCTCACCTTCTTGTCTTTCTCTGACCCATCAGTGAGCAGGACACCCTTGGCCTGCATGTGTCTGTACAGGACCCTCTGTAAGGCTGACATGTCGCACTTAATCACATACTCCACCTAGAAGCCAACAATAGGGGGAAAGTTCAGGAAAACCACCAAACGACATCTAGTATTAAGTACTTGGCTGCTGAATGGGTATTAGTGTACCAGATTCTGAAACAAAAGCACCTTTCTATATGTTTGAAAACTCTTTACCAAGCAGATTCACAGAACAGAATAGTCAAGGATTAGATTGACTGTCACTACTGAAGTAGTGAGTTAATCAAATGTAAATGAAGCCCGACCTTCTCAGGCAGCTGGGCCTCGACTTCCTTCTTGAGTCGGCGCAGCAGGAAGGGTCGCAGCACCTTGTGCAGACGACGAATGATCAGGATGGTCTCTTCTTCATTCAGGTCGACCTTGAAGGAAGAGGAGAAGGTTGGGTGAGAGAGGCACGTGAAAAATTTTAATGATTTACAGCAGCAGATTGTTCTGCTGAGTTCTAGTACAAAACACTATACTCATTTTAGGGGAAAACAATATAGGAGAAGGTTATCATTCGATAGCCCATGTTTCTAAAGATCTAAGGTGTGTACATCCCTTTAAGAAGTACCATCATTTGTTTTCATTTAGTAAGAGTGGAGCTTTCATTTGGAACTGCTCTCTGCTCTGGCCAGGACAAAGTGTACAGACCAGTGCGACCTCACCTACACACCCGTCCGGGCCAAAGCTCACCTTCTCTCCAGTCATGGCGAAGGGGGCGTTGAACCACTGTTCGAAGGTGCTGCAGCTCTTGAAGATGGTGGGCAGGAGGAAGTTGAGCAGTGCCCAGAGCTCAGGCAGCTTGTTCTGCAGCGGCGTGCCGGTCAGCAGCACCCGCCGCGGGGCCAGGTAGTGCGTGTTCAGGACCTGAGTCAGCTTACAGTGGTGGTTCTTCATACGATGGCCCTCGTCCACAATCATGTACTTCCAGCGAAGCTTTGGGAGGAAATACAGTGCAGCGGAGGATTAGAGTGGGAGCTGACATTGACATTACTACTATTCAAAAAACTGTGATTGGACTGAGTGATCAGTGAACAAACATTTGGATTTGATTTAAAGCGTGAACTTGGGAGGTTGAGGATGGTTCCTTACCTTAGCTAGCACTTGCTTGTCCTTGATGATGTACTCATACGTGGTGAGAAGCACGTTGAACTTGCCGCTGCGCAGGATGGGGATGAATGCACGGCGAGCAGCTGGGGAACCCTGAAAATTACAAGAATCCCTTTTCATTCTCACATCAATAGCAGAACTATATACAGTAAATCAGCCACAGCTTTGAATCTGTAATTGACCTCAACTTGGAAACACTCCATAATATCAAAAATAGAAAATTAAGCGCTTCATTCTTGAACTGATAGACTATATTGTATATCCAAGAAGGATGCTTTACAAAGAGCCACTGACCTTGTAGGAGACCTTGACGACAGACGGCGCCCACTTATCAAACTCGTAGACCCAGTTAGATAGAGTTCTGAAAACAAAAGACAGAAATTTGGTTCAGAATATTTTCTTGCTCTCTGCTGCCTCCCAGTGGCCTCAATACAAGGGTATGATTCAGAGATTTTGATGGTACAATTATAGTCTGAGGAGTTTCACGATTATTATGTGGTAATTTATTTTTACAACACTAAGGATGGGGAAAATCAAATGATTTTATAATTATATAATCAACCACATTTGTTTTGGTCCTGCAAAGAAAACATGAACTATATATTGACTATATAAGGACTAATAACACAATCCATAGTGCTTTCTATATAAGCATTGTTGTTTAAGTTTGTGTTTTCACTGATAAGTCTGATAAGAAGTGCCTATACTCACGAGAGTGGCACAATGATGAGGAAGGGCCCATTGATGCGTTTGTTCTCCATGAGGTAAGTGATGAGGGCGATGGTCTGGATTGTTTTTCCTAGACCCATCTCATCAGCCAGGATGCCATTGAGGTTGTTGTTGTACAGCGACACCAGCCACTCCAGACCTTTAATCTGAACAGAAGGGGCAGGAGTTAGTGTCGGTCTACTCGGCTCATTGAATCCTCTGAGTTTCACTAGGAATCAGAGCAAGATACTCAAAGTTCATGAAAGTCTCGCCCCCTCATAAACACCATGTTTACCTTTACATTATATGAAGTTATTGTACTCTACGTAGCCTGTCTTGGGTGTGTACCTGGTATTGTTTGAGCTGCCCGTTGACCAGCAGTGAGGACTGTTTGTCCACCTTCTCAGTGACAGCGTGAGCCACAGCGTAGTACGACTGCAGGCCTCTGGCGAAGGCTGCGTTACCGTACTCATCGTCTACATCCTGCTTGGCGTGTCTGGTGGAAGGAGGGGAGAAAACACAGTGAGGCCCGGACTTGGGTGGACGATTTTTGGAAAAACAGCAGCAAATGAAAACGTGACTAAGAGGCAAAGAGAAAACCTAAAGTAACCAAACAATGTCTTGAAGGTATATGTATGATGTAATACTGACAGTTATTACAGTTATTATAGTCATGTTGGACCTTTGTTGACTAAGAAATACATTACTGGGGTTAGAATTTTATACCCGCTTTAAAAACGTATTTCATTACAAAAGCCATTTATTTGTGTCTTTAATAGTAATCTGACTTTCACTTTGTCTCCATTAACTTCATGAGGGAAAGGCATATTTCTAAGAAACTAGTAACACCAAGATCCCAAAGGTTGAGTCTTACTCGATGATGTGCCGGACATCCACTTCAGATACGTCTTCGCTGTCAGGGTCAGGAATCTTCTTCTTCTCCTCTGACGGGGCTGAAGAGGGCTGGTGCTGCTCTTCCTCATCCTCCTGACAGGAAACCGAATGGAGGTCAGAACAATACTCTAAAAAATCACAAGTGAACATTTTGCTTTGATGTCAATACAGAGTCGATGTCGGTGTTGTGTACCTCGTCCTCATCATCATCAGACCCACTGTCTTCACTGTCTGAACGTGGGGCTACTTCATACCTACAGAATAGACAAAATGTTTTGAACAAGGTTAGAACTTTTACACTAACATAATGGCTATATGTTCTGACGAAGATCATGCATTTTTCTGTAAAACATGGCTATGATGTGCATTCATACCATGAGATGCTTTCTAAATCCTTTTATCCACTTTTCTAGAACATTTCCTTCACACCAGATTCCAGCATTGCCATCAGAGTGAGAATAACTGTATTACTCTAATCTCCAGTGTGACAGCATCAAGCTGAGTTGACAATAACAATCTAATTATCTCTGATTCAGGCAGAAATGAAAAGTTACCCAGGGTTCATTTCAAGCCAGGTCTCCAGCTGACCGGCCTTGGGTGCTTCAACCCCGGTCAGGATCTTTCCACTGTCCACATGGATGACCTTCACCGGCAGGTCGCTCATCTGACTAGTCTCATCCAACGGCTGGGAGAGGGGAGAGGAGAAGAGAGGGGAAAGTAGTAGTAGGGTAGTGTGGAGTAAAGAGAGAGAGAAAATAAAGAAGGTTAAGTAAGTAAATCAACACATTGCTGCACTGCAAGACTATAAATTGTGCAATCTCATTCAAGCAGAAGTGATCCTTGAAAATGTTTTTTTTTAATCCTCCAAACTCACCTCTCCATCGGGTCCCAGTCCAGCAGCACCACCCTCTGGAACCTCTGGCTTCTGAGCGGAACATTCGAAAGACCGAAAATACATGTATGAAAAACACGATCAGCTCTTAGGAAGAGACACATTATCATTATCCATCATAAACCTCATTCACCTTCTTTTTCTTCTTCTTCTTCTTCTCCTTGAGAGCTTGAGCGGCTTTGTGGGCTCGCACCAGCTCGGTGAGGTTGGCCACATACTCGTCCGTCTGCTGGAGCAGGTAGGCAAGACGCTTGTCTTTCTTTTGGTCGATGAGTTTACGGTAACCCTCTTCATCTTCAGCCTGGGAGAAGAAACACAGTTAAACAGCTGTTACACGTGTTGTGTGGGGGACAAATAAACATTCATCCATTGAAAAAGCAATCCAAAAAGAAAGCAAATAACACATTAGCAAGGTACATACTCCTAGATTGTCATTATACCACATTACATTTCTCTACATGTGTTTATGCGTATGATAGGGACACTCACCATTAGCCTCCGCATTCTTTCCTTCTCAATGCGCTCGTTCTCCTTCTTCTGCTCGCGCTCAGTGTTGGCATGATAGGTGGCCACGGCTTTGGTAGCCTTCTGGATCTTCCCTGTGATGGAGCGGTGGTACTCCTTGAAGTCCTTGGCATGCTGCAGGATGCTGTTGAGGTATTCCTATTGACACAAGGACAAAAAGCAAACCACTGTCATTAGGCTCTATGAATAAAGTTGAATGAATTTAAGCTATTTTTTTCAGGATTACTTTAAATAACTAAGTTTAAATAAAGATGAGTTTAAATAAAATAGGTAAATTAGAATGACAGGTTCAACGGGACACGGCTTTGATTTAATACAATCTATCAGGGAAATGATACAGAATAGACAAATTCTTCGTTCTACTATGAACTCCCTTATTCTACTTTCCCACTATGTACCTGGTGCTTCTGTCGACGTTTGCGCTCCTGTTCGATCTTCTGCTGTTTCTCCAGCTTCTCGGTGATGCGGGCCTCCCGTAGCGACTGGCGCTTGCTGCGCTTGTAGGCCTTAGCGTTAAGTGCTGTTTCCAAAGCCGTGTCACGACGCATACACACCACCACCTCCTGACGCAGCTGTAGGCACAGGAAAGTAAACAGATTCGATTTGTGTTCCACTGGAAAATTATCAGCATACGTAAAAAAAGAAAAACCTGTCAGATGATGGTGGCGGTGGAGGTAGGGTTGGAGACTGGTTAAATAACCAGTGGAGAGGGTTCTCTAATTACACTGCATTTCCTGTAGGTAACTGTAGATAACTGCTTGCCTACCTGTCTCTGGAAGTTCAGCAGCCTCAGGGCCTTAAGCTCGATGTTGGCCTTGGTGCGCAGGTCTCCAGCTAAGGAGCCAGGCAGGTTCTCCAGCTCCTGGATACGGTGAGCAATACGAGCCTGTAGCCTGAGGAATACAAAACAATACAATGACTGACAATCCAAATCAACATTATTTCTCCCCTTGAGGCTAATTATCCATGAATAGAAGAGAAAATAGGACACTGTTGAAGTTTGTTTATTTATATAGCCCTTTATCACATGCATGTCTCAAATGACTTAACTGGCATAAAATAGAGCAAACTATTTAAGCAATAAGCCACAGAAGGATATGCTTTAGTGATTTTAGAACAGCCAAGAGGTGTGTTAGGCATAATGCAAAGCCTCTTAGCATGCGTGTTCAATAAATCTTTTATTTTAAATAAATTATAACTAATTTTTAAAAAATAATATCCTTCAGTCAAGGAATATAGTTCTAGTACCAATATGAGTGTTAAATTTAGCGAACAGCAATATGGTCAAAGGTGTGTGTTAGTCAGGTATTTTACATTTTATTTTATTGAACGTGACTCAACCAATCAGAACCGAGGGCCAGAACGGTCTGTTTTACAATTTAACCAGAAATATATGTTGTACAATCTAATACAGTATCCCATCCTGTCTATCCTTTCTCACCGGTACTCTCTCTCCTGGAGGATTTCCACTGGGTCCAGCCCGCGGGGTTTCTGGATGGGGGTTATGCGATTCTGCTTCTGGTGCAGCATCATGGGCGGGGGCTGGGCAGGCTGTCCTGGAGACTGGGTCTGAGGGGGCATGACTGGGGAGGCAGCGGGAGGCACAGAGGGAGGAGCGGGAGAGGGTCTGCCGGTGGGCTGAGGCGGAATCAGCTTCTGAGGAGCGCTGGACGGGGCGGCAGCATTCACCATTGGTCCTTGAAGAGATCCATCAGAAAAGATCAGTTCTGCTGTGTGCGCACATAAAAACACACGATGCTGAGCTTGCTGCCCAGTCTATACTTACCTTCGGGCCATGATTTCGGGGGTCCGTTGGTTGGCTGGCCTTGCATACCTGGGGGAACACCTGCAGGTCCAGGAGGAGGCATATTGGGACCGACCATGCCTGAAAATACAAATGGCATACATATAAATTTAAGAACAATACCATTTTTCAGGTGATTTCAAAATGGTGAGACAGCTGAAAGAACAGATTCACATTTAGCCACCAGGGGTCTCTGTTCAGCCATCAGATATTATGGTTTCTTTGTTTGAAAACTATTGTGCATATATTTAAATATCACATTACAAAAAGGCACATTACAAAACTCCATTGTAAATACAAGCTTTGTGAGTGCTGTCCTCAACTCACCGTGTGGTCTATTGTAGTTGGCCTGTGCTGGTCCCGGCCCGGCCCCAGGTCCAGCTCCAGGCCCAGTGGAAGGCGGCATGCTCGGTATCGGCTGTTGCTGCATCCCTGGCATGGGCCTCTTGCCCTGCACAGCCATCTGCAGGTGCTCTGGTAAGGGCTGACTGCGGGCCAGCATCTTGTAGGCCATGATCTGGGCCCTGAGCTGGTGCAGCTGGTTCTGGTTGAAGGGAGTGGGTCCGCCCGCGCCGCCCGGTCCTCCTGCCGCACCGCCGGGCCCGCCTGGACCCTGGGGAACGCTGCGGTTCTGTTGGGCCATGCCCTGCCCAGGGTCCCCGCTGCCCTCCATGGGGCCAGCCACGGGGCCGGCGGGACCTCCGGGAATCATGGGGCCAGAGGGCGGGCCATTGGCTGGGACAGGGCTAGGGGCGTGTTCTGAGCCTCCCAATGGAGAGGGGTAACCTGGGGAAAACAGAAAAGACACACAGGTTAAGCCAACAGATGATTTGGGAATTGCGCTTTAGAAGTTAAATTCTTAATATTATGAAGGAAGAAACTTTCAAGCCAACATTCCAAGTATTGGCACAGATAATAAAAAAGCACTGGCAGAGATGAAATACACAAAAGAGAAGAAGGGGACAGAACCAGCCAGATTTAGCAATAATGATAATGAAAACACCAGCTATGAGTTTAGTAGCTTAGTTTTTAATCTCTTGAAGGAAAATGTAGGCTAAAATTCCAAACAGTGGTATGAAGATGAAAACAGAACAAAATGCACTTCACTCACTCCCTCCAGTTAATACAAGACCTTAGTAGCCTGAAAAACCACACCATTTCCGTATCATGCACAAAAACACATAACACTTGTGTGTACTGTCAGTCACCTGTAATTACAGGATTAAAGAGCCAAGAGAAAACTGTTCTCTTCTATTACTTCAATGCTCCCTCTAAATGCCTCCCTTTGCATCCTCTGCTCCTTAATGACTGTGTGGTTTTGTAGCTGCAGCTGCATCTGTTGTTGTCTGAAAGGGGAAACCCCCCTCTCTTGCCCCGCCCCCTGCTGTCTGCTCATGCTGCCAAGTGATCAAACCGGCAGTAACGCAAGAAGAGAAACTGGCTGGATGGGTTCACACACACATTGTACTTGTTGCTCGTGTGTGCATGAGTGAGTTATCTGTTCTTCCTGAATGGAGCTTTTCAGGGACAAAAAAATATTTAAGTTGAAAATGTATGCTGATACAAATCTACTAACTTACTGCAGGCCCTTTTAAACATTTTGTTAAATATTTTATTCATCCAATGTGTGTTGACTGAGCACACCAGCTCTTCTTCAGCAATGCCCCGCTACATACTCAGACAGTTCAGACAGTACACAGTGCAACAAGTCTGCTCACCAGCACAGACACTCATTAGCTGCACTACAACTGCTGGGAGCTAAATACCGTGGCTAATAATAATCATACAACATCTTGTCCGTTAAATCTTTTCTCAGCAACTTACAACATGGGCTACCTAAAACAATGTTGTGTGGTGTGTTACCTTGGGAATGCTGGTCCATGGGGCTTGGAGGGGGTCCCATCCCACTGTGTCCCCCTGGTCTCATGGCCATGCCCTTCATCTGGGCATAGCGGGGGTCATCAGGCATTCCCTTCTCATGCATGCCTTCCATGGGCTATGAAAGAGAACACAGAATAATCATACATGGGAAATAAATGAATCAAGTCTGTGAGAACAGAACATTAATTTTTACATTTGACTCAAAAGATACATATTCTATTTTTGAAAAAATCTAAATCTTATAAGTTATACTTTGTAATATATTATTGTAAAAGATAATATTAGATAAACGTTATCAATAGCCATTACTAACCCATAAGCTGGCAAACATAAGCTAGGATATGATTACTGGAAAATTTGGTCAAATTCAATTTGTTAATGTTTACTTACAAAACACATTTTTAGATCAAAAGATGAATATGTGCTAGGGCTGGGCGATAAATCTATTTTATCAATTAATTCAAATTTATGGTTTAGGACGATGTGTAAAAATGAAAATCGAGATTCACTTTAACCTGGGTAAATACGGCACGGATCGCTCTCTGTCAATCAAGCCCCACCGCTTCCCTGAGCTTCCGCAGTTGATTACAACCCACCGAGATTTCCCCTCAGACACAAACACAGTATCAAGACGGCAGCACGCGCTTCTACAAGTGAGGAGCTCGTTTGGAAGTGGTTCGGTTTTGCAACGTCCGACGTCGAGCGAAGCACTGTCCGTTGTAAAGTTTGTCTAAAGTCTGTGGCAACTAAAGGTAGCAGCGCGACACATTTATTCCAGCATCTCCGATAGAGGCAGCAGCCGACTGGGAGAAGTGTGTGGCACTGCGAGATGCACGAGCTAGCGGCAGCCCCCAAACGCCTGCTAAAAAGCAGATAACATTAGCGGCATCCCATATGACAAGATGGGGCCCCGGTGGAAAGACACTACAGATGCGCTGGCGTTTCATATATTTTTCATACACTTCATTTGTTTTTAAGAAAAAAAAACCTGATTAAAATCGTAAATCGGGTGTAGGTGTAAAAAAAATGAGATTTTATTTTTAGGCCATATCGCCCAGCCCTAATATGTGCCAGTATTGTTTTAATTCTGTGTATTTTGGGGTTAACGTTGAAAATATGTTGCAAAATGGCAGTTGCTGCTAACGGAGTGAACCAATTTTAGGTATCTAACGTACCACAGTGCATTGCATTATGCCTAACCCCACTGGTTTTAATGTTTGTGGTGGTGGCACGTTGGGCAGGGAACACATTGTCACAGTGAAAAGTACTAGTTTGAAAATGTCAAGCAACAGAAAGCACCAGTTTGAACATGTATATGTGATAGGCTGACACAATTAAGTCTTTGAATAGGCAATACAGCAAACTGTTTTTGTACTTTGTGCATCTGGTGCATGTTGTCCTGAGGATATCCTGAGGGTCCCTGAGGTGGGTGGGGATGTCCAGATCCAGGAGGTCCCGGACTGGGCCCCATCATGCTGTGGGCAGAACCCGGAGAGGGACCGGGGCTCGGGCCCATCATGGCTCCTGGAGATGGTCCGGGGCCTGGGGAGGGGCCCGGCCGCGGGGTCCCTCCCATCGGGGGGTCCGGGGTGGACATCTCTCAGCCGAGACGGGGAATGTGTGACAGCAGCAAGTATCCCTCTGTGGAGAGATAACCGGAGGTATTAAAACACACTGACTGAAATCAATCTGTGGTCAGAACAGGTAATATCTTTGTGTAATCAACAACTTAACCATTCGTCAATCACTTAGACAGTTACAATCAAAATATTTAACAATAACCTATGCATCCGATATAGGTTTTAATTATTTAACAACATAACTGATTCTGGGGAAACAATTAGCGAAACCTGTGTAAAATGAAAACTATAAGCACTTTCTTTTCTCTCTCTAATATGAAATATGTCCAACTCTAAATCCCTGTTTCCAACATGACAGATGATCAGTTGCTGACTGGAACAAGATTCTTCTCAATCAGCTTTGATACTAGTAAACCAGGCAGCTGCTTAATTACACCATTAGACGATCTGACTTTGAAGCTTCACGTCAAGTCAAGCAACATCGAGTTGTTACCACATCTACAAACATGTAAACTTATCATAAGCACAGTGGGTCTCCAAGAGGTCATCAAAAACTTCCATTTCTGGGTCAAAACCTTTGAAGACATGGCTCAACAAAACAACATGACACATTCCCACCTGGATACACGGGTGGTTACTTTAATTGTTGATGGACCTGAGCAGACACGTGTACAGCAAACACTTTCTACCCTTCCGTCATTAGTCCAATTTATAGTATGTTTATATACACAAACAGTTAGGTTAGCTATCGTTAGCTTACCATCTAGCTAAGCTAACGTTAGCCAGGCCTAGCCGGGTGTTGTAGTCAGCTCGCAAACGTTAACTGACTAACTTGCTTCTCATTATGTAACCTAAGCTTACTGACATCCATTGGATAGCTTAGCCATAAAATTACATCGAATGGATAATAAAACTTCAAAGAACACAAGCCCGAGTGAGATTAGCCAGCTAAGAAAGCCTGCGATGTTACCACAACATTAGCTAGCTGGTGACGGTGGTTAGCTTGCTAGTTAAGTTAGCCTAGCCGGCCATGCTCTCCTGGGCCAATTCGGTGCGAAAAATGTGTTGTTTTGCGAGAGTTTGGGCCAGATGCGGCGACATGTGAAAGGTTAGAGCATCCCTCTCGCTGTAGTTGATTGATCCAACGCGCCTCCCGTACCCTTGGCTCAGTCTCCGCTCTAAACACATTTCCAAAAACAATTTTCATTCATTGCGCTCTGTCGCGCCACGGCAGCGACACTGTAATGTCGGTCTTCACTCTCGTCTTTTCTCTACCAAAACCGCCCAACAAAAGCACATACATTATATATAATTTACGTAAAACACTGACAAACTGCCACGATTCAATAATAAAATAACGATTGACTTACACAAGTAGAGAAAGGTATAAAACCTCGCCGGTTGCAATGTCTCTCGGTTTTCCTTCTAGCCAGAAACAAAGACCGACCTACCCAGATGGTTTTTTTCCTTCCACCCCCCTCTCTCGGCAGATTGTATCGCAGGGACCGGCCTGTGCTAGTCTCTAGCGCCCCCCTCCACCGTCTCACACACTTCCCGCATGCCCAGTGATGGCTGCGTTGCAGAGAGGAATGCAAGCGCAATAAGCCGGCGTGGGGGATGGGAGTGCGAGTTAAAAGCACACAATATTGTAGGAGGGGAACAAGAATAAGCATTATTCATGTAATCTGCCAAGTGCAACAAATTCAATTTAGATAGTCCATAAAATGCTGAAGGAGGGACGAAGGAGAGGGTTAATAGCCTACAGCTTTCGGCATACAGGCTATCTCAATATTGGTTTACCTTTAACAGTGCTGAAAATAGGCCAGCCTGTATTTATGCTTCGACTTGAAAAAGCACTAAACATTAAACACTGAAGCGTTCCACTCTACGGAAACCTGAGACTATTTGCATTATCAGTACAGCATATGATGATTTTGATGGACCATAGTACATTGTGAAATTGTGAAGTTCTTGTTTACCCCCTAGTCCCCTTTAATGTGTGTTACTGTATAGGATTTTTATCATTCATCATGGCTATGTATATATATTTTTTGTATTTATTTATTTTTGCACAACTATGTAGGTCATACATTTTCTTTTCTTGATTTGCATGATTTATATATATTTTTTTTGTGTGCAGTAACGTAATTATTGAAACAAGGTACGCGCGCACACACGCACACACACACACACACACACACACACACACACACACACACACTAGACTAATACTGGCCAACAGCACACACCAGAAATCTCCAAAACAGTCTTCATCCATCAGCAGTATTGGAAGCATCTATTGTGTAGCCCAATTGTAAATCTCTGCCTATAGGTGCATGACAACCGGCTCTTCACTGCTGCGTGTTGGTGGCCATTTGACATCTGACTGATCCAGCTTAAGGGAGGTGAGGTCTGTCTGTGTCTTTAAGCCCCGGAGCGTACTCTGGCTGAGCTCTCAATATGCCTGGAGACAGGAACCCTCCAGACAACAGAGTCTGGTCAGGGTGGACTGCTGCAAGGAGATGACCTTCCACTGGCTGGCCACCCAACTTTGGAGGTACCGTGTGACGGGTCTGCTGTTGACCTTTGGGGTTACCTCTCTGCTCATACTCCTAGGAACTCATTCACTGCAGCATTCAAGGTGAGGAACAGAATGAGTCTTCCTGTAGGATCCGGTCTTATTGTTTGCAGTGTATTATGTACAATTGTACTATAGCAGTTTGATGGCTACAAATGACCGTTATTATTCTGACAAAGACAAAATGCACAATTACCCAGATTACATTGTGTTGAGGTGATTTGCGTTGAAATTATTTTTCTTTCTTTTCAAAGCCATTATGTTTGGCACAAAGGCTGGAGTAAAGCGCCAGTGGGGGAAAGAGAGGGACTGTCTGATGATGCCAACCAAAGGCCAAATAACAACCCATCCCAAGAGCATAGAGGAAGAAGTGACAGCCAGCCATCCAGTGCACAGGCTCAAAAGGATGCCTATGGTTATAACATGCAGAGGACAAGGATCAGTACTCCACCTGTTGCTTTCCTCAAAACACACAAGACAGGAAGCAGCACGGTCCAGAATCTGCTGTTCCGCATGGGAGAAAGGGGCGGCGCCACGTTTGCATTCCCTTATTACACCTACCAGTTCAGCTACCCAGATAAGTATGCCAACATGATTATGCTTTGCAAGTCTGACCAGAATCTCTAGAATGGTGTTCTTAGACTAAAACTGCTAAACCAACAAACCATTAAGTAATTAAAACAACAAAAATGAATACTGGGCCTGTGGCACATTGGTTGCCTATATGTTGAATATGAAAAACCTTAGTTCTACCTGCACATGTGCAATATAGTGCTTTATAAATATGGTATTTTGTCTTTCCTCTGGTTCCAGATTCAGGGCAGAGTTTGTGGATGAGTTACCTGATGGCTCCTCTCAGTTCGACATACTTTGTAGCCACATGCGCCTAGACTTGGGGCAGCTGAAACAGGTGATGCCCCCAAACACCATCTACATCACCATCCTCCGCGAACCTCTAAGGACGTTTGAGTCCATTTTCTCCTATTACACTTCCGCCATTCCTGCTTTCACCTTCGCCAAAAAGGCAGCTGAGGCAGCAGAGCACAAGTCACCACTGTCGATCTTCCTGGAGTCCCCCGAGTCGTTTTGGGACCCTAAAGAGCCTGGGGATGGCCTGGGAAAGAACCCGATGAGCTTTGACCTAGGTCTCGACGGCCGGCAGTGGAACTCCTCCTGGCCGGCTGAATTAACCCTGCTGGAGGAGACCTTCCAGCTGGTGATGATCGCAGAGCACTTTGACGAGTCCCTGGTCCTCCTGGGGGCCCTGCTGAAGCTAGAGCCTGAGGAACTGGCCTACGTCCGCCTCAACGCTCGCTCCACTCAGGATGTCACTCCGCTGGATGACAAAACCAAGGCCAGGATGCGGGCCTGGAACAGCCTGGACGTTCTGCTCTATGACTTCTTCCTGCAGTTGTTCTGGGAGAAGGCGGAGCAGTACGGCCTGGAGAGGCTGAACGCGGAGGTGGCTCGGCTGCGGGCCTCCACACAGAGGGTCAGACGGAGCTGCGTGGCCAGGGAAGGGGTTCCTCCTGGGGAACTGGAGGACCTGGTACGGCCCTGGCAGACCGATACGGTTACCATCCTGGGTTATCAGGTGCAGGGGAACCTGACACAGCAGGAGCAGGGATTCTGTGTGCGAGTGGTGCTGCCTGAACTTCAGTACCATGCCCATCTGTATTTCCAGCAGTATGGTCGGGACATGAGGGCTGTGCCTACAGAGTAATATGTGTAAGCTCAGAATACAGCAGTTACATCCTAGAAAGGATACTTTTTTTCTTGCCAAGTGTTTAATTTTTCAATAAACAAATCAACAAAGCAGACAGTTGCATTGATTTAAAGACTTTTCATGTGCGTTAAAGATTTGCAAGTGAGTCGTTCATTTCAAATTCATAAAATATTTATTCAGATAAACCAACAACAAAAACAATCCAGCTCAAACAATCAGAGTATTCTGCCTGATCTTTGTGTCCTTTTCCTGCTGCAGCATACTCACACGGACTACACTTACAAGCCACTTCTCCAAGAAAGTCCAGTTATATTCATTCAATGTTTATCATGTGCGAGTCACATGGTCACAGGAATCCAATTTTCTAATCCACTCAAACACTGCACATCCTGTCACATGACGTCAAACATTCAGAGCCCTATTCTCTCATAGTACAGCGCTTGCCTGACTGGTTGTCTGTAACATACATTTATTTAGTCATTTCCAACAGGATGAGCAACTACAGCATGACTTCCCAAAAGGGATTTTATGACCAAACACAAACTGGGTGTGATGAGATTCCCTGGTAATGCTCTTTCAGAGTGACACAGTTATAGAACGACAAACAATGGAACAGATACAAATGATAAACTAAAAAGTACACTATAAACAAATTAAAATTTAAACCCTCCATCAGCTGAATTGCATTCATTGAAACACATACTTCTAAAATAATAAATAAAAAATAAAAATGAGCGCATAACAGCAATAAAAATATGAGAGTAGTGTCATTGGCCTAATGATATTTGGGCCACTTTATTTAGACCTTTAAGGGTCCCTTGAGGTTATTGCTTGTGGAGGTTGAGGATATTGTTTGCTCTTGTAATTTCCAGTAGTTGCCACATAGTTCAGTTATCTAATTTATGTGATCAGTGATCACTTTATGCCCCTCAAGGCATATTTTGTCTCCTTTTGTTCATAACAGAACAAACTCGTCCATGCTGTTGCTAGTGTTAGAGCTTTTCCGCTTGTCCTTCCTCAGGATGTGGGTGATGTTGTTTGAGGGTGTACTGCTTCCCTCCTCCTCCTGACCGTGTCCTTCTGCGAATATGAACATGGGGTACTTCTCTGCAGATGTGAAGAGAGCCTAGGGAGACAGAGGATGACCAATGAATCAACCAATCCAGGGAGAATTCCCCCCCCCCCCCCCATTATTTATTTACAATTAGTTTACAACCACATGGCTAAAACAACAAAGCAAAATCACACAAAGTAAGACACATGAATCTTGTTGTATTATGGATTGCCTCCAAAAAGCTACACAGTAGCATCCTAGCATGCCAAAGCTTTCATGAATAGAAACCCACATAACCCACACACATACCGCATTAACAGCTGAGCACAGTGATTCGAAGTCCTTCTGGCCTTTGGCATAGAAGCCTATGGTGCAGCTGGGGTCCATGCGGGTGAAAGCCATTTTCCTGGGATATTTACAGTGAAATGACTGCAAGTGGTGTGAAGAGAAGAATTTAAAAAGTCATTAAATTCAGGGGAAATAATTTAGATTCCATTTCTTTAAATTCTTGAATGTGGTCGACTCTACATTCATACACACGTTATGAGAATATCTGGTTCCCACATTGCATAGCTTACATGACCGATCGCAGCTGTCATAGGAGGAAACAAAACAGAACAAAAAGAGGAAGACGACAGCACTTCCTCATACCTCCAAGGGAAAGTTTTCCTGTGTGATGTCCACTGTGGACTGACAGTAGTGAGGGTCCAAGTACAGCAGATGGTCGTCTATAGCACAGCAGGCCAGAGAAAGGACAAGTGAAAGGACTGGCAACAAACAACTGAGCAGAATAATAATGAGGCCACCAGTGCAATATCCTGTACAAACCTTGAAACCCGATGAAGAACAAAGAGTGCTTCGGTTTTCCCCCAATAATTCCAATGCAGCATTGTAACGTCAAGAGTTTCTGTGGAAAAGACTGAGGAATGGGTTGTTGTTCTCTAGAGCACGGGTTCTCAAATCTCACAGATCCTCATCTGATAAGATTTTGTCCCAGAGAAACTCATACAAGAAGATTGTTGTTGTTGGTGATTTAGTATTGAATTGTCTACTGTCTACTGAACTGTCTACACTGTATGTGGGGAGATAATAATGGTTGACAGTGAACCTATAGTTAGAATAGCCATTTTAATACATTATATATTGAGGATAGTTTCTAGTGAATGAGTGAATGTGTTTTGAGAACCACTGTTCTAAAAACACAGTTTCCTCATAAATTGCTTGGTTACATGGATTGCATGTAAGAATTAATGCATGTTATATGAGTAATACAAAATGTTGTTTGTGTATGAGATGAAGTTACTTTGACACAAGCGATATATGTGGGATTGAGTTCTTGTCCTCCAAGTCGCACAGGGACCAGGATGATGACAGACTTCCAGGACTGACTGGTTCCCGTGGCGAGAGGAGGCCGCTCACACAATCTCTTCACATCCTCTATGTAGACTGCACACAGAAAATAAAGGGACAGAGGAACTCACGTCACTGAAAAAAATGAGGTGCCCAGACATGGCCAAGTGGTTAAATGAATAGTTCATTCCCAAAATGAAATTTTGGTCATTATTTACTCACCCCATTTCAATCAAAACTCCACTTAACTACTGAAGTTAACAGGGACATTTTTTACAGCTCCAAAAACAAAGAAAAACATAAAAAGAAAGACAGCATAAATGTCCATCAAATTTCTCCAAACAGCACTGTGAGTCAAATGTGCAATACTTACCTCATTATCTCCCTTATTTTCCTCACTCATGAGCTGCTTGGAGAAAACTGATAGATATTTGTTCGTTTTTTTTTTAGATATAAAAAGGATGGCCCCCATAACCTCAATAGTTTGGGAGAAGGCTGAGATGGAACTATGGGGGCTAACTCACTCTGTGTTTGATGGTCCTACGAACGTCAATGGAGTTTTGACTGACATGGGGGTGAGTAGATAATGATTGAATTTTCATTTTGGGGTGAACTATTCCTTTAAAGCCACATGTGTACCCTGCTGGTCTGGAATCAAATCCTGATGGACCTTTCTCTCCTGTGTCTCCCTCTCTTCATTCCCCAATGTCTAAATAAAGAATGAAAATACTAAAAGGTGATCAGACTGCCCACTCTCCTTAATAATATGTAGATATGACTGAATGAGCATATAAAATCGGTACACTACTTTGTTTATACAGGTGGCAGGGGAAATGTCTGTTTCTGAACACAGCTGCATTTGGTATGCCCTCCAGAATAGAGAAAATGCACTGAAAAAATAAAAGATACTCACTGGTGCAATCTTGTGCAACATACACGGCCAGATTGGGAACCTCCACTGATGCCGCCACAGCTTTACTGAAACAAAAAGACATCTCACATCACTAAAGGAGGAGGTTTTATCCTGATAGTAGATGGTTTGGATGATCGGTCCAGTATTTCATCACCACAGGTCTCACCGGAGGATATGTGCCACAATGGAGGGGCCGTACCAGTCCCCAGCCTTCTTCCCGGAGCTTTTCCCCAGCGCCACCAGCTGGTGTACCCCAAAAGGGGCTGTGGGGTGGTCTCCGAACCATGACACCACCCTTCTGTGTGTGGACTCCATGCGTCGGTCCAGGAGGGAACCGAGGCTCAGTTTTCGACCCCTTTTTTTAGGCCCTTGCACAAAATTCCATCCACTGTCTGCGTTTGATGCTGGACGAGTCTCTGGGAGATCCATGTCATCTTTGACCACATGGTGGCTCGAAGACCAAGTCCAGCCTGGAAATTACAGCATGATAAAGTCATATAAAATGTAACAATTAAATGAAGCTCTGGCAAAGCTAGTTTATGTGACTTGCGATGACTGTGATGTTTAGAAATGACAGTTGCAAATGTAGCATAATATACCTGAATTTTGCATTACAGTGGGATTATGAAAGACTTTTTCATCAGCGTCTATAAGACTGTATGCATTTATACTCTTTAGCCTTAAACCAGATATGTGATATTGTGGTGTGCCTGTGTGTTGTCACCTGGTGGCAGCAGGTGTTGGAGCAGGCCATGTGCCAGCAGCATCTGCCCAGTGCGTAGGACACAACCCCAACCGCTGTCGGTGGTCAGAGAGCTGCCTCCCAGCTGAGGGAAACCCCGTCTGTACGTCAGCCACAAGAGAGATGCGAAGGAGCGACGGAAACGCTCCCTCTCCGCTGACACAAACACATAAAACAGACCAGCAACAGAGCCTGACTTTTAATTTCCTGCTCATTTTAGATTCACATGACCAAGCTGACGTCAGAAACTATGGCGGGCATGTTGCTCAAGTCAAGTATTAGAAAATTGCAGCACTGCAGAGACGGCAGGCCTCACCTTGATGACTCAGCAGGTAGGAGTGTCCAAGCATAGTCAGAGGAGAGCTCTTGCTGAAGTGGGATTTCTGCTTCAAGGACCAGCCTGATATGGTGAAGGAAGGGAAAACAGCTTCATTTTCACAAAACAAACAGAACTGCTCTTGAGATAAAACAACACAGTAACAGTATAAGCCAGTTACAATGTCGGATAGGTAAACGGACCATATTTGACGCTGTTCCATGCCGAGACCAACTTGGATTTGAGTTTGCCTCTGTCCTCTGCCTCCTGGTCGTCCCTGCTCTCTTCCAGGCCCTGGGGTCCAGCAGAGTCAGTGGAGAGGTAGAGCCAGTCGTCCATATGGTCATCCTCAGAGGACTGGCAGGAGGAGCTGGGATTCATAACAACTGGGGCTGACCAACACTGAGTGTGGAGAAATGCTCCTTATCGCCATAGCAACCTATGCAGATGTAATAGGAACATGAACAACATGACCAATTTATTCTACATGACACTATGTGCCTGGTGGATAATGCAGTGAAGTAAATCATATTATTTCGTCTTGGAACATGATTTTGTTTACCAACATCTGTTCCTGAAAAGGACAGGTCCTGTGTAGAGTTAATTTTAACCATGGCAAAGTCAATAATTGTCCATGTTGGTGTGGAAAGAGGAAAACCATGTGACAATACCCTGTGACTGAAGGAATTTCAGATGTCAATTTAGCTAGCGGCGGCACAAGAAGAGGCCGAGTCCAGTTCCTATTCATTAGGTCTGCTTCCTGTATGTCACCTTGAGGACATGATGGTGACAACGAGCAGCACTACAGCTACTACTTACTGCTTCTCAGTTCTGTGTTACAATTTTCAGGGTCATTCATTCACAAAGACAGTAAGCAGTATGCAGTTACATTATCTGAGTGTCCAGTAGTTTAATGCTTTCAAAATAGCTAGGTAAAACCAACTAAATAAGTTGTTCATTCCTTCTCCATCTCACAAAAATAACAATTCAAAACGACAACAAATAATATTTTTATAAATTGAATATAACGTAACGTCTACTGTAGCAATATCAATATGACAAGAAGAGAATACAAATGTCTATTGTCATTACAAGCGGTTGAATAAGCAGCACGGGCACGTTTTCAGCTCTACTGCGTTTCTAGCTATGTGAGCAAGTTCTCATGGTAAATCCATCCACTCTTAGCTAATCTCAGTATGAATTAAGTTATGAATGCATAATATTCTTCTTTTACCTTTATTCAGACATTGCCATTGTGTATCCTTTAATTAGAGCAAGGCACTTAAGAGTTTCCGCGGAGATGCCTGTCTGTGTCGGTTGGTGTAAAACAACTCGGACTCGGTCTTCGAAGACTAGCAATGAATTTGAGCGAATTGACATTTCACTTCCTGTTTATATTCTTGAAAACGTATTAACGCTACTGTGATTGGTCAACAGAGGACCAATCATAGTTTAGCTTACAATTGTCTCCTGATAAGGGCCTCTGGTGCCTCTGAAGACGCTGGTCCTTGGTCACTTTTCATAATCTTGGGGGAAGATACTGCTGAAACCACACTTACAGTCCTTTCGACAATGCTTAAGTCTGTAATCAATCAAGTCTTGTTTCCACTATTAGAAAAATGACAAAGGAAACGATGTATTTCTCTGCATTTTATTACATTTCTGCACTATAGGCTTTTTTTTGCATTAGTTTTTCACAACGGTGGCTAGGGGATATGTTGCAATGTAATGGACAACAACAAATAGAGATGGTTGTTGTGGTATAAAAGTCATACACTTGGACAAAGATGGACATAACAGCAATATTGCAAGTCTCAGTCTTATGGAATGACAGGGTTGAAACTGCACAAAATGGGACAGCCACACAGATTTGGTAGATTTCTCATTATAGATGTAAAATTCAGAAATTTCAAAAACAACTAATTTCAGTAGCAAAGCAGAAATTCACTAACTGATGACATACAAAAACATTTGAATAAATAAAAAAAGTGTAATAAATAGATAAATAAAAAAAAGAATAAATAGTAAATAAACATATTTGACACAAAATAAAGTGCAATTTTCTCACATCATCGCACACACAAAAACACAGGCGTTTAACATCTAAACACGGGGTTCTTCTCTGTTAAAACCAACACAGCATCATGGATAAAGTGAGCATGGATCTAATGTCATTTAAGCTAAGACTGTCTAGGAATTTAAAACTCATCTGATATTGAATTTGAATAGGTTCGTGAAAAAATGATACATCACCATTATAATGTAGGAAATGTAAAGATCCGCAGGCAGAAGGTAGGCTATCTGACTTCTCATAAATGTACCGAATCAGTGACTTAACACAGCTGACCATTCATTTCCACCTCAGGAGCTCTCTTCTGGTGTCATGTGCTACTGTCCACAAGGTGGCAGTCTAAGACAAGTCTGAGCCTGGTGTCCCAAAACCATCAAGATCATTTTAGCACATAGGAACACAAATACAATCTCACCACTAAGATGCTCTTAAGAAACCTAATCCTGGGTGTGTGTATCGCTTACTACTGTATCACTGACAAGGGCACTCAGTTCTACTGTAACTGGGCACTGTAGGATTGCATATTATTATAAATATCACTGTAAACAACACATTGTCCCTAAATGAAAACACTGGCACTTTCCTTCACACGTTACATTATACAATACTAATTTTGCATACATAGAAGGGAGCGAGAGAAAGAGCATTTCTAGCCTACTGTTCTATAGTGCTAGTCTCATTATGGTTCTTTGCACACTTCATCACCTGACCAGACTTACATGAACGCATACAAAGCTTCCTCTACATCTCAACACACTAATGTACTCACTTCATAGACTATACAATTGCACATTTCACAAAGGTCAATGAAGACTACTTTAAAAACAAAATCTGTTTGCTTGGCTTATTGCAACCCTTTCCCATCTCTACTACTATCTTCTTGTCTTGAGCACAATGTAAACTTAGTTAAGTGGGGACACCAAAAGGGGCATCAAAAGCACATTGCATAGTGTCCCTGTGCAAGTTCCTCTAGTCCACCTCAAATCCACTGGAATTCAGCCCTTAAACAGATCAGAAACAAACCAATTGATTTATCCTCTAATTCTCTCTTGGTCACTGCAAGCATTTTGGTATCTTGATCCTGTTTGCAATATGTTACAACGGACTGTTACATCTAACCTTCACTACATGACAACTCTCACTGTGCCTGAACCCTTTGAGTAAGTGAATTTTAAGGAAATATGTGCTGTAGTTTGACTATTTCAACTGAACTAAAAGATGGCACTGGAGTTGATCTGAATGGTGACTGACTTGATTGAGTAATGCCCATTCATAACAGAATCCTGCCTGTTCACGTGCAGTAACAGTATGCTTTTTGTGGTCTGTTGAAAAGTTGTTCACAGTGTTCACTACCATAAGGTCTGGTTTATATTTTTTTTTATCTTCTCTTTAAATATTCTCTTTCATTTTCCATGTACAATGTCGAACATGCATTAAGACATACGCTTTTTGACTATATACAACACATTGTGATGAATGGTACATACATAGGCCTACAGTATGAAACCATGTACACACAATAGCTGATGCACCTTCGTTCACATCTCTTTTGTCTACATGTCAATCTATTTGGTGTTTTTTTTAGGCATTTATGTTTCCCCTTCATTCAAGGGTGGAAAGTATCAATTCCCGATATGTGTCATTATGATGCTACAGTATTCCTTCAAATGTAAAAGGCATTGTATAGGAGAGTCTGACCCTTTCCTATACTCCCAGATCATGAATGATGCTTGGAGCTCCGTGTGTTGGCCTTATCAGATGGGCCAGTGCCGGTGGTCCCCACGGACGCCGTCTGGGCCCCCCGTCGACCACCTCCGGATGAAGCCTCGGGTTTCCCTGCTGCGCTTCCTCGCCTCTCCTCGCTTGCCTTGGGGGTGTCTTTTCCCTTGGCCCCCTCCTGGGATCCCACCTTCATGGGCCCTAGCACAGTTTTGGCCACACTGGTGAGCTGGGTGACGAAGCTGGCCTTGTCCCCCGGCGACACGGGCCGTGACTTGCTTGAGCAGGGTGAGGCTGCGTTGGAGGAGGGGGACATGGGGTTCTCCTCCAGGACCTCCAGGCGGGCCCTCTCCTCCTTGGCCCCGCGGTAGCTGCTCGATGGGCCTGATACCTTCTCTGCTTTGGATCTGGCGGCAGCTGGTGCAGCGGCTGTGGATATTGTTGGAGCTTGGGTCGGGATTGGAGGTGCAGGACCTTTGACCTTGGTGGTCTCAGTTGCTTTATCACTAATGCCTCCTCTCACATGGCTCTCTCCTGTCTCTGTACCTTTGCTCAGCTTGGACTGCTCTGAAGCCACTACCTTCTGCAAGGCACCTTTGTCTGCACCTGCGATGCCTTTCCCTTTCTCCTCAGTCTTCTCCTGAGCTTTAGCTGCAGGGCCACTGTCTGTCTGTGTGCTCTGTTGCTTGCTGACCTGTGGTTGCAGGACCTTTGATGTGGCCGGAGTTGAGATCTTCTCGCTGGGTTTACTCTTAGCCCCTGCTGCCTCTGAGCTTGGAGTGCTTGCAATTGGCAGTTTATCCCCAGAGCTTAGTTTGGTCTCTGTAGCGGGTGGGGCCAATGCTGGACTAGACTTGGTCTCCACTGCAGCTGCGCCTGCTTTGCTCTTTGGAACCTCAGCAGAGGTTAATGTCTTCCCCGCGTCAACAGCACTGGTTTTGGACTCGGTTTTAGGAGCTATGCTTTCAGTTTTGGGCCCATGGAGCTCAGATGCCGTGGCATGGGTATCTTTCTCTCTGCCTGTGAGCAGTGTGTCACGGCTAAGCGGCGACTCCTGCCTCCCCAGCCTCCTCACAGGCTTCAGGCCTCCCATCTCCCCTACCGTGGGCGGAGAGGGGGAGGAGGACGATGAAGGAGAGGGGGGAGCGGGTCCGTTCTCTCCCTCCATCTCCAGCAGACTTTGCAGGCTATGCTCACAGTGGAAGGACTCTCTCCTGTAGTCCCCGTGCGTCACCTCCAGGCTGTGCTTACGCATCGACACCCCGCCTGTGAGGGGGGAAGGCGAGGATGATGACGAAGAGGAGGAAGGCAGGATGGGCGCTCCTAGCTTCTCGGCCGACTGCACTCGCTGCAGCAGGGGGGATCTGGGTGGCTCGGCGCTCTTGGGGCGCGGGCGGGCAACGGGCGGCGAGGAGTGGAGCTTGGCGGGGAACGTCTGGGTGGTGTTGGAGCTCCCTACCGTGTGGCCAGAGAGAGGCGGAGGAGAGGAGGTGGTAGGGGAGGGGGTGTGGGCCAGGGGGGACAAGGGGATGTTGCCGGCAGACTTGCAGCGGGCGGAGCGGTACTGGCGGTGAAGTTTGGGCGAGAGGCCGTGCAGGGAGCTGGGCCTCATGTGCTGGGAGGCTGCCGGGGAGTTGGGAGTGCTGGAGGCCGGGGAGCTGCTCTGTGACGAGGTGCCTGAGGAGGAGAGAGGAAACAAACATCTAACTTCTCATTCACAGTATTTCAACTTTGTATTTCTGTGCATGTATTCTACATGTCCATATGTAGGCCTCTCATACTAACCCAGGTAGGGGGATTCGGGAGTGGAGCGGTAACTCTGAGTAGGGGAGCGGGCAGACAGGCTGTGGGTAGGGGAGCCTGGGAGACTGTCTCCAGATGACAGAGAGCGGTTCAAAGAGGAGAGGCTCCGGCTGGTGTGGAGCAGGTTGGACTGCTTGGTGATCTTCCTGAACAAGGAGCTGCGTTTCTTACTGAAAGACAAACAATGATATTTCATGATGATGAGGAGGATGAAGGATGGCACAGTAAGGGTAAGTGGAAGGAGATTGAAAGCACATTCAGTATTGAAAATAGGTAAAAACAGATATGTATTCTTGTTTTGAGATGCATAATTTTGTGCAGTAACCCACTCTTGTCCCTCCTTGGCCCCTGTCCTCTTGTTGCGCCGTGCCATCTTGGATTTGTAGCTGGACTTGCGGGCAGGACCCACTTTTATAGAGGTGTTTTCAAAGGGAGTAGTGGTAACTGTCACCTTGTTTCCACTCTGGAGATAAAAAACAATATATTATTCATATTATCTTATTAGCAAATTTGATCTCAACCATCCTATTATGAAAGTCTTTAATGAAATTCAATGCAAACATTAAAAGAGACAAACAGACAGACAGACAGACAGACAGACCTTCAGGATGAGCTCCACCACCTCAGTGTGGACCAGACCATGCACCGACTCCCCGTTCACATGAGTAATGAGGTCACCAGCACTGAGTCCAGCTTCCTGGGCGGGGCCTCCATCCTCCACATGCTGCGATTACAACAAATTACTGTCACTCAAACAGATTTAGCCACTTAGGTAGAAAAGCTGTTTATCTGTATGTTAGAGCTCTGATGGAGGATTGATCTGTCTAGAAACTGGCATAAACCAATGATTACTTAACCAATGAGCCTTCCAAGGACAAAATCACTATAATAACAAGCAAATGTCTGGCAGATAAGCACCACCCCACTTTTCCTCATCTTCCTCAATAGAGCCATCAAGAACTACTCATGACATATTAAGCTCTGCTCTCTCACCCAGACCATGTGGTGTACGCTGTAGACGTCACTGTCTCCCATGTAGACCCTGATGGCTCGGAGGGTGAAGCCGTACTTCTTCCCGGAGCGGTGGATGGTGATGGGGGAGCGCAGCACGCTGACCGTGGGCGAGTAGTCCCTGCTGGGAGAGGAGTCCCGGGACGAGGGGTTGGACGAGATGGAGCGAGGAGACATGGGGCTGGCCAGAGGGGAGGTGCCATGCTGCTCCACTGTGGACAGAGGGACAGAGATGAGGTTTAAGGTTCCAGTCACTGAGCCTGGAAAGCCTGGGCAGCTCTACCGCTGCGCTAAGTGTCTGACAGCAGGGTGGAGGGTCACAATTGTTCCTGAAGCCATTAAGCTAATCAATGACCTTCTCCTCCCATCATCCCTCAGACCTAGAATGGCACATGACTCATATTTTAACCTTGTAACATTTAACTGCCACAGCTCTTGTGGACTTTATTGTGGCAGTATTATGTGCCGTTCTTAATTTTTGTGCCTAGAATCTAATTGCCCCTCCGGGATAAATAAAGTTTATTGAATTGAATTTAAATTACAGGAATCAAATCAGGAAACAATTATTACCGTTTCTTGTTATTGCAGTGTAACACAGCGAATTCAATTTGAGAAATGCCGAACAGCGTCTTTACCAGCAGGAATGATGACAGACAGAGCGGTGGCAGAGGCGGATTTAATAACTTTAGTTCCTGGTCGTGAGTTGCGTTTCTCCCCCTCGGCGGAGAGCTGCTGGTGGCGGACCCTCCGCAGCACCAGGTCAGTGGTGGCACCCCGGGGCCCCTGTGGATCTGGAACACCCAGAACAGCAGCACTGCCTGGCAGCAGCGCTGACGCATCAGCGGGTCTCAAGAGCTTGTCTGTGGCGTGACAGAGACATGAAATTGAACGGTAAATAGATACTTGACATTTCTTGTCTTTTATCATGAAAAATGGGGAAATTATTCTGCACACTGCAAATAAAAGGCTAGGACAAAAACGTTTTTTAGTTTTTTAGTAATTTATTGCGTAAGTGCCCAACTTAAAAGGTGCAAGTGCACTGATGAAAGCATGTAGCTGAAACGTTTGCTCCTTAGTTCTTTTGTACATATAGTTCTTTTTTTCACTTGCACCTTTAAGTTGGGTTGCAATATGTAATAAATGCAATAAATGAGTTTTTCT
Source organism: Centroberyx gerrardi (assembly GCF_048128805.1). NCBI lineage: Eukaryota > Metazoa > Chordata > Actinopteri > Beryciformes > Berycidae > Centroberyx > Centroberyx gerrardi. The sequence goes on along the minus strand of NC_136003.1, from coordinate 12,129,912 downwards.
GAACTAAAAAAACTTTTTTGTCCTAGCCTTTTATTTGCAGTCTGCAGAATTATTTTCCCACTTTTCTAGTTTACAATATTTTGATTCTTGCACCTGCATTACAATTGACCTTCATCTAAGCCAACATCTTTACTTTTTTCTTTGTCTGTTGTATCATCAAAGCATAATTCCCATCATTCAATAATGTCATATGTGCTGCCTCATCCGCTCTTACCTCCGGCAGTGAGCCCGTTGCCCTCTTTAGGGATGGTCCTCAGATCCCCCTGGCTGGAGGTGGTGCCCATGGCTCCCTCCAGCGAAGCCCCCCTGGTCTTCACCTGCGGCTGCCTGGTGGGGACGGGCAGCTCGGAGTCGACCTCCAGCGGCGAGGCAAAGCGGTGCGTGTCCATGAGGGCAGAGAAGCGCCTGCGGGCTCCGGAGGGAGGGCTGGAATCGCTCTCAGTGAAGGAGGACTCAGAGCAGGACAAGCGCTTCCTGGAGAGCAAAGCAGAGGTAAAGATTAGAACCACACCCATCCATTAGCCACATCAATCAGTGTAGCTGTCCTTTAACACATCAGACTCTTTCTTTCATTTGACATTACAGCTTTTTAAAGTGTTACTTCATCATGAGTGCAAACTGAATAAACCCCGGCCGAACTCACATCTCAGGTGATCCAGTCCTCCAGCTCTTGTCCCTGAGGGTGAGGCTGCCCAGGCTTTCTCTCTTGGCCACCCGCTCCTCCCTGGGGACCTTGTGCTCCCGTCGAGTCACAGTGGGAGGTTTATGCTCCAGCTGGGACAGATGCTCCATACTGCTGTACACCTGCAGGGCCACACAAGGAGATACATTACATTTTAAATTCAAATATATTTCAGGTTTCATACAAAGAGTATGAAAGGCAGAATAGTGGTAGGGTAAGTGTGTGTGTGTGTGTGTGTGTGTGTTTTCATGTGTTGGTATCAGACCTATTTCTTTCTAATAATATAGCATTTGTTTATAGTTTCAGTGCATGGAGTACCAGGTGGGTGAGTTTACCATGTCAGTAAAATTCAAATACTGTCAGGTAGGTTGTACATAACAAAAATACTATACAAATAATCAAATAGTTTTGTCAAAATTTTTGGGCACTGATTGTATTGTCCTATGTCATCTGCCACTTAAGACAAATCATAAAGTATATTTCAACCAATACTCTTGTGTTTGACAGTGGTTGTCCAGTACTAAACAGGTTCTGCCTGACAAGAGATGAACAAAATTGTAATATACTGTTTTACTTCTTGGTAAAAAAAAAAAAAAAAGCCCCCAAAAAACAGTATCCTGGCATTCAGAGACCTCTAAAATTTACATTATACGCAAAAAAAAACAGTGAAGAGGCATGTGCTATAGAAATAAAGTTCTTCTTCTACTTCTTCTTCTTCTGATATTATTATTACTGTCAAGACTGACCTTGCTGAAGCGAGGGGAGCAGGATGAGAAGCGACGGATCTCCACAGGCTCATCGTCGTTGGTATCGTCCTCATCGTACGAGTGGATATGATGGTATCGCTCAGAGCGAGCTGGGGAGGAGAGGGGACAAGATACCACAGCTTTAACATGGGGAAGGACAGGGACAGCAGATCAGCAGCGTTATCTCTCTCCCTGTTCTCCTTTCTCCTATTTCTCTCTCTGATCTCACTCCTCACACATAGTTACTGACACTGGCCCAAACTCTGTGAGAAAAGAGCAACGAGAGGTTAAACCATCTTCAAAGCTGCAAACTCAGATTCCCCTGTACATGCTGAATCTACACATTCAAGTCTAAAAATGCAACATAACACCAATCCGGCCTCTCCAGTGGGAGATGATGATGATTCAGGAGACCCAGAGCTGGAGAAGTTCCCCAAACGTTTTGATGAATACGAATTTCTTAAGCTCATAGGGAACTGGAGAATGATTTTTTGCCGATGGGTCCAGCATTCCTGACAGCGTCCTTTGCAGACTTACTATCAAAATAACTGGTGTCTTCCTCTGACTCTAAGTGAGGGATGAACTCTGCCTTCTGTCTCAGCAGGCTGTTCCAGTCCACCTCTGTGAAGAATGAGTGCTGCTTCACTTCAAAAGCACCGCCTAGAGGGCCGAGGGGGAGAGAGAGAGCGAGAGAGAGAGAGAAGGAGGGAGGGAGGGGGAGACAGAGACAGAAAGAGAGGGGGAATCAGGGAGAAAGCAGCAGGATGCAGACAATAATTATGTAAATCTCGATCTTGTTGTTAATTATTTTGCTATAAACAAACATTTTCTTAGTGTGCTTCAGTCGTAATATTCCACAGGGGGAGTGCGAGCATTGCTAGTGTTTTCCATATCCCTGAAGCACACACACACATGTAACTCTCAAATACATATGTGTGTCACCAAAGCCTCAGAGGGCAACTAACTGACCTGTGCCCAGTCGGACCAGTGGGTTTGTCTGCAGGAGAGTGGAGATCAGGTGCTGGGCGTCAACAGGCAGAGCCTCGTCCCCCTCTGGCCACACTATGTCATCTACACAGCAGAGAGAGGAACGGGATATTAGGACACATACATCTTTGGTGAAGAAGTGAGGAAGGGATGTTAAAGTGAAAGAGTGATCGGGTCTGCAGAGAGAAAGTGGAAGACACAAAGAAAAGAAGGATGGGTGAAATCAAGAGAATGATACACAGAGACAGGAGATGAAGAGGTGAAATGCATTGAGTTACATTATGGCTTATACAGTAGCAGGGGTGGGAAAAGTGCCAAAATATCCTATTCAAGTAGAAGTACAGTTACTTTGCTGAAATTTTACTTAAGTAGAGGTAAAATTACTTATGTAAAAATCTACTTCAGTAAAAGTTAAAAGTAGCTCATTTAAAATGTACGAGAGTAAAAGTTACCTAGTTACTTTTCACAAAAGAGAACATTGTGATGCGATCTTTTCTATGCAATTCTAAAAGACAGAGTTCAAACTAGATTTGTTTAATTGGAAAAAAAAAAAAAGACAAAATAAAGTAAAACCAGATTACTCTTTTGTTCACGGCTGACTGACAGTTCACTGTGAATGGCTCCACATTTGGCCAATTTACAGCTAGCCGACCATCTGTACTGTTTAATGGACTTGATTTAAAATGTAGCAAAGTACAATACTTCAGTCAAAACACACTTAACACCCATCCACCTCTGACCCTTGACTCCTCACCTGTAATGACCTGTCCGAACAGCTCCTCTGGAGTGTCTCCGAAGAACGGCACACAGCCCACCAGGAACTCGTACAGGATGATGCCCATGGCCCACCAGTCCACCGGCTTCCCGTAACCTTGACGCAGAATCACCTCCGGGGCGATGTACTCCGGAGTACCGCACACCTGGAGGAAACACAGCCGCGCTTCAGCTCATCAGCTTTCTGAGAAGACACTATCCTAATTTGTTTAGTTGTTCATTAGGGCGGATGCTTGCCCCGGGACCTCCAGCTGAAGAGCGGTGTCTCGAACCGCTAGGCAAACCTGCCCCGATTACAGCTTGGTGCATTTTCCTTAACATAACTAATATCCTCTGACATATAACATCATCGTTGAAGTTTTTATCTTCAGGCAATTCTACTCTGATGGTTGTTATATTTCTAAAATAATGATATGACCTGACTACAGATTTTGCTCTAAATGTTATTCTGAACCAGGTAGGAAAATATTAAAGCGGTATAGTTTCTAATTGGGAGACTTTTCACACAGCGAGTAGCACATTTGAGGAGATCACTGCCAGGATGCCGGGACAAGAAGATGAAAGCAGCGGTCTTGGGTTTGATGTGCAGATGGGAAATGCATCGAATGCTAACAGATTTTTGGCCGTGATCATACCTGCCCAAGAAATAATGAGGCTTAGTTTCAAAGCATGAGCACCGAAAGGCTGGAGAAAACAAACCCCGCCCGACAGAGAAATGATTAGAATAACTGAGGAAATACTGGCTTATTGTTCTGTCAGCTGGTAATTGTTTCATTTTTTCATGCGTTGAATATGCCTGGCACACAATGGCAGAGAATTTGTTTGCATAGAAATGAAGACATCAAAGGGCATTTCATATTTCAACTTTGCTTGGATCACGGTGAAAAAAAGTCTATTGCTGTAATACTGCCAAAAAGACACATCAATAAACAGTGTTGATATTGCATATTTGATGATTTTAATCTTGCCATGCGCTTTTAATCAAGTCTTAAAGGAAGGATATTTTCTGTTATACTAACAAAACACATCTTACAGACACATTTCTGCGATAAATTATCTATGATGGCAAAATTAAAATCTGGCTCCAGTTCCTTGTTGGAGTTACTTCACGTGGATTTGGCACTGTGGAGCCAAATATATAATGGAACTTTTGGCGTTTGTCTGTTGTCCTCATACCTGTTTATCCAGAAACTCCCGGGTATCCTTCTCTATGTGTCCTTCGTATAAGTTGGTGGTCAGACTCATCAGGCCCATCTTAGACAGGCCGAAGTCTGTCAGCTTGATGTGTCCCATAGAGGTAATCAGGAGGCTGGGGACAGAGATACCAATGTTAAAGTTTCTACAAGCTTTATTGTATGCTTTTGCAATAAAAAAAGAGTTTTCTCTGGCTTCATAATAGACAACACAGAGCAACACAACATAAAAACAAACAATATTCTAACAGCATAAAGAAAATGCAATAAGATTTGAGTCATACAGAGTCATACAGTGCCAGTTGGGATTCTTGCATATAGTTTATATACAGTACAGTTGCATTTGTGCTCTTGGTTCCATTTGACATTATACTTCACAGACAAAAAATGCATTTAAAGCAGCATAATGTGTGGCAATGTTTTGCCAAATTCCCAGTTTGCAGTTTCATGAAAGCTCACTCCATCTTACTTGTCAGGCTTGAGGTCACGGTGGACAATGCCATAGTTGTGTATGTACTCCAGTGCCAGGACGGTCTCCGCAAAGTACATGCGAGCCATTTCCACGGGCAGAGCCCCGATGTTCTTCAGCAGGGTGGCACAGTCTCCCCCTGCCAACAGAATTAGCCATTTGATTAGTCTTGCTGCTGACATTAACAATTACCATAAATGTCCCGTGGTATCTCTTGCCCGAGACTATTTCATTTTCCATTTAGGCTAATGAACAACATATACAATAGAACTGTAGGCTTGGATGCAGTAGTCAGCAATAGTAGTCAACGTATTAAATTCTGTAGACTCAGACAATATTGTTGTCTGAGTCATCCTGCATAGTGTAGTCAAGGGTATATGGAGGAATCCTATACATAGTATGAATATCTCTTTCAGTGGGTATTCAGAGTATACTCATGTATCCACCTAATTAACATTATAATATAAAGGAGTGGAATCACTGTATAGATACACTCAAATCATCTGTTTACAAGTGGGGTACAGCTTGCAATGCTGTAGCAATGCTATCAGTCTCTCTTCATGGCTGTTAATATTATAGTGTTACTAATTCTTCCCATTTTACAGGCCGTTGACAGCAGAAAGAGCTCAAATATCTCCTCAAAAGTCACACACAGACAGTCTCACCTTCTACGTACTCCATGACCATGCAGAGGTGCCGGCGGGTTTCAAAGGAGCAGAACATGGAGACGACGAAGGGATTCTCTGCGAAGGTGAGGATGTCTCTCTCCACAAAGGCCTGCTGGATCTGGTTCCTCAGGATCAGGTTCTGCTTGTTGATCTTCTTCATGGCGAAGCGCTGACGTGTCTCCAGATGACGGACCAGGTACACAGCACTGGTACACAGGCAGACAGACAAACCCACACACATATGCACACATCATTGTTATCGTCTGACCTCTGTGTGCATTGCACTGCCTGACTTCAAGATGTGAAAATGGCTCCTTTGCAGGTCATAACATCCTTATTAGCTGAGTATAAGTGGCCTGTATGCCCTCCACTCACCCATACGCTCCATTACTGATCAGCTTGATGGTCTGGAAGTCGGCCTCCTCTGGTGGTTTCATCGCTCTGATCTTACCCTATGGAGCAAACATCACAAAGCCATGATTAAATATGATCCAATGTGACACAACCCCCATCACCAGGCCGATACAGCTGCCTAAAACAAGCTGGTTCTGCACGTTGCTATTATTTAGTTATTAATACTGTCTGTCAACATGAGTCAGAGTCACCACTCTGGTTCTGTTGGCACTCTCTCTCTGCTGATACAGTTAAACTGGGAGGGGCTGCTGAGATTCAAACGATCTTGACAGATAACGGTAAAGTTGCTGCAGTTCTGTTCTGCTCCCCTCTCTCTTCTTTCCTCTCTACTTAGCTAAATTTTGGCAGTTGGCAACAAGCCTAATAGTAGAGCGATGGCTTAGAGATTTCAAAGAGAGGGATATCCTGTGTTTTTTTTTTCTACTGCACACACTAATCAACATAAATGGGCTCAATTAGTTGGATGAATGCATGTGTGCCAAGCCATTAGTGGATGAAGCAGTCATTTTCAGAAAGGGCAACAAGGACCTTGGCAGTCCCAGCCTCACACTGTCACTTTGCTAAGGGAGCAAAAAGGTGGATGGATGTGATATGGGGATGGAAGCCAGAGGTGGAATGAGAGAGTGGAGAAAGAAAATGAGGCCAGGACTGAGGCTTTTCTTGGATCTCACCTCTGTTGAGTCATCAGTTTCAGGTGTGAGCGGTCCCTCACTGTCGTAACTATCCAGGTTTACCATCTCTGCAGACAAACATATATCAATTTGAATTAGCTGTCAAATAATTTCGTTTCGAACAACATTCTGTATGCTCTATTAACTCTCCATCTTCTGTCTTTCTCACCTTCAATAGGGTCCCTGGTCAGTCCCAGCTGGCTGATGATGTAACGGGGGATGTCCGTCTTCATCAGATGTCCCTCCTTCGCGTGGTCCTCCGCTGCCTCCAGCAGATGGTAGAACTCCTCGGGGTTAAACTCCTGAAAAGAGATGGGGACAGCATTAAAACCTATTAAAGCTGCACTAGGCAAGATTTTTATTTTATTTAAAAATGCAAAATACAAAACTGTCTAAGCAGCAGCACATTTGCAGCACCCATTTTGTGCAACAGATGAGAATTCTACCACTGAACCAATGTTATCAAGAGGAACTCTAGTAAGTCTGGCAAAAATGGCTGCTGGTCCAAACTGGTATTGACAGTGCCCAAAAGTGATCGTTTTAACGTGAATTGGAGCAATATGCATAAAGTCAGGGTGGAATTACATCGATGAATCAATTCTCCATGTCAGCGTCTCAGCTGTCAATCATAATCAAACATTATGATTGCATCTATGTGGTATGACTCATCCAGAGGGACACAACATTGCTGCTCTTGTTATGAAACAGAGTCACCCTGGGTTACACACACACACACACACACACACACACACACACACACACACACACACACACACACACAGACTCCCTCCAACTTTAAATGACAGCATGGTCACGGTCTGTCTGAGTCAGACTGGAAGGCCGCCCAGCAGCGGGGGGCCGCTGCCTGGTATTAGTCGTACTGTGGCGAGGCAAATGGAATTTTAATCTAAATGCAAATGCATTCGCCAGCCAGACAGACTGGACCGGGTCTTGTACTGTAGCACTTAGTGTTTGCTTAGTTTTTTTGCTCTGTGGTGAAGGATGGGATTCAATAAGGTCTGTGAACACAGCAACACAGTTATCAATTTTGACAATGACTGCTTTGTTTTTTTTATTTTGGAGTGAGGCTCCGGGTGAAGAGTGAAGAGAGTGTGTTTTACCGTACCAGACACTCCAGAAGCCTGGCAGGTCGGGAGATGATGATGAGAAGCTTCTTCACCAGCTCCGTGACGAAGGCTACCTCCGAGCTCTCTGAACGCTCGTAAGCCTGAGAGAGAGGGGGAGAGAGAGAGAGAGAGAGAGAGAGAGAGAGAGAGAGAGATAAAAGTATTCTCGTAAAATATATAAAGCATTTACAATACCTGTCTGGCACAGTCAAATCCCTAACACAAAATGAATACCACACACAGCACTGCAGAAATTCTGTCGAGAGAGAGAGAGTGAGAGAGAGAGAGAGAGAGAGGCAAGATGACAAATGAAAGTAAGATTTACTGCTCAAAAAAACTGTGAGATGTGAGAACATTTGTATCGCAGCAGGAACAACGAATCCAATCAAAGTGAAACCAGAATAATCAGAGTGATCTAATCAAGCCGCCGGTTGCTGATGAAGTTCCTTGATACCTGCTATCTGCTCCGACAAATCACAAGCACAATTAGCCTCCAGTTACCGCCGTCATTTCATTCTTATCTTTTGCCTCACACTGTTGAATGAAATGAGATGATTTGAACTGAATCTACCTATCAGTGGCCTACCGCAGCACCACCCATACCCTCTGAGGGTGAATATACCACGGCTCAGTAACGGTGACAATGTGATTTATGTCATCTTGCCCCACCGGTGTGGTAGAAGGGCTCATGGGAAACGTCTCCAGTCACACCATTTCAAACATACTGTCTCATTATGTTGCCTCAGTTCAGTATTATTTACTTGTTTCTGTGTCTTCTCTTGGTTGTGAATCATACTGTAGAATCTGTCTTAGAAATGTGCTGCACAAATAAAATGATTACTGCTATTGTTCATCTACACTACCAGTCAAAGGTTTGGACACACCTGATTGATTGTACTATGTTTTTCATTCTCCTAAAACCATTTTGATCTGTAGGCTTAAATGCTTGAACTGTGTTTCTTAGACAAATATAAATAGTGAAGTTGATTCCTATGTATGAATTTCTTTCCAAAGCCTTTGCCTTTCCATCAAGGCAAAGGGCGGCTACTTTAAAGAATCTAAAATATAAGATCGTTTTGATTTGTTTAACACTTTTTTGGTCACTGCTTAATTCCATTTGTGTTATTTCATAGTTTTGATGTCTTTACTATTATTCTACAATGTGGAAAATAGTAAAAATAAAGAAAAATGTGTGTATCCAAACCTTTGACTGGTATATATTGACTATATGTTACTATATCTTAGTTTTTATTTGTCTTGATTGTGAAGCCCTTTACAAATTTTGTTTCAATGAAGTTATTAGTTGTTACTCAGGCTACTCTGAGCTCTTCATTGCTCCTATTGTTCGGTGTATTTTCTAACTCACGTCATTGAGCAGCTTCTCCAGATTCTCCTGCAGCTCGAAGAAGTAGACGGTGGTGATGAGGCCCTCGCAGGCTTTGGCCAGGCAGTCTCTGGACAGCTCAGCTATCTGGTGATGGATGAAGCTGAGGACCCCGTCGGCCAGGGGCAGAACGTTTTCAGGAGTGTAGGCCTGGATGAACTCGGCCAGCCTGCCCTCCATCTGTGCCTTGGCCTGGTGGAGAATGAAGGGGGGGGGGCATGAGAGGACAAGGGGGTAGGTGAGGACAGAGAGAAAAAAGATACGAAGAGAAGAATGGAGAGAATGGAAGAGAAAACGACAGAGATAAGGTTTACAAAAAGATTCAATTTCCTTCCAAGACCCTGAGCTGTGTGAGGGAAAGTTCAAAAAGCAATTTCAGTCGCGAGGCAGACAGTGTGGCTCTGCTGATTTACATTGACTTCTGTCCAATGTGATTTTTTTTCTTATTTGACTTGTGTCAGAATGAGCCCAGAGTCCAGCTTTCACCTCAGCTGAACTCCAGACTACAATGGCCGACTTCCTAAAGCTCGATTTTTATCGCTGTGGAAGCTTTCAACCCGTTTCCTTTTTGATGCCAGCCTCAGCCAGCCGACTCTTCTCCCTACTTGCTCATGAAAGAGAGTGAAAGGGGGGTAAAATGAGGCAAAAGGAGAAATCTCTTTTTATTTAACTGTTCCTAGCTGTGGCAGTGAATAAATTTAATATTCTCCATGACGGGGTAAACCTCTCGGGGCTTGGCGGGGTCGCGTAATCTTGTTTACGACGGTTTAGGAGCCTCCATCTACCTCTTTTTTTCCCTTCCATAGTCTGTGGATGCACGCTATCAAAACGTCATACACACAAATCTCTGAACACCCTCCGTCAATAAAAGTTAATTTCAGTCCTCTGATATTTGAGTTGTGACTTTATGGGATTAGATGGGCTTTCTGTGGATGGAAAGATTGGTTTGATGCTCCGTCACCTTGAGGATTTGCGAACTGTTTCGTATTTTTTTATGGAAATGCATGTTTATCATGACGCAGCTTTAATGGCTTCAGTGATTAAGATACTAATCTCTGTGTGTGCTAATGAACAGATTGTGTGTGTGTGTTTGTCTGTGTGTGTGTGTGTGTGTGTGTGTGTGTCTTACCTTGGGGAAGCGCTCCTTGTACACATGGTTCATCATGACTATCTCATTGTCGTAGGAGGAGGAGGAGCGTCCTGGGCTGGAGGGGAAGAGGGAAAAAATGGAATTCAGTCAGAAATATAGGCTTTTCTACTCAAAACTTGAGCTGTTGGAATGATATCTTGGTTTCAAAGACAGTAGAAATATGTCTGAAACACCTCTGTGCTTATAATTTGCTTTGCACTTAAAATGAAACATTAAAAACATAAGCGAAAAAGTCACTGCTTTATGATCAAGGAAATTAAAATGTAGAAAATGAAATGTAGAGCATCGTTAAAACGAGAAAAACGCAACATAAAAGCAATAAAAAAAAAGATCAGCCATAGGCAACCCCTATAAAAGAGCATAGTGCTTTCGGGCAGCCGAAGCGCCGTTTAATCTCACGGGTGCTGCCGCTGACCTGAGACTGCGGGAGCGTGGGCGCATGTGGGGAGAACAGCGGCCCCCGTCGTCGTCCGTGATGCTCTCGGTGCTGCCAAAGTGCTTGGATAAGAAGTGCAGCTCATCCATGGTGGGCTGGAAGGGCAGCTGGTGCAGCCGCTCCTGGGACGAGCTGGAGGACTGGTGGAGGGAGCGATAGAGGAGGAGGGAGGGCAAAAGCGATGGGTGGAGGAGGAAGAGGAAGCAGAGAGAGGATTAGGAGAAGGGGGTGAGGAGGGGGGGACGGAGGGAGATGTTGGCAGATGAGGAGAAAAGAAGTTGAGAGTGGGTGGAATAGGAGTTGGAAAGATCAAAAGGGGAAAAAAAGGGCCAGAAAATTCATTAAAACAAATTGACAAAACACATTCTCTCTCTTCTACGCAGCAAATGAAGTCATGTCCCGCTGCTTCTGTCAACCTCATCCATCTGCCTCTGCCTCTAAGTGTGGGAAAACAGGTGAAGTGACTGAGTGACCAAGTGATTATTATAAAGTGGAGTTATTTCAGCGTCTTGCACCCTACAGTGCCTCGTGGACTTAGAAGACATTGTCATTTAATTCCGAGTAATTCTATTTCACTACTGACAAACCGAGAACTGAGATGGTAATGAAGCGGTCCAATAAGCCTCAGGGTCAGAGCCGTGAATCTGTCTCACAGACACGCCGCATCTCACAGCCTCATTTGCCTGAGTCAAAGCGATGGGACCTGGACCTCCTCCACTTACTTCGCTAACCGCAAGATCAATCACCGATCAATCACAGGTGACAGACAAATTGAAACCAGTCAGACTTAAAAGGGCGGATGGAAGGAGGGCGGAGACTCGCCATCTGTCTTGTCTGTTTCATGTCGGTCAAGGTTGTGTGCTTGATTGTATTGATGTAATTCTTCCTATCTATTTCTATATTCGCTGTCTTAGTAGTGAGTGTGGCATCACTTCATTTTAAAGTCTTAAAGTGGTAATCCGCAAGATTCTTGTTTTTTTTTTGTTTTTTTTATATTGGTAACATCTTTAGTGCTAAGATCACATGGCAATCAAACAGTGTGGGCAGTAATGTGACGTCTTTTTCCGTGGATTTTCTGTCGTTTGAGTTTCTGTAGGTGGCTCTCTTCTCTATTCTTTGTCTGTTCAGTCATGGTGGCTGTCGCTGCTCATGCTAACTACCCAGTTCTCCTATGTATTCCAAAAAACTGCTGTTGCTGCTGCCATAGACGCATCACCTCTTGTGCACCAGAGGATTTTTCCCTAGAAAGACCTACCTGCTGTGTTTAGAACAGCAAATTCAGCAAATGTCAAAGCTTTCATGAACTGGGTATAGGTTGAATCACTGCTGTGTTATATCAAACGGCAATAGAGAGTAGCAAAACAGAAATGTATATATATGAAAATGTCACAGATTATTACTTGAAATGGTTTTGTCTCCATTATAGGGAAGCAGTCAAGACCAGACATGGAGAGGGGAGTCTGGAGCTCAGTGTGATTCATAACACGTCCAAATGTCTCAGCTCTAATTCAGATAAAATATCTTTTGGTTTCTAATGATGGTATCGGGCTTAATATAGCCTGTGGTAAATGACTGCGGAACAGAGTGTGCTCTCTCTCACGCCAGCCTCTCCTCTCTACGCCACTTTTCCAGTGTCCCTCTCATCCCACCAGCCTGGCACTTATCAAGTACCCCCCCCCCTCCATCCCTCCATCCAGAGCCAGATGGAGAGCAGGAACCAGGCCTGTGATGTTGTTGTTACGCAACAATAAGACACGCACTGAAAAACCTGAGGGAGAGGAATACAAGACAGACAGCATGCTGCGTACTGTAAGACAGAATCACACAAGAACGACAAAGCTAGAGAATGAAAGTGACAAAAAGGAAAAAGCAAGAAGAGTGGAGGGAAGTCCTGGCATGGTGAGCATTGGTTTAAAAGATGCTAAAACTGTCTCTAGAGATTAGATCTGTGCTGATTGCAGTTGTATAGGTGGTGGGAAGGTAGTAAAAGTGTGTACCGTGGAGCTGGGAGTGTTAGTGCCATATCCAGATGAGGGCAGAGAGGCCAGCGACCATCGACGCCCGTCCGCTCTGCAGAAGAAGAAAAATGACGTTACATCACTTCAAAGCCCAAAGCAATGCATACATTTTGCCATAAAACCCACAACATATTTAGAAACTTGTCTGTAGATCATCAACTGTATCTGATATGAATCACTATAACCCTCCCATGATGAATTTTGTTGTGAAATAGTGACTGTGAATGTAAGACAAACCACTAACACAGCCTATTCCCACATACAACCTGGATCCATCTCAATTTCGGTGGCACTGATATATTTTTATTGAGCAGGCCAATGACTTACAACACAACGAGGTTAGTCCCAGGAGCCGTCCCCAGTGAGGAGCTCGTTCATTGTGTCTCTGCGTGCCGCGCACAGTGACAGACAGGCAGACGGATTTGATAAATGAGGACAGAGGATTTACAGGAAGGAGTACAAGGCTCCGGTCCCAACACTGTGTCTGACTAAGGAGAGGTGACATGGATGGAGGTAAACAACAGCCTAATTGGGCCTCTTCACATACAGCGCTGCCTATAGAACACATATGGGTGAGGAGAGTCAAGTCTCGCCCTCATTACTGCAACCATACCATGGGGCCTGACCATTATATCAGATGCTCATACTATCAGTCACTTTGGCTTTTCTTACATATGTGTCAGTGATGGTCCACTGTTCATAAGATTTTTGTCTCTTGTTATTTTCAGTGACACAATTTCTGGTTATTTTTCACAATGACTTGTGGTTATTTTTAAGATTTTAACATTTTCTGTGAACAAGGGTTTGTGTGTGTTTTACCATTCTGGTTGAGATTTTAGTCAAATGAGGGCTTATAATGATGACTTATCTTGAGTAACAATACAACAAACATAAGTATATATGTATATAGATTTATGGGATATATTGGAGATAAGATTGTAGACTGTAGTGTACACCCTACAGTTCTAAACCACATTACATTACATTAAGATATTCATGAATGCATGCACATGGACCTTCTTGAGTATGCAACATAAAACAGCATTCTCAAATGAACCCAATGTACAAACGCACACAAACAGACACACACACATACAGACATCCACATCTACACGTGAACATGCAGACGTGCACACATATCTGCCCACCCGTCCACAGGCACAAACACACACTAAAACCCTCCTGCCTCTAGACTAGCAGCGTGAATAAACACAGAGGCGCTGTGAATGTAATGGCTTGGCCCCGTCACAGATGAGTCAGCCTGCTACACTGCAAGAACCTGTGAGCGGCGCGAGAGGCTCCCTGCTCCCCAGGAGGTGCTAGACCGGGCGCAGCAACAGATCCACACCTCTCGTTCTCTGATGTTCACTTGCTGTCTCTCCCTCCCTCCCTCCCTCTCTCTCTCTCTCTCTCTCTCTCTCTCTCACGCTGACTTGACTTCTCTCTGTCTCGCTTTCCGTCCCTCTCACGCACATCTCTCTTGGTGCACATACACACAGGCAAACTAACAGAAGCACAAACAAAAAGTGGACACGTGTAAGCGCACTCAAATTCACAGTGCCACAGAGCAGTGACCTTCTGGAGGAGGCAAATGAGAAGTGTGCCGGGTTGCTGGGAGAGAAGTTTCGTGGGCTGTCCAGAGGGCTGCTTCCTGTAGGCACAACAAGACAGGCACAGAGGGTGAGAGGCAGGACAGACAGACAGAGAGAGAGAGAGAGAGAGAGGGGACCCTGAGAAGAAGAGATGGGAAGGCAGGATGGCATGTGCAAGCTGTTCTTTTTTACGACCAAAGCAAAACCAGGGACAGAGTAAACCTTCCCATCACTCTTTCCCCTTGTAAAGTCACTGTACAATCTACATAGCCTCTTCCTCTAGCAGGCTCTACGGATTTGGGGATAGGAGGGTGGGTGGCACCCTACTTAGTCAAGACCACCTTAGTCGAATCCAAGTCAATTTCAAGACCAGGTCCAGTCGAGGTCTGAGTCAAGACTAGGTCCAAAGTCAAGACCGAGATCAAGGTCAAGACACTAAAAATAGGCAATAAACAGTGTACATGTCTTTCCAAATGTAAAAATATTACTCTATCAGCAGGAGCTCTGTAATTTACCCCAAATTAATTATTTCATCACAATTCATTGACGTTTGAAGACTATTACATACTATTCACAGGTGTAATTTCAATTTAAATTGTTTGTAGTGCTGGGAAGAAAATAAACACAAAAAAAACGTGGACCAGCAAGACATATATTTGGCATTTTTAGGTAGGTGGGAAAAAGTCAAGTGAACATCCAATAATGTCTGAGATCAAGATAAGTACGAGTCAAAATAGGCATGAGACTGAGACAAATCCAAAACAGCAGAAAAATGGTCTCAAGGCCGGACTCAAGTACTGCAGCTCTGCTTGTGACTAGAAATTAAATACATCCACCTGTTTTAAGGTGTGTTTTGGAGAATATGTGATTGAAACCACCATTTAAAACACCCACCACCATCAAACCAAGCTCATAGCAGAGGGGTGAGATGTTACATACCGAGGTGTCCGGGGAGGGGCAGAGGGGAGTGAGGGCGAGGCAGAGTGGGAGAGGTGGTGGTCAGGATCAGACTTTTCCTGTTGCTGGTGCGACAGCTAGAGAGAGAGAGAGAGAGAGAGAGAGAGAGAGAGAGAGAGGGAGAGGGAGGGAGGGAGAGAGTTAAAACAGCAATGTAAATGATGGGTCTATAGAGGGGATATTGCAACTGCTATGTCTTTGATTTAATGCAGCGCAGTTGTGTGTGTGTGTGTGTATCTATGTGTGTGTGTGTGTGCGTGCTTGCTTCTATACATACAGCCGTGCGCTTGCATGTACACATTAGAATGGAGGCACAGGAGAGGCAGACACGTGCAAACGCAGGACTCACTGCAGGAGCACCACAGCAATAAAGAGAATTCAATTTCCTCCGCCATCCATCGCTGTCTGTCTCCTCTCAGCCAAGATAAGAGTGAGCGGAGAGAGGGAGGGTGGCACAAGATGAGAGCGTAAAAGAGCGAGATAGTTGGAGGTAGAGCGAGGGGAAAAGACAGGTAATAAGCAAGGAAGAGAGAGAAAGAAAAAAGTAGAGAATCTAAAAAAAAAAGGGGCAGCAGCCTATTCCCAGAAAAATATAGCGGAAGGACCAAGCTTTTCTCCACAGCTCCGTGACCTCAATTAATCACGGTAGGGTCCCTTAATAGCAGTCATTACCACACTGAGTCACTTCAAATCCGCCTGTGGACTCCCCACACACTCACACACTTAAAATGACTGTATCTGATTCACACACCATTAGGTAATAAGTGAGCTAGTTTTACCTCTTTAATAGAGATCTCCGTATTTTGTTCGAAAACTCGCTGCCACACTACGGCAACGCAATTTCATTCAGAGGGCTTTTTTTTTTAAATGGAACACGTCACTAAGCGCTTTGCTTTCCACAGCAGCGAGGGGCATAAACGAATGCAAATGAAAACAAGAGAGAACACACGATGACAGGTGGGCCCACTCGCTCCTTCTATGCCGGCTTGTCCTTGCTGTCAAAGGAAGAGAATGGTGAGTTTCCCGCTCTGCCCTTCCCACCCCTGTCACATGGGTCTGCATGTGAGCAGGACACACACACACACACACACACACACACACACACACACACACCCCTTCATTGACACTTGCAGACTGGAGACGTGAGCTGACTGAGATGGGATCAACACAGCAAGCAGTAAAATAGACGGGGAGAGATGGAGACAGGCACACTGCCAAAGACACAGGCAGAAGACATCTTTTATAGGTTTTATAGAAACACCCCTGACATTACAGTGTCTTCTGTTAAATTGCTCCATTTAAATTTTTGTCTTGCCCAAGGACACTTTGCCACTTGGACACACACTGACTGTGGAAGGCATCACGCCTGCGACCTTTCTGTTACGGGACAGTCTCTCTAACAAGCTGGCAAGCTTAGAAATGTCAGTTTTTTATGTGTTCTTTGTGTAGGCTTTTCAAACAGGGTCTCCAGGGTAAAGACGGCCAGAGACAGAAACAGACTGAGAGCTCCCATCCCACCGGCAGACAGTGACAGAGTGACGGAGCATTGCCAACAGCCAATCACACGCAGCCTTGCCTCTCCTGCCCATCTGGAGCTAATACCACTGATTGAGCTCATGACTCTGCATTAAGCTATTTAATAATGTTCCCAGTCATGGTCAAGGAACATGTAATTCAGTTATACCTTCCCGTCTAAAATATTAGAATAGGTCACGAGGCAGGCTTGCTGCCTCGTGAATAGGTCACGAGGCAGCAAGCTCTATCTCATCTTTCTGTCTGTTTTCATTATTTAAATTGCACAGGATGTCCTGATCAATCAGATCTATAACTGGCCTTATGGACATTGATCACGTATGCCAATAGCATGGATTTGATGTGCAAATCCGATAACTGCTATTGTGCCATTTCACCCTTTCTAAAACTGGATCAATTATATCTTGACATTGCTCTAACCTCTTCACCAGCACACCTTTTTCTCTATATGGAGTCCATGAGTTACTGTTATTGAACCTGCAGTAATCTTAACACACACTCCGGACCCTTAACCTACCACATACAAATCATCTGAGTGTGTGTGTGTGTGTGTGTGTGTGTGTGTGTGTGTATGTGTCTATGTGTATGCGTGTGTGCTTGTATGTGTGTCTTTGTGTGAAAGGTTCAGCAGTGTTTCAGTGGCTTTCATCACTTTTGTAATTGCTTCTTCAGGGTACAGATGGAGATAGAGATAGATAGATAGATAGATAGATAGATAGATAGATAGATAGATAGAGAGAGAGAGAGAGAGAGATAGAGAGAGAGAGAGTAACAAGAAAGATAGAAAGATAGAGACTGAAAAAGAGACAAACTAAGCATTAAGACAAAGACCAGAGGCTGATATTACACCTCCTATCCTTGGTTAATGCATTCTCAAGGCCACAGGAAATCAATGGAGGCTGGCTGTAAACACACACACACACACACACACACACACACACACACACACAGTACTTGGCCTTGAATTTCCCCATGTACCGTGCGATGAAAACGCTGTCAGTATTCAGTATTCAGTGCTACGTGTAAACATGTAGACACTAACTAGCGTGTATTTACTTTACACATCCAGTAAGTCGACACACAGAACCACTTCACTGCTCAGGCAGGGAGAGAGTCCAAAATTCAGACCAGAGCCTCAGGCCAGTTCTTTGCTTGGTGGTCATTCTAGTTCAGGGGTGAGAGATGGACAAATAAGCGAGAATGGAGAGACAGAGAGAGAGAGAGAGAGAGAGAGAGAGAGAGAGAGAGAGAGAGAGAAGGAGGGAGAGAGAGATGTACCCACTGCAGTCCGCTGCACTCAGTAAATCCTGGCTTGAACTGGCTGACATGCTGCCTGCTGCCGGGGGGCTGGAGGGATGGAGGGAGGGATGGAGGATGAGGTGAAGAGGTGGAGAGAGAAGGGTGGTAGTGAGAATAACCATAACGGGAGGAAATGATAATGATTAGGGGAAAGTGGGTAACTGCAAATTGAGAAAGAGAGAGAAGGGGAAAGAGGGAAAGGGGAAAAAAAACAGCAAAAAGCAAAATGGGAAAAACAAGAGTGGGAGAAACAAAGCTCTCCCTGTGGTGCTCATCACCCACTCACCCGCACACAGGCATAAGGTAAACATGACCCAGTTTTTTCACTGTTTCACACACACACACACACACATACACACACACACACATTCACACTGTACAAACATGACAGCATGCATAAACAGAGCAAATACTGTACACTCGGGTGTGTGAACGTGAGGAGATGACACACAGCGAACGCTACAGCAAAGCCAGACAAACAGGAGCCTTCATCATCCATGTGTTCATGCTCCTCCTTCCACTTAACAGCAGAGGGATGCGGCCCGTTAATATTGATCAAACCCGACCACCTATTCATATAGGAATATGCAAATGCGGCCGTGATAACAACGGCAAATATTTGCGCGGACGATAAATCGGAGGCATGAAGGAATGATTGGAGAGAAACGCGTGAGACAGATAAGAGGGCATGCGAAAGGCAAAGGGATGCGGAGAGCGAGAACGCTTCAAAGAGATGAAAGAGAGAGAGAGAGACAGAGAGGGAGAGAGGCAGAGATGCCGATGAGGAGTCAGGGAAAGACTGGTTTGTTTACTTGCACAGCATGAGGAGAGAGGCGGGCAAAGGAGAGAGAGTGGAAGGAGGGACGACTGGAGAGGGAAATCATAGGGGTGACAGGAGATGGAGAGGATATGTAGGTGGTGGAGATGAAAGGGACAATTCGAGGGAGGGGGGAAGGAGGAGGGGGGATAGGCAGAGGAGGAGGAGGGTGGGAGGGTTACAGAAATATGAAATGTGTGAGTACATTTTGATATTTAGTTACATTTCTCAAATAGAAATATTGTACACTCTTTACCTAGGTTGAAATGATTTATCCTCCAACTTGACATATGTATCCTATTATCTGTTATTATAACCAATGTACTATTGTTATATTCTAAAGAATATTCTATAGAAATTCTATAGATATTCTATTATTATTCTTTACTTACTTGATTTACTTAATCATTTATTTTATTTATTATTAGTAGTACTTTTTTAAATTGTACTACTATATACTATATATATGTATATATATATATATATACATATATATATATATATATATACTGTATATAAGCAGAGGGAAATAGAAGTGAGTAAAGGAGGTGTACAACACTGTAGCGGCAAATACAAAGATGCCTAAACTATGCGCTCCAGAAGGTGAATGATCACCACTATAAACCAAAAAATCACTTTATTTTCTTGCTAAGAATCTGTATTCACGGAACATGCATCAGTCGGATAGTCTTTACTGCAATGTATACACATCTATCGTAAAGTTTTATATCGGCGTAAACAGATCGGTGGACTTTATTTCAGGAATAAAAACCTGAGGAAATTGAGTTTGAGTGTAGAACCCTGGAGGGGAGGGGAGAGGAGAGAGCTTGCAGAGGGAGTTAAGAGACGTGGTCACATGATATCTTGTTGCTACGCAGCGTGCAGCAGGGAGACTCTGATAAAGCCGACTGGGGACCGGAGAGGAGGGAAAGAAATACTGCTCATTACAGAAGTTATTCAAGTTCATTGTCAGGCAGGAGAGAGAGAGAGAGGAGGAGAGAGAGAGAGGGAGGAAGAGACAGAGAGAAGCACAGAAAACAAAAAGCGATGTGGGAGGGTAAGAACAAAGAGTGGGAGTGTGTCGTGTAATTGTGCAACAGCATCAAATGTCAAACAAATCACCTGGTAACTGGTAAAAGAAACCAATGGCAGAGTAAAAGAACATTAAAGTGAAAGAACCTTACATTGCTCTCTTTCCTGGCAATCAAAACTTGAACTGTGGAAACCTAAATGTTACAGGTTTCATCCCTGCAACAGCCAATGTGTCCATCAGCAGCCATGTCTCCTATAAGACACTGAACCTTTATCTGTCAACTCTTTCTAAGTCGTTCTGGATAAGAGCTTCAACCAAATGCCTGAAATGAAAATTTACCTCACTCATTTTCAAGTCAAACCGTCCTCCTCCTACATTCTCTAACCCCGCCCCCCTCCCCCCCTCCTCCTCTTCAATCTTTTCCTCTCCATTTTTCCTCCGACCCTCTCAGGCAGGACCAGTTTATGGACGAGGTTGTCGGCATCAGCACATCAGAGCAGCTCAACCTGGACAGACTTCAATTCCTATATTACCAAAAATTGCACACAACGAAAAATCAGAAGTCACAGTATTCCTTACAATTTTCCTGTGACCATCGAGTGATCACCTATGATGGGAAAAGAAATACAACATGAGCTAGGAAGAGAGAGACAGAAGGTGTTTTTTAAGAGTGGAAGCAGCGGCAATAGAGAGGGAAAATCATTCAGTGGGAAGAGGGCATCATGAGCCACGAGCTCATCTCCAAAACAAACCTTGAAGCAAACAAAAGGAAAAAAAGGAAAAAAAAAAATCAAACACCCAAAAAAAATAAAAGAAAATTGGAATTGGATAACAGAATCTGACAACAGAACATAATACGGTGGAAAGTTGAAGAATGCCTAAAATGACAAGGGACATAAAATGCATTGTAAGCAGATGTTCTAATAATAATAATACATGGGAAAAGCTAAAGACTGCAGTGCAAATACAATGGATGAACCAATGCAGCACTATTGTTACTGGAGTTGAATACTAGTTGAGCCTTCTTATTGCCCCCTGTTCAACTCTCTGTAAGTAAATCTAATGGTGTTGTCCACTGGGTCACATGCAAAGCAACAGTAAAAGGCAAGGACAGATGCTAAAACAGTCATGGCGACAGCCCGAGGCAAAGCGCTGCCCTAACGCAGCTCTATCAGATCTCCACTCGACCGCACCGAGCATTGTGTTAAATGTCAAAATCATCACCTGGCTTAATACACAATGGCCAGGAGAAAAGTCAAACCGACACCATGTGCCCCTCTCTTGCCTCGTCTCTTCCTGGTTCCCTCCCCTCTCCTCGTCCTCCACGACACTTCAAAGCCCCCTCAGCTGGGATGAAAGAGACTATTCTCTTGTTTCCCCCCCGCCCCGTAATACACCAAAGTCTTCTGTCTTAGTCGGGGGGAAAGTACACAGCAGCTGACAGTAGCAATATCTGTCAAACGCCGTCGAGAAGCCCGTGTGTCCTCAAAAGTATTTTCCTGTAAGTGAAGCCCTGAGAGAGAGGGCGAGAAGAGAGGATCAAAGAGAATAAGAGGTCCCATTACTCAAGCAGGGGAGACGGGGCCCTTGCTAAAAGTCAGGAGCTAATGGGAGCTGTAGCACCTAAGCTTCTTCTGCAGTGAGTATTGAACCTCGGCCGCCTCTGGGGAAAGGCTGAAGCACTCAGAAGGAGACGCTCTGCAGTCTGACCCAGCTGCCTTGGCCTCCCACTGACCTCCTTTGCTGTGCACATAATTGGCTAAGTGAAGTGTAATGGCCGTCTGATGTGCTTATTTAGTTACAGTGGAGTGTTTATGTGCAGGGGATGTGGATAAAAGTGTGTCAGAGTGTGTGTGAGTGTGTGTGTGTCCGTGAGCGTGCGCGTGTTATCCTTTTGTCTGCTGTCTGCCCTGAGGCACAGCGCACCTGAGCCGCTGCACCTGAGGGAAACACACACACACACACACACACACACACTAATCTTCAACAATCATTATCATTCCTTCCTCCTTTTATCTCTCACACACACACTCCTTCTCTCCACGTCTTGCATCTATATTCAACTCACTCTCCTCTTTCCTTCGGCATCAAACCAATTAGTGCACACACACACACACACGCACACACACACACACACATACACGCACACACACAGATACAAGCGGTACACATACGCACTCATAAATAAGGAGAAACACATGTGCGGTCATGTACCTGATAATTAAATTAATGGTAAGTCAACCCTGAATTTTTCATGACTTCACCGTGAAGAGCAGGAGGAAACAAAGGGAACGAAGGAAGGGGGGGAAGAAAAAAACAGAGGGCAAGTAATAAGGAGAGAGAGAATGAAAAGAGAAAGAGGCGGTCAGAGCTAGCATGCTTGTCTTCCCTGCTCACGTAACCCTAGTGAGCTGGTCCCTAATGGAAGAGGAGATAGAGATATCACCCCAGGGCCCTGCACTCTTACCCACTCTCTCCCTGCCTCACCTCTCTCACAGCCTCCCTCTGTTTCAACCTCTTTCTCCTCACTTTCTCTCTCATCCTCTCCTCCTCACACGTTCCCTTGTTCTTTCCTCCCTCCAGGTCTCATCGTTGCCCCCTCATCTTGTTCTCTTTTCTCATTTCTCCTGCCATTCCCTTTACTGATTTTATTTCTGCCCCTCCCCCTCAGTCTCGACTGCTATGCCACTTAGAGTTCAGGATGTGACTGAAAGGTAATGCAGCCTCAGTCCAGTGTACAGCAACAGGTAATGAAAAAGATGTGCTTATTGTAGCAGAACACTAACAGATGAAAATACTATAACTGTAATAATCAACTTTTTTCTGGCTATACAACTGACTGGAAAGGGAAATATTTTAAACTCTAAGATGAGAAAAGGAGAAACTGATTTTCTGAGAGCGAACAAATGTGTGTTTTTGAATGGAAAAGGTGTTGATTTTTGTCTGCATTCATTCTCACATGTACACTATGCATGTGTGAGTGTGTTTTGTACGTGTGCATGCAGCCATACATGTTCACATTTACATTTCAGGCATTTAGCTAATGCTCATATCCACTTATAAAGAGTGTGTGTGTGTATGTATGCCTGTGTGTTTGGGCTCAGGTGTGTTGTGGCGGGACACGCCTCTGTAATAGGAGCTCAGCGGAGCCAGTTTAATCCCTGACCAGCAGGAGGGAATGAAGCCACACAGAGAGGCTCAGCAGGACGTCCACTACTGCTGCCGCTGAAGAAGAAACCCCCGGTGCTTGAATGTCAGCTCAAATATTCAGGCTGTCAACATCAATGTGATTGAAGATATCAGTTGTAAGCACAAAGGGAAATAGTAGCGATGGTATTCATTTGATACGAAACGTGATAATGCGATTCTTTATTGATCAAAATGCAGTCGCAGCTACAGAGCAGCGGCCCTGGAGCTGGGAGGGATTCAGTGTTTTGCTCAAGGACACATCAGCAGAGCGGCTGTTTGCCCTCATGGGGGCTTCAACCGGGTCCTCAGGCCGCTGCCTTTCGGCTCTCCTCTGAAGCAACAAACTATCCCCAACTAGATCAACCGATCAGCCGGCTTCATCTCACAGCATTAGTGAATTAAATAGAGCAGCAGAGCAAGAGCTCCATCTGAGCCCTCTGATTCTGTCTGACTCACATTGGGTTTGTCAGAGTAAAATCATTCATTGATTACTTCTGCTTCAGATGGTGAATCAGCCTACCTGGAGCTCTGCTGAAAATGTCACCAAGATGAATCACTGATACCCCCCTCCAGCCCATTACTCATTGTTAAATACATTAAGTAGGTGTTTTCACAGCAGGCTCAGCGAAACCATCGTCAGGGCCAGTGATGTAGAGGTAAATAAAAAAGTAGAGTATTGCTGAGGGGAAATTATGAATCCCGGTCACCAGGTTCTTACATATCTTCTATTTCAAAAATCCATACTTTTTCCAGGCCTAAATTTCTTCACTGGATTTAAAGATTTTGGTGATCAATATGATGCCTGCTGATAGTTACTGGGAAATTTGGCTGTTGACTGGGCCATATCCCTCTATAGCTGAAGGTTATCCTCCACAGTAACAAATAATGCAAGATAGGGAATAAATGTGGGATCTATAACTGCATAAAATGTGTAGTCATTTGTGTATCAAGACATTTTCCCATACTTTTCCAGACTATTTGTGTAATTCCCAAACTTTTCAAGACCTGGAAATGATCAGATTGCTTTTTCATATTTTTCCCGACTTCTCATGATTGCCTAGTAACATGCTGTACTAATAAACAGAAATCTACATTTTCTTGAATTGTCAGATACCTTAAATCAATCAGATGTTACCTTGATGCATGCAAGTATACTATCAATGTATGTCATAAACCTTTATATCAGCTTAAAAAGGTGGGTAAACTCTATGACGAATAGTTATGTTAAAAAATGATGTTAGATTTAACATTACATCCTTGCTCAGGACTTCAAACTGACCCACATATGCCAGTCCGTCAGAATAAATGCAACTGATATACTGTATGTATCAACCTTTGAGAAAAACTACTGACAGCCACTCAATGGGTAGACTCAGCAGAACAGAGCAGAAATCTAAAACCAAGTTAGACATACACATATGTGCACATACACACACACACCTCGTAATGTATACTTATCCATAGCAGTTGCACAGACACAGATAGGGGAAGGAGAGAGACAGAACGAAGCGAGAGCAGAGAGAGAGAGAGAGAAAAGAAGCAGCAGACACAGCAGTCCAACCACACCCCACATCACAGACCGAATCATCAGCACTCTCTGTGCCGTTTGTTGTACCTTTTAGTGCGTCGGAACATGTTGCTCTGGAGGGTATCTAGGCGTAGCTCTGAGCAACAGGAGCAGCAGCTGAGCGGCGAGCGAGCGAGAGCAGTCAGAAAGCAGCAGGTCTCTGGGAAAATGTCATCGCAATGCAACGCATGGCTCCCACAACCTTTAGATCTGCACTGGTGTCTGTGTGTCTGGGCAAATGTG
Source organism: Centroberyx gerrardi (assembly GCF_048128805.1). Lineage (NCBI taxonomy): Eukaryota > Metazoa > Chordata > Actinopteri > Beryciformes > Berycidae > Centroberyx > Centroberyx gerrardi. Next base: position 12,104,963 of record NC_136003.1, on the reverse strand, counting down.
GCAGAGCACCAAAGGAGAGAGGGATGAGGGAAGAGGGAGGGATGGAGGGAGGGAGGGCAGGGTGGGTCTGCCTTTCAGAGAGGAACAGAAAAGGCGGCCGGGAATTATGGGTCATTTTCTCAAGGGCAAGATGCCATTGTATAGAGTGTAGGGAGGGGATATTCTGTCACATATTTCATGAGTGTATGTGTGTTTGTGTTTGTGTGCGTGTTTTACTGCTCTCTATGCACTGAAAGCAACTCTGGTGCGGAGTTAAAAGCTTTTTACTGCAGGCTACAGATACCATGAATGAATGAAGGTGGCTAATTCATCTCAGCAGAGTAGAGGATGACTTGGATGTGTGTTACGTAACGGTAAAACATATGTTGAATGGAATCAAATATCAAAGAAAAGTAGAACTGATGAAGATGTATGCCGCTCTCACACACCCATGCTTGCACGCACACACACACATTCAATGGGTATACTGTGTTTACCCATGAATGGATACAGTGGGTAGATTGAATGTGAAGCCAGCTCCACTGAGCTCATCTATAATGGATGGTGGGCCTATGGAGAGTGATGGGCCGCGATGGGAAGGAGGCCGAGACAGAATGAATCCAAATGGCAGCGCGCCGTCTCACGAGGCGGGATGATGGCAAAAGGGGGAACAGGGGTTGGAAGCTGAAAAACAACAGTGAGATGGATAGGAAAACACGGGCCGTACACAAACAGAGTGGGCCGCTCCCTGGCTTCATTTCATGTTTGATTACCCATGATGACTAGGGATGAGGAGACAGAGTGGAGAAGATGGATAGGGCAGGGAGACGGGAACGGGGACGAGAGAAGGGGGTGTAGGTGGAGGTAGTGGGCTGTGACCGCTTGCGCACACACACACACGCACGCACACACACACACACACACACACACACACACATACAGACCACAACTTACTCAAGAGGGCATATGAATTATAATCAATCTTATTAACATGTTACTGGCCTTAATTAATACTCTCTTCATACTCATCTAAGCACCATGTTGTCTTTCTGCGTAAACATATTTATTTTCCTTTTCCTTATCTGAAATTCCTTTAATGTCATTTGATGTCCTTTGTCATTTTGTTCATTTTTGATGTTCTAATTTTATGGTCACCATTGTGCTCCATGTTATTTTAATACTGGTTTTGCCTTTCTATATTGATTATTTTTGCTCTAAAAGGTTTCATTTCATACCCATGTTTTAACTATTTGTCTAGTGTTGTAGTTTATGTTTTAATTGGACCCCAGGACGATTAGCGTGTCGCCTGTGCGTTGGCTAATGCAGATCATTAATGAGCTAATGAACTAATAACCCTCTTTGTCATATCTGACAAACTACGAGTAAGTGAGAGCGAGAGAGATAGAAAGACAAACAGATAATAAACCAGGAGTGAGAGAAGGGATTAAGAAAAGAGAACTGAAACTGATCTGAAGGGCTGGGGGGGAAGAGCAAGAGAGGAACAGAAACAGATTAACAAAATTAGGAAGAGAAAAGGAGAAATAAAGAGGCGGAGAAACTGAACAACTGAACAATTGAAAAAGAAGGAATGGCTTTCAGCACCATGGACAGCGTCCAGAGCTGCCGGCCGGCCGTAATCGGACTCAGACAGACTCACAGACAAGGTCCCTGCAGTCCGTCTTCTCCTCATTCACACAAGGACAGCACTCCACGCCACAAGCACCGCTGAAGGATCCTCAAGCCGTTCAACAGACCGTTGAAATGCAAATCACGCTCATCGAAGAAGGAGAGCCCATCTGAAGTAAGCTCAGGAGGAGAGGCCTTGTTGATAAATGACCAGACCCACAGCTCCCCTGGCTGTGATTGTTTTTCTGTACGGAGGGCCCAGTTGGCCAGGGAGGAAAGAGGGAGGGAGGGAGGGAGGGAGGGAGACAGGAAGGGAGGAACGGAGGGATGAAGGAAGGCAACACTCACCTGCTGTTCTTGCGGGGCAGTGGCAAATCCTTCTGGAAGAAACACAAAGAAGCAAACGAAAGAAGAGATCAGGCACGGAGACATTTACAAATGAAATTCACATGAGTGATAGAGAAAAACATTGAATTACACTGAATTACACTGATTGGAAGAAGTGAAGGGGGCTTAAGTGTTCCAGCACCGATTACACTGTGTGCAAACATTTTGCACATACATTATGTGTTCATTGTAATGTGTTTGCTTGTAAACCGATGGGTCTGCTGGTTTCTGCCAATGCTCTGAACTGGGCACAACACCTTGTCCCTCTCTCTCTCTCTCTCTCTCTCTCTCTCTCTCTCTCTCTCTCTCTCTCTCTTTCTCTCTCTCTCTCTCTCCCTCTCCTCCACCCTCCCATCCTCCCATCTCCTGAGTCCAGATGGACTGGGAACATTGGGCTGGAACAGCAGCAGACACTCACTGCACTCAATGAAAGCAGTGTGAGCCGTGCCAGATCTCATGCCAGCACAGCCTGGCTCTTTACAAAACCCTGCATGCTGAGATAGAGAGAGGGGAAGGAACAGCGCGTGTAAACAAGGGAGGAGAGAGAGAGAGATAGAGAGAGAGACAGGCAGACAGACAGACAGACAGACAGAAAGAGAGATCATGTTGCTTTTTAAATTTTATGCCTGGAGCCTTATCCTTGAGCCTGAGTATTCTGGCCTTCTGCAGCGAATGTGTATGTCTGTGTGTGTGGGTGTGTGTGTGTGTGTGTGTGTGTGTGTCTGTCTGTCTGTCTGTGTCTGTGTATGATTCTCACAAACAAATTGGCAAGATGAATTCACAGAGAAACGCAGCACTGCATGCATGAAAGAGCATGGCAGAGAAGAGTGAGTAGATGGTCTAACTAATGAAGTCAAGTGGAGGTTAACAGACAGAGACACAGTGAGCCTGAAAGCAGGAAACACTACTGACGGTCACATTCTGGTCAGTGCTGTCTGAGTGTTTCAGGTGTGTGCCGCTACATGGTGGAGATGCAATTAATCCATTAGCTGCTTCACGCCCACTCCTGTCACACACAGGGCAACGCTGTTAAGCTGCTGTTAGCATTGCACTGACAGCCTGGTAACCACAGTCAATGCAATTATTAGGTTAACCTTCAGATAAAGATTTTGTATGTGTGTGTGTGTGTGTGTGTGTGTGTGTGTGGACCTGCTCCTCTCCAATACATTTCCCTTTGAAGCACAGATATGTGTCATACTGTGGCAACCTGACTGCTTTGTATTACAAGGCCAAACCTTCACCACAAACAAGACAAGGTTAAGTCTATGAGTAAGTCCAGTGGTAAAAAATAGAAGAAAGCTAAATAAAGCAACAGAATGGAAACCTCAAAAAGAAAGTCTTAGCCTCCTACTCGGCTAACATTTATCAGGATCATAGGCTAACCACAGATTACAGAGTTGCTGGACTACTGCCCCTCCCATGGGTTCACATGTTAACAGAGACAAATCCCTCTCTACAAGGACGACTGAATATTCAACCTATTGATCCGTCCTCACTTTGTCCTTCATTGATCAGGCTAATTGACCCAGAGCCGTCAGAGCCAGGGAGAAGATGACTTCCAAGTAGAGGAGGTCTAAAGGAGGTCTTATAGGGGCTTCTTAATGATGGGGAGGGTTAATGTTATGAACCATCAGTTAGTAGACCTGACAGCCAATGCCCTTACAGAGCAGCAGTTAAAGGATAAGGCTGGTGTTTTTTAATGCATTGCTTACCGTCAACAGATCCTATGAAAATAACAAAATCAGCAATGATTTTGTTTTACCAACAAGTCTCGTCCATGTAGCCGGTGCCCAATGCAGCCATGTCCCAGCAGCCATAGAACTCCATTGTATTAAAAAAAGGGTTAAAAACACGTCAAAGAGCCATGCCGTTGCTCTGGGCAACATATTTCATCATCGCGATGCACCGGGCCAGCCGACTTTTTCCTCAAACAACTTAATAAGCCGGCTGTAAACACGTTTGCGATCTCAGGAAAGTAGTTCCGTAGCACCGAAAATAGTCCCCGGCGTAATGAAGAACTTGTTCCCATTTGAATTTGATTTGGTAATAACTACAACAGCCTGACTTTTCGTGGTAACAGTTAGCGATTTTTAAAATGTAAACTATGTCTTTGTGAGCTGTATTTCAAGGTTTTTAGCTTACAATTGGAGCCAATGACTTCTGGGTTGACGGCTAAAAACGGTACGTGGGAAGTCAGAAAGTAACAGGAGTAGAGCAAACACATTGTTGATTTTGTTATTTTCATAGGATTTGTTGACGGTAAGCAATGCATTAAAAAACACCAGCCTTATCCTTTAAGTCCAGTAAAAACATCACCACATAAAACGTTTATGTTTCAGACTATGATTTTAACTAGAACTAAAACAAGAGATCATATAACTCCTATTTTAGCCAATTTACACTGGATTCCAGTTCATTTCGGAATTGATTTTAAGATTTTACTGATTACTTTTAAGGCTCAGGCAGGTTCCTATTGACTGTTTGAGGGTCTAGACTGAAAACAAGAGGTGATCAGGCCTTTGCCATCACAGCTCCTAGACTTTGGAACAGCCTGTCTGAGGAGCTCAGGCTGGCCAAATCAGTCTTATCTTTTAAATCACTTCTCAAAACCCATTTTGATAGACTTTCTTTTATGTAACGATCTTCTGTTTTGTTTTGTTTTCTGACCTACTTCTATGATTCTAACCCTTGCACGGCACTTTGTTGTTTATCTGTTCTCTTTTTATCCTTTGTAATGCACTTTGTTTAGAAAGGTGCCCTATAAGTAAAGTATTATTTATTATTATATGCACATTTCTTACATACTCATATTGCTTTACAGGAAATGAGAACATTCTCTTAACATCACCAATGATTCAAAGATATATATAAAGGAATATAAAGGAATGAAATTTGCATGGAGGGCATTCTAAATAAGCTGTAATGTACATCAGGTGTAACATCAGGTATACATGTGGTATGTTTTCAAGTGTTGGGCTGTTTTTTATGTTTATGCTTTTAATGTTTCAAACATATGGAAATGTTCATGCAGCTCAGTGATTTGCATGAAAAGTCCATTTGGAAAATCAATAGAATAAGACAAAACATCCAGATGCATTAGACTTATCAGTGGAACAAAGCAGAATGCACCTCTGTTATATCTGATATCTCTGTCATATCCAGGCCTGTGAACATCTGCTGGCTGTCTGTCTGATGTCCCTCTGCGGGGCTCTTTAATGTTCAGGCATGTCTAGACAATAAATAGAACCAGCGGGCACATCAAACAAAGTGCAGCCATCTACTGGAGCCTGCAAGAGTGAATAAGCAGCGTAAACATGATGCTTCCACCTTCGCTTGCTCTCCTGTCTTCTTTCCCTGGTTTGAGGTTCTCGACTACAGGTGAGAAAAGAGGCTTCAAACACCAGAATTATAACCATGGGTCTTAATTATGTTGTGAAACCACGGGGATGCATGTGCTTTAGATTATATCCCTGTACTATAGCTCAATTATTAGATCAAGTGGTATGGCATTTATTAACCCGGTATAAAATTCCATCAGGTGAATGAAGTCCTGTCTGTCACCCTCACTTACATATTATATTACCAAGAAATCATTGTCTCTTAGTATCTGCCTGGATTTCTTTTCATAATCCTCAATTCCAATGCTTTTTCTGCTTTCATTCATGAAAAGGTCAGAGAGAGAAAACTCATTTCTCAATTCCAGTCTAGACTCCATCAGTGGTCACAGTGCGGGGAGACTGGCACACCAGTTTCTAATTCTGCCTTTGTGACTCATGAACTCCAGGAAGAGAGAAAATTAATTTTCCACTGGTGTCTCTAACCATCATCATTTCCACAAAGTGAGTAAAGTATCGCTCTCAGACACAGGGAAGAATGAGCAGACATTATACCATTAAGGAAATATGACTGTTCATGCTATATCCAGGTCCTGTGTCATATTCTGAAGCATGGTTCCGGTATAATTATCTTCAGCTCTCCTTAACTTAATTCTCCTGCGGTTTAATTAGTGTGTCAGAATGCCAAGCTTGTTGCTTACTGCATGGTTGAATTTCCCATTTCACAACATGTAAAAAGGTTAAAAAAAAAACGTGATGCTGATGTGCAGCTGGGTTTGGAGCTACATGAGTCCCACTAATGAAGTCTGGTGGTGGTGAAGGATGACTGACAACAGATGGCAGATTCCGTCATGAACGTGCCATTCCCCCCGATCACAGATTAGAAAGCAAAACAATTACATGATATATATTTATTCCCTTTCCTGACAGGAGCGGCTGCTCTTTCCACAGGGTTTAGCCGTGTGCTGCTGGGGAGTGTTTTGAGGATTGAGCTTATATGTGTGTCTGATCCTCTTTAGTCCCTGGCTATCACACTGACAGGAGTGCACAGGGGTGTGTGTTTTTGTATGTGTGTGTGTGTGAGAGGGATGTAAAATCCAGCACAGACGTCACAAGTCTATGAATATTCAAACGCTCTCACTGGAGGGTGATTGTGCCATGGTCTTGTAATTGCTGTGGTGGTGTGTAGGAGCGTTTTGCCTAGAGATTACTTGAAGTGCTTCCCTCCTTGTAATTAAAGATGAATGGGGGCTTTTTAGTATCTAACCTGCAGATGGCCTATTTCTGTCAAAGCGTGTTCACTTCGACAACATCACCACTAACCTAGTTCACGTTTGAACTGCTGCATGCATACGTGTGCGTGTGCGTGTGCGTGTGCGTGTGCGTGTGCGTGTGCGTGTGCGTGTGCGTGTGCGTGTGTGTATGTATAGGATACTCCAGGGGCAAGTTTGAGCTCGCCTCCTATTATGAATCACTGTCATCCTTGATGCATCATTTGTGAATTCGCTCAACCTCAGGCAAAAACGTGCAGAGAAGAAAAGCATTTAAATGTAACATAGCTGCTATACGGGTTCATTGGGGTTTCACCCTTCAGCAGGAATGTCAAATGACATTCAAGTTATTTACATAAACCCTTATGTATACTGTATAGTTGTAATGCAAAATAGGTATTTTGTGTTATTGCTTCCTTGGGAATATATACCTTGCCCTCATTATATACTATAAAAGCAATATCCAGGTAGAGGTCAACATAGGTGAACCTGTGGCCCGATGTTAGTTCAGCCATTTTTAATAATTACTTCATGTAACTAATGCCTCGTTCATGTCATATGGGAAGAAGCGTAAGATTGGGATGGCATCTCGTTGCTACAACTTGAAAGCGTTCACGTGTTTAACTTATTGGAACACCCACATCCAAAATAATTTTTATTTAGGAATTTAAAATCAACCATAAAGAAAGTGCAAGTCATTACTCTGTTTTTGTAAGTAGACTTGATGTACTAATGTGAAAATAAACGATAATTTTTAGTTTTATTGTCTTGGACTGCCAACATCAGTGGATTCGTTGCAGTGTTGTGTTGATACACTTCCGCAATTTGCCGTGAAGTGGAATCGGAGCCCTTGAAAAAGTCCCATTTACCCTACTTGTAATTACCACTAGGAGGCTGAAATGAAGGTTTTTTTCACAGTCAGCAGGTCGTATTTACGGTAAATCCAATATGATATGAATGTGGCATAAGTCTCTGACGATGGCATGGGCTGGAAGGACATCTCCAGCCAGTCAACAAGGCATCTGTGAAGTCTATCAGCTAGCTTGCTAACCAGTCAGCCAATCATCCATCCATCATTTCATCCATCCACCCATCCATCTTGCCATCTAACCAGTCAGCCAATCAGCCATACAAACAGCTGGGTGGCAAACATATAGAGGCAGGCAGTAAACAGTAACTGAGCCATGAGAGACCAGCTGACGCTGTCTCCTGCCACACATATCCCTCAACATATGAGAAACGGTTCCTCCATAAACGGCCCCTTGCTGTCATGTCCTTCAAGTCCTCATGTCTGCACTGGAGGACAAATTGCCCTTGTTATAATGAAACGACATTAGCTGGGCCGCATGCCTAAAGCACACCGCTGCACCGTCTGTTTGGCCGGCCGGCTCGCCTTTCTGGCCGGCCAGCCCAATCATTTTGTGGACACCGCAGAGAACAATGGTGAGAGGCAAGTCTAGGGAGAGACAACGGGGATCAATCAAGGGGTGTCACGCTGCCAAGAGACGGCGAGCGGGCCACTCATCATCTACAGCGGTGATTGACTTACCGCTCTGAGTCTGACAGATGGAGAAGGCCAAGGGCTGAGGGGAGGGGAGGAGACATGGGTGTCATGCATACTAGATGGCCTGGCACTCCCTGACTCTGTTTTTGTGCAGCCATACACGTTATTGCTATTATCGCTATTGTCAGGACTTCATGCCTGTGAAAACAAGACAACGGCTGCTCAATGAAACAGCTACTGCTACTCAGATGATATATTGTGGTTGTTGGATATGGATAGATACATCATTCACTACATTATCATGACCTTAAGTGAAAAGTATGTTATTCTTTATCCCTCTGTATGTTGCATTAATACATGTGCAGCTCTGTTAACTACTCATATTAATAAATGTATGTGCCGGCAGCAAGGAAACTGCAGGGCTAGAGTGTCACAGAGTGCAGCAGGCACAAAGATGTTCATTCCATGTTAGTCATGTTGAAGCAATGCATCATGGGTGTGACCCCTGACCCCAACTGCAGGGGAGTGGGGTGTGTCACCATATGGTGCTGAGAGAAAGATGGAGAAAAAGGCGGCTTTAAACACACTAACAGCTGAGTGTGTGTGTGTGTGTGTGTGTGTGTGTGTGTGTGTGTGTTTGTGTGTGGGTGTGTGTGTGTGTGTAACCGTTGGGATGATGAGACCCAGGGGAGGGAGAAGGCGGTTGGATGAGACAAGGAATACCCATCGAGAGCAGATTACACATCAACACACAATTTTAGACACACACACACAGACACACATGCACACACATATATACACACACATACACTTAATGCAAAAACATGGGCATAAACCTCCATAGATAGAGGCTAAATGCACACTTCCCTTGAACTATAACACTTATTTTCTCTCTCTCCCTCACACACACACACACGCACACTATAAATCATTCTGCTGGCCAGCCTATACCTATAAAATGGCAGTGACTTTGTGAGTCTGACTCTATGATGATTAATTCCCTTACAGCCGCTGTCATACATCACAGCAGCAGTGAGCTGAGCGCTGTGGATGATGAGACCTGAAACCATCCGTACACCTCAGCTCTAATCCCCCCTCTATTCCTTTATTCCCTCTCTCTCTCTCTCTCTCTCTCTCTCTCTCACAGTAATAGGGGTCAATTTGCCAGTAAGCGTTTTAAAGGTGAAATTCAGAGCACTCACTGAAAATCCTGCTTTTTCGGGGGCGTAAACCAACATAATGAATACAAACTCTCTTTCAATATCCCCTCCACTCCCACCCATTAACCCAACACACACACACACACACACACACACACCCTATCTCCAGTATAACCAGCCTATAGGAGAGGCACTCCTTAGCTCTGCTCAGTTCACTTGACTGAATCCTGAATCATACACAGAGGAGAGAGGGTGTGTGTGTGTGTGTGTGTGTGTGTGTGTGTGTGTGTATGTATGTGTGTGTGTGTGTGTGTGTGTGTGTGTGTGTGTTGGAGGGGTGTGGGTGGGGGGTATGACCCGTGGTTAAGCAGGCTGCTTCATAATGGATGAACACGTATGGCCTCAGCGGCCACAGTAATGTGCACGAGTCATATCAGTATGCATGAGTGACGATTCATTAGTGTCAACGTTTTGTCTAATAGACTACAGCCTAAATTATTCCATTAGGAAGAAGAACTGTACTAAGCCTATAATGAATTTTAAAAGGATACTATAGAAACATGACAGCAAAGCCTCAAGTCTTTATAAGATTATTATATGACTATTATAGTGATATCATTGTAGATTTAAAAAAGAAATGCCATAAATATCATAAGGGCACTATGGAGTGCCTTAGGCACACTATAAGGCCCTATAGGAATATATTAGAAATGCTTGAGGGATTATTTGTTAGGGGGTTGTATGAACAATGAATCATGTTTGGACTACATCTTACATTATTCCCTTATGAAAAATAATAATCCTGCAATATGCTGTATTTTAGAGGGATACTAGCCTATATCAATATCACAGCCTATAAGTTATACGAATATTATAGGAATATTATAGTGACACCATAGGAGATAAAAAAATACCATAAAGTAGGCCTAGGATAAGATAACTGTAAACTCACTACCACAGGCGCACTGTAAGTCCCTATGGGAATATTTTTGTTAGGGTTGATAGTGAGGCCTACATTGGTGCATTAGCAATAAGTCTCCACTTTGTACCCTAACAACGATTTCTACTGTGGTGATGAAACCATAAATTGAAAATTGAAAATCACAGCCAGGCTCCTGGTTATGAATATGCAATGAACTTGTCACTGCACATGCACAAGTTAGCCTGTGGCTACATGCTATAGGAGATGATGTTTGACTAAATGGCCTATCACTAGAAGCGATAAGAAACATTTTTTATAACTGGGAACAGTTGCACACATGACAGGATGATAATATCCAGCATCAGAACAGGAGTCCAGCCTGCTGTGTGGTCAAACCGCCTCACCTGCAGCCTCCGGCGCCGTATTATCCCCGAGTCATCCATGGCGTAATGAAGCGCAGTGGAGCTCCTGGCGGGGATTTCCCCGACTAAATCAGTCCCTCGACCCTTCACTTATCTGGGTTTTGACCCAGCAGCGCTGCGGCATCCGCCGGCGGTCCGGTTCACACCCGAACTGCACAGCAGCAGCAGCAGCGTCCTGGCGCACTTTGAGCCAGAGAAGCGCGCAGAGAGGCGTCCGGTGTCACGTAGAGGAGCCGCTTGGAAACACACAAATGACAAGCGGTCCCATTCTGTCTGATTTCACAAAAAGCCTCGCGTCGAGTTCCTGGGACTGAAAACGCAACGTCAATGTTTCTCTCAGACTCACTGAAGCCCCGTGTCCTCTGAAAATGTCTCGGTGTTGACAGGCGGCTGCTGTCTCTGCGGTCTGCGCTCCTTATGGGGGCATCCTTGACATTTAGCCAAAGGTTTGTGCGCTTTGATGCTGTCCAGACGAGCGACTGGGCGACCTCCTCCGTAGGCCTGAACGATCAGTGGCAGGCTGCAAACGCAATGTTCATCTAGGATCAGCCGATCCGACTACTCAACCCAAGTTGTTGCGGTGCTGAATAAGAATCTCCAGAGGATCCTGGTTTCTTTCTACATTCGGTTACAAACGGTAATGAGTTCACTGTCGGGGCAAGCGAAGACGAAAACAACCAAGCGAATTTATACACGATCGTACCGCGGTTGAGCTGCAGCGTTGGTCTGAGACGCGCTGGTCTTCATCCTTGAGCTCCTCGGTCGGGTTGACATTGCCTCTGATTCGCCGCTGAGGAGACTGTCCGGTCCGGTAACATCGTCGTGTGTGAGGACGCGCAGGAGAGCACGTCCCTCTCTCTCTCGTCTTCTTTTCCAAAAATTAAGTGCAAAGTTTCTACTCTTACCCGTTTCATTCATTCATTGCTCCTCCACCTTCACTTCCTAGGATACTGGATACTGGACGGGCGACAGCAGCAACGCGATATTTGTAACCCCTTCCTGGGATTCCCTCTCGCCCCTCCTCCTACACGGCTCTCCTCCGATGAATGGTAGGCCTGTCTAACCCGTGTTGAGAAGATACACCCTCCCTCTGTTGCCGTAGGCAGCCTTGAAGATCACATCATTGACTTTTAATATTGCTGTTGTCATGTGGGAAAAACTCGCAACTCCAATTTCGGTGATTTTCATGATTTAACTTCAATTGAGGGAATACAAGCTTCTCTACAGATGGAGACATTTTTTTACTTAAAAGTGCATGGCGGTCCCCATCTTCAGGCTAAAAGCAAAGTTGTTCTCCTGAAATTTTCACATTTTGGAGATACAAGCTTTTCTCCGGACAGCAGGAATGTGTAAAGTCAGTTAAATGAGGCAAATTCAGCACCAGGGACAGCAACACAGGATACACACTCAATTCATAGCCAACTGTAGTGAGACCTTATTGTTGAAGGACAGTCAGGGAAAATTACTTTTAAAAGTAATTAGTTACTTTATTTTGTTACATAGGCTACTTTTAAATGAAACTAATTACGTTACAGAGTTAAAAGTAGGCCTACCTCGTTAGAGTAGTTTTGCACAGACTGCGTTTTATCAATTAGCAGCATGTTGTCTGCATGAGATTTTGACTTTTTCTACTTGAAATTCTATAAAAAACTATTAATGGATTACAATAATTGAAAAACTAAGGCTTTAAGTAACTAGTTACCACAAAACTAATCTGAGTACTCTAACGCGTTAACCGCAGCACTGTTGAAGGATACAAGGTGACTCAAAAAGGTGAGGTGGACAGTGCTTAGTAACATGTAAAACTTTATAAACTGTGCAGTAAAAGGTTATAGTCCAAACTGTATGGCTAAAGCACCCAACACTACAGCCTACTTGTTAAGCAAAAAGTTAAAAGAATGTTGGAATATCATCTTCCCTTATCCTCTATGGACCAGTCTCCCTCCATACAGTAAGAGACGTTAAAGTTCATCATGGATAGATTTATTACTGTTCGTCTTGATGTTTCCCTTGATGCTGAATGAATAATGCTGAAAGCAAAAGAACATGTACACATGCCCATGTGCACAGACACACAGGCAATATGTGCACATACATGCACACACAGAAGCACATGCACACACCCAGACACACACAGACACACCTCAAATTTGTATTTATTCATGTTGAGTGCATGAGGTGAAGAGCCAGCCAGACTGTGTAAAACTATACTGCTGTAATGCTGTAATTCTAATACTAATACTGCAAGTCTCAACATCTGTTGTTTGTTCAATTGCAGGTAGCTGGTGTCATGCCAAAGTCATCAGCATGCAACACTCTCAACTACATGACATAAGTGACCCTATACATACTGTAGGCTTATCATATGAGGAGAATACATTTATCTGCATATCTGTGTCTGTACAGTATCAATATCTAGATCTATGTCAATTACTGTTTATCAACATATACCAATCTATATCTAGAAACTGAAAACTGAATAGATAGATAGATAGATAGATAGATAGATAGATAGATAGATAGACAGACAGACAGACAGACAGACAGACAGACAGACAGACAGACAGATGACATAACAATAATACAGAAGTTGCAAATGTTCCAAATATTTAGATACACTTTCACTCAGTGCTTAAGGCTTCTTCTGGAAAATATGTTTTCTTTTGACCTGAGTTGGCCATCCTTTGCTTTGCTTCTCCCTTCAACATTTTGACTAACAGAAATGGACAAGACTCTCAGACGCAACACAACCTGAGGGCCGAAAGAAAAACAAAACAATCGGCTGTGACCTTTCCACAGCGCGCTTGCTGGGTCACTGTGGACTCTGGACTATGTTTCCACCCATGATATTATTTCTGTGATTGACAGATGGGCGGCCCTTTGGCAAAATGGTTGCGTAATGCCTTGTTGAGGATTAGGACTTTCACACAGGTTTTATGTAACATATGGTCCGCACTGCCCACACAGCCATGACCTCATCAGAGCCGGACACAGCGAGGGATCAGCAGCACAGCCTCCAAACACTTCCGTCCGAAAGAACTGTCCAAAAAGGCTGCAGGAAGGCTGCTGGTTTGTCTACAAGTGACACTTTTCTTTGTAAATAAAAGGCTGAGTGCAAAAGAATAATAGCTTGACAGCCCAAGCGAGCAAGGCCTTTTATTATGATTTGATGTTTATATAACCAGGTAGTCCAAGAAGCAACAGACCAAGCCAAGACAAGCATAAATGTTGCAGACAAACAACAAACAATGCACATAAAATCCCATAAAAAAAGATCACATAAAAGGTAAGCACAAAGTCAAAAATTCTACATTAAGTGCTGACAAGGCAGCAGTCCAGCTGCAGACCAGCAGGATCAGGGGACAAGCTCATATGGATCTTGGCCAAACAGGTCCAGAATAATCTATCCAAAATCCCAAATACACTGGTGGTTTAGATTTGTGCAGCACAATTGTTATTCTCTGTGAATAAAGGCTTGAAAAATGGGTTTTATTTACCAAGAATCTTATAGATCGATAGATAGATAGATAGATAGATAGATAGATAGATAGATAGATAGATAGATAGATCGTTCATGGCTTCATATCATCCACTGAGTCATGCCATATTACATTTAAATAGCTCCACAGAAATACATTTAACAAATCCGTAAACACTGAACTCTGAAAAGCTTTCGACTGCTGTGGCAGAATGTGTTCCGAGACGCACAAATCTCGCAGGGGAAAAAAGCTCCAGTAAGCAGCCTGTGATTTGCTTGATTAAATGGAGCTGTCAAGGCTGTCTGGTTGGCAGTCAGAGAGCCAGCCAGTCTCACTGCTGATGGCAGTGCTTTGTTCTCTAGTCTCTGTGCTGCGTGAGCCCTGCTGCACAGACAAAACGCTCACAGCACTGTCAACCGCCTTTCATACGCACAAAGCCCCGCTGCGCTTCTTCCACTCCAGTCCTCTCTCCACTCAGGGAAAAGTCCTGAGCTCTGCTTGTGCTGCGGTGGAGCCAGTGGACACGCTGCAGGCCGGAGAGCCTATTGATTTCTGGCTGAACTGACCTGAAAGCCAAGCACAGGTGGAAGTCTGGCTGGTAAGGAACACTTCACCGAGTTCCATTATGTCGTTATGACAGTCACTGTACAATGAGCTGATGTCAGTGGCTGCTGAAGACGGAGACACTGCTGCTTTCACATCCTCTTGCATAATGACTCTGTAATCCCTTTGCTGTTTAGAGAATATCAGCTGCTCAGTTTTGTTTGGAATGAGCTGATGATATCCTGTTCCTCTCTGCAAAACTCAATTATAATACATACTAATTACTCCGGTAATTATGCCATTGCCGTCACACACAAAAAGAAACATTCACGTCTGATTTTTCAGGTTCTCACCTTTGAATAAGCTCGCCAGGCAGAGCCGTGTAGAAGATATTATGAGAGAATAGAACCACATGGCTACTGTAAATCTGAAAAAAATCACTTACTTTCCCCCCACTCATTTTCAGCAACAACATCCCTCATAAATGTAAGGATTAGTGGATTCATGTCCCATTACACAACTGAAACGCCCACACACTGAACTCCACACACTTACAACAATGTCCTAAATGGGACATTTAGGACAGAATGTTGGACAGGGACCACACTGTCTCTGTTAAAACATATCGCTGTTGTCATGTGAAAAACTCCTAACTCCAATTTTGGTGGCTTTCATGCTTTAACTTCAGTTTAGGGATTACATGCTCTTCTCTGGCTTGAGGAAATTCCACAACACCTGGGATGATGAATCCAGTTTATCCCATTGGATAAAGTCAAAAGTGTATAGTGGTCAAGCTAAAAACTGTCTGTTTTCCTTAGTCACTGAAAAGTTGACATTTTGGAGATACAAGGTTTTCACTCGACAGCGATGATAGTTTTGCAGGACTGTATAGATTGTGTAGGTTATGAGATTTTCACGCCCCCATGGCCCTGAGGTACGGACCATAATTAACACATATGCCATTGGTGTATGTTTGGATGTGTTGTGAGAGAGGGACAGTGTATGTGTGAGTGTGTGTGTGTGTGTAAAACATTGTTAGCATGGCATGATGCAACAAACGGAAGCTGTGTGTAATCCCATGGCACACAGACACACACACACACACACACACACACACCTACACTCTCACGGAATGAGAGCTGAGGTATGGAGGCGCAGATGGGAGCAAAGGGATGTTTTCCGGATCACGGCCTCTCTCCTCTCATCCAGCCGCAGCGTTACTGAAAAACAACTGTACAGCTGCCAATCCTGAGTGCACTGACTTCTCTGCTGAGCTCCACTGCAAAACAAACAAAAGGCTTTCTAACAGCTCAAAGCCCTTAGGGATGCAATAACATGTAGTATGTATTCTTGTAACAGATTTAATTATGTATTGGATTATGTATTGGATTATCCATACAGGACAATACATTAACATTTCTGGAGCATTATAAAAAAGAAATATGCATGTGCCTCTTCAATAATCAGTTTTACCACATTTTCAACCTTTTCTTACTCTGCCTGCTCAAAAACACAATAACCAATGAACTTGGTATTTCCATATATCTGCTTCTTGCCAAACCTATCATCAGTCAACAGCATAATCATATCTTCAAGCACTATAGTGTCTGTGTAAATGGCATAATAGTGAATAGCACCATAGAGTATACATAAAAGTAAGGATAAACAGTGAAGCTGTGTAATATTGGCTCTGAATAGCAAAATGACAAGAATAGGTCTCTGTGTAAAATAACTGTAAAATAACCTTGACATAAAAAGTGTGTAAGAGAGAAAATATCCAAAGGTTTGTTGAAGGGTCTGTTTTTATCACTTTACAATGTCAAGTACACCAACCACTTTCCTCGAGAACTGAGTCACAAAGAATACACACACACACACACACACACACACACACACACACACACATACACACACACACGTACCCCATCTTCACCACACACAATGCACACACAAGCCTCAAATGTACTTTCATTCTTCTTCTCTTCGCAAGTCTTATGCTTGCATACACGCATACACACTATAACATGCATACATACACACACACACACACACACACACACGCAGGGTGCCTGTGTTGAGAGAGACCCCTAGAGGATCACCATTACCAGGAAACAGACGCAGCTCTGGGCCTTGGGGTGCTTGTTGTGTTGCCAAGGCGTCAGGAGTGTAAAGTCTGAAACAATGGGAGGGGGTGATGAAGAAAAGGAGAAAAAACACAACTGATGTTGGATTTATTCCCCCTCATCCTGTTGTTACCATGGTAAACTCAGTTTCCTCCTCCCTCCTTTATCAACTATTACACCAGCACTCTTGTACATGATCAGTCAGAGTTAGTTATGGTTTTAGTGTCCTCTCTCTAAATGAATAATAATGTGATGCTTTATTGATCCCTGTGGGAAACTACTCTTTTCGCTTCTGTGTGTGTGTGTGTGTGTGTGTGTGTGTGTGTGTGTGTGTGTGTGTGTGTGTGAGTGAGTGCATGTGTGTGGCATGTGGCAATTAATCACCATTGTGCCACCCTGTGGTGACAGCTGACAGTGCAACAGTGACTTCACACAACCACTGCACAGTATTGTACATTGCTCTGTTCGAATGCACAATCGAGATTAAATTCAAGGGTAAAAGTAACTAATTACATTTACTCACTTTACTGTAGTAGCTTTTTTGTGTACTTGTACGTTTTTGATTATTTTTATTTTTTATTTAAGTCAGCCATTTTACTTTTACTTAGTTAGGTTTTTACTGAAGTATTGTCCTTCACTACATTTAAATCACATCCATTACAGATATAAGCATTAGTCACTGGACACTCATAAATTACCATATTGTGGAGCCATTAGTGAACGGCCAGTCAGCAAATAATAGCAGATTAATCTGGCTTTACTTTAATTTGTAATTTTTACAATTAAGTTTGAACTGTCCTCTGGTCCTTTTAGAATTGCATGGGAAAGATCACATCTAACAACGCTCTATTTTCTAAAAAGTAACTCAGTAACTTTTACTCCGAGTACATTTTCAATGAGCTACTTTTACTTTTACTTAAGTAGATTTTTACACCAGTATGCTTACTTCTACTTGAGTAAAATATCAGCAAAGTATCAGTATTTCTAGTTGTAGTAGGACATTCTAGCACTCCTTCCACCACTGGTTAAATTAAATTGTCTTATCTCATATGCTCTATTTTATCTTCAGCTATCATAATACGCCGTCCACTTAGCAGAATGAAATCTTAAATCTTTCGCACTAAACTGTCCAGAGGCATAGTATGGAATTAGAAATCTATTAAATGAGGATGTTTTCTTCCAAGGGGAATCAATTAAGTCAACCTGGCAACTAAGTCCACCTTGTGAATGGAACAACGATGTTCTTAGTGCTAAGAGGATACTGGAGCCATGCTCTGGTCTATTTTTGCACTCATTCAGAAGTACACATCGCTTCCCTCATCAAATAAATTAGCGTGAGCACCGGGAGCGCCACTTGATCTGTAAGACGATCACAGGGTCAGGATCGGGTCAGCATTAAACACAATTAAAGTCAAGCTATCAGACGTCATGGCAACTAGTCTTAAACCACGAGTGTCTCCTGTTTATCTTGTTATTTCTCTCTGGGATGGACTAGGCTAGACTATAGATAGAAGAGAAGAGAAGAGCAATGTGTGATTTTCATCCTTCTTTCTCTTCTCTCTCTATCTCTCTAATATACAATATATCAACAACAAATACTGCATATGAGATTTTCATTACATTCTTTCATTTCTGCATTTCCACCCCTCCTTCCTCTCTGTATGCCCCTTTATCAGTTACACCCACCCACACACACACACACCCACAGACTGACGTGGCCACTGTCAAGGGCTAGACGTTCCCAGCGGGCATTGTGGGTAATCCTGGTGGTCACCGTGTCTGAGCCTGAGTCAGGAGGCCCCTCCCCTGCTGGCAGAGCAATGCACCGGCCCGGCAGGGCGTCCCTAAGCCCTCTCCAGCACCTCATCGCCCACTGCTACTGTTGACGAGCGGACACCATAAGAGGATTGGTCCATTCACTCTGGCCAAAACATACAAGCACACAGACAAGCACATGCACACACACGCAAGTGCACATCGACAACAACACACACAAACACACACGCAACAATCGCAAACCCAGGGACACAGGGTCAAAACAGCTAAACATGGATTGAGCAAAAATGTTCTCTTAGACCAGACTCCTTCCGTTTAGAAAGAGCGCAATAAAATCACTTAGCTCGGTAAATCTGTGCCAATATACTATGGCTGGGATTAGGCTCTGCTCTGTCGCAGATGAGGACATTTCATTTATTGCCGAACATGGCTCATGTAGCGATGTAATATTCATTGGACTGGCTGTGCAGCAATCCTTTGTAGTCTGATTTGTAAGTCTAAGCATTTTAGAATTGGGTCTTGTTTGGCTGAGAACTTGTGCAAACAACACTGATGCTGAGAGAGCTCTTACTGTCTCCCTTGTATCAGTTGATCTATGGGGAGGGAGGGAACACAGAGAGAGAAAGGGAGGGAGAAATGGAGAGAGGAGAAATGACAGGGCCTTTCTTGTATAATTCATTATTACTTAGCTAAGGCAACAGGGAGAAATAACAGTCAACAGAATGAGAGAGAGGGAAAGAGAAAGAGAACAAAGGCAAACGTTATCAGAGGAGTGCTTTTAGAGAGCAAGTTTTGTATTGTTTCCATTTGTGTGTGTGTGCGCGTGTGTGTGTGTGTGTGTGTGTGTGTGTCTGGTTTAGTCTTTGATACAGAGGGTAATTGAGTGCAGGTTCATAGTAGTATTGGAAAACCTCAAACAGAGCTTTTAGTCCCTTGGTTGATGAAAAGACAATAGAGGCAGCCAGCAGGGCTCTGACATTCGTGACCTGTACACACACACACACACACACACACACACACAAGGACACGGCCAAAGCCTATTACGAAGAAGCAAAGGGTCAGTGTATTGGTCCTGCAAGAGTACATGACAAGATCTGAAAAGTAGCACACAGCTGCGGCTTTGTGCTCGGAATGATGCAACCTTCGCTGACCTTTTAGATATGGACAAAAACATTTTTGGGGTCCCCAAAATATCACAATACCACAGGAATTGTTACATTTCAGTCTATGAAACCTACTGAACTTACCAAAACCTGCATAACTGTAGATATACTGAATGTGTCACCTTGTCATGTTGTATTTGAATAATTGCTGGGAATGTGTTTGGAATATTTGTCATTTGAATACAATAGGGCCCAGATTTACTACAAACGTTAGTGGGTGCAAAAACCTTCGCAATGTTCAAAGTCAGCAGTAAGACTTGTGATAGGTGCAAGGCAATTTGCTTGACCAATCAGGGGTGATGGCATGGCTTTTGCACATGCGAAAGGTTTTTGCACCCATGAAAGACTTCAGTAAATGACCGATTACCTTCAAATGACCGAGACTGTTGCAGGGAAGAGAGAGGGAGAGGGAGGTCGGCGTTGTCTATTGATCTGTGGTCATTTCAGAGGTGGAGTTATGGGACAAATGCAGCCGTATGATGGGACGTTCCTCTGCCATCCATCTACGGCCGAAGACGCTGCGCTTGTAATACAAACATGAATCGTCTGGGGGCCGCTGTCATGTGATATATCTTCCCAAGGTGCATCCGCAAAGCTCCAGCATTACAAATTGCCTGTGCCTGTATGTGTGTGCATGTGTGTGTGTGTGTGTGTGTGTGTGTGTGTATGTGTGTGTGTGTGTGTATAATATGTGTGTGTGTCCGTGTGAGTGTGTCCCCTCCTCAAAGTCAAATATTATCAGATCTAATATCTGATCATGACTCACAGATTCGTGCTTTCTGCTTTGTGTTTCATTTTTCTTGCCTGCGAGACCCTTCCTTTGCGAACAGAGGAAATGAACCAAGATAAACAGCAGGCTCCCCCCAGAGAGCATTAATCTGGATATGAGAGAGATAATGAGGAAGACAACAAGGTGCAGCAGAGCCAACTGTGAAGTCGGTTTTCACCCAGAAACTGATTTTCACCCCAAAATAACTTGGCAATTAGAATTCGCAGAGATACAGATCACATCACAACGGGTTCGTTGAACTGCGAGCTAATTAATAATGTGTCTGGGTTTTTTTTTTAATGCTATCTGTTGACATTTATTAAGAGAGGAGGCTTTAACTACTGTTACTTGCCATTGATCTCAGATAAGTGAATGGAAAGTTTTAATTAAAAGAAAGATTAAAGCTTTTTTTTTTTTTTCAAAATGAGATATCCACCATTTGAAAAAAAGTGACAGTCACTCTAACAGTGCAAAATTAAAACAAGTTATGGTGCTTTTTGACTGCTAGTAGGTAATTTTAGTAGTTGCCTGACACGTTGTGGGGTAAGGTGGTGATTTGCTGATTTTTTTTCCCCCAAAATGAATATACTGCATTTTGATAAAGAAATCTATCTCAACCAGAATTTGATTCTATGTTTTGGTGCTGACCTTGGTCCTGAAACACGGGGAAGGACTTTTAGACACTGTAACAGAGTCTTTTTTTTCCTTTTGAATCACTTCTATTCATTCAGTCCCTGAGTACTGCCAGGACATTTTGCCCTGCAGTACATTCTCTGCTGGCAAGAGACCTTGTCCGGTGTGTCTGTCTGTCGCCAGCGCCATTGACGCATTCTGGCACCGGGCTAAGTCTGGGGATTTGACGTGTGGCATGGCATGTGAAGGCAGGGTAGATAAAGCAGCGTGGGTAACCAGGTGTTCTGAGCTTCAAACACAAGAAACACCATCCATCCTGAGAGAGAGGAGAGCTCACATCTGAATTCATCAACGCTTACCGAAGTCAAAGTACCTGTCCATCCAAGCCGCAGCGATGGAGCCAATCACACAGGCAGTGGAAGCAGCAGATGCTCACTTACAGAGGCGTGGATGGCGGGTTGCGCCCCGGGGTGCCTCGTCACAGTTTGTGGGGAGCACCATTATGATTTTGTCCACATATGCTGTTGCCACCCTGACTATGAACTTTGGGAAAAACATCCAGGAGCGCCGACTACGACCAAATGGCAATTAACAACGATGGACTGAACAAAGATCTGGACTCACCTTCCTCTTTCTCACCTTTGTGCGGATGGCAGAACAATTTGAATTGAACAAATTCTTCACCTCAACTCATCTCAGCTGTATGCTGCGAGGATGCACCAGCCTGGGAGAAGTGGGCCAACATCTAAATCAACTAATGTCAGTCAGGACTCCTATAGAGACACTTCTTTCTTATGATCTGGTTTTGAAGTAAGTAATTTATATTAGATGGGAGTCCGGGCCATAAATGAATAATAATGATTTGAGCATAATTACTTTGCCTGCAGTGCTGGCATGTAACCACAGGGTGGAGAACTTGGACTGCTTTGGTACTTTCCTCACTTCCAACAACAATAAACCGACCGCTCACAGTACATGGATGCCGGATCTCACTACCGGCCCAACTTCTTCTTCATCAGCTAAGAGACTAAGTGTAGCAACAAGAAGACCAGACAGTGACAACACAACCTGTCAACACATTAGATAGAATGGAGATTAAAGATGTTCTGATGTTGTGTGATTAGCTACTTGAAATAGGATGAAATGAAATTTTAAGTCTGTGGATATTTGTGTATAAACTGAACGTTGTTTTTTTTTAATCTTTGTAATAAAATTGATTTTAATAAAAAAATATATATTTATGTCACGTGTCACAGCATTTGTTTTCTTAGGGATGCTCGGCTTGACAGTAAACCTTCATTTTTGCAGGAGAGGGCATTGGGAAACATGGGTAGACTGAGCGGGCAGTCCTTCATTATTTCATGTGTTTTTCAGAAGATACAAAATGAGGATTGAAAGGGAAAAGGGGCAGCGCACGGCAGGCAGACATATGAGCTGGGGTTTTAACTGCTGTAACGAATGGCTTCACAGACAACATTAGTCTGCCCAAACACTGAGACAGCTCAGCCTGATAGCCTCTTTCATTTTGTTACTATCTTCCCAACACCAATCTTCACGCTCATAGTGACACTTGAAGCATTTCTTGTCAGCAGAAAACCTTAATTTGGCAACAACAACAATTTGGTATCTAACCAATGACATTTCCGCACACTGACAGGGCGCAGACTTTGACCTTTCTTTGAGGATAGCCTATATACTCACAGTAAAGGATACCTTCAGTATTAAATGTCACCAAGTAATATAAACCAGTGCCGGCTGAGATGAAATGCAGGATATTTTCCACATGACCAGATCGTATTAAAGGGCTTTCAGGGGTTTTCTGTATGTCTATGTATAGGATAATCCATCTCAGATATCCTGCGTATAGGATTTCCTCATGATGAAGTGATACAGAAGGCAGATCCTTTCTACTGAGGACCCACAATAACAATGACTGATTTTGATTTTATTACTTTAGTGTCATGCACAAAGTGCCCAGCCCACATGGACTCACAAGACACTATAGATTCAGTCGCATCGATTTGCAATATAAAGAGAAGCATATCCACATGCAAACTCAAATTTCATAAATACAAAGTATTTTTTTCCCAGGCCTTACAAATATAGTTTGTCACATAGAAACATTACTCCAGTCCTTCCAGTACTTCTCATTTCATCATATAAGGGACAGTAGAACATTAAATGGATTTCATTTTCAATTTCTCCCAAATCCCACAACAGATAAAGTCTATCCTCCTCTGGGAACATTGAATCTATCTGTTTCTATGGCTAAAGGTAAAATACCAGACCGTAACTGAGCACAGAGAGATCTTCGGCTTCTGGGTGGGTTTTGTGTAACGTATTGTTCTGATACATAACTATTTTTAATAAGACAATATGTCCTTCATTTAGGTTTATACCCTATATACTGTATAGACCATGTTTTCTCTGTGCATAAGGAGTAACTCATGTCTAATATCCTGTATATCACATTGTAACCTATTATGAAACATAAATGAATAATCAGTCATATGAAATAAAGACATCATTTCACTAGCCCATGGATACGAGTTCGAAATTTCCCAAATAAAGTGAGTGAGTCAATGTTCAGGCATGTTTACAAGCCTATTCCATGATCGAAGCATCTCATATTTGTGTTTGATAACAGTTGGTTCCCACCACATATCACCATAGATAGCTAGATTCAGAGTGAGCTTGTGAACTCCCAAAAGGGGGAATATTGAACTGTGTTACAATTTGTACAAAATGTACCTGACTTTCCATGAGAGAGAAGGTTTTGCATGGCCAGGTTCTGCATACATAACCATTTATAGCAGCAGTTTCCAAAGCAGCTCTTTTCAGTATTCCTGCTGTCATGATGTGGTTTCAGATAAATGTTCCTCACCTTTTCTAAACAAAAAAACAACAAAAAAAAGCACTCTATCTTTATGCATTATGCCACATCAGTTAAAGTACAAATGCCAGCTATCATGGAAAAATAGGTCAGTGGAACAAATCAAAGAATCTCTAAATGGTGGGAATGAGTGTCTTTCAATTAGTGAGTCGACAAGGACGGTTAGCACTGTTTGCCAGCTGAGGGCCGGCCCGAGGCTCTAATGCCGGCAGTGACCCAACCTTGTTGACTGAGAATGAAAACAAGGGTACACAGAGAGCAGTGATGGCCTGTTTTGTCCTCCTTCTCACTGTTCCCTGAATAGCTCCCGCACAAAGGATATCATTATTCCTCCTCTAATTACCAAATGGGACACTGTTTGTCTCTCCTCTCCTCTCACCCCCCAGAAATAAAGTGCTCTGTGTGACGACCCCACGGCAGTTATGAAATCGTCTGGGAGACAACAGGGACCCATGTGAGGCCGCGCTGCAGCAGAACCCTCATCCCTTCCCCTTCAGCTCGCGCCGTGCGAATCTGAGCGGAGCGTGCGCCGCGCTTCTCCACGGGGACCATTTCATCTCCAGTCAATCTGTGTGTTTATTTGATGCCCAATCTGTCCGGTCTCTTCCTGTCTCTGGACGCTTTTTCGTTGCCAAACCCAATCATGTCCGTGGCATGTCACCAATTTCACAGTCTTGGTTTTAGGCAGGCGTATCTAGGCCACAAGACGCTCTCCATCTGCTCCGCTGTGGCCAAAAGCCTTGGGAGGGCACACGGGGGGAGAGAGAGAGACGCAGGCAGCCAGGGATTAGGTTGGCACACCGGGTCTGAGGGGAAGTGAGATTAAAAGCCAGGAGCAATAATACACACCAAGAGGAACAGCGAGGTGGAAAAAACACACCGGTGCCCTGTTCACGTATTCCCATTCAAACCGTGCATTTTAATGTAAACATCTATTTTCTATGTTTGTTACCCTGTCAGCAAATTCTGTGGTTAAGAGTTTAATAACGTTGTAGTGCTTACAGGGATTACAACATTGCTGGTGAGGTAGTTGCTCCCAGCCTGTCCCCAGATGACCCATATATATCTTCAGAGATGTTGACTCCTGGTTAATGTCCATTTACAGACACAGTAAAATGACAGTCAAAAAACGCCCTGAATCAGGCTGTGTCTTTGTGATAATAGGATAAGTAGAGCGGGTTTTGCAGCGCGCAGCAGCTTCCCGGTATTGGTGAGTTCACAGTGTTTTGTTCCGCAGAGATTTGTGTTCCCTCTCCTCAGCATATCATACAGTATTAAATCTCAGCTATACCCTCCTCTAACCCCGTCACCTGGAAAAAGCCCTGACCTCAGTGTGTGTGTGTGTGTGTGTGTGTGTGTGTGTGTGTGTCTGGAGAGAGCTGGGGGGAGGACAGGTGTGACTCAGCAACACCTGTGAATGATGCACTTAAAACCAAGGGCAACACATCCCTTATGGGGCAGGTTTGGCCTAAATCAATTTGAATAATCAAATCCCACAGTTTCCACCCACAATACACAGAGCTGTTTCCTTTTCTTTTTT
Organism: Centroberyx gerrardi; assembly: GCF_048128805.1. Taxonomy (NCBI): domain Eukaryota; kingdom Metazoa; phylum Chordata; class Actinopteri; order Beryciformes; family Berycidae; genus Centroberyx; species Centroberyx gerrardi. The sequence goes on along the minus strand of NC_136003.1, from coordinate 12,079,438 downwards.
TTAATCTGGACATACTGAGATGGAAAACAGTAAACAAGGAAGCTTTGGTAAACATTTCATTGGAAGATTAACAAGGAGGGAGGAAGCCCAGGCATTTGTGCGCGTGCGTGTGCATGTGTGTGTGTGTGTGTGTGTGTGAGTGTGTGTGTGTGTGTGTGTGTGTGTGTGTGTGTGTCAGTCATTAGGCGTATGTGCAAGAGAGGGAGGGCAGACAGAGACAGAGACAGAGAGTGAGACAGGGGAGGGGGGAGAGAGAGAGAGAGAGAGAGAGAGAGAGAGAGAGAGGCTTCCCAGCAGGGGGAGGAGGGACCTGCTTGGTGGAAGGGACTGAAATGTCCTTCATTTAAACCAGTGACAAACTGGCGAGCGGCCCCCGGGCAGCAGAGATCAGAGCGAGAGGACCGAGCACTGCGCACAGCCGCTGGATCCACAACACGACACACACCGACAGAGACAGAGACAGAGACAGAGACAGAGAGAGAAACAAAAACAGGGAAAGAACAAATCGGGTTTTTTTTTTTACAGAGGAAGCCGATCCGGACGGAGCATCCTTTCCCCACCGACAGGTAAAAGAGACGAGCATCAAAAAAGTATTTCAACAGATAGACAAATACCGGTGAATGGAGCAACACTTGACTCGAAAGAGTGATCCTAAAATACATTTTAGAAGGATACTATACAAACTACACGCTCCTATAGGAATATTATAGGAATGCTATAGTGAGGTCGCTGCAGATTTTTTTTAAAAATGCCATAAAGTGCCATGAGGTCACTGTAAACTATAACTCACACTATAAGACTCTATAGGAATATATTGGGAATGTTTTAGTGATTTTTCGTGAGGGATTCGTCTGAACAACGCATGTTTAACTGTTTAAGTTGCAGCTTTTATTGAAATGCTATAGTACTAAATCATACAAGCATATCAGAACCTCAGTTTTAATATAATGTTTACATTCTGGCTCGTTGCTTGGCCTGGTTTCCATGGGAAAATGTTGGCGATATGAATAATGATTTCGTGCAGTAAGTTATATATAATTAGTGTTTTTTCCAAGGTTAGGCCGTCTTTCGTACCAGCAATTCTGTATCACTGATTCATAGCAAAGCTTATGTAGACTGAGTTGTGTCACTATTATGTAACTTTTGTTGGTGGGATTTTGCTGATGGGAAAACAGAATATTTAACTCTTACTCTATTTGTAAAACCATATTAATTAGTTGTTTTGTTTGTTGGTAGTAACTGCAAATTGATGAGAGTAGACTTATGTGCCAACGCTGCCCATATTTTCTCTTTAAATGCCTCTGTCGTCTAAAAGCAGGGCACACTGGACCTGTCCAAGGCCATGTGGCCATGTCCAAAAGATTTGTTTAATTCGTGTTATGTAGGCTACACATAGGCCAACCGCTTGTCAGATTAAACAACTACGCATGTCATCCATCTCAGCACGATGCCTCAGTCCCACCTAATTAGGCTCACCCGTCTACTAGGTCACCACACGCAGAGCAGACGAGCAGCTGAACAGCCTGTATTATACAGACCGAGGGACACGGAGGCAGATAGTGAGTGTGATGTCATGATTAAAACTTGTAAAAATTTAAGAAAACAACCTTGATTAAGGCTTTTACAGCCGAAACGTGTTGGCTTTTAACATTATTACTTATATTCAAGCACTTTGGTGGAAACTGTTTTTTTGCTTGTTCAACACACCGAACCGAATGGAAGATAGCCAGTGGCGTCGATAGCATTTATTGACACATACAGTAGATATACTACTTTTGCAGAGTCGTAATTTTTGCTCAGTGATCCAGGTAGAGGTGTATTGTGTTTTATTGTGTGTAAAACACCCTGTTGCACGCCTCACCTCAGTCCCCCGCTGTCCAAGGTGCTGAACTGATAACTTCTTACAGGCCTGTTGCTGGTTGAAGAGATGGGTACCACGTCACACTCTCTGCTATTGGTCTGTGCTTGTTTGGCGGCTGCGCTGATTGGTCCCATCAGCTCGGAGGGGGTGTGTCTCCAAGACGGCAAACACAAGGCCACACCCAGTCCGGAGCCACACCTGAAGGAGTGCTCGCTCTATGCTGATAGTGAGTGACTGTGGTTATTTACCTGCCTTAATACTGTAGGCCTAGTCCGTGATCATTTGTTGACAATATTAAACTGAATATAAGCTCCTGACTGACAGGTGGTTTAAATGTTTCCATGTTCTTACTGCCAACAGATAGCTGCTGCACAGAGGAAGACATCCAGGACATTTCTCATGTTCCCTCTGCTGGCAATAAGAACTCACCCTGGGACAAGTGTGGGACTCTGAGCTCTACGTAAGTCCCACCCATCTGACTCAATAGTTTCTCTACTTTTTTTTATCTAATTCTTTTAATTGAACTCTTATTTACAATAAGGCCAGGCAAGAGGCAAAAGACCTCCTGATGAGGAATTAAGGGAAAGGGAACAAAGAAAAAACTAAGACAAGAAGGCAACAGAAAACATAATAAAAACAGTAATGTTGAGAGAGACAGTAAAGTAGCACAGGCACAAGCGGGACAGACATACCATAAGGACTTAAGGGAGAACAAGCAACATAACAAATGACACCATCACTGACAGGGACATCACCACTTTGTCTTTATGTGATACTGCTGGTTGGAGCTGCAGTGGAGCGGCCTTGTGGCCAGCAGTAGGAAAGCGTGTGCTCAGTCAAGCTTCCCAGGGTAAACAAAGGTTTAAATAAAGATGACACAACTATATATCATGACTGTCCCCTTGTCTCTCCTCAGGTGTGAAGGCTTCCTGAAGCGTGTGTCATGTTTTTACCGTTGTTCCCCCGATGCGGCGCGCTGGCCTCACCCCCACCGCCGCTCCTACATCCAGGCTGTGCCCCTCTGCCACAGCTTCTGCCGTGACTGGTGAGCTCACCAAACACATTACCAAGGAAACCGAGATCAAAATCAATAGCCGTCTGTGTTTATATCCCTCTTCGCT